>NW_026089539.1:3210757-3875761 GCF_000143185.2 Schizophyllum commune H4-8 | reverse complement strand
CGCTCATCGGACTGGGTCCTGAAATTGCCGGCGGTTGAGTTTGCGATCAACTCCGTGCGCTCGGAGAGCACGGGGTATGCACCGTTCTTCCTGAATACTGGTCGCATGCCCCGCGCCATGATCTGGGAGGACGCACCCACGACGGAATATCCCGGGGTGCGGACTTATGCGCGCCGCGTCAAGCAGGCCATCATGCAGGCTCATGACGCAGTGCTCGCCGCGCGTGTCAAGCAGACACGTGATGCCAATCGACGCCGCATCCGCGCGCCTTTTGCCGAGAACGATCTAGTATATGTCTCAACTGCCAACATGAACTTCCCGAAGGGCCGCGTTCGTAAGCTACTTCCCAAGTTCATTGGACCATACCGCATCCTGAAGGATCTAGGCAATGAGGCCTTCCTTCTTGATCTCCCGAAGGAGTTGAAGCAGCGGGGAATACACCCGCGCTTCCACGCGTCTCTATTGAGAATTCATATTCCCAATGATGATCGGCTATTTCCGGGCCGCCTTGAGACTCAGGTGGCCGACTTCGGTGCCTGGGAGAAAGAATGGGCAATTGAGGAGATTGTGGGACATCACGGCAAGGGTGCTGATGCAGTACTCAAGGTGAAGTGGAAGCCAGGCGACATGTCCTGGATCCCGATCAAGAATGTTGCCACCCTCGAGAAGGTCAAGCAGTACCTTGAGGCGCTTGGCGTTGACAAAGCGGGTGATCTCCCGGCTGGATCTGAACCAGACCCCGGGGATATCCAATTGTATGTAGGGAATCTCGAACTCACGATCGAGCCTCGTGTTCCCGATGGCGAGATTCACGACGAATCGGGTAATGGGCTTAGCTGGGATCCCCTTAAAAGGGATGGACAGTCAGTATGCCAAACCAACTCCATTTCCTCTTCCTCTCTCTACATACATACTATGGATACTTCTACCTTACCTCCGCTTCCCAACTCTCCTTCCCCTTCGCCCAACGTCAACCGTGTCGGTACCCGTTCCCACACCAAGGCCAAAACGGCGCCGGCGATCAAAAATGGCAACAAGGCGGACTCGGTCCAACCGATGGATGTCGACCCACCCAGTTCCGAGGCCGCCCCGCCGGCACCCGCGCCCAAGACGATGTCGTCCGTCCTCGACGCCGCCGGCTCTGCCGCCTCCACTCTCATCGACAGCGAGCCGCCTGTCGACACCGCCGCCGCGCTCCGCGCAAAGGAGGCCGCCCGCGCCAAGTACAATGCCGGTATCATCGCCGACCGCATCCGCCAGCAGGAAGCCGCGCGCTCCGACGTCATGAAGCAACCCATCCCGCGCGTCAACGCCGCCGCCGACGCTGGTGCGGATAAGACCGCGCCTCCGTCCGCCGCCGCTGAGACGACGCCCGCCAAGCGCGCCTCCGAGGACGACGGCTTCCTCCTCGGCCGCGCCAAGCCACGTGGCCCGGCCCAATTCGCCCACCGCCGCATCGTTCCCATGACGTGGGAGATCCGCGGACGCCGCCTCGTCATCCCTATCTACGCGCGCAACGACCCTGAAGAATACCTCTTCAGTTACCGCATCCCACTCACCATCCTCGTCGAGTACATGCGCTTCAGCGACGGCATCACTGCTACTGGAATCCGCCACGACGTTGTTGAGGTCCCGTCCGGCTATGCCGAGTTCGTGGAAATCCTCCAGCGCGCCGACTTCGGCAAGCACATGTGCCCGATCGACCTCGCGACCGGCAAAGTCCGACCCATCCCCGACGAGCAGCGCATTGATCGGACCTTCTGGGTGCGTCAGATCCTCGACATCAGCAGCGGAGCGGCCGCGCATCGCTACATGGACGAGGTGGAGGGCAAGGTGCCCGAGCCCACCAACGAGGAGCTCCTCCTTCGTGAGGTGACGGCCATCGAGGCGATGCAGGGGCGCTTGTCGAACGCCCGCCGCCAGCAGGCCTTCGAGGCGAACCGTGCCAAGCGGCGCGAGGGCAAGGGGAACCAGTAGTTACTTACTACTTACTAGAGATCATCAGAACAACGGCTCGAAAGTTACTTACAGAAAAGGTTCGAAATATATACAAAAACAAAGACTCGTTTCTATTCTATACATACGTGCTACTTACTGGTTGCTACTGTACTTACAGAGCGCCTTAGAAGGCGCTGGAGGGGGGTATGTGACGCCTCGGCCTTAGCCGACGCCACGTGCTCTGCCTTCACCCCTCGCGGGGGTATTTCCTTTGGAGTTCCTTGAGGTTCTCCTGGTTTCTTATGACTCGTATATATACTCCGTGACTAGTTATGACTACTTACAGCTGTAGGTATAAAAGGGCCCTCCTCCAAGGGAGGAGGGCAAGGTTTTCAATCGAGACTTCGTTACAGAGTAACCTCGTGGGAATCTTCTTCATCATCTCCGTGAGCCGAGCCCGGCCCGCTCTCCGCGTCACCGTACTCGCCTCACATCCGCACGAAGCGTGTAATTGACCACACTTGCAGAGATGTTGGTAGGTATCGGGTCATGGAATTCGATCGCGGCAAAGCACTCGGAAAACAGGTTGAAGTTCTCTGGGCAGGTTGCGGGGATGTCATCTGGGGAAGCGACCTTCTTGACAGCATCTAGCTGCGAGGGAGAGAAGTTGCTCGTCACACGCGACATGATGTCGGTGGGGGAAGGGGACGCAGAGCCGTTCGTTGCGTCCGCCCATACTAGGGTGAGGGAGCCGTCGAATTGAGAAGATAGAGGGAAGATAGGGTGCGGTTCGCCGATGCCATACTGTGATGAGGGTTGTGAGCAAGAAGTACATAGCGATCGGGAGGCACGCACGTTATTCGTCTTGACCAAGAAGGACTGCGCCACCGCAAGGAAGATCCCATAGGCAATTGGCAGGATGAAAGCGCGAAGGATGTTCAGCTAGAGCTGTCTCAGCAACACGTACCACCATAGCTTTCTGAGCAGCCTACCAATGGATGCTTGCTGAGAACGACCGCGTTCTTCCAGCAGAGTATCGCAAACTGCCTCCAGAAGAGGCCTGCCATGGTGGGGGAAGGGAAGGGCGAGTGCCGCGTCAATCAAGGGCTCGCCGCAAGCTCATTGCCAAGTATTCAGAGTGATACACCGCATAGGCTGTTCAATGACACGGCTAAGCGCCCGTTCGCACGCGGACCGGATCGGTCCGGGTGGCGCGCTGATCAAGACCTGGAAACGTCCCTTGAGACTGCACGCAACCCCCAAGTACGAGCGTGAGGCCTTAGCGAAGCTGAGGGGGAGAATATGGTTGGTCTTTGCCAAGCCAGAGGACAACCAAGAGCCTTCGGAACAAGCCGATGCGGGTCACGTGTAGTCTATGGACTCCGTCTGGCTACAACCTTGCAGGTCCAGCTTACGGACTATCACAGTGTAGTGGCTGCTAGCGGAGAATTTCTTGTCACGCCACACATAGTTCCAGCATGCTTCACTACTCGATCAAAGCCATTCTACGGATGCAGGAATGTTTGAAGCTGAAAGATCAATCAGAACAATCCTCCATGCATGCTGAAGCGAACTCACGTATTCCTCATACACATGTAGCACCTCCCTGAGCTGCTTCCTCGTAATCTCAGCACGGTACAGTATCTCATCGTCTGTCATCTTGCCGTCAAAGTACTGATTGATGCTACACGACGCCCGTCAGCCTCGCACACCCAACTACTCTCAAAGCAAATCACTCACTGCGCAAACCGATGTGCGATATGCTCATTCTTCCCCTCGGACATCGTTGCTAGCCATAGCTGCTGCAACGGCGTTGCCTGACTCGGATCCGTGATGATCGACGCCGCCCCGCCTTCCTCATCCTCTTCGCTCGCCGGGCCCTCCCCGGGCTCGTTGTCCTCGAACACGTCGTCGTCCGCGTCCTCGTCACCCAGCTTCTCCCCGTCGTCCTCCTGGATCACCATTGCGCTCACTCGGCTCTCGCTCGCGCGCATTCGACCCGGAAAGGAGTAGCTGTGTGCCGTCTTTGGGGACAGGGACAACCAAGGTAAGGCAGATGGCCGGCGTAGGGCAGCTATGGGCTTCCCGTGGCCAGCTTTCTCGTCGAGTGCGGCAGGAAGATGAACGCGCTGATGCTTGCGTAGCCTCGCGCGCTCCTTGAGCTCGCGCGTAGCGACGATGCGGATGCGGAGGGAGAGACGGATGAGGAGGCCGCGCTTGAGCATCCAGAGGACGACGTCGTGGTAAATGGGGATGAGATCGCGCGATTGGACGACGGTGGCGTAAAAGTGGTTGTCACTCTGTTTGGAGGGCGCGGTGGAGATGAGGGAGAGGATTTCGGGAAGGGAGGCGACAGAGGGGTCGGTAAATTCTTGTTCGAATTCGGCGGTCAGTTCGGATAGCCTGCAGTGGGAGTCGGCATCAAGCACAATCATACTCCTGAGAAGCACGTACGGCTGCTCAAACTTTGGCGGCAGTGTGAAGACTGTCTTCAAACCAGGGTGCACGACGTCGACGATCTTTGCTCTTCGGTGCTCGACCAGCCAGCGAACAACGGGGTATATCTGCGTATCGAGATCCCAGTCTAGCAGACTAGACATGTCTGCAAGCCTAGGCCATCGTCGTCAGAGTGAGCAAAGTGAGGATGAAAGAATACTCACGACAGCGTGATAGACGCAACCTCGAGGAAGCGGATGAGCCCATCCACCAGTGGCCTATCATTCACACTAACATGCGGCCCCCTTAAGCTCGCGAATGGATCAAATCCATCCTTCTCCAGCAACAAGATGCTCTTCCACGGCGCAAGCGTCTCCAACCTCCACCCATAGCTCATATGCGGGCCCCACATTTCTGCGGCATCCTGCTCCTGCAACTCGTCGACGTCGTCGTCGCTTTCGACTTTGAGAAGGGAGTCGAGATAGGGAGGTAGCTGGAGCTCCATGGGAAGGTCGTGGATGGTGATGTAGGCGATGGTAGAGGTTTTGATGGCGTCGAAGAGGACTTGCATAGCGGGGGCAATGGAGGTTTGCGCTAGTGCCTGAGTCATGTAGGTGGAGAAGTGCTCGCCTTCGCAAGGCATGTGAGCATATGGGCCACTATACAATTGGGGGGCATACCCTTGGCTATACATGACTCTCGTATGCTCATGAGCTGCTCGCACTCCATTTCGACGAAGTTAGACAGCACTTGCTCTCGGAAGAGCACAGCGGTCAGGTTGAAGGCGATCCGCTCGTATATGATGTCAAAGTACTTCCAGACGTTGCCAGAGTTAGAAGACGACGGATCAGGAAGGTCGAGAACGAGTACGACGTGGAAGGACTGCAGCCAGGCGCTCTTCGTCCCAAGGTGCTCGGCGGGGTGCGCATCAGAGGGATCAGCATCGTCGTTCGTCGCCGATGACATTTGCCGGTTCCTCGAGCCGCGCCCGCGGTTGAGTCCCTTCCCGACTTCGGGCTTGAATTTCCACGTCCCATCCGGATAGGCGCAGACGGGATGACCGATGAAAGCCAGCTCGTCGACGATGAGTTCGAACTTCTGATGACACATGGATACGTGAGGGCAGAGCAGGTTGGTCAAGAATTCAGCGTTGTAGCCGAGGATGCGGTCGTACTCCTCATCCTTGTCAGGAGGTGCCGAGAGGTGAGCGCCTTTTGCAGGCGAGGCGCTCGTGCCAGTAGGAATTTCCTTGGACATAGACGCTGTCCGTACCCGGATAGCAGATTTTGGCTTGCTCCAGGTATATTCATCACCATGGACTGTGGCGGTAGAGGTACTCTCGAGCACGTTGGGCTCGAACGCATGGGAAGTGCGCCATGGGTTGTCGAGGTTCGAGATAGGCAAAACCTCTGCCTTGTCCGGCTTGTAACGAGAGAGGCGAGCTGAGGGTATGGGTTTCGCAGGGTATTTGTGTACGAGGGTAGAGCCTGTCGCCGAGGAAGTCACAAGCAAGATGGCCAACAGGGTTTCCGCCATCGCGGCATTTGACAAGGCGCGTGCGGGCTAAGCGTGAGACCGTCCGCCCGGAAAGGCAGGCTTTGTTCCTTTCCTTTTACGTCCATCACGTCCCGCCCGGCTGGGAGGATCGGTCGGCGATTGTCCGGCAGCCTGCCCCTCTTCGAATCTCAGGCGCACACTCACAGGAACAAGCGCTAGCGGAGCTTGCTGACGACTTGGTGCTCTCATGATACCGCACAAGCCCGACACGAATTCGAACGGGAGTCGGTTACGTATTCAAAATCGTGGCTTACCCGATGTTGCATTGGCCAGGAGGACGTCAAGCAGCGTCTTGAGTGCGCGACGTCAGGCCCGCATGCCAGCTGTTCCCGAGAGGCAGGGTTTGGACAGGTCTCCGCCGGCGTCGAGTCCGCTACGACTGCCGGTGGAGGACCTTGATGATACAGACAGCTCAGCCTTGGACGAGGACCACGTGGATGTTGAAGCACCGTCCTCAGCAGAGGAGGGCGCGCACTTCGGTCAGAGCCTTCAGATCGACATGAAGACGCTCGTGGGCGATGCAGTGGGCAATGTAAGCAACCCCTGACAGACACATACTCTCGAGCAGAGACTCACTGTCCGTGCAGATTAGCATCAGCCCATCCTCGAGGGACCTTGTTCTTGCTGCGTACGGCAATGACTATACAATGATAGCCAAACACTGACCATAGAAAAGACGCCGCGGCCTGTTCATCATTGATTTGGAAGCACCGCTTGAAGTACCCCGTTTCCTGCCTCAGGGAGGGACATGGGATGTCGCAGACGTGCAATGGAGCCCTCATACGGCTCGCTCAGAATATATAGTCTCCACTTCTAGCGAGAAACTGTCGGCTCATCCTGCTCTCTACTGCGCTGCTCTTACTGATCTTTCGGTAGGCTAATATGGAATCTCATGTTGCAAGGGAAGACGTCAATACAGCACGTACTGCACTCGCACTACCGTGCTATCACGGATATAAACTGGCACACGAGCGAGTACGACACCGTCATCAGCACCGGCATTGACTCCTGGTTATGGGCGTGGGATCTGCGCCAACCTCGGAAGCCAAGCATAGGTCTTTGCGCTTTTCATGGTCTGTACTTGTCTTATCGCCGTCGACGTTCTTGCTGATGAGGACTTTCAGCGGGCGGAGGGACGCATGTCAAGTGGAATCGCCACGACCCCAACGTCATCGCATCTGCGCACACGAACGAGGTTCTCATCTGGGATCGCAGAGTATGTTCTCTCTCGGTCTTGCTCTGAGTGCGATGTTCAACAGAACCAGAATGGCTCTTTACCAACCGCACGCATACCCGCCCACAGATCGAAAATTTACGGACTAGATTGGTCCCACACTGCACGGAATGAACTCGTCACCTGCTCACTCGACCGCACTATCAAGTTCTGGGATATCAACTGCCTCTCAGACACGCCCGGCGTTCAATCGTCTGAGGCAAAGGCGACTATTCACACCTCGTACCCGGTCTGGCGAGCGAGGAACTTGCCTTTTGGCGAGGGTGTGATGAGCTTGCCTCAGCGAGGGGGGACTGCGCTGGAACTGTACGCGAGGGATAACTTGGAAGAGCCTATCGAAGCGTTTGAAGGCCATACAGATGTTGTCAAGGAGTTCGTGTGGCGCAATGGCGAACAGGGTACGTGTGAATGTGGTATCTTACACGGCGAAGCTGACTTGCTACAGATGACTTCCAGCTTATAACTTGGTCGAAGGATCGTACCCTGCGCTTCTGGCCTGTTGACCATGAAACACTACATGTATGACCTCTCTCCTCCGATGATCAAAGCACGCTAACCTTCACACAGCGCGTCGGTCATGTATTTGGCGAGAACAGGGGTCGCACAGGCAAGCGCCCCTCGCTCGACGTCCAAAGCTACCGGGACGTCACCTTCCGCGGCCCCACCGAGACCACACCGCAATCCATGCTCTCTGCCCCCATCGGCAACCGCTCCATCCTCGCCGAAGTGCGAGCCCTCCCGCCCAGCATGACCACCACCTCCGCTCCAGTGGTCCTCGGTGGTGGCGCGGAGAAACCCACCAGCGCCCACGGACGCATCTCCAACACGCGCCACGTTCCCATCCCCCACACCATCGCGAGCCTGAAGAAGACGGGGACGATGAGCAAGGGGAGCGTGACGGGGAAGTCGGTCGCGACGCAGATGGATGCGTTCACTTGGCTGTCGAAGGTGCGGGTGGGTGGGAGGAGGGGGAGTAGTTCGGGGCGGGGGAGCGATGTGAGCCCGAGTGGGTCTCAGTCGAGGCCGGCGTCGGCGGTGAGGGGGAGGAGTATCAATCGGATCGAGAGCGATAGCGAGGACGAGAAGGAGGAGCAGTCGCTGGCGGATGAGTGAGTTGTGTGTTTGCCTACGTGGAATGAATGCTTACGAACTTCGACAGGATCCTGTCCGTCGTCAAGAAGCTGGCAGAGCACAAAATTAAGCTGGAGAAGGTGACCACAAATGTTTACCCGTTTCCAGCATCTACTGACGAAGCTGATGTAGGCCGACCTGACTAAGAAGCGCACCTGCACTCTAGGCTTGCACGGCCCTTGGGGCGAGAAGTCGTCTGTCTTTCTCCGTGTCACCTTCACCTTTCCGAAGGACTACCCACACGCCCAACATCCGGGCGGCACCCCAAGCGTTGAAGTCGAGCGCAGTCCTTTGATCTCGATGAAGGACTACGTTTTCATCCTCCGCCGCTTGCGGACAATCCGACAGCACCGGAGACCTTGCCTAGAGGCTTGTTTGCGCTTCCTCCTGTTCGCCAGGGAGGACGAGCATGCTCGGGGGCCACTGTATCCTGACTCGGAATCGTCGTCAGATGAGGACGAAGCTGGGAAGTCGAGGGATGTGACGGTATCTTTGTTGCGGAACAATAAGAACCTGACAGAGCCGAGGACACTGCAGGGCGCTTTCGGGCCCAATGGTAAGTTTCAAGCTGCCCCGCTATCCCGTGTAGCTGACTAGTCATGTAGGAGAGCTCGTCTGCTTCTTCCGCGCGCCTCCCCGCATCGTCCGCACCCTCATGCCCGACGTCTCCGGCTCCCCCGACGAGACAGGAAAGGTCACTCCAAAGCTCTTCAAGCACCCCGCCCTCATCTTCGACGCCGTCGACCGCCTGGGCAGCTTCACCCCCGAGCGACCCAGTAAGCCCTACCCCCGCCGGCCTGGTCGGGGGGAGGCCGACAACATTGCGCGCATCATGACGAACCTGCTCACTTTCTCCCCCTTACAATACCGCCCCGAGCTCGCGTCGCACGCCGAGGACCAGCCACAGAGCTATGTGCTGCCGATGCGGCGGAGCACGATCGCGGTGACGAACACAATGGGGCTGGCGGGGCCGGAGAGGAAGGTGGCGGTGGATTATGTGTTTTTGGGAGACTCGTTGGAGGATGTGTGTAGAGCGAATGCGGAGGCGGCGAGGGTGCATGGGAGGTATGATCATCAGAGGGTGTTTGAGGCGCTTGCGGCGTTGTTTCCGGCGTTGGAAGACGAGAATGGACCGCATAGGTATAAGAAGATGAGCGCGGCGCAGCAGGTAGTGATGAAGTAGTGAGTCCGGATTGCTTGCTGGCTCTTATCGTTGCTAATATTGGGTTTCTCAGCTTCGAAGATTTCTGCGTTGCGAAAGACGTGCAAATGCTGGGGATGCTGTCGTCTGTCATCCTCCAGGCATTCGACCATCACCAGCTCGGGGCAATACAGCCGAAATCCCCAGTGACCGCTATGCACACTCGTCGCTCAACCCCTCTGTCGGCCAACGTTGCCAATCTGGACTACTTTACCACCCGACGTTCGCGTACGAGTCCTCACTCTCCACCTTGGCATCGGTCCGGGAACGATTCCCCTTCGCGCAATTTCATCAACGCTGCGATTTCCTCCTCCAACTCATCTCGTGGCTCATGGTCCAGTCTCTTCAATACTGGCACAATGCGGCAGTACCTTGCAGGCGTGCAAGATACCCTCCGCGAAGGCCTCGCCACCCCTTCGACCGACACCCTCCCACCTACGCCCAAACTTCCGCCCACGCCTACCACACCCTTAACTCCTCGACCAACAATCCCCGTCCCAACTAGCAAAGTACTTCGCGGGCCCGACTCGCCCATCCCTCGAGCTCGGAGGCCACGGCAGAACTCGATCCTCGCCCCACTGAACGAGCCGATGTCGAAGTCTTGGAACGAGTCGTTCTTCGGGTCGAATCCAGGACCTTCACCGCCGGTAGTGCAGTCCTCATACTCGTCGGCGGGGTCTGGGAATAACAGGGTAGGGCAGCGCTCGAGGCGGCCGACGTTCTCGAGGGTGCCGCCGCCGAAGACGATAACGACGGTGACGGAGAAGCGGTTGGTGTTCAAGGAGGAGATGATGCTGGCGGAGGGGAGGTGAGTTAGGACATCGAGCGGGAAGGATTGGAGGTGCTGACTCTGCGTAGCGAGCCGTTCACCCGAGAGCAGATTCTCCAGTTTCACGCTCATATTCAGGCGTACGCAGAGATCCTGTATCGCTGGCAGCTGCTGGAGAAGAGGCTGGAGCTTCTCAAGTCTGTCCCACCGCGAAGGAATGGGCTAACAGATCCCGTACAGCACAGGATGGGTATGTCACTACTGTCTATTGCTTGCACTGAACCTTGGTCTGACTGTTGCGCAGGTCTCATCCGACAATGCACACGCTGTCCGAACCAGTTCCCGTTCGAGGTCGGGCGCAACAAGTTCTGCCCCTACTGTTCGAATCCGAAAATCCTTCCTTCGTGTACTATATGCCGTCTGCCCGTCAAAGGTACGTTCACTCTGTGCGCTCTTCGGAGCAGGATTCTCTGATGCTACATCCGCAGGGCTATCGAAAAGCTGTCTTCGTTGCATGCACGTCAGCCATATATCTTGTTGGAAGAAGTTGGACGTGCCAATCTGTCCGAGCGGATGTGGATGTTTATGCTCGTCCTCGGAGACCGGGGTCTTCCTCCCTGGTGGCAGACTTCCGATTGCCCCTCCAGGTTCTGCTGTGCTCCCTCTTGCCGCGTAGCTGTGTACTGTATATCCCTGCATTTAGTGTATATTTCTATGTATTATTTCATCTTGCGTCGTGAATCCCGCCAGTGATGTCCCCGCTGTGTTTGTTCGGATTGATGCCGAGGCCCTGTTTGGTCGCGGTCATTGTTGACTTCTTGCCACATACGCGTCGAACGCGAACACGACACGGGGCCCGTTCTTTGTCTCCTGCGTCCATGAGGCTGTAACACGATGAGCCAAGAGCCAGTAGTCGGAAGCATTGTCGAAATCCCTGTCGGCCGCGGCGTCGTACGCTTCACTGGCGCTACCTCCTTCTCTCCCGGCAAATGGGTCGGCGTGCAGCTCTACGATGCCAAGGGCAAGAACGATGGCTCCGTGCAAGGGGTTCAGTACTTCACCTGCCCGATGAACTATGGCGTCTTCGTGCGCCCTAGCCAGGTGAAGGCGGTACTCGGGATGGAGCCAAAGGAGCCAAGGGAGAATGGGACCCCAGTGCGTGCGCTGAAGACTGGACGCGCATACATGCTCACATCGCATAGGGCAGAGTACCAATGTCAAGGCCGGTACTGGGGCACCAGCGAACGCCGAGCTCGTCGAGCTTACTACGATCGAACTCGATGCACCGGTCCACCGCATCTACGAGCAACTCCCCGCGATCCAGCAGCCCCGCTAAGGTATCGCCAAAGCCAGCATCGCCAGTGAAGACCTCGAGACTTGGTCCAGGATCGCCCGCGAAGCGCGCGTCCATATCCTTGCAGCCACGCAAGTCTCTGTCCTTGAAGCAGTCGCCTCCCGGGCACGAGCCAAGTCTGTCGCGGGAGCCGTCTGGTTCAAGAAGACCGCCTGCGTCGCCAGTACTGTCTCGACATCAGACGTCTTCACCTTTGATAACACAAACTCCTCTCCTTGCCACGACACCACCGCGAACGCCATCACCACCAATACCAACCATCAGACCCGGTTCGCGCTCAAGTTCGCCCATAAACAATGCTACAGTGCGTACATCGCTTGCCATCATACACGGCACTGACTCTTGCGCAGCCCCCACAACCCCCACCCGACGACACCGAACTGCAAGAGCTACGCGCCAAACTCCGCGTCCTCGAAGCCAAGCGCGGCGACGACTCCCGCCACATCCGCGAGCTCGAAACCCGCCTAGCCGAGGCCGAGTCCTTCGTTGCCCTTCGCCCCAAGCTCCAGGCCAAGCTCAATCAGCTCCAGACCGAGCTCATCGAGACGCGACGCGAGCTTGCTGACGCGCAGCAGCTGTCCCAACTCAATGAGGGCCGAAATGTGGATAATCAGGAGCAGCTGGAGATGGCGATGTTGGATAAGGAGATGGCGGAAGAGCGGGCGGAGCTGGCGGAGGCTGAGCTGGAGGAGGTGCGGGAGAGGCTGGCGGCGGTGGAGGTGGAGTTGACGGTGAGGAGAGAAGGTATGTGTGTGTAAGCAACGGAGGTCGTTCATGGCTAACAAGGATATAGAGAATGGCGATGCCATTGATACCGAGGCCGGCAAAGATACCCTCGCATTCATCCAACTAGAGAAGCAGAACGAACGG
The DNA here is from genome assembly GCF_000143185.2 of Schizophyllum commune H4-8. Lineage (NCBI taxonomy): Eukaryota > Fungi > Basidiomycota > Agaricomycetes > Agaricales > Schizophyllaceae > Schizophyllum > Schizophyllum commune. The sequence goes on along the minus strand of NW_026089539.1, from coordinate 3,863,271 downwards.
CTGAAGGAGGCGCTCATCAGGTACGCCGTTCTCCCCCTTCCCGCACGCGCACTGCTAAGAGCGTCCAGATTGCGGGACGTGACGCAGGAAACCGATCAGGAGCAGCGTAAGCGACTCGCTGAACTGGAGAAGGACCTCGCCGGGTTTGAAGAGCTGCAGAGTACGTTGTGTGCGCATATATTCCAGAATACGATCCCTGACCCATCCCAGCCTCATACGAAACCACCCTCATCCAACTCACGAACGCCGAGATTCAGGTCGAGGACCTGAAGATGCAGCTCGACGACGCGCTCGGGGCGGAAGAGATGCTCGTAAAGTTGACGGAGAGGAATTTGGAGCTGGGCGAGGTGAGTATATGCGTGGTCATTGTTACTCGAAGGACGGGGCTAATAGGCAACATAGAAAATCGAAGACATGCGCATCACCATTGAGGATCTCGAGGCTCTGAAGGAGCTCAACGACGAGCTGGAGGAGAACCATGTTGAGACTGAGAAGGCGCTCAATGAGGATCTTGGTTAGTACCTTTCATTCGAGATGGGCACCCATCATACTGATGGTCTGACAGAGAAGCGCGACATGGAGATCCAGGAGCTCAAGCGCGAGGTCGAGCGCTACGAGGAAGCGTGCCAGGATCTGGAGGGCACGATCTCCCAGTTTAGGGAGCTCGTGCTCAACTTGCAATCGTATGTCGCTCAATATTTGTTCCTCTCCTCGTCTGACTGCATCAACCAGCGAACTCGACACCCTCCGCACCCAGACTCAGACCGCGCAGGACGAATCCGCGAATGCCGCTTCCCAGACCGCCGCGGTCATGTCGCTCAACATGAAGTTGCAGTCTTCTGCGTCGAAGAACCAGGCCAAGCATATCGAGCTGGAGATTAAGAGGCTGGAGGCAAGGGAGTCAAAGGAGTTGTTGGAGATTGTGCAGGTGCGCTACTTTCCACTTCCCTTCCTACATATTCCCTTTAGACATATCACAAGTTCAGCGCGTACTCATTGCTCGCGTAGCCCTTCCTCCCGCAGCTCTACGTCGAGCAGGACAGCTTGTCGATCAGCTGCTACTTGTTCTTCCTCCGCCTGTCGTACAAGGCCGACCTGGTCAGCTCCGTTACCGCCCAAGCTCACGGTCTGCCCGATTCCCTTCACGGTACCGTTTCGGATGTGCTCGTCGGCGTTTGCGAGGTGCGTCCCTCCCCTCATCGTCCGGTGTATCGCGCTAAGCACGTCCATGTCATAGATGCGCGGCCGCCTTTCCGCCCTATCCATCCTCTGCCGGCGCTTCGCGGCCATCATGCGCTGCTGTGACGTCGAGACCTTCCTCAATATCGGTAGGATATTCCCGGATATCGCGCCCATGGAGAAGCGTTTGGACATGCATGTTGATCTCCTTCGCCGCGATGAGTTCAGGGTGCGGGAGTGTGTGAGCGATATCCTGAAGTGCGTATTGTATCGCTTGTCAAGTCGGAATGCGGGCGAGACTGATGCGGACCCTCATAGGATGCAGGCGCAGTTCGACCACCTTGCGGAGACGTACTTTGAGGGCTTCCCGCACGATTTGGGCGAGCGGCAATTAGGCTATGTGTCCTTGTTTGATCACGATCTGGATATGTTCCTTGGGTCCATGGGTCTGATCAAGACGACTGTGAATGCAGTTTTGAAGGATGATGGTATGTTGGTGCGGCCAGGCTTCAGAGCGTCGCTCACTTCGTTGGCAGAGATCACTTTCGACATGGGCGGGTACGACATCGATGCGGAGCTCTTCACGCCGATGCAGAAGCTGCTTGACCAGATTAAGCCTGCGAAGAACACTGCGAGGTAGGCGCAGCCGTTTCAGTCCTTCGAAAGTGTATGTTGACCACCATGCAGGAAACTGGTCAAGCGCTTCGAGGACCTGACGCAGGACTCTAACGCAGTCAAGTCGGCATTCGAGCCACGCTTGAAGGTTCTGAGTAACTCAGTTCCAGAGCTCGTCAACTTCGGCTTCGCAGTGCGTGTCCTTCCTATATGCATCCTCCGAATAGACGTTGAACCCTTAGCAGCTGGCGCAGCAAATCATGCCCCATCTGAAGGACGCTCAGGCCGGCAAGTCTCCCTTCCAGTTGACGACGATCATTGGCTTCGTCAAGCAGTCTGCGACGTCCACGGCTGCGAAGGGTCTTAAGCCGGGCGTGTCTGTCTGGGATGCGCTGGCCGAGCCTATCACGCAACTGGTGCAAGAGTCGTCAAACCTGCTCACGGAGATTTCTGAGCCCAGCGTCGTCACGAAGGGTATGCACGTTGTAGCTTGATGGAGCCCACCAGCTTATCAACCTCTCATAGTCACTGGCATCGCCCCTTGGATCACCCGCGTCGAGCAGATCAAGGCCAGCCTCGCCGTTAACGTCGAAGCAGACCGCAAGCTCGCACAGGTCTCGGACGAGATGCAGGGCCTCGTACGCAACATCAAGGCGAAGGACCAGCACATCCAGGAGGCCGCGGTCAAGATCGAGCTCATGGAGCGTCGCATGGAGGCGGCGAAACGGCAGGCGGACATGGTCGTCGACCTCGAGGCGGAGCTTGCGAAGGCGCGGAAGGAGAAGCAGGCGTATGATGAGGCGATGGAGCAGCTGCAGACGGATTTGGATGCGCTTGAGCAGGAGAACGCGAAGTTGAAGGCGCAGACGGCGGCTGGGGAGCGGCAAGGTGGGTTCTGTTCTGGGTCTCAGTGTAGGGCTGAGCTAACCTTTTCGTAGCGTCGGGTCCTCAGCAACCGGAAATGGAGAGCGTGCCCGTCGAAGGCAGCCTCGAGACGTCCTACCTCCTGGAGCAGGTCGACGCCCTTCGCGGCACCGTCCGCTTCCTGCGCACCGAGAACTCGTTCCTCAAGGGCCAAGACCTACTCCGCGAGATCGAGGCTCTTCCTCAGCTCGACTCCGTCAGCCGCATGTCGACTCCTCCCTTGGACCCCTCGAGCTCTTCGGACGAAGACTCTGACGACGACTATCCGCGTACGCCGCCAACTATGCGGTCCCTGGCCGTGGAGACGAAGCTGTTATACCGCGATGTGATCAAGTTCTCGTCCTCGCCACGCGTCGTCGACCTGTCGAAGCTGAACGCGCGGCGGACGGAGGCGAAGACCGGGCGTGTGTGGCTGCCGAGGAAGGAGACGCCCGCGTACCACATCATGGAACGCAAGCGCGAAGCGGAGGCGCTCAGTAGACGTGTGCGCGGCCTTTTGGAGCGCGCAAGCGGAATATAGTCCATGCTATGCTTTTCTGTTTCGTTCTCTCCCCTCAATATCTCTACGCGTACGTGCAGTGCTTGCCGTACGCTTGCTTGTTGTCGCTCATGTGTCACCAGCATTTGCTCCACAACGTATACCACCTCTAATACCGGCCAGTCACTCGTTTATCTTCATGCTATCACGGTATTTATGTATCACCATTATGCACGGATTACAATGCCGCTACTTCAGGGATGCCTCACCCCAGACACGGCCGTGATGCACACGACTTATCGCTTGTGTGCGCACCCCAGCCAGGGACTGCATCATTTCGAGTCTTCGACTGAAGGTGTCAGTGGTGTGATGGTAAGACTGGAGCTTTGGGCCGACAGATTGCAATGACAGATGCAGGCCAACAAGCATCAGTGGTGTAACGGTAACATTGGAGCTTCCCATCCACGTGGGCCCCAAATGGGGTTAAATGCTCTAGCCTCGGGTTCGACTCCCGGCTGATGCATAAGTTTTTGCCCTCGCATAGGGATGAACGATATCGCTCCCCAACTTTCGCCGGTCGCTGACGACGACCTTGGTAGATCTCCGTTTTGACACAAATCTCATTTATCCTACGCCGGACTATCAAACTTCGCGTGTGCAACCGTTTCATGTTTCAATTGAAGCGCGGGCCATTCGTGTTCCTTTCTTTCCCTCCACGTCGAGAATTCCCGGATGCGGAATGAATGACCTCGTCACCACACCGACTTATAAGCTCGCGCGTTTTCGCTTCAGGATCAAGTGTCTAAGCCTGCCTGTCATCCACCTCGTCGACTATCGCTTCAGATTGACTCTCGCGATTGTGAGTGATGCGGTCTCCGCCTTCGCGGGTGCATGCGATTGCCATTCTTGCCCATACTAACTAGCCCGTCTCAGCGACAGTGTCCCCAAATGCCTCAAAACACACAACATGAGCTGACGAGGAGCTACGCCGGTCAATATGCCAGTCGCGCTGAGTTACTGAACGGCTTGCTGACGGATATGTCGCAGGTCGTACGCTGTCCCATCGCCATGGATCCCGTGCCGCAAACGCCGATGCGTCGGGCTTCTGTAAGGCTTGCGCAACGTCTTATGGCCGAGGAGTGCTAACCGACATATATTTGAAGGCCCTGCGACGCTGGAGGACGAACTAATTCTCGAAGAGCAGCGTCGAGAGGCATTGAGTACGTTGTAGTACTTGGATTGACCGCAAGGCACTGACTATCATGTACTAGAACGGCTACTGACCCAGCCCGAGTACCCGTCTCGGAAGAAATTGGTAGTCCCTTTTTCCAAAGCGCCCCTTGCCTCCTCTCGTATGTTATGCTATCAATGAGGCAGGTGTCGCGTACTTACAGTGTCTCTCAGTGACCTCGATGAGTCCCCGGCAGGCAAGCAATCTCCAGCCACCCATAAACCGACTTCCAAACGAGTTGCTCTGCGCGATATTCCTCAACTGCGGTGACCCGAGTCCTGGATTTGCATTTCTTCACGATTGGCATATGCATACTTTCCTGCTATCTCCTTACGATGCAAAGCTATTCAGCAGGACTGCAGTCCTCCTTGGGCATGTCTGTGCGCGGTGGTTCATGCTGACGCGCGGTTTCCCCGGTTTATGGACTCTTGTCGACGTCGGCTACCCCAACCGGGAAGCCACAAGCGTATTGAAACGATGTCTATTATACTCTGCAGGACAGCCGCTTACGCTCTGGATCAACGCGCACGGGCGACCGAATGGTCACAAGGAGGTCGCGGACCTGCGATTCATGCCCCTCGTAGCCGCCAATGCCCAGCGGTGGGTCGAAATATCCATCTCGCTATGCGATGACGGCACTCTTCTGGACCCTCTGATGGCGCTGCCCCACGGGTCATTCAAGATACTCTCAAGAGCTTGCATCAACTTCTTCAACCTGACTGTGCGCAACGGCGAGAAAACGGCCACTCAGGACACACGGCTATGCAATGCTCTGCACGCGTCACCCAATCTGACCACGGTAGGTTGGAAATGCACTGAGTTCATACGACTAGGGCTCGCCTCCGCACCCCTCCGGCAACTGACCAGCATCGCATTGCATGATGCCGAGCCGACTGAGCTTTCTCGAGTAGTCTACGCCTGCGCCAACCTTGAGTTCCTATTGGTCCGCATCAATCCATGCAAAGATTGGATGCAACGCCGAACTCATACACTTGGGTTCCATTCCCCCATTTGCCTACGCCGTCTGCGAACCCTGGCGCTGGTTGGGTCGCTCGATTGGATGCCGCTTTTTGAGGCGCTTATTGTCCCTGCTCTTGATCGCCTTGATTTGGGGAACCAGGAGATTCCTACTCATGTCATAGAGGGCATGCTGCTCAGATCACGCGCAACCCTCCGTATGCTTACCATATTTGAGCCGAGGGTAAATCAAGGGGAGCAGATTCTCACTCTTCTCCGTAGCCCGCCTCTGCGCGAAATCAAAGTTCTACGCTATGTGCGTTGCAACCCGATGAGCGCAGGGAGGGAGTACGAATATCTCTTTGACTTGCGACCATTCGTGCCTTCACATGTACTTTACACGACTGACTATAGCGAGGCTGAGCGTCTATACAGAGAGCTTGGAAGCAAGCGATCTTGATGTGTATCATATGAAAAGAGAGAGCGTATAGTATCAATATAATTCTTATATATTGTTCCCGCTAGCTTGCTTCGGTCACTCGTCGAAAGTAGCGAGCGCGGGCTGCTGGAAGCTGAGTCCTCTGAGGCGCAAGCCATAGTCTAGATTAATGTATCTGCTGACTCGAAGACATCCACATAACCTGGCGGTACACCGTCAATCGGCTTGAAGCGGTTGAACATGGGTCACGTGAATGCCGCGTGCCATCAAGAAGCGCCGGCCCGTTCGCGACTCCTTCCCTTCTTGTCCACAATTGCCATGTACGTGTTGAATGGAATTCCCACCGCCGCATCGTATAAGCCATTGCCCCATCGCGACAGAGGGATTCCTCCCTAACACGTCCACTCGCCTTCTCCGCTACACGCTCAAGACGAGCAGCTACGCGCCCAGGTGCGTTGGACGCGTACGCGAGCCTCCAAAGAATCCCTTCTGACGATTCTTAGTATTGACCAGGGGGAGAGGATGATATCGAATGTTGTAGGGCAGGATACCTTAGGCGGCGTGAGCCACGCAGGTAAGTCTACCGCTTCAAATCCTGGCGAGGCTTACCGAAAGATTGGAAGGTCTCACACCATCCCCTCATGGCATCTCTCCAGACGCGCGGGACGCACCGGCAGACGTCGGTAAGGTCGCTGTACGCCTCTTAGACATCGACGAGTATTGATGGATGCAAAGGATCTACCTCAAGCGCCACGCGCGATCTCGAATTAGCCCTAGAAGCACGACGTCGCGAGGCGTTGAGTACGTTGTTACATCAAAATTCGATCCAGAATGCTCACTACTTTACCACAGAACGAGTACTCACTCAGCCCGAGCATCCAACCCAAAAGGCGGGCTCGAAGTCCGCAAAAGCGCTCATCCATTCCGACTGTGCGTTGGTCGTCTTGTGAGGTATACGTCGTGTACTCACAGGTCTATTTAGCGAGCTCGATGAGTCATCGGCAGGCTCATAACTCCCAACTTCCCATTAACCGCCTTCCCAACGAATTACTCTGCGCGATCTTCTTTGTCTGCGGCGACCCGAGTCCTGCATCCGTCTTCCCGCGCGACTCCTCGATGCACGACCTCCACATAAATCCTCTCAATCTGAAGTCCTACAGTAGGAACGCAATTCTCCTCGGAGTCGTTTGTTCGCGATGGTATCGCGTCACACATGGGTTCCCCGCGCTCTGGACCCTTGTCGACGTCGAGTATCCAGCTCGTTATGCGACGAACATCCTGAAGCGATGTCTTGCGCATTCTGATGGCCTCCCACTCACGCTCTGGATCAGTGAAAGCGTGAACCCATGGTTTGGCATGAACGGCGAGGACCCGGACCCGCGCTTTATGGACCTCGTGGCCGCCAATGCCCACCGATGGAGAGAAATCTCCATCGAGCTATACGACAGACGCGATGCTGTACAGCCGCTGATTGCATTGCCGCCGGGAGCATTTAGAATTCTCTCTAGGGCCCGTATAAACTTCTACAGCCTGAATGCGGAGGAGTCTTCCTTGGATACGCAGCTATGGAGGTCTTGGCTTACGTCTCCGACGCTCAGCTCGGTAGACTGGGTCAACACTGAGCACATTCGATCAGGACTTGCCGTCGCATCCCTCCAGCGTCTGACCAGCATCGGCATGCATTTCGCTGAGCCTGCCATGCTGGCTTGCATACTTAACACTTGCCTCAGCCTCGAGGTTCTACTGGTCGAGATCGAACCGCATACACTGAGGATGAGAAGCATGCCTCTCACGCTCAATTCGATCTCCCTCCCCCACTTGCGAACCTTGATGCTGTGCGGGCCTTACAATTGGACGCCACTTTTCAACGCACTCACTATCCCTGCCATTGACCGACTGGAGCTATCGCGTCAGAATATCAACGGACACGACATAGAGGGCATGCTGCAGAGGTCCTGCGCACGCCTTCGCATGCTCACGATATTTTGGCCGGGGTTGAACCAGGCGGATCATATTCTTGCAATAGTCCGCAGCGCGTCTCTACGCGGCCTCAAGGTACTGCGTTATCAGTGCTCTCCCCATGGCGGAGCAAACCAAGGATGGGAGGATGCGTTTGACATACGCCCGTTCGTTCCTGCCGGAGTTCTATACACAGCTGACGCTAACGAAGCCGAGTGCTTGTACGCTAGGCTTGAGAATAGTCGCAATTAGATAGATGGATTATATCGTACCATGGGCTACATCAACAGGAAAAATACATTCTGTCTCGAAGTTGGAGTCACTCAAGGTGTAGATACCAAGCGGGCCTTGCGGAAATCAACCCTTGTACGCCGGCAAGCGAATTCCCATCAGTGAGCAAAAATTGTACAGCAACCTCGCCTGGGACGTTGGCGAGTAGTTGCTTACAGGGAAAAGCGGAGACGATGCGCAAAACCGAGGGGAAATCCATCCCATCAGTGTTCGCCGCCTTGAAGTAGTCACGCTGGCCTCGGGGTAGAACAGGACCCGCTTCCAAAACAGCCAGATTTCTGCACAAAGTAGGCAAAGCCTGCACATCCGCCTCGCTTATATCCGCCGAGATCTCGAGAATGCGCAGCTTTTCCAAGGGGAAGCTGAAGAGTCGCGCGGCTGACGTCTTGCCTGCTAGTCGCAAATAGTGGAGGTGCGAGAAGGTATCGCTCACCATTTGCTGCGCTACACAGAGCGGCCTCACTTTATCAGGTTCGACGAACAATGCAGACACGGTGCGAACATGGTGCAGGAATGGCTTGAGAGCGAGCGTCATGATACCGAGTGCATCCTCGTTGTTGAAGGGGCCACCAGAAACCAGAGATTGATGGAATTCCAGGCGCAGCTGAGTGAGATCGGTGCGACGAGCATTGCAAACGCGGATGATATCGTTCAGCCCTGCATCGAAGAGGGCGGAGTCTCCCAGCTGGGATTTCGTCCCAATGCGGACGAAGAGCTCACGCTCATCGAAAGGACCGTTCTTGGTCACCGTGTCTGAGAATTGAAGACGCGTCGGGTCTCCTTCGCCAAGCGCGCCATTCAGGGTGCTCGCTAACAGCCGACCATCAGGCGAGGACATGTCGGATCTGTCCGAGGGAGACAGATGGGGCGCGAGAGCGGAATTGCGAGGGAGTGCGGTTTGCGCAGAGGGTCCCGGCTGGGAAGTAGACGCCCGCTGCTGCTGCCACGCTCCGGCGCGCTGGGAAGCACGTCTAGCCGCCTCCGTGGCTGGTTGAAGGCAGCTGTGGGTCGCGTTATCATCGCCATACCGCTCACGAGCGGTCGCGGTGAGTCCATCCTGCAAGTCGTCTCGCCCAATAGGGTCGTGGTGTAGGATGGCGCAGTTCGCCGAAGTAGCAGGGCCCGGCGAGACTGGAGCTACGGCGGGAGCGGTGCTGATAACGGCGACAGTTGCAGAGGTACCTGGATATTCGTGAGACGGCGTGTCGATGTTCGATGGCCCTGGCGTGGGATCGGCGCCTGACGGGGACGAAGGCGGGTAGATGATATGGGTGGCTGCGGGGCTGGTCCCAGCGTCGCCAACGTCGTCGTCGCCCGCTTGGTGTGAGCCTTCTTCGCCGCCGCCATGGCCCGCAGACCCTTCTCTAGCTTGAGTGGTCGTCGTATGAACACCGTGCCGCAGAATGTTGTTCGTCTCCCCGATCTCGTGCAGGACGCCGTCTACAAGGGCTATCAAAGTGGTCGTGGTCTGGGCAATATATTCGATGGCTGGGTTCGTGGCAATAGGGTCACGCGAGGAGCGGGGAAGGAGAATGTCGAGGAGAGCTGTGCCAGCGCCACGAATGTGGCGCACGAGGGAACCGCGAATGCCTCGTCTCCGGATCGCAGGCGGCGTCGTGCGTAAATGCACCGCTGGTGCCGGACCAGCCAGTGGGGTGCGGGCCGTATCATGCGCGTCCACTGGATTTGGAGAGATCAGCAGGCAAACCGGGTCAAGAAAGGCATACGCACTGTCGTTTGCGGCGTACGTACTAGCGAAGCGTGATGAAGCGGTCGTACAAGACGTCGGTGAGGTCGTGAGTGTATGGGATATTCTGAAGGGCGCCAGGCCGTTCGTAAGTCCGTGAAAGTATGCTGCTTGATGCTGGATGGAATGCGCAGGGCTTATAAGCGCGACTACCTCGTGCGAACTGGCCGACAATAAGAACAATCAGCATGAGCACTATTGTTCTCAACTGTATAGCTAATTGTAAGAAGATAAGGAGGACATGTCGGCACGAAGGACCTCTCGCCGAAGAGAACAAAATGGCCGGGGCCACATTTTCGGTCCTGCGCGCATGCCGATGAGGCTTTCGGATGCAGAGGTCGAAGCAAGCAAATGAGGAGGTCCTTGGAAGGTATGTTCCGTCAATCAATCTATGCGAATGGTTCAGCTGAAGGCGTCGTGGAAGTAGGTGAGGAGATGGAGGTCGTTACTAGTATCTTGTCTGCGCTCTTGTGAATGACTCAATGAGGCATCAACGTGCCGTCACACCTCCGTCACGCCGAACATTGCCCGCTTCTTGACCAGCATGTCCGAGACGAAAAGCACGACATGTCGACGCTAACGACGTCTGCGCTTCTACCTTGGCCAATGACTTTGAGTGAGAGACGAAGTTTAACGTCGGTTTCGCGTGCTTTGCATCGGACATCACCGGTTGTTACCGCGACGGGAACTCTGAGCTCGTTCTAGACCCCTTCCTTTCTTGAACACAATTGCCATGTAGGTGATGAATGGGTCTCCCACCTTCGCGTCGTATAAGCGAATGCGCACTCGCCAAGGCCCTCTTCACTGATCACCTTCATCAACACCACGCTCCTTTTGCTGACAGCAGCGGCTACGACCTGAATCACGGTTGTAGGTGAGCTTTGGATTTTCCTGTCACGTCGACGAACCCGTTCTGAGTACTTGATAGTGATGGGTGTGAAGAATAGGGTAGCCCAGGCGTCAAGCGCACAGGGCGTCGAACATGGGATAAATGCCGCTGGTGAGCTCCATTTTTTGCAATCGCGACAACTTTGTTGACTCTGAAGTAGGTCGCACATTCGTCCATGATACCATCCCTACGAACACCCGCAACGTCGCGGCGCGCGTCGGTATGGTTTACCCTCAAAAATTTTGAACTTCGGCTCACGATCTTCAAGATCTCAAATGCAGCACTCCAGGTGACCACGCCGCCTTCACTCGCGCTGGACGCGAGATCCATGCCGTTGAGAAGCCAGAGAATGCCCTTCCCCAGCCTATCGGTACGCCTATCGCATACGTCTGGCCGCATCACTTGTAATAACCCCTCCGCAGAGTCCATGACGATGCGCCCGACGTCCCCTCGTGTCCAATCACCCATCGACCGCCTTCCCAACGAACTACTCTGCGCGATTTTCCTCCTCACTGGCGACCCAAGCCCCGTATCTGGCTTCCCTCGTGATCAAGATATGCACGACAACGGTCTGCATCCGTTCGCGGTGAAGCTCTACAGCCAGGCCGCAGTCACCATTGGACGCGTCTGTTCCCGGTGGATGCACGTGGCATGTGGCTTTCCTGCGTTGTGGACCGTCGTCGACGTGACCTATCCGGGGGCGAGAGCTACCGCCATACTGAAACGCTGCCTGAAGTACTCTGCCGGTCTTCCTCTCGTACTGTGGCTTAGCAGAAGGGTGAACCCAGACGACAGTTATTACGGAGTCGACCCCCGTTTCATGCGCCTTGTTGCTGCCAACGCCCATCGATGGGTCGAAATATCCATCCAATTGGGCGATGAGTGTCACGCTTTACAGCCCCTCATAGCACTGCCGCCTGGCTCCTTCACTGCACTGAGGAGAGCCCGCATAGAGTTTGCGCTGATCCATGTAACCGACAACAGCTTGGATACACTACTGTGGAGGTCTTTCTATACGTCCCCGCACTTGGTCGCTCTGGATTGGAACCGCACTCAATACATCCAGTATAGTCTCTCCTCGGCCCCCTTACGCCAACTCACCGAGCTGGGCGTATATTCCACTGAGCCTGGAATGCTCCTCCCCATCCTCCTCAACTGCACCGCCCTTGAGGTCCTTTTCGTCCATATAGACTGGCCGTGGGGCCCAGAGGAGGACAACGGAACCATCCCTCTTGCGTCACCAGTATGCCTTCCGCGCCTACGTGCACTGGCATTGCGTGGACCTTACGATTGGGCGCCGCTCTTTTCCGTATTGGAAGCCCCGTCGCTCAAACGGCTCGACTTGTCCCATATGGACATCAAGCACGCTGACATAGAGAAAATGCTTCGTCGGTCGTCTGCTGGCCTGATGATGCTCACTGTATACTGGCCTGCCATGGATCAAGGCGATAATATAATCGCTCTTTTGCACAGCCCGGCGATGCGTCACCTTCGGGTCGTGCGATACGAGTGTGCTTATCCTGGGGCATCTGAGTTTGGATGGGAGGAATCATTCGACTTGCGTCCATCAGTTCCATCACATATGTACTATACTACAAGATACGCAGAGGCGGAAGAGTACTACAGGATGATATGCACAACGACGAATCCTGGAGTAGTGTAGCCGAGACAATATCTGTAGCAACCTCAGAAAGGCCGTATACCCTATCAATCTAGTCGCATAGTCCACGTCGGATGAACCTCCATGATGGCTCGAAGTTTGTCAAGCCCACGCGTCTCAGTGAGCGTGAAATGTACAACGGCATTGCCCGGAACACTCTTCAGCGCTTGCTCGCAAGGGAACGCGGACTTCAAGTGCACGACGAAGGTGTGTGGATGGTCTGCAATAGGGGAAGCGCGGGAACCGTGCGCAAAACCTGACAGGTAATTTGGCTGGCGGGAATCAATAGGCCCCGCAGTCAGAAAAGCCAGTCGATCACTGCGATGCATCAGGAGAATCTTGATGTCCATCTCTGAAGTGGGGAAGAGAGCCTCAAGGACGCACAAATCCTGGATTGGGAACGTAAGAAGTCGTGCTGCTGAAGTGATTCCTTCAATCCGGACGTGGTGAAGATGAGAGAAGTCGTTAGCAATCGAGCGTCGAGCCTGCTGTACCGCCTGAGTGGCTTGCACGTCATCAAATGCCTTGAATGAGACGACTGCCGTGTTGAAGCTTGGCAAGTAAGCGCGGATTGCAAGCAGGATAGCATTCAGCGTGTCTTGATCGTCGTACTGCCCGCCAGAGACCCGGCTTTGATGAACCTCCACATAAAGCTGCGTGAGATCATGCTGACGCGCTTCGCAGACATAGAGGAGGTTATTGAGCCCTTCGTCAAAGGGCTCGGACGGGTCCGGCAGCTCCACCTTCCTTCCGACGGAGATCAGCAGCCTGCGTCCGATGAAAACTCCGTCTGCCACGACGAAGTCGCGGTAGTGGATGTACGTCGAGCGGAGGTTTTGCTGGGCGACGTCGAGGACGGCACGAGTGGGGTCCTCGTCCGCGGCATCACTAGATTGCTCTGCATCGTTGTCCGGTGGAGTCTCTTGTCGTGGAGAAGAGTGGTGGAAAGCTTCTCCGTCAGACGCTGACGCGGCGTCCGAAGCGACGCTTTGCTGCTGCTGCTGCCCCTCCTCAACCCCCTGGTCAGCGGCCCGACGAGGCGAATCCGACATCATGGCCGCCAGCTGCCGCCTCGCAGACCCCTCGTCGTAACGCCTCGTCTCCGCCTCAGCCGCAGGACTGTAGTTAAGCAAGGCAGAGCTCTCCGAATGAACGGGGCTCGTCTCAAGTGAGGGGAAGAAGAGCGGGGCACTGGCGGCAGGACCGGCCGTTTGCGCAGCTTCTACGCGTCCGGAAGACGACGCGACAGGGCCGGACTGTGCCGGTGCGACACCAGAGCCTGGCTGGTCGAGAGCGGGTAGCGGTATCGTGCGACTGAGAGGCGTATACAAGGCCGAAGGTACCGGGTCGGGCGAGGGCGCCAACTCGGGGAATGGGTCTTCCTCGGGGGTGAAATCAGCGAGTTGGAACTCGACATTCTGTTGATGAGCTTCCGGATGGGCAAGTATATCGTCGAGAGTGTCGCGGTCATGAGCATTTAAGACAGCCGCCGGGTCTCCTTCGCCTGAGGTCGCGCTTGTAGCACTGCTAGAGTCGCTGATGTCGTGGTGCTCTTGAGAGGAGCTGGCCTGAGGACCGTTGTCCTCCTCTTGAGGCGCCGAGTGGATCTGCTGCTCGCACGAGGTAGCCCCCGAGTTTTCCTCCCGTTGTTCGTCTCGGACGACCTCGTGAGCTTGGGATAGATTGCCCAAGGGCGCATCAGAAGGGCCGGCGCCGCTTTCTGCGAGCTCGTGCGAAGCGCACTCCCCACGAGAGCGTAAATCGTACCTGGCGGCATGGCTTGTCTCGTCGCTTATAATCGGATCGTAGTCGCGCGAGACATGCGGGCTCCTAGGACCGTTAGATGGACGTATATGACTCTGCGAGGGCGACACAGGCCCGAGTGGGCTTCCAAGCGCGCAAGAAGGATTGCCGGTCAGATCTGGGTTCGCAAAGTTCAGCAGGTCGCCATTCGGGATCGAGGCTTCTTCTTGTGCAGAAGATGCGGAAGGTTGGTGATTGTCGAACTCGAGCGGGTCTGGCGCGATCCCAGGTGGGAACCCGCCAGGACCGCCGCCGTGACCCGCGAAACCTAGTGCAGCTTGAGAGATGGCGTCCGCAATCCTATTGAAACCTTGCTCTGTAGTCTCGCGGTGCCGCTCGATGGCGTCTAGGATGCCGTCCGTACGCCCGGGCTGGGCGGTCGTAGCGTGCGTGGGAGTGTCGTTCGTGGCAATGAAGTCGTGAGATGGGCGAGAACGTCGCAGACTTGGGCGCGGAGCGTGAAAGTGGTGCGCGAAGAAGCGACGGATTCGCCCTCGAAGGGTCGCGTGCGGCGTCGTGGAAGAGTGCTCGGAGGGTGCCGGACCAGCCGGTGGATCGTTGGTCGTATCGTGCGGATCCACTGGGGAGTCAAGAGTCAGCAGAGATATGTGGTCATGCAAAGCATACGCACTGTCGTACAAGGTGTGCTCGATGGCAAAGCAAATCGTGGCAAGGAGTAAAGCCTTCGAGACGTCGGTGAGCTCGTGAACGTATGAAAAGTCGTGAAGGCGCCAGGCCGTTCGTAAGTCCGTGAGTATGTGTGCCGATGCTGCTGAAAGGAATGTGCAGAGCTTATAAGCGCGAGCGTTCTTGAGGTGGGTATACCGGCAGACAATAGCGCCCCACAAAAGGCGTAGGTGCTATTGTTCCTCGAGTCTTTCAGCTGCTGTGAGGTGCAGATTATACCATCGCAGCGCGGAAGCACTTCGCCCGGCAACACAATATGACCGGTGCCACGCCTGCTTGTCGCCACATACCAGAATTACTCTTAGAGTTGAGCATTTTATGTCACACTACGAGACGAATGGTGCTTACCGTTCAAGATGGCCCACTGCTCGCGCGATTCTAAGCCCGAGCCAGAGAAGGTATAGCATGTGCGTAATTATCAACGTAAATCATTTGAGCGAGAGAACTCGTTTAAGACAGGCAGTCCTCGAATTGTGTCCCAACCCTGTTCTTCTCAATCCCACGAGATGTGGGCGCCTCGAAGCGTGAGCACAAATAGGTCGAATCCGACGGTCCGGAGAGAATAAAGCGGCGCTCCGTCAGGTTGAGGGTGAGACCAGCCAAATCGGAGTTCTGAACAGAGTCTCCCAGTGCCGGGAATGCCTTGGAAGAGATGAGTCGAAGCGCACGTCGACCCAAACCTCGAGGTGACGGTCAAGGACAAGACACGGCAAGTGCCGAACGCGCTGCCGGGCAAAGGTGACCATCACCGTGTCACGCCATTGTCCTTTGGCCAGGGCTGGCCGGTGAACTCCATCGAATGCGAGAACACAATGAGAGAGAATATATGTATTCCCGCTGTTACTGAGCGGGGTAGGCCTTAACGTGAGTAGCATTGAGAAGTCGTGGGCATAGCGACAGTCCTGAATTTCGAGGCACATTCGGAGGTGAAAACAAAACGGCGCGGGGCCACATTTTCGCTGCGGAGGGTTGAGCTGCTTGGTAGACTTCGTCATTCGGAGGTCCTGTAGCTCACCTCGCGGGGAATGGTATTGTAAGTAAATGGACATGAAGGGCGGAGAAGAGATGTAATTGTTGATCCCTTCGTCACGCCCGACGTGACGTCTTGTTGTCACCCTCATTTTCTCCCTGATTAGTCCACGAACCCGCGCACATCATGCCTGCCAACGATGGCGCCCTCCTCTAAAAATACCGGATTCTCGGCGAAGCCGCGCCTATCCGCCTCTCAGATCTCCCTGAAGCGCCTGAAAGGGGAGGACTTTGAACGCAATGCGAAGCAGGTCTCGCGCTTCAAGATGCTGAACGGCGGCAAGCCCTTTCGCGACGAGGACGGCAAGGTCACTGAGGCGGCGGCGTTGGAGAAGGGGGCGGAAGACACGAAGCCGGGGAGGGTGCAGCGCGACGGGTGGTGGTTTGGTGAGTGGTCTCTTCGACCTGAACTGCGTGCAGGGAATACCTGGGTGATCTCCCAGACTGCTTTCGATCACTGCAGAACGAGCCCTACGACGAAGAAGGATGATCCCTACTCTGTGCTGTTGCGGAGGAACAAACTCCCCGTGGCGCTTCTCGACGATGCGGCCAACCCCAATACTCGCAAGCTGTGCCTACTTCCCCCATACTACGAGTCCTCACTAAATCCATCTCAGCGCTCTGTTATTGTCGAGACCAAGCCTTTCTCCAATACGTTTGGTCCCAAGGCGCAGCGGAAGCGGCCCCGCGTCGAGGTTGGGTCTTTCGCCGAGCTCGCAGACGCCGCCAACGAGGCCGCCGCGAAGCCTGAGGAGGGAGATTTGACTGCCCCCGTCAAAGTCCTCGAGCCGCAGACCCACGCCGACTTCCATGAGCCCATCTACGCGAAGGGGACGTCCCGCCGCATCTACGGCGAGCTGTACAAGGTCATCGATTTCTCGGACGTCATTCTTCACGTCCTCGACGCTCGCGACTGGGTACCATGTGCGAGTCGATTCTCGAGTTCATCAAGAAGGAGAAGGCGCACAAGCAGGTCGTTCTCGTCATCAACAAGTGCGACTTGGTCCCGAACTGGGTCACTGTACGTTGCACGACCTTCCCCATCCTGCGGTGTACTGACTCGTCCACAGGCCCGCTACATCCAGCACCTCACCCCTCGCTACCCTACTATCGCATTTCACGCCTCCCCCAACCACTCCTTCGGCAAGGGCTCGCTCATTCAGCTCCCCCGCCAGTTCTCCCAGCTGCACTCGGACAAGAAGCAAATCTCCGTCGGGTTCGTCGGCTAACCCAACGTCGGCAAGACGAGCGTCATCAACACGCTCAAGAGCAGCAAGGTCTGCCGCGTCGCGCCCGTGCCTGGCGAGACGAAGGTCTGGTAATACATCACGCTCACCAAGCGCATCTACCTCATCGACTGTCCCGATGTTGGCCCGAACGTGCCGAAGGGCGCTGGGCGCGTGGACGCTGCGGATGCCGTCCGAGCGGCGAGGCGGCGAGCGCGGAGGGGTTCGGGGTCGGGAGGGGAAGGAGGGCAGAGCACGCATCGGGTTCAGGTGTACATCCCGTGTAGTAGTGAGGCAATGGAATGTCATTTGCTACGAGACGAGACGAGAGACACGAGGGCACGCGGAGAGGAGGAGAAGAGAGGGGAAGGGGAAGGGGACATAGACGTCGCGCAGCGAATCCCACGATTGGTAGGCACCACTCCCGCGCCCCTCAAGCCCTTCTCACCAACATTTGACTGTCTTTTGTCAGCCCGAGAGCGGACGAGCTGAATACCAGCTTCTATACCAGCTTCGTGCCTTCGACCCCACGACGCTCCCATCCTACTAGACGAGCCGCGCGGTGCGTATGAACCGAGGCATCGACGTGCCGTCACACGCCGTTCACGCCAAACATCGCTCGCTTCTTGTCCAGTACGACCGAGACGAGGAGCATGACATTCCGGCGCTAACGACGTCTGTGCTTCGAATTATACCTTGGCCATCGACTTTGAGTGAGACGAAGTCAACGTCGGTTTCGTGTGCTTCTGATAATCGCATCGGACATCACCGGTTTCCACTGCGACGGGAACTCTGAGCTCGTTCTAGACCCCTGCCTTTCTTGTACACAATTGCCATGTACGTGATGAATGGGTATCCCACCTTCGCGTCGTATAAGCGGATGCGCACTCGACAAGGCCCTCTTCACTGATCACCTTCATCAGCACTACGCTCCTTTCGCTGACAGCAGCGGCTACGACCTGAATCAAGTAGGTGAGCTTTTGGATTTTCCTGTTACGACGACGATTACGTTCTGAGTACTTGATAGTGATGGGTGTGAAGAGTAGGGTAACCCAGGCGTCAAGCGCGCAGGGCATCGAACATGGAATGAACCCCGCTGGTAAGCTCCGATTTTTGCAATCGCAACATCTTTGTTGACTCTGAGATAGGTCATACAACATTTCATGATAACATCCCTACGAACACCCGCAATGTCGCCGCGAGCATCGGTAGGGCACACCATCAAATTTCTCGAACTTTGGCTCACAATCTACAAGACCTCAAACGCGGCGCTCAAGGCGACCACGCCGCCTTCACTCGCGCTGGACGCAGGATCCATGCCGTCGAAAAGGCAGAATACGCACCTCTCCGCCCTCTCCGTGAGATCATCCCATGCGTCTGGCTGCATTGCTCGTGCTAACACCATCCGCAGAGTCCACAGCGACGCGCATGACGTCCCCTCGTGTCCAATCACCCATCGACCGCCTTCCCAACGAACTACTCTGCGCGATTTTCCTCCTCACTGGCGACCCAAGCCCCGTATCTGGCTTCCCTCGTGATCAAGATATGCACGACAACGGTCTGCATCCGTTCGCGGTGAAGCTCTACAGCCAGGCCGCAGTCACCATTGGACGCGTCTGTTCCCGGTGGATGCACGTGGCATGTGGCTTTCCTGCGTTGTGGACCGTCGTCGACGTGACCTATCCGGGGGCGAGAGCTACCGCCATACTGAAACGCTGCCTGAAGTACTCTGCCGGTCTTCCTCTCGTACTGTGGCTTAGCAGAAGGGTGAACCCAGACGACAGTTATTACGGAGTCGACCCCCGTTTCATGCGCCTTGTTGCTGCCAACGCCCATCGATGGGTCGAAATATCCATCCAATTGGGCGATGAGTGTCACGCTTTACAGCCCCTCATAGCACTGCCGCCTGGCTCCTTCACTGCACTGAGGAGAGCCCGCATAGAGTTTGCGCTGATCCATGTAACCGACAACAGCTTGGATACACTACTGTGGAGGTCTTTCTATACGTCCCCGCACTTGGTCGCTCTGGATTGGAACCGCACTCAATACATCCAGTATAGTCTCTCCTCGGCCCCCTTACGCCAACTCACCGAGCTGGGCGTATATTCCACTGAGCCTGGAATGCTCCTCCCCATCCTCCTCAACTGCACCGCCCTTGAGGTCCTTTTCGTCCATATAGACTGGCCGTGGGGCCCAGAGGAGGACAACGGAACCATCCCTCTTGCGTCACCAGTATGCCTTCCGCGCCTACGTGCACTGGCATTGCGTGGACCTTACGATTGGGCGCCGCTCTTTTCCGTATTGGAAGCCCCGTCGCTCAAACGGCTCGACTTGTCCCATATGGACATCAAGCACGCTGACATAGAGAAAATGCTTCGTCGGTCGTCTGCTGGCCTGATGATGCTCACTGTATACTGGCCTGCCATGGATCAAGGCGATAATATAATCGCTCTTTTGCACAGCCCGGCGATGCGTCACCTTCGGGTCGTGCGATACGAGTGTGCTTATCCTGGGGCATCTGAGTTTGGATGGGAGGAATCATTCGACTTGCGTCCATCAGTTCCATCACATATGTACTATACTACAAGATACGCAGAGGCGGAAGAGTACTACAGGATGATATGCACAACGACGAATCCTGGAGTAGTGTAGCCGAGACAATATCTGTAGCAACCTCAGAAAGGCCGTATACCCTATCAATCTAGTCGCATAGTCCACGTCGGATGAACCTCCATGATGGCTCGAAGTTTGTCAAGCCCACGCGTCTCAGTGAGCGTGAAATGTACAACGGCATTGCCCGGAACACTCTTCAGCGCTTGCTCGCAAGGGAACGCGGACTTCAAGTGCACGACGAAGGTGTGTGGATGGTCTGCAATAGGGGAAGCGCGGGAACCGTGCGCAAAACCTGACAGGTAATTTGGCTGGCGGGAATCAATAGGCCCCGCAGTCAGAAAAGCCAGTCGATCACTGCGATGCATCAGGAGAATCTTGATGTCCATCTCTGAAGTGGGGAAGAGAGCCTCAAGGACGCACAAATCCTGGATTGGGAACGTAAGAAGTCGTGCTGCTGAAGTGATTCCTTCAATCCGGACGTGGTGAAGATGAGAGAAGTCGTTAGCAATCGAGCGTCGAGCCTGCTGTACCGCCTGAGTGGCTTGCACGTCATCAAATGCCTTGAATGAGACGACTGCCGTGTTGAAGCTTGGCAAGTAAGCGCGGATTGCAAGCAGGATAGCATTCAGCGTGTCTTGATCGTCGTACTGCCCGCCAGAGACCCGGCTTTGATGAACCTCCACATAAAGCTGCGTGAGATCATGCGGACGCGCTTCGCAGACATAGAGGAGGTTATTGAGCCCTTCGTCAAAGGGCTCGGACGGGTCCGGCAGCTCCACCTTCCTTCCGACGGAGATCAGCAGCCTGCGTCCGATGAAAACTCCGTCTGCCACGACGAAGTCGCGGTAGTGGATGTACGTCGAGCGGAGGTTTTGCTGGGCGACGTCGAGGACGGCACGAGTGGGGTCCTCGTCCGCGGCATCACTAGATTGCTCTGCATCGTTGTCCGGTGGAGTCTCTTGTCGTGGAGAAGAGTGGTGGAAAGCTTCTCCGTCAAACGCTGACGCAGCGTCCAAAGCGACGCTCTGCCGCTGCTGTCCCGCTCCAACCTCCTGGTCAACGACCTGACGGGGCGGGTCCGACATCATGGCAGCCAATTTCCGCCTCCCCGACCGCTCGTCGTAACGTCTCGTCTCCGCTTCAGCCGCAGGAACGTAGTGCAGCAAGGCAGAGCTTGCCGAATGAATGGAGCTCGTGTCGAGCGAGGGGAAGGAGAGCGGGGCACCGGCCGTCTGCGCAGCATCCGCGTCTCCGAAGGACGACGCGACAGGGCCAGACTGCGCCGGCGCGATGTCAGCGCCTGGCAGGTCGAGAGCGGGTAGCGGTATCGTGCGACTCAGAGGCGCATACAAGGCCGGAGAAACAGGGTCTGGAGAGGGTGCCAACTCGGGGAACGGGTCTTCCCCAGGGGAATCACCTGCGAGTTGGTACTCGACATTCCACTGGTAAGCTTCCGGATGGGCAAGCATATCATTGAGAACATCGCGGTCTTGAGTAGATAGAACCAATGCCGGGTCGCCATCTCCAGAGCTAGCGCCGGGAGCATTGCTAGAGTCGCCGATGCCGTGGTGCTCTCGAGAAGAGCTCGCCTGAGGACCGTTGTCCTCCTGAGGTGCCGCGACCACCCGCTGCTCGCGCGAGGTAGCCTCTCCAGCGTCCTCCCGCTGCCCGTCTCCGGCGAACTCATGAGCTTGGGATGGATTGCCCAAGGCTGCATGGGAAGGGCCGGCGCCGCTTTCTGCGAGCTCATGCGAAACGCGCTCTCCCTGCGAGCGTCGTCCAGACTCGGCGGCCTGCATCGTCTCGTCGTCTCCACTCGTGTCGTAGTCGCGCGAGACACGCGGGCTCCTAGGATCGTTAGATGGACGTATCTCATTTCGCGAGGGCGACGCAGGCCTGAGCAGGCGGACAAGCGGGCGGGAGGGTTGACCGACCAGGTCGGGGTTCGGAAAGTTCAGCATATCATCGTTCGGGCTTGAAGCTTCTTGGGTCGTGAAAGATGCGTATGGCTGGTGGTCGTCGACTTCGGGTGGGTCTGATGCGATCCCGGGTGGGAACCCACCAGGACCGCCGCCGTGGCCCGCGAGACCCAGTGCAGCTTGACCGATGGCGTCCGCGATCCTATTGAAGCCCTGCTCTGTCGTCTCGCGGTGCCGCTCGATCGCGTCTAGGATGCCGTCCGTACGGGAAGGCTGAGCAGTCGTAGCGTGCGTGGGATTGTCGTTTGAGGCAATAAACTCGTGAGATGGGCGAGCACGTCGCAGACATGGGCGCGGAGCGTGAAAGTGGCGCGTGAAGAAGCGACGGATTCGCCATAGAAGGGTCGCGTGCGGCCTCGTGGAAGAGTGCTCGGAGGGCACCGGACCAGCCGATGGATCGTTGGCCGTATCATGCGGGCCCACTGGGGATTCAAGAGATCAGCAAAGATATGTGGACACGCAAGGCATACGCACTGTCGTACAAGGCGTGCTCAATAGCAAAGCAAGACGTGGCAAGGAGTAAAGCGTTCGAGACGTCGATGAAGTCGTGAGCGTGTATGAAATCGTGAAGGCGCCAGGCCGTTCGTAAGTCCGTGAGTATGTGTGCCGATGCTGCTGGATGGAATGCGCAGAGCTTATAAGCGCGAGCTTGCGCGGGCGAGTTACTCCGGCGTACAATAGCGCAGAACAAAAGGCGGCGGCACTATTGTACTTAGGCACTTCGGCGGCTCTGGGATGTCGGTTAACGTGCCACTTAGAACCATGCTTCGCCGAATACAACAATATTCCCGGGGCCACATTCGCGTGTCGCCAGATTCCGTGAGAAAGCAATATTCCAGACAAATGACGGTCGGTCGCGTTTGAGGCAAGATACCCAGAAGTGGAGGGTGTATGTGGCGCCGGTAATTGTGTGGTGGTCCTTTGAGAAAGTGGCGAGGACAACAAACGAGGAAGAAGCGCTCGCGTCTCCGACAGACAAGAAAGACTGGCTGGGCCTGCCGAAAGGACCACCTTCAACCAGTGATCATGTCTCCCGAAATAGGTGGCGAATGCGCATCATTGAGTATTCCATTTGGCCCTCGCACAATAGTGCAGGCGTGACCGCAAGGACGAAAGATTGAGCAGAGAACGCACACTGCATACTAGCTGGGCCACTGTACAGACGGGGAACAAAGAAGAGGGACGGCCAAGTGGACTCGAAATCGAGATCATCGTTGTTGAGAGTAAGGAGCGGCAACCACCGAAACCGGCTTGATCCGTCTAACGCGTCACCTGATGAGCGCGTGATCGCAGACGCGTTGGCCCGTTCTCCACTCCTTCCTTTCTCGTTCACAATTGCCATGTCAGACATGAATGGGCGTCCCACCCCGGCGACGTATATATCAATGCGCCCTCCCGATGGAACATTACTTTCCCGACACTCCTCACAACCACTTACTATTGCCTAGGACGAGGTTCTACGCGCTGGACCGCGATAGGTGCGTTGAGCGCGTCTCTTCGATGAAACCTGGCTGACCTTCATATAGATGAACTCGAATAAGCAGAATGTATATGCGCCAGTTGTGCCGGGTACCGAGCATGGGCTTGAGTACGCAGGTGGAACCTAGTCAGATCTGTTGGGAATTTCGCCAATCCCTCAATAGATCGTGCATTCCCCCATGATACCATTCCTCCGGATGTCAACGATGTCGCAGCGTACGTGGGTAAGGCATACTCTACATGCTCTGCGACTTCAAGCTCACGAATTGTAAGAGCGTAAAGAAATTGCTCAAGATGGCCGCGCCGCCCTCACTCGTGCGAGACGCAAAAACTACACCGTCAAGCCAGAGAGTGCCCGCTACCGCTCTCTAGGTAAGTTCTCCTTGTACGTCCTGCAGCGCCTTCGAAGCTCATGCTCTCTATAGTGTCCATAATGACGCGCAAGCCGCCTTGTAATGCCCCACCTCCAATAGATCATCTTCCTAACGAATTACTCTGCGCGATTTTCCTCCTGACTGGTGACCCGAGCCCCGCATCCGTCTTTCCTCGCGACCGTATGATGCATCCGTACGAGCTAGACCGTCGGAAGGTGCAACTGTATAGCAAGTGTGCAATTCTCCTCGGGAGGGTCTGCGCTCGATGGAGGGCCGTAACGCGCAGCTATCCAATTTTATGGACCATCGTCGATGTCGATTTACCAGGAAAGGAAGCCACACGCCGTCTCCAGAGGTGCTTGGACCATTCTGCTGGCTTACCTCTCACCCTCTGGATCAGCAGGAGCCTCAAATTTGGCGCCGACAAGTCGGTCGACCCGTGCTTCATGTCTCTCGTTGCTTCCAATGCCCACCGTTGGGAAGAGATCTCCATCGAACTCTGGAGGGAGCTAGATGCTCTGCAGCCTCTTGTTTCTCTGTCGCCTGGGACGCTCAAAACTCTGCGCAGGGCGCGTATACATTTTTACGGCTCGGGAACAGAGGTGTCCACGCCCGATAACTTACTGTGGAGATTGTTCTGTTCATCCCCAAGACTAGAGGTCGTCGACTGGATGCGCAATGAGTACATCGAAACAGGACTGAACGTGGGACCGTTGCATCAGCTTACGAGACTGGCTGTGCATTGGATCAATCCAGGCGTTCTCGTTCCCGTTCTCAGCACTTGCACCCGTCTTGAGCTCCTGCTTATTAGCATCAACCCGACTCTCCTCGGACAGGAGCATCAAGGACCACTGCCTATCCACTCTCCGATCCAACTGCCTCACTTGCGCGTCCTGATGCTGTGCGGTCCTGCTGACTGGGAGCGACTCTTCTCTTCCCTCAACGCGCCCGCTCTCAATCGTCTGGACATATCGCGCATGAGCATACAAGGAGACGGTATAGAGCGCATGCTTCGCAACTCGAATGCGCGCTTGAGGATGCTTACAATCCATTGGCCCGCAAAGGACCAGGACGACATTCTCGCTCTCCTTCGGAGCCCATACATGCAATACTTGCAGGTTCTTCGGTATGAGCGATATTATCAGGATGGCTGGAACCTGGGATGGGAGGACACGTTTGATTTGCAGCCATTTGTGCCAAAGCATATCGTTTTCACAGAGAGTGCTGCCGAGGCGGAGCGGTATTATGCCCAGATTGTGTCTCATGCATACATCTGATACTAGACTCATAGTGTATAATTGAGCATCAATAGGGCTACGTATAGCTTTCTGTATCGATAGCGTGGATATGAAATGATCACGATGAATGTGCGAGAAGATACGCGAAGACGAATGGAAAAGTTGAACATGAGTCACGTGCATGCCGCGTGCCATCAAGAAGCGCCGGCCCGTTCGCGACTCCTTCCCTTCTTGTCCACAATCGCCATGTACGCGATGAATGGACTTCTCACCCCGGCGTCGTATATAGCAATGCGCCCTTCCAGCCAAGGGACCCTTACCTGACACCCCCTCTCCACTTGCCACCTCGCCGAGAACGTTGCGTGCGCTGGATCACCGTAGGTGAGTTGGACCTGCCCGAGTATTTGATTGAGCTTTCTGACCAGATCATGCAGGGTTGTACTCCAAGGAGAGACCCATGTGCGCAACAGACGCGCAGGATGTCTATGACGGGGTGAACTCCGCGGGTAAGTCTCTTACTCAACGCTGTCGCAAGGCTTACCGACAACATCACAGGCCGGCCCTCACCGCCTAATTATATCCCTGCGGACACGGACGTCGTCTCTTTGTACGAAGGTGAGCACTTCTCCTTCTTCCGCATCAATGATTCTCACGACGTCCGAGAAGGATCTGAGCTGACTACCCATAAGAAGCACAGCCTTCACCTCACTCGCGCTGGACGCAAAATTGACGCTGTCGACGGGCCTGAAAACGCGCCTTTTCGCCCTTCTCGTACGTCAATATCTGACCCTTGCATGATAACGCGTTTAAATACTTCTGGCAGCGCCCGAAGTAGCGCGCAAAGAGTCCATGCACGCCCAGCCTTTGATCGACCGTCTCCCGAATGAGTTACTCTGCGAAGTCTTCCTTCTCACAGGCGACCGATGTCCTGCATCCTACTTCCCCCGCGATCCAGGCATTCACGACAACGATATCAAGCCACCCTCAGTACACTTCTACAGCATGGCCGCAGTTCTCCTCGGGCGTGTCTGCGTGCGATGGATGAGCGTCACGCATGGCTTTCCCGCGTTGTGGACCACTGTTGATGTGCTTTTCCCTACCAGAGCGGCCACCGCCATACTGAAACGCTGCTTGAAATACTCCGCCGGGCTCCCTCTCGCGCTCTGGATTAGCAAGAGCTTGAGGCCCGAAGGCGGATGCGAAGGACTCGACGATCGCTTCATGCGCCTCGCCGCCGCCAATGCGCATCGATGGGCGGAAATATCGATTGAACTGTGCGATCAACGTGATATCCTGCGACCTCTGGCCGAACTGCCGCCTGGGTCGTTCAGTGCGCTTGAAAGAGCCCGCGTAGATTTTTCGATGTTCAGGGCGGGTCCTGACACCCTGGACACGCTGCTCTGGAAGTCCTTCCTTAGTTCCCCCCATCTTGTTGCAGTCGACTTCGCTCGTGCGGAGTACATTCGCACCGGCATCCCTTTGGCGCCTCTACAACAATTGACAGAGCTCGGCTTGCAGTTCGCCGAACCAGAGATTATACCTCTCATATTCCGCACCTCCTTCGCCCTTGAGGTACTCTGCATCGACATATACGTGTCGCCAATTGGCTCGGAGCGCAGCGAGACGACTCTTATCGAAACTCCTGTTTGCCTTCCGCGACTACGAGCCCTGACGCTATGTGGACCACACGATTGGACGCAGATCTTCAACTGCCTGACCGTTCCTGCGCTTAACCGCCTCTGCCTCTCGCACACAGAGATATGGCATGCTGAAATAGAGAGCATGCTCCGACGATCCGCTGCTCGCATCGTAATGCTCAGCATCCATTGGCCCGCAACGAACCAAGCGGACAGAATTCTGGATTTACTACATAGCGAGGTCATGCGTTATATCCGGGTCGTGCGCTACCAGTGCGGATATCCGGGAGAGTCGCGCATGGGATGGGAGGATACGTTTGATTTGCAGCCATTTGTTCCATCGCATATCGTATATACTACATGGTTTGCGGACACAGAAGGCGCGTATGCGCGGGTATGTAGTTGGTAAATGCGCAGAGCCTAGTATCGGGGACAGCAGACAGTACGGTATATATGTGTATCTACACGAAGTTCCCTCATTCAAGGCGTACAGTCCATGTAGTCTGTGCGCCAAATACGTCCGGAAGATCGAAAAGCAAACGCGCATCATACAGGGTGAGATGGAGCTCGACGGAGTTGCGAGGAACGAAATCCAGTAGCCGCGTGCAGGCATGATTGGCCTTGATGTGCATGACGGTAGGGACCGCTGGAGGTGGGCCTTCGCGGGAGTTCTGTCGCGGCTTCCGTAGGCAATTGGCGTTAACTTGATCGATAGGACCTGCTGCAAGAAAGTGCAGCTTCTCGCTGCAGCGCATCAAGAGGACCATAACATCGTCCTCGGTGATATGCGTCAGGAACTCCAGGGAGCATAGATTTGCCAACGGGAATGCATCGAGGCGCGTTGCTGTAGCCTCCCCCTCAACGCGAAGGTGGGCAAGACGAGAGAAGGAACCGGCAATTAGGGACCTCCGCCGCGAGTCGTTAGTATTGAGCGCACCAGCGATCTTGAAGGAGACGGAGCAAATGAAGAACAGGTGCAGATAAGGGCGAATTGCATACAGGAGGGATTCCAGCGCGTCTCCGCCGTCGAATGTCCCGCCACTGACCAGGACTTGATGTAGCTCCAGCTGAAGCTGCGTTAGGTCGTGGCGACGTGCTTCAATGACACCGAGGAGCGTGTTGACCCCTTGGGAAAATGGCTGTGACGATGAGTCCTGCAACTGCGACTTTTTCCCGACGCGGATCAACAGCTTGCGTCCAATGTAGGGGCCTTCCTTCACGAAGACATCGTGGCAGTGGATGTGCGTCAAGTCGTGGTCTTGCTCGAATGGACCGCAAAGAGCATTGCTAGGTCCCCCACCGGCGCCGTCGAGAAATTGCGCAGCAGCGTCTTCCGGAAGGGATCCATCTTGCATAGGCGAAGAAGGACCAGGAAGTTCTCCTTGCGAAGAAGCTCCTGCATCAGCAGAAAAGACGCCGGGCTGCGGTCCCGCTTCAGCCTCCGGGCTAGCGTTTGGAGTAGAATGCGGGGCAGAAGGATCATCGGACAGAAGCGACGTGCGAGGCGAGTGGCTCAAGTCACTCGAAAGTGACGAAGAGGAAGGTGTTAGCCGATCGGCTGCAAGCTCTTCCGAGTGGGCGTCGTTAGCGTCTGAAGCTTCGCCCTCGATCTGGTGACCCTTTGGACTTCTCATGACACCGGCAAGGGCTACGCGCGCCGGTTGGTCGAAAAGCGAATGAGGGCCTTCACCGTATGAAGCAGGACTCTGGTCTGGCGGAAGAGAGATGGGTGTGGGTGCGGCTTGGCCGACGACTTCAGGCGGCTCCGGTCTCAGCCCTGGTGGAAGCGAGTGAAGTTCGACGTCGGGATCTGCGAGACCTATCCCGCTTTGAGGAACAGCGGGGGCCAGTCTCTCAAAGCCTTGCGCGAGGATTCCATTCGTCTGCTCGATCGCGCGCAGGACGTCATCCGTACGGGATAACAAAATAGTCGTGTTGTGCGCGATAATGTCGAGGGCAGAGCTATTCGTGGCACTGAGGTCGTGGGAGGTGCGAGAGCTGTGCGCAAGATGAGTGCGAGGCCCGGGAATGTGGCGTCTGAGGGAGTTTGAGTCGTCAGGATTCGGACTCCTGGTTGAGGACGACGTTGCAGGCGCCGGACCCGCCGGCGAAGCGTTGCCTGTGCCATCGAGATCCACTGCAGGGTGAGACAGTCAGCAAGGATACGAGGCTGCGGGAGATATACGCACTGTTGGGACTCGTATGAGGTCTGTGGGAGCAAAGAAACGTGGTTACAAGTGATTTGACTGTTCAGGACGTCGACGAAGTCGTCAATGTGCGGGAGGTCGTGAAGGCGCCAGGCCGTTCGTGAGTCCGTGAGAGATGCGTGTTGGTGCTGCTGGATGGAATGTGCAGAGCTTATAAGCGCGAGCTTCCTTGGAATGGGTAGACTGGCAGACAATAGCCCTCAACAAAAGGTGTAGGTGCTATTGTTCCTCGAGTCTTTCAACTGCTGTGAGGTGCATATTGGACCATCGCAGCCCGGAGGCGCTTCGCCCGGCAACACAATATGACCGGTGCCACATCTGCTTGTCGCCACATACTAGGATTACGCTAAGAGTTGAGCATTGTAGATCACACTACAAGACGAATGGTGCTTACCGTTCAAGATGCACTGCGCGCGATTATAAGCCCGAGGCAGAGAAGGTGTAGCATGTGCGTGACTGTCAGGGGAATTCATTGGGAAGAGAGGACTCGTCGAATACAGACAGTCCTCGCATTGTGTCCCAGTCCCTTTTTTCACGATCCCGCGAGATGCGGGCGCCTCGAAGCGTGAGCACAAATAGGTCGAGCAAAACGGTCCGGAGGGAATACAACGCGTCCCGTCAATTGACCAGCCAGACCGGAGTTCTGCACCGAAGTATCCCAGTGCCGTAGAATGCCTTGGAAGAGATGAGTCGAAGCGCACGTCAACCCAAACCTCGAGGTGACGGTCAAGGACAAGATACGGCAAGTGCCGAACGGCATAGGTGACCGTCACCATGTCACGCTATTGTCCTTTGGAGTGAACTCCGTCGAGTGCGAACGTACAATGAGGAACGATATGCGCTTCTTTCCGAGTAGTGATCAGGGACGAGTGTGGAAGCGGACACGCAGGGAACTTGGGGAAGCAGGCGGTCAGCTGCGGAGATGACCAAGTCATATTGACGCTCGCCTATTGTACCGAACGGGGTATGCAAAGAACTGAGTCATTCCCAGATTGCCCTTCGGCGGCCACTAACGAGCCACATCTCATTAGCCAGTCCTCGCCGAGTGTCACACAACCGGACTCGAGTCGTCATCACAAGCGTCGTTAGCAGAGTAATCAACAGTGAACCAATTTCACTGCATGTCTATGGTGTGCGTACGAGTACAACATTATTTTTCTACTTCCACAAAGTCCATCCCATCAGTAAAGTACAACATTTTACTTGCGGAGCAGCGCTGGGGCGGTGTGGCCCTCAGAGAGGCCAGCCGCGCCAGCGTACTTCGCGCCAGAGCCAGCGATCTCCTCCCTGAAGTGATGGTCAGGACATGTGCAGCAGGTATGAAGGGAATCGACGTACTCGATACGGAGGAGAGCGTTGTACTTGGCAACACGCTCGCTGCGCGCCGGAGCACCAGTCTTGATCTGGCCGGTGCCGAGGGCGACGACGAGGTCAGCGATGATGGTGTTCTCGGTCTCGCCAGAGCGGTGAGAGACCATGACGCCCCAGCCATCAGACTGCGCGAGCTGCGCGGCCTGGATCGACTCCGAGATCGTGCCGATCTGATTGACCTTGAGCAGGAGACCGTTGCAGGCCTTCTTCTCGATGGCGGTCTTGATGCGGAGCGGGTTGGTGACCGTGAGGTCGTCACCGACGATCTGGATGCCAGAGTTGGCGGTGAAGTGCGACCAGGCCTCCCAGTCGTCCTGGTCGAAGGGGTCCTCGATCGAGACGATCGGGTACTTCTTGACGTAGGAGAGGTAGAGGTCGGCGAGCTCCTTGCCCGAGAGCCACTTGCTGGCGTCGGAGTTGGGGTTCTTGAAGTCGAGGTCGTACTTGCCGTCCTTGTAGAACTCGGACGAGGCAACGTCGAGCGCGATCTTAATCTTGCCCTCGTAGCCGGCCTTCTTGATGGCCTCCGTGAGAAGCTCGAGCGACTCGTCGGCTCCCGAGACGTTCGGGGCGAAGCCACCCTCGTCACCAACGTTGACGGCTGCAGGAAGTATCAGTTACTGCAGCCAAGACGAAGTGCACATGTGCGTACCATCGATACCGTACTTGGCGCTGATGACCTTCTTCAGCGTGTGGTAGGTCTCAGTGCCGATCTTCATCGCCTCCTGGAAGGACGCGGCGCCGGTCGGGAGGAGCATGAACTCCTGGAACGCGAGCTTGTTGCCTGCGTGCGAGCCACCGTTGATGACGTTGAACGCCGGGCACGGGAGCGTGTAGGGGGGCTTGACGCCCGCGAGCTCAGCGAAGTGCTGGTAGAGAGGGATACCCTTCTCAGCAGCGCCGGCCTCAGCAACAGCGATGGAGACACCGAGGATGGCGTTCGCGCCGAGCTTGCCCTTGTTGGGAGTGCCGTCAAGCTTGATCAGGAAGTCGTCGATCTCCTTCTGGGAGGTGACCGGGAGGCCGGCCTTGAGCAGGGCGGGCGCGATGGTGTCGTTGACGTTCGCGACGGCCTTGAGAACACCTGGGGGACGTGTCAGTACCGCGCGATGGACACCGATCAGTGGGGGGATGCGCACCCTTGCCGACGTAGTTGGCCTTGTCGCCATCGCGAAGCTCAACGGCTTCGTGGACACCGGTGGACGCGCCCGATGGGACCGATGCGCGGAAGCGGCCTGCGGATGCGTGTCAGTCGCGGTGAATACGCAGGACCGGGGAGGTGTACGCGTACCCTTGGAAGTCCAGAGGTCGACCTCGACGGTCGGGTTGCCGCGAGAGTCAAAGATCTGCGAGCCAGTCAAAATGCTGTCCCCATCGCCGACCACGACGGCGACCTACCTGGCGGGCGTGGATCTTGGTGATGGACATGGTGGTTGTGGGAGAGGCTGATGAGGAGCGTCGGAGCGAAATGGGCGCCTTTTATCGTGACGACAACCGTGACCAGGCCGAGGTCCGCGTGCGCCCATCCGCCAATCACCGCGCGGGAGCTGGGTCGGGAATCGGGCGGCGCCTCACGCCCGCCGTCGGCAGCGCAAATTCGATCCTGCGGCCTTGCCTGTCTGCACCCCTCGAACGCAGTCTGGGCTTGCGCGCGCCCCTTCGCACGCCGCCACCGATCCAGAACAGGGCACTAGTGGGCACTCGCTGCCCGTCCGTTCACCACGAACTACAGACACAATATGTATATAGCGACCGACGTGTGCTACTAGGCGCCTCGCACAGTCTCTCACCGCCTCGCCTTGGCCTTCGGGCCCTCCCTCCCAGTGCGCTTGCCAGTCGGCAGGCTCTTCATGTGCGCCGCCTTGGCCCTATTTTTGTTCTTGACGTTGGCCTCAGAGTAGAAATTCGTGGCTTTGCGCTGAGGATCACGATCGTCAGCCGTGAAGAGGAGAAGAGGGTACCCGTGACGTACCTTATTTGTCTTCATGCGCGACGCCTTTTCCTGCGCCTTGCCTTCTTGACCCTCCTCGTCTGAATCGAGTAGATCAGTTTGAATGGATTCGTCAACAATCACGGTGGTGAGCCTACCTTGAGTATCAGCACGAGCGGAAGATGTGTCTTCCGCAGGAGCAGCGGGCTCCGCGGTGAATCCGGTCCAGACGTCGTCCCAGGTCATCTCATCGTCCTCTTCGTCCTCCGCGCCCACTTCTTCCGCATCTTCCCCTGACGACCCATCGTCGTCTTCTTGGGCTGCCTCTGCGTCCGAATCCTCCTCTACGGTCTCCTCCACCTCGAGCGGCCGGACATCATCGTCGACGAACGTGTTCTTCTGCATGATGGACCCCAAGTTTTGCTTGACGCCCGGCACGACACGTTCGTCCTTCCCGACAGCTTTCTCCTTCCCCTTGCCCTCCTTGATGGCCTTGACCTTCGCCGCCTTCGCCTCGGCCTTGTTGAGCTCATCCGGGCGCTCGGGCGGAGGGACGAAGAATGGTATCCGCCCGCGCACCCAGTCGCTAAGCAAGATCTTCGCAACCGAGTCCAGGTCCGGCTCGCCCTGCTTCAACAACCGCCCCTTCATCCTCGCCAGCTTGTCCAACAACTCCTCCGGCTCCCAGCTCTTCGAGTGGTCGTTCTCGTCCGGTAGGGGCACGCCGTACGTGCGCGAGAGGTAAATCGGCTTCACGCGCTCCATCAGCGCTGGGATGTGCTCGGAGGGCGTTGGCAGCGCCTCCACGCGCACTACGCCTTTCAGCACGGTCGACGTCTGCGAGTCGTGCGCGGAGGTAGGGACGACGCCCGGGCAGTCGATGAGGTAGATGCGCTTGGTGAGCGTGATGTACTGCCAGACTTTGG
Source organism: Schizophyllum commune H4-8 (assembly GCF_000143185.2). Taxonomy (NCBI): domain Eukaryota; kingdom Fungi; phylum Basidiomycota; class Agaricomycetes; order Agaricales; family Schizophyllaceae; genus Schizophyllum; species Schizophyllum commune. The sequence continues at coordinate 3,830,403 of NW_026089539.1, read as the reverse complement.
TCTCGCCGGGCACGGGCGCGACGCGGCAGACCTTGCCGCTCTTGAGCGTATTGATAACGCTCGACTTGCCAACGTTGGGATACCCGACGAAGCCGACGGAGATCTGCTTCTTGTCGGAGTGTAGCTGGGAGAACTGGCGAAGGAGCTGGATGAGCGAGCCCTTGCCGAAGGAGTGGTTGGGGGAGGCGTGGAAGGCGATGGTGGGGTAGCGGGGGGTGAGGTGTTGAATGTAGCGGGCCTGCAAAACAGTCAGAATAGCCTACAAAGGGGAAGTTCAAGCAACATACAGTAACCCAGTTCGGGACCAAGTCGCACTTGTTGATGACGAGCACGACCTGCTTGTGCGCCTTCTCCTTCTTGATGAACTCCAGGATGGACTCGCACATGGTGCCCAGGGGGTCGCGAGCATCGAGGACGTGAAGGATGACATCCGAGGAGTCGATGACCTTGTACAGCTCGCCGTAGATGCGGCGGGACGTCCCCTTCGCGTAGATGGGCTCGTAGAAGTCGGCGTGCGTTTGCGGCTCGAGAACTTCAACGGGAGCAGCGGCCGATCCCTCCTCGGGCTCCGCGGCGGCCTCGTTCGCAGCATCTGCGAGCTCGGCGAACGACCCAACCTCAACGCGGGGGCGCTTGCGCTGCGCTTTGGGGCCGAAGGTATCGGAGAAGGGTTCGGTCTCGACGATGTGGGAGCGCTGGGATGGATTAGTGATGGTTCAGTGTGAGGGGGAAGTATGCGCACCTTGCGTGCATTCGGATTGGCCGCATCGTCAAGAAGCGCCATAGGGAGCTTGTTCCTCCGCAACAGCACAGAGTAGGGGTCATCCTTCTTCGTCGCAAGGCTCGTCCTGAAGTGATCGAGGGCCGTCTGGGAGATCACCCTAGTGTTCCCTGTGTCAAGTTCAGCGGAGGGAGTGATCGAGTGGTGTACGACCACTCACCAAACCACCGCCGGTCAGGCTGCACCCTCCCAGGCTTCGTCTCGTCCTCCCCCTTCTGGAATGCCGCCGCCTCGATGATTTTGCCGTCCTTGTCGCGGACGGGCTTGCCGCCGTTGAGCATCTTCAGGCGCGCGACCTGCTTCGCATTGCGGTAAAAGTTCTCCCCCTTCACGCGCTTCAGGGAGATCTGGGAAGCGGAGGAGCGCGGCTTGGACGAAGATCCTGCATTTTTGGATGGGGGCGCCATCGTCGGAGGGGATGATGAGCGCTAGTCGGAGACTTTTTTTGATAGATCCCAAACAGGCAACAAATGGGTGTGACAATGTGACGCGGGCACGCATTAGATTCCATCTCTCCTCCTCCACTCATGTGCACCTTTTCACAATAGCATATGCCGGCAGGCGGGATATTTCTTCTACGGATGAATGGTGTAGTCTCGAACGACGCAGTCTACTGAGAGAAGTCAACCGGGGGCAGCGAAAATGTGGCCCCGCGCCGTTTTGTTCTCACCTTCGAACGTGCCTCGAAAACACAGGACTGTCGCAATCCCCACGGCTTCTCAAAAGCTGCTCACAATAACATCTACCCCTATTGTCTGCTAATAATTGTCTAGCAGGCAGCTTCGCACGAGGGAGGGCGCGCTTATAAGCTTGCGACATTCCATCTACGAGCCAGCATCTTTAGACACCGCGCATCTCGCTCTACGCCCTAGTGCCTTCCCCTACTTCTTGACCCTCACGACCTCACTGACGTCCTGACCGGGTGCTCCGCTTTCATCCTCTCGCCTCGTTCTTGCTGCGTGCCTCATAACTTCAGTGCGTGTCATGTTCAATCCCTTCCCGAAGCTTTGAATCGCTGACTCAGGCTACTTCAGTGTCTTCCCCTGATATGTCTACTCATAGTGGCACCACGGCTTCGTCGACTGGCTCGACTGGCTTGGATGGTCCTCGTTCCGGTTTTGCTGGTTCTAATTCTGCCGGTCCAGCTAACCCGGCTGGTTCTCGTATCGCTGGCTCGGTTTCCCGTTCTGCACACTCGACCCACTCGACCCATTCAGTCCGTGCAGCTGAGTTTGCTGGCCCCGCCGGTCCAGCCGGTCCAATGGATCTGGATATAGCCGTGACTGAAGATCGTCGTCGCGGCATTATCGCGCGCCTCCTTGGTCGCAGCCGCATTCCTCCAGTCCGCTTTTTCACCGTTCATGTGGATCATGAAGACCTGGCGTTCGTCCTCGGGCGCGTCCAGGATCACTTCCGAGCTACGCCAACGCTGCGGCGTGCCGCCTCCGTCCTTCACTTGAATCGGGCTTACCGGGAGCATGCTCTCGGTAACACTGACGACCAAGGCAATCCCCGTCACGATGTCGATGATGGACGCTCGCATGGACCGGCTTGCGCGGATGCTCAGACCAGTCCTGTGCCTACCCTTCTAACATATCCATCGCCGGACCACGTCCCTGTCGATGATGGCGCCCAACCGGACCTCACCATGCAGTCAAACATACCCACAATTCCCTCCGAAAGCCCTGGTTGGTCACCCATGAACCGTTCTGCTCACACCGGTTGGATCTCTACGAGATCTCTGACGCGAAGTACCCCCATTCCTTCGGGGCTCTATTCTCAACTTCGTGGGACGGGGCTCTCGCGCCCGTCGGAACCGCCCACTGGTCTGCCAGCTGGGCTGCTCCTTGCTCCTGACGATTCGGGTCCAAGCACTCATGGCCTTGGTCGTGCGAGGGGCGACGGTCAGCAGCCACCCAACTCCCCGACAGACCATCGCAACGCCTCAGGTACGGAAACGGGTCAGCGGCGACTGCAGACCGCTTCTGGGGGCGACACTCCTTCGCAAGGGGCGGCAGCCTCTTGGTTTCGTGCTACGGACGCCCAACCTCCGGCCTTGAGTGACATTAATCCTCACCCCGAGGTCAACGATGCAGTTCCGGCTGTCGTTCAGGCTGCGTATCCCGGTCAGGAAGCCGAGCTGACGTACCTATCATTTTCTGAGACCAAAGTTAAGGAGAATGGACTTTTCGTCGAGCGAAAGCTCCTGATCCGCGTCGGGACGAAATTCCAGCTGAAAGACTCCTTGACCGAGCCTTTCAGTAAAGGGCTCCATAAGGCTTGCACTGCTGGCAAAGCGCGCGAAGACGAGTTGACACAGCTCTCCGTAGAGTGCCATCAATACCGAATTCGCGGCGGAGCATATTCAGGCGGAGACGTCCTCGAGAGGATTTTCCTCGATCTTCGCCCAATTCTGCGGCGCTTTCTCGAGGTTGATGTCATCTTCAAGGAGAAGGACGGGAGTACGAATAACGCGGGAGCATCAGAGATTCAGAGTCTCATTGCCGGGGAGTTTTCGCACCTATCCCGCGTACGACTCGAGGGAAAGACTACGACCACTCGGCTTCTCACCTTCCCTTTGCAAAACCTGCGCACACTGGAGGTACTGACGAGTCTTACCGAAGCGGACTGCCTGCGCCTCCTGGACTTATGCAGCGAGAGGCTGGATGTTCTCGTTGCGGGACCCATCGATCGCGTCAACGAGGACTGCCTTGCGGAACATTCATGGGAATCGACCGGCGGGCGGTCCTCACCTCATGTCTATCCTTCGACCATGCGCATCAGCTCGCCCTTGCCATGCAAGCAGTTGCTGGCTGACATCCCCTCCGACCTGGTAGATCTTCACTTCAGGCTCACCGATGCACACGGGTTTGTCGATGTTCAAAGTATCTTCGACGATAAGGGCCAAGCTTGTCAATGGACTTTGCATCTAATATGACCCATTCCGTGGCGCTTATGAGGGCACGCATATCTCCTACCCGTGTCTTAAATGTACAATCGAGTATACTAAATTGAAATATTACTTATCAACGAATAATACTGCTCTGCTTCAACGGAGCTTGTCGTGTAAAAAATCTGGCCCGGGACAAATGGTCGCAAGTCGAAAGCGTCTTCCCATCCCAGCCTCCGCCCGCCTGTATAATAGCGTTTGTAACGCACGACTTCGAGATATTGCAGAGTCGAGCTTCGAAGAAGAGCGAGAACACCATCTCCTTGGTCCTTCACTGGCCAGTGAATGGCAAGCATCCTGAGACGCGCTTTTGACTTGCAGAGCATGCGCTCTATCTCGTGTCCATCTATCTCCATTCGCGACATATCCAGGCGATCAAGAGCGGGAGCAGTCAACGAGGAATAGAATGGCTCCCAATTGATTGCCCCACGCAGCATCAGGACTCGCAGGTGAGGAAGATGTATAGATGAGTGGATCAAAAGCTGTCCGCCAGCATCCCGAAGCGATAGCGGTGTGATGCCAATTAGGAGGACTTCGAGTTTGACGCAACTGCTGAGAAAGGGCAGAAGCATGTGTGGATCCATGGAGTGCAAGCCAAGCCTCGTGAGCTGGTGCAAAGGGGCCGCGACAAGTCCAGCCCGGGAATAGTGCTGGGCCATCCAGTCAACTGACCCCAGCTGGGGGGAAGTGCAGAACAGATCCCATAGCATGGTGTCCGAGGTGGACGCACCGGCACGTCCGTGCCAGAGATAGATGCGTGCGTTGCGAAGAGAGCTAAACGACCCACGTGGCAGAGTCACCAGAGGCTGCAAAAGCTCGCGTTCATCGAAGAGCTCGATAGAGATCTCTGACCACCGATGGGCGTTAGCAGCCACAAGCGACATGAAGCGAGGGTCGACACCCATTTCGTCGGCGTCTGTTCTCAGGCTTTTGCTGATCCACAGCGTAAGAGATAACCCAGCAGAGTATGCCAAACACCGCTTTAGAGTGCTCGCGGCTTCCCTTGTGGGATATTCGACGTCGACGATGGTCCACAGCGCGGGATAACCACGTGTGATATTCATCCATCGCGAGCAGACGCGTCCGAGGGCGACTGCAGTCCTGCTATAGAGCGTCACCTTGAGAGGGTCCAAGTGAAAATCGTGCATCGTGAGATCACGCGGAAATCCGGACGCAGGACTCGGGTCACCGCATATCAAGAAGATTCCGCAAAGTATCTCGTTTGGCAGGCGATTGATTGGAGGTTGCTCATGACAAGACATATTGTACGGCATCGCGCAAGCTAAGGAGAGAGTGAGAGGTGAGCTGACATGATGAGTCTAGATTGACGCACGCAGTGAATAGAGGGGCGCGTTCCTTGGCTGTAGGACGTCTATCCCGCCCAAAGGGTGATCGGCATGATATGACCCTGAACAGGATAGTTCAGCATGTGCAACGCTCGTTTGAAGGGATATATATACCCGAGGACGACGAGCAGTCAGGGCGGGTAGATGAGATTTGGTGTTGCTGCGCGCTGTCCGACCCAAGCTCTTGTGAATTATGAGCAACCTCCGCGAGACATGTTAGGCTGAGCTATACCTTCGTTCACTTCTTCCTCTTTCGTACAAACATGATATCGAGGCACATTACGACCTGTAGTAGAGTCAGTAAGTCGGAGCAGAGACAATCCTGGCCCAGATTAGACGCACCTGCGTAACATACGCCGAATGTGGTGTAACTCCGACCTGGAGCGCCAAGAGCTCTTTTTTCTGTGCTCATGACTATGTCCAGCGATCAGGAATCTTCCGACGAAGGCTCATGGATACGTCCGCGGACCAGTGCACCGATGGATAAGATCACGAGTCAGCGCTCAGATGGTCGCCTTGAGCGGGGAGCCTAAAGCAACGAGAGAAAGGGTTCGTGGGGTGTCCCGTAACCCTCAGGAGTGCGCGTCGGTTTATACGACGCCATTGTGAGAAACGCATTCATCGCATACATGGCAATTGTGGACAAGACAGGAAGGAGTTGCGACCGGGCCGACGCTTCTTGGTGGCACGTGCTATTCATGTGACGCAGGTTGAAGTTTCGGTGACAACTTGCGCAGGCCACTTTATCCATCCTGTGCGAGTTTTCGACCGTCGTTAATTTGGTAGCTGATATATGCAGTACAGAATACATTGTACCCGGTTCCCATGACGTTGTCTTCGAACCTTGGGGTGAGGACTAGCATTGCGCATAATAATATTGCCCAGGGGTTCACGACGTCAAGAAAGTGGAGGGTGAAATCCGACGAGTCGACGATTTTGTATATCTTGTCGTATATGCGACAAGAAATCCCCTCCCCGTGGATGGCCACATGTCGGCATGGATTTGCGGCTCGGGGTCTTCAGCGGGAGCAGCGGGCGATCCCTCCTCGGGCTCCGCAGTAGCCGCGTTCGCGGCATCCGCGAGTTCGGCGAACGACCCAACCTCAGCGCGAGAGCGCTTGCACTGAGCCCTGGGGTTGAAGGTGTCGTAGAAAGGTTCAGTCTCGACGATGTGGGAGTGCTAAGGAGGGAATCAGCGATAATTCCTCACGAAGGAGAAGTATGCGCACCTTGCAAGCATCAAGGTTAGCTGCATCGTCAAAAAGCGCCATAGAGAGCTTACTCGCTCGCAGGAGAGCGAAGTAAGGTTCATTCTCCGTCGTCGCAAGAGTCATCCCGAAGTAGTCGAAGGTAGTCTGGGAGATTACCTTCGTATTCCCTGCGCGAGCGTCAGGGGAGGGAGCGATTAACGACCATACGGCCACTCATCGAGCCACCTTCAATCGGACTGCACCTCCTTCGGCTTCGTTTCTGAAGCGCCGCCGCCTCGATGATCTTCTCGTCCTTGTCGCGTGCCGCCGTTAAGCATCTTCAAGCGCGCGACCTGCTTCACATGGTAGAAATTTTACTCTTCGGGAAGGTATGGGAGGCAGAGAGCAGGGCTTTTGAGGGGGGGCCATTGTCCGCGAGGATGATGGGCGCGCGTGCTCCGCAAAACTTTGATCATGAGAGGAACAGCCCAAACCGAATGAGTGTGACAAGCACGGCGTGACACGAACCGGTCGTGGGAACAGACAATTCCGTCTTTTCTCTTCCGCGCATGTGCACTTCCGACAATGACATACTTTGTGCGGCGGGCTTTTCTATAACTCTTGGTGCTTGAGGGTCACTAAACGGCCAAGTCTGATGAGAGAATTTCGGCCGGGGTAGCGAATGTGGCCCCGCGCCGTTTTGTTCTCATCTCCGAATGTGCGTTGAAAACACAAGACAATTGCAGTGCCTATGGCCTTTCGAAAGCTGCGCACAATAGCACTTCCGCGTATTGTCTACGGCTGACTGTCCATTGGAAAGCTTCGCACGAGCATGGCCGCGCTTATAAGCCCAGGACATTCCATCTCCGATCCAGCATCTTCGGACACGCCACAACACGCATCTCACTTTACGGCCTGGTGCCTTCTACGGATTACTGACGCTTACGACCTCCCCGACGTCTTGCACGACCACCCGCTTCCCTCCTCAGACGCTTCCTGCTTTCTCTCTTGCGTGCCACATAACCCGAGTGAGTATGCTCTCTCGCCCTTTCGTATGGTACTGAGCATGCTGCCTTCAGTATATTACTCTCATACGTACGGCAGAGCTTCCCCATCAGCTGGCTTGATGGATCCTCAGGACCTGGCAGTGACCGTGACCGAAGACCGGCATCGCAGCGCTATCGCGCGCCTCCTCGGTCGGAATCGCACCCCCTCACTCCGCTTCTTCACGGCTCGCGTGAACTCCCAGAATCTGGCCGCCATCGCGCGGGCTATGAACAGCCACCGAGCCATGTCGCCCAGTCATCTGGACGAAGCACAAGCTAGCGATGACCCTAGCGACTTTCCGGGCCACAATCCTGTTGGAGAACGCTCGCAAAGGGCGACTAGCGAGGCCAGTGGTGAGGCTCAGGCCAGTCCTGTGGTCACCATTGTGCCGTATCCTCCCGCCGACTCTGTCTCGAGGTCGGATACCGCTCCTTACACTGCTCCGTACACTCAAGCCGGCATCAATGACGCACCTACCATCGCTTCTGAAAGCGATACCGAATCGCACAGTTTCCCTTCTGGATCTGGCGAGAGCTCGACGCCGACTTTGACGGCGAGCTCCCCGCTTTCGACCATCTCCATCATTCGCCACTCGCGGCTTACGCAACCGCTGCAGTCTCCCGCTACTCAGGCAGCTAGGTTGCGCGGGTATCTCGAGGATCCGGGTCCGAGTACTGCTCGCTCACGGCCTCATGCGGCCGGCGGTGGTCATCGGCTCTCGAATGCCACGGCCGACCCGACGGATACACCTGTCGGGCAGCAGCGGCTGGACTCAATCTCTGAGGTCAACGCTTCTTCGCAGGAGGCAGCCTCGCAACCTCCTTCTCCCGCCGAACCCGCATCTTCTGCACACGACTCCGAGTCCAGCGATGCCGATCCCGCGGCCGCTCAGGCTGCGAACCAGCATGGCCACGAAGACGACCTGACATACCTTTCTTTCGAGGTCCAGAAGGTCAACAAAGGTCCTTTCGTTGACCACAGGCTTTCAATTCGTGTTGGGAAGCGGTATCAGCTGGGTGACCTTCGATCTGCACCATTCACCCAAAGGCTCGATGAGGTTTTCGAGGTCTGCGAGGCTTCGCAGTTCGCCTTTACCGAACTGTTCTTGGACGTCCTCGAGTCCACGGTCAGGGGCGGCGGACTCAATGGGAGGGATGCGTTCATTCAGATCCTTCTTCGCCTAGTTCCGCACTTACGGAACTTGCATCACGCGTCCGTCAAGTTCTATCACGACGAGAGCGCGTATGCACTCGGTGATGCTTCCGCGCAAGAGCTGCAGTCTGTCTTACTTGCTTTCCCAAGGTTGCGCCATCTTCAGCTTGAGGGCAACACTACACTCACGCGCCTGCGAACATTCCCTCTCAGGCAGTTGCGCAAGCTCGAAGTTCTCACGGAAGTGAGCGAGAGTATCGTTGAGGGATTAGCATTGTCTTGTCGCAAGTTGGATACCCTCATAGCTGGGCCTGTGGTCCCAGATACCACCGGCCAGGATTTCCCGGAGACGTCTGCAAACACGCCCGCCCACGGGCAGGCTGGTTTTCCATCTTTCCTGAGGATCTTCTCTGCACATCCATGCGAGAAGCTCTTGGCTACTGCGTCACGCGGTTCAGTCGAGGTCGACTTCACGCTCACCAACGCACAATACTTGCCTGATGTTCGGGAATCCCTCGGTAAAAACCCTGCATCGGTTATACGGATTGTATGATGTTTCCATAGTAGTGACGACTCTTAAATATATATTGATGACATCTACCAAGACTACGACGGGCTAGCTCCATACGATGATGTACCTTCACATAATTTTATGTACGACTGTTCAGCCTCAGCAGCGCCCACCGCCTGTATCACTCCTTGCGGGATAAATGGACGCAAATCAAATGCATCTTCCCATCCAATATCAGCCGACCCCGGGTAGGATATAGTATAGCGCAAAATCCGGAGGCTTCGCAAAGGGGGACTACGGACGAGAGAGAGCATGATGTCTCCCTGGCCCAATCCGGGGCGATATATGGTGAGCATCCGGAGACGCGCTGACGACCGAACAAGCATGCGCTCAATATATGGCCCTATGTTGATACGCGCTACGTCAAGGCGATCAAGAGCAGGTGCTGTTAGCGAGTTGCAAAGGGGCGCCCAGTCATAGGGCCCGCATAGCATGAGCACTCGCAGGCGTGGCAAATGGCTTGAAAAGGGAATAGGTAATGTCTGAAGGCCCGCAATGCCCAAAGCCATTGGCTCGATCTGGATGCAAAGGAGCTCGAGGCTGGTGCATGTACTGAGAACGGCGGGGACCATGTCCGGCATAGCAGAGTGCATGCCAAGACTGGTGAGCTGTTGTAGAGGAGCGGAGGCAAGTCCCGATCGGATGAAGTTGGTTCGGGTGAGGTCTACGCAGCGCAGTTTCGGTGAGGTGAAAAACATATTCCACAGACGAGTGTCCAAGGTGTCCTCTCGCGCCTCCAGTTTTTGGAATTCGATGCGCCCCTGTTCCAGGGAGCTAAAGGCGCCATGCGGAAGTGATACGAGAGGCTCCAAGACCCTGATTTCGTCTAGAAACTCCATAGAAATCTCCCTCCACCGATGAGCATCTGCCGCGACAAGGGACATGAAGCGTGGGTCGACTGCTCTCTTCCGAGCATCCGGATCCAGGGATCTCGTAATCCACAAGGAGAGCGGAAGGTCGGACGAGTACCTCAGACAGAGCGTTAGAACGCTTGTGGCCTCCTTCGTCGGGTACGCGATGTCCACGACTGTCCACAAGGAAGGAAAGCCACGTGTCACAGCGTACCAGCGCACGCAAACGCGTCCGAGAAGAGCGGCGGACCTGCTGTATCTCTGGATTTCGTACCTCTCCTTGCCGTATGTGTGCATTCCTATATCGCGCGGGTACGCGGACGCTGAGCTCGGGTCTCCGCAGATGAAGAATATCGCGCATAATATTTCGTTTGGAAGGCGATCAATTGCGGGCTGACAGGACGTCTTGCGGGACATTGCAGACACTGCAGAAGGGGTCAGTACATGAGTTGTCATGCTGGGGTCGGGATGAACGTACGCAAGGAGCGTATGCGTGCCCTTCCTGGCTTGTCGACGACGGAACGCTCAGCGAGAGTGGGGATAATGTCGTGATTTTTTGGGACGCTCATATCGGGCGCTTGGGAGGGGTCAGCATTGCTAGAGCGGCAACAGTGGATATTTGCTCACTGATATGCGCCCTGACGTCTTCCGCGCCCCGAGAACCACGGCCATGGGGTTGGGTACGACCTATGCAAGTTCAGCAAGCCTGCTGACGTGCCGAATAGGAGGCTCACCTGCGTACACAACTCTGCTTTCCCCGCGTCCGGTACCGCGTGTATCTATCGCATGGACAGCCCCCTCTCCCATGTCCATCATTGCGCGAAATTATCGAAGGTAGTCGGCGAAGGCTTATTGAAGTCGTATCCACGAGCGCGAACCAGCACGCAGCGATTACAAAGAGGGAGGTCGTGAGGAGGAGATCATCTCCTCGTAGTGAAGGCGAACTGACTTATACGACGCCCGGGTGGGAAGTACATTCATCGCCTACATGGCAATTGTGGACAAGAAAGGAAAAGGTCGAGACCAGGTCGCCTCTTTTGATGGCACATGATTTTCATGTGACCAAGGTTGAACTCTGGGTAATTGGAAATTCGCTCTGGCAGAGCAGACGTGGGCTGTCTTTCAAACGTTCTTTTCAAAGTCTCGCAGAGGGGACATGGTGAGTATCATAAGCCAGACGGTCTTTGATTCCAGGTCGTAACTCAGTCGCAAACATCATATTGTATGTATATGTATGCGAGTTCACAGAGTATTTCTACTCATGCGTGTGTAGCGCCGCTCAGCTTCAGCAGCATTGTCCGTAAGCAGTACATGTGGCGATACATACGTCTGAAGACCGTGCCACTGCAGATATGGCTGGTTATCAAACACGGCCTCGCCGCCTATATCAGAGGTCTCGCGTCGGTGGGGAAGTTTACAGCTCAAAATTTCCAGATCCTGCAAAATCCGACTACGAATAAAGTCCAGGAAGTCTGCTTCTCGGCCCAATATAGGGCGATGAATAGTGAGCATTCTGATGCGTGCAGACGACCGCGCAAGCATGCTTGCGACATGATGATATGGGATCTCCGAGTACGCCATATCGAGGCGATCAATGACAGGTGCCGTCAGGGATGTGAAAAGAGTAGTCCAGTCAATCGATCCCCTCAGCAGAAGAATGCGCAGATGAGGCAAATGGATGGGTGTTACAAAGGGCAGAAATATGTTGGTCTTCTTGAATTCGATGCAGAGAAGCTCGAGTTTGGTACAGTTCTTGAGAAGTGGAGCAACCATATCTGGCTCAGCATCGTGCAGCCCAAGGCTGGTAAGCTGCCGCAAGGGTGCGAGAGGAAGCCCTGATTGAAAGCATTGCGTCCGCGCTAAGTCCATGCAGTTGAGTTTCGGCGACGTCAAAAACAGCTTCCACAAGTCGTCGTATATCGTAGCGTAGTCCGGCTGCTGGCGCATTATGACGAAGGCGACACGCGCTCTTCCTAGGGAGCTGAAAGCGCCAGAAGGAAGGCAAGTGAGAGGCTGCAGAATGCGACGCTTGACGTCAAGTAACTCGATAGATATTTCCTGCCATCGATGAGCGTGTTTTGCGACGTTGGCCATAAATCCTGGGTCGACCTCTTGGTATTGCACTTGCGTATATTGGCTGATCCACAGAGTGAGTGGCAGGCCGGCAGAGTATCTCAGACAGAGGTTCAGAACGCTCTTAGCCTTCGTTGAGGGGTATGCGACGTCCACCAGAGTCCACAGCGCAGGGAACCCACGTGTCACGGCATACCAGCGCGAACAGACGCGTCCTAGAATGGCGGCGGATCTACTGTACGCCATCCTGCACTCCTTCACAGCGTAGAAAGTATGCATTTCAGCGCAGCGAGGAAATGCGGATGTAGGGCTTGGATCGCCGCACAGGAGGAAGATAGCGCAAAGCAATTCATTCGGCAGGCGATCCATGAGAGACTGCGAGTTGCAGGTCTTCTCGCATGTATCTGCGGTCACTGCGAAGTTGGTCGGTACATGTGGGTTTGCGAGGGAATGACGAACGTACGCAAGGAGCCCGAAGGCGCGTTGTCCGACTTGTTAACGGCGATATTCCGGCGTACAGCCAGATTGTGGGAGGTGTCGTGATGACCTATTAGGGCGATCGCGTCGAGCGCCTGAAAGTACTCAGTCTTGTCGATTTGGCGGCGCGCGCCTTGCGCACGACCAGCTTTCTTGTAATCACCCATTTCTGCGCATTTCGGTCAGGAGGGATGCGTGGAAAGCTCTCTCTAGTCAGCAACGCACCTCCAGTCGCGTTTGGGGGCGCAAGTCAACGACAGTCGGTGGGGGGTGGGAGAGGCAAGTGTCAGTGGGGTGCTCTTGGTCGCAGGTGCGCGTCGTTTTATGCGGTCTCCTTGGGTGAAAAGCCATTCATCGCGTACATGGCAATTTCGCACGAGAAAGGAAAGCGTGTGAAGACAGAGGTCAAGGCTTGGCCGACACCAAGGCCGATGCGTTGGCCTCTTGATGCCACGCGCTCTGCATGTGACCTATGTTCAACTTTCGGCAGTTAGCGACCTTGCCACCAGGACTACGAGGCGAGCATTGACCGTACATCTCTACCTAGCCTCATCGTGAAACCTTCATCGCATGCAGTGAGTAAGTCGCCTACGCCAGAATTCGACGGGTGACGGGTAGTGGGTGCTGCAAGTATATTTGAAGCGCTGGCGTCACCATGTACCGAGTAGGGTCGTTCCGCTTCAGCGGCGTCAGTCATATAGTATAGAGTATACCTTCCAAAATATGTGGTCGCAAAACGAACCTATCCTCCCAGCCCAGATAGGAGTTCCCTAGCGTGGCTCAGACATAATGTACAATCTGCAAAGTCCCCGGAAGCGGGCTAAGAACGAGGACTAGACTCCCTTCAGATTGAGGTATGCTCGATGAGCGCGTGCGAGACGTCGAGTCGAGAAAGAAGACCACAAAGATGTTGAAAATAGGCGCTTATAGATCGAACGAGCGCCGTCATGATAGCCGTGTATACTGCGTCCGCGTCAGCTTCGCGCAGCGCAACTTCGGGGAGGTGAGAAAAGCCGGCATAGCTTCGTATCCTCGTCATACTCTTCAGCAGCCTGCCGATGAACGTGTATGCACGCCATTTCAAGCGTTGTGAAAAGAAGTTCGGCGCAGTACTTCAAGCGGCGTTCGAGGGCATATGTGGCTTCCCTCCTCGGATAGTCGACGCCGACCATGAAACAGAGAGCAGGGCAGCCGTGGGTAGCCTCGAACCATCGCAAGCAGACGTGTCCGAGAATGACTGCGGTCTTGCTGCATAGCTTCACCTCGAGAGGGTTCATACCAAAGTCGTGCATGACTGGATCGCGTTGGAAATGGGACGCGAGGCTCGATTCCCACACATGAGGAAGATCGCGTTGAGCATCTAGTTTGGCAAGCGGTCGACGATCGACCGTATCGAACTGAAAGGAATAAGTATGTGTCTCGACGACGACTCGTAGAGCAGGTCCTTACCTGAGGACCTCGCGGGGGATTCACGACCATGCGGGTAAACCTGACGAGGGGCCATTTATCGATGATCGCACGGAAGGCGACTGCAATTGTGGCTGAGAAGGGAAAAGTACCATGTAAGAATGCCGATACATCGTACGGCACGTGTACACGGTGCACTCGAGGAAGCCGTTTGATCACTCTGGACGGAGCACTCCTTCTAATCTATACGCGAAACGCCTGTATCGCCCTCGTAGATCCTGTTATAAAGAGAGTGAGGGAAATCGTGGCACTAGACCAGGATTGGAAGTGCAGCGTCCTTTAGGCGAGATTCAGTAAGAAGCATGAGAGCTATACAGGCGGCCCTCGACGTCAAGCAAGCCCTCAAGAAGTGGTATAGGCCTCTGTTGTTCAAGTCGCCGGCGAGAGTTGGAGTAGAGGTGGAAACATGCCAAAACGGGCAACAAATCTGTGTGACCGCGAACTAGGGTGTGACATGATGCGGCCCGGCGCTAACGCTGCTCTCCTGCTGTTCTCCTCTGTTCGACCCAGGTTGAACTCGCCCAGTCCCCCTCGCTGCTCAGCAGCTCCAGGCTGCAGGTCAGGGGCGCGCATACACCTATATTGAAGCTCGGACTGCTTGATTACGACCTATGTTTTCGCCTAACGCTGTCTCCGCTGCTCCCTCGAAGCAGAATGCGCGCGGGTATGAGCGCGGTGCGTGATATACCCTTCTTGCTCGAATCGCATATTGAGGATGAACAGATCCCCAGTATGTGAAGACAGGCGCCAAATTCCAAGTAGGCCCGGACCAGGGCCCTCCCCCACCCCATGAATACCGCGCACGCGTACCCCCGAATGAGGAGGCGAGCCCAGAGAGCGCGATGCACACCTCCACCACCGACGCCGTCCTGGACACCGCTCCCCCCATCCCTTACTGGAACACCAAGCGCCATCTGACCTGCGGCAACCCTACCCCCGCCCCATCATGGTCAGCCAAGCCTACGGCGTGGAGGCCAGCGCCCGGCAAGCTCAAGACGTCTTACGCCGCGCTCGTGCTCTGCCTCAACATTGATGTCGATCCCCCAGACGTGGTCAAGACGAACCCCTGCGCGCACCTCGAGTGTTGGGTCGATCCGCATTCAATGCCCTCGCACAAGGCCCTTGAGGCGATCGGCAACAACCTGAAGCACCAATTCGAGTGCTTGAGCTTGAAGATCCCATACAAGCCTATACTAGATCCGTCGTACGAGGACCTGCGGAGATTCTGTCAGTCTCTGCGGCGGCAAGCTCAGGATGACGCGGTGCTATTCCACTACAATGGACATGGTGTGCCGAAGCCAACTGCGAGCGGCGAGCTGTGGTGCTTCAACCGTGACTATACGCAGTACATCCCAGTATCGCTGCAGGAGGTGCAGAACTGGCTAGGGGCGCCGGGCGTCTACATCTGGGATTGCTCCGCCGCTGGCCACCTCCTCACCAATTTCAACATATTCGCTCAGCGCCGAGACCAGGAGATGCAGCTGCAGCCGGGCGTGTACGGGAGCAAACCCCCCTACGCGTCCTCGCTGCAGCTAGCGGCGTGCCTGGCGCATGAGCAGTTGCCGTCGTGCCCAGAGTTGCCGGCGGACCTATTCACGTCCTGCTTGACGTCGCCGATAGACATCGCGCTGCGGTTCTTTCTCATGAACCATCAACTGCCGAACAACATCAAGATCGACATGGTCTTGCAGTTGCCGGGAGACTTGAAGGATCGCAAGACGCCGCTTGGGGAGCTGAACTGGATATTCACCGCCATCACGGACACCATCGCGTGGACGACTTTTGACCACGACACCTTCACCCGCCTATACCGCTGTGACCTGCTTATCGCATGTCTCTTCCGTAATTTCCTCCTCGCGGAGCGTATCATGAAGAATTACTCATGCACGCCACACACGTCGCCCGCTCTACCACCGACGAACACACATCCACTGTGGGCGACTTGGGATCTGGCTGTTGATACGTGTCTACGCCAACTCCCCAGTCTCCTCTACATCACGCCAGAAGACCCGAAGGCGGCAGCACCCAGCCCACCGCAGAGTGGCACGAACGTGGCCGTGCCAGGGCGCATTGGCCAGATGTATCGCCAGCAGGACAAGAACGCACCTCCGATACCGGTGCCGCCGGAGGGCAAGAAGCCCTACGTCTACATGCCCAGCCGCTTCTTCTCCGACCAGCTTACCGCCTTCGAGGTGTGGATATCGCGTGGCGGGTCCGCCCTGACGAGAAGGGGGCCTATGTCACTTCCCTCGTCGGGAGAGCGGGGTGCCTCAGAGGAAGCACTCGATCAGAAGGCGGAAATGCAGCAGCTGCTCAATGGCCAACACCATCTGGTACCCAGGAAGCCGCCTGACCAGCTGCCAATCGTGCTGCAGGTCCTGCTGTCGCAGCCGCACCGGCTCCGCGCGCTCATCCTGCTCTCGCAATTCGTGGACCTCGGACCGTGGGCGGTCAATCTCGTCCTCACCATCGGCATCTTCCCCTACATCTCCAAGCTCCTGCAGGCCGCTGGGCAGGACCTCCGCCCCGTCCTCATCTTCATCTGGGCGCGTATCATGGCCGTGGATCCCTCTGTGCAGAACGACCTCTACGCGTCGCACGGGTACAAGTACTTCTCGAACATCCTCAGCCTGCGCGACGAGCACGCGCTGCCGAACAGCTCCGAGCACAAGGCGATGTGCTCGTTCATCCTCTCCGCGCTCTCGCGCGACTTTGTACACGGGCAGAATGCATGCCGCCACGAGCGTGTGTTCGACAACTGCTTCGATGCGCTGAACGACGGGGACTTCCTCCTCAGGCAGTGGTCCGCGCTGTGCATCGCGCAGATGTGGGACGCGAACGACGAGATGAAGATTTATGGGGTGGACCATGGCGCGCAAGACCGTCTCGTGGGCTTACTGTCCGACGACTCGGTCGAGGTGCGATGTGCGGCGCTTTACGCGCTGGGCACGTTCTTTGGCGCAAGTGGGTCGGCGAACCCCCAGAAGCGCGGCGGCGGAGGAACAGGAATGATGAGCCAGCTAGACGAGACGGTCCAGTTCCGGATGGAGATCGCGGTCGCAACGGGCGCGACGCTTGCCATCCGCGAGGACGCGAGCCCGATGTGCAGGAAGGAGTTGCTGGTGATGCTGAGCTGCTTGGTAAAGGAATGGCGCGGGTACTTCATCATCTGCGCGTGGCTTTACTGGGAGGAGGATCGCAAGTGGCGGTTGGGCGGTAGTGTCGACGAGGATGATCTAGCCAGCCAGGCGGTCGCAGAATGGCTCGACGAATGTCCGGATGATGATACACGGGAGGGTCAGCGGGTTCTACTATCGTCATTCTTCACGATTTTCGTCTGCTTGCTCGACTTCTCAGTCGACCCGTATAGCGAGGTCTCGACGCACGCGCAGACGATTGTGGACTATATCATGGCGCTGCTCCTTGAGTCGCCCTTTAGCCGCGTCGACTCAGCTACTCTGGGATCTGCACCGACACGGAGCTTCAGCCCAGATCGGCACCATGGTCATCGGTCACGGCTTTCGTCAGTGCAAATGTCACCTACGATCGCTCCAGGGTCCCCCAGTATCGCTCGGCCATCATTATCTCGCGCCGACACAGTGACGAGTACCTTCTCCAGCACTCTCAAGCGCACTGGCTCCTTCGCCAACGCGCTCAAGTCCCTCGCCAATGGCATTTCCTTCCCCTCCACCGAGGACCTGCGCCTCGCCCCCGCCGCCCTCGCCCCTCAGCCACCCAAACCAGACTCCGACCTTACCCGCCCTCCATCCCCCAACCTCAATATCGCAAGCTACTCTTCGCCCTATCCTCCACCTGCTGTGGATACATCCGACAACTTCTCGAACGAGCCTAGCGACTTCTACCCGTCGGACGTGATGCAGGCGCTGATTGCGGAAGACATGGAGCGCCTGCGTGCGAGGCGAAGGACACCGCATCAGGCGCACCACTACCAGCAGCTGTACGGGCAGCCGGACATGATGCCGAGCCCGAGCAGCAGCACGTTCTCGATGGAGAGTGGGATCATCCTGGGTTTGGGTACGGGAAAGAATGTACGGGAGACGCTGCCGTTGAAGAGCGTGTACTATGACTTCTGCTGCGAGTACTTCAAGGAGCCGCAGATGCGGGTATGTGACGGGCTCTCTCAGTTTTGATCATAGTGCTGACGTTCAAGCAGCAAGCGGAAGCGGACGAGCCAGGAAGCATCGAGTACAACTATCAGGTGTGGCGGCAGCAAAGGAATGAGATCGTCAACGTCGAGACGGAGCATCAAGCACCGATTGCAGATTCGTGCCGCTGGGATCGCTCTGTTGCGACGATACAGACGGCGAGCTACCCGTTGACGATCGCTTTCCACTCCTACGATCAGCACGTCGTTATAGCGAACGACAAGGACACGATCAGGTGCGCGGCATGAGTTTGCCTCGGTTGACACCATGCTCATATCCTCCCAGTGTCTGGGACTGGTCCAAGCGAAGGCGACTATGTTACTTCTGCAACGGCAATCCGCGAGGGACGAACATCACCGCACTTGAGATCGTCAATCAAGACATCGGTGGTATCATTGTGTCCGGATCAGGTAAGTTGCTATCGCTCTTCATGAGAAGTATATGGAATGTTGATATCTCCTAGCGGATGGTGTTGTCCGTCTGTATAGAAATTATGACCCGGCGCTGCAGCAAGGCCCGTTGCAGATGGTATCGTCGTGGCGAGCGATCAACGAACTGATATACACGGACCATGGCGCGGGCTTGATCATGGATTGGCAGCAGGCGTCTGGTGTGCTGCTTGTTGGCGGAGACTCGCGCACGGTCAAGGTTTGGGATGCGCAAACCGAGACGTCGGTGTCGGTAAGTAGCGCCCAGCTCCCCTCAATTGAAGTTCACTCACGAGTCGAATAGGATCTCGATACCAACTCCAACGCGCCATTAACGTCAATGACAAGCGACGTTGCTTACCCGCAGACGTTCGTTGCGGGCTTCGCGGACGGCGCAGTCAAGGTCTTCGACCGGCGTTTAGACGATGAGCAGGCGATCGTTCGGTCGTACACAGAGCACAACTCGTGGGTGCAGAATGTGAAGTGGCTCCCGAAAGGCGATCGTCAGCCCATGTCGGCAAGGTATGGCTATCTCCGTTGAATGGTGATCATCGCTCACATGGCTGTGCAGCCTGGATGGCGAGGTGAAGTTGTGGGATTTGCGAGGGAGTGAGATGTCTGTACAGACTTGGGACACGCAGAGCACTGGGATCTCCGCCTTTGACATCCATCCGCTGACATCGGTCTTTGCGACGTGAGCAGCCGTGCTCTAGCTATCGCGCTATGTGCTAACGTTCCCACGCAGCACCTCCGCGGTCACGCCTAATAATTGGAGAAGTCAACGTGTTCTAGTGCAGAACGCGATGGACTCGCCGGATACTTCCCTCTCGTCATTCATGTTGCCCACCGGTTTGGGAACCTCGCCTACGCGGACGTTCTCCACTCCCTACATGCCTCGTTGGACGTCGCTTGCCTTCCACCCGAAGGAAATGTTGTATGCGATTGGCGCCCCGGATGGAAACTGTACGTGGTCTTCCTACACATCGTTACGTCCCTCGGCTAACTTTCCCTCTCAGTGCGCATCATGGGCTGCAAACTAGCCTGATGCCTGGGCTTTGGGGACTTTTACTGTACTGCTTGATTCCGCCGATACTTACCGCACTGTGCTACCAGTCCCAATATTCCCACTTTATGTAGAATACGCTATGCATCTATCGTAGAGTCTCCAATTGGTAGTGCACGAAGTCGCGCCACCAGAACATGGGAAAATCGGAGCGCGGCACGCCGCGCCCGGCGCCGCGATTTCCTACGCCACATTGCAGCGCCGCAGGACTTTGCCCTTCCCCCCGCACAAATTCTGAGTTCCTACGTCCACTCTCGTGCCCGGCGACGCTCAAGGGTCGGTGGCCGCACAGGGCTCGACGCGCACACGTCCGCGAAGATGGGGAAATCGACGGGGAGCCCGACGCAGGGAGCAGTGCGTTCTGATCGCCCGTGCTCTGTCGTGGGCCGCGCGCTGACGGGCTGCCGGTCGCAGGGGAACAGCAAGAAGGCCGCGGCGCTGGGAGGGTACTACAGACACCGCTCGCCGCCGCCGGGGCTCAACTACTGGCCGTGCAAGCTCGACGGGTGCAAGAAGCAGTTCCAGCGCGAGGCGGACCTCCGACGCCACCAGCGGACGAGCAGGACGCATTCTAAGGCTGAGCAGTACGTGTGGCGCGCAGAAGGCTATTTTTCTAGTTGAGCTGACCGATCCCTGCAGTATGTGTCCCCAATGCGAGGCTACCTTCACACGCGTGAGTGCGCCACTGTGGCCGTCGAGAAGTACCAACCCCCATCCCAGCCCGACGCGTGCAGACGACACCAGAGGTCAAAGTGCGTGCTCACTCGAGCTCAGATAGCCCGTTGCTAATCAGCCATAGACATGGGACCGTCAGCGAGCCGCTCATCGCTCACGTTGGGGCAGGCGCTAACGAGGAAGATGACCCCTCCGCGGAAGGCAGCCCCAGCGTGGACATGGACGGCATGAGCGACAACGAGGAAGTACGTGATGAAGCCGCCGCCGACGCCCTCTCGGACGTCGACGACGAGTCGGACAGCGCCATGAGCGAGGACGCGCCACTCTCCGAGGAAGAGTCTGCCAGCGCGGTGGTGGCCGTTGCGCCCGAGGCCCCATACGGCTCTCATGATACGAGTGCGTGCACCGCCCACCCTCATTAGTCCCCACTCATGAAGCCCCCCGGACATACAGTCTATGGCCGCTCTGCCGACGACGAGACGTACGGCGCGATTCCCGCCTCTCCGAGTCACGCCTCCTCACGCTGGTACAGCACGAACCCGCTGGAGTCCTTCGCGGTCGGCGAAGCAAAGCCCGTGTACTACCCCTCGCCATACTACCGCATCACCGCCCCGAGCTGGCACTGCGGCCCGTTCAGCATCGACCGCTACATCTGCCATCCCACATCCAACGCGCGCAACTCACCGGACGAGAACACGAGCTCGGACGAGGAGGAGCAGGACGAGAAGGATACATCGCACTCTGGGGTTTCGTTCGTCCGGCCTGCTGTCGACGCTCATTACTACAGCACACTCACCTTGACTTCGCATACAAAAGCGGCAGCGTCTTCATGACCCAGGTACGTCTTCGATCCCTGCACTCACACCTCAGACTGACCGTCGTTGCCAGCAGTTGGCTTTTCACGAAGCCTTCTCGGCCAATACCAAAATCGCTCATGTCTTGCGACCTGTTGTAAAAATACGCGCGCCCATAGTGATATAACGAGGACATGATGTCTTTACCGACTATAACACCACTATACGTGCTCCACCATACACCTCCGATGCCTGCACGGTCCCCTACACAGCGAGGATCGCCGCGACAGCGTCTGCATGCTCCCCATAGATGCTCTCGTGGCCGTTCTTTGGCGGGTCCTCGACGCCACCAACCAACCTTGCATATCTCTCTGTACAGATCTGTATTTATAGAGAAAGATCTATAGGAAAGGAGAATAGGAACTGACTGTACCGGGCGGGTTTCTCTGACGGTGTTTGTCCCTCGCCACTCGGCCGACGGTCCGAAGATCCCAAAATCTACTGTCACAGTATGTCACGTCACAAATGCATGATGTCCTCCTCCCTCGGCTGCTGGTCTTGTCAAACTGGCCATCCGAAGCTCAGCGCTCAGGTCCAATGCTCAAATCGTACGATTGCACTCTGAAGAGGCATGACTGAACGAGAAAATCACGCTGTCGTTACTTTTTACAGCTTGATCCAGCGACCGACTTGGTGACTTTACCTCCCGGTTGAACACATTTCGACGGCTCTCCGCAAACCTCTTCTCGAATCTCTAACGACGAAATGTTCTGTTCAGAATTCAGTATCTCTCGTTCAGCGCATCCTCGTTCATGCCGGCCCGCTGTCAATAATTGAGTTCTTCCGCTGTCACCCAAGCTGTCGCTCCTCTATGTCGCGATGTTAGAACGCCGATGCGCGGCGCAGTCAAGAATGAGAATAAGGCCTTTTTCTTCCTTCCCTCCTCCCACCACCCCATACCCTGCTAACTGGGCGGGATCCCAGAATTCACACTCACAGAGCTAGCATCTGTGTACTATACCACCGTCCAACTCCTTACTACCCTCATTTCTATACCCGAGCCATGCTCGACAAGTTGACCGTCGTGCTGCAGGCCCTCAGCTTGCAGCAGGGCCTCTTCAAGCCCACGCCCATTATCCTTATACCCCAGGAGCCCTCACAATCTGCGGCGCCCAGTTCAATGGCGCCAGTGGACGACCCGACTTCTGCCTTAGGCGTCGGCTCAATATCGACACCTTTGGGGCAACACGACCCGTGCTACGTCGAGCCGTACCTCGTACCTCCTCCACCCCTTGAGCCCTTCCCGCCCTTCGATCCCGTCAAGGCGAGCGTCTTCCGGTACCGGCAGCAGCAATCAGTTAATCTCGGTTCATGGTACGCATATACCCCATCCATCCCGATCTTCTCGCTCACTCGCCCATCTAGGTTCGTGCATGAGCAATGGATGACACCCTCCCTTTTCACCTGCGCGAGCGGCGACAAAGTCTCCGAGCTTGACATTGCTACCGGGTGGAACACGACGACCTCCGCAAAGGCGGTCCTCGAGCGCCACTGGGATACCTTCATTGACAACACTGACTTCCTGCACCTCGCGAGCATCGGCATCAACACCGTGCGCTTGCCCATCGGGTACTGGTCCTTAGGCCCGACGTTCACCGCGGGGACGCCGTTCCAGGACGTCGCGGATGTTTATTCGGACTCGTGGCCACGTATCGTGCGCGCGATCAACCAGGCGGGCGAGGCGGGGATTGGTGTCCTCGTCGACCTGCACGGCGCCTACGGCAGTCAGAACGGCCAGCCGCATTCCGGTATCAGCGATGGTCAGACGCGGTTGTTTGGCGACGAGACCAACATGGCGCGGACCATCGAGGCGCTGTCGTTCATGGTCCAGCAGTTCGAGAGCGTCACGAACGTTGTCGGCGTCCAGATACTCAATGAGCCTCAGAACAGCCCTGCCCTTTCCAGCTTTTGTGGGTATCGCTCTTCTTTCGCTGCCATACTACCGTTTTCTTACCGGTCTTCAGATGATCGCGCCATCCAGACGCTTCGCTCAATCTCACCGACGTTCCCGCTTTACATCCATGACGGCTTCGACCTCGAGTTCTTCAGCGACTATGTCTCCAAGAGGACCGATTTCGTCGTTCAGGACAATCATTCGTACTTCGTCTTCTCGCCACAGGACGCGGCGGAGCCGGCTTCCCAGCATACGAATGACGTCCAGACGGGTGTGGCTGATCGCTTCGTCCGGGCATCCAACCAGGAGCGCAGGAACCTCAGTGAGTACCCTCATTGCCCAGATGCGGTAGTGGTACTGATGCTACTGTAGTCATCGGCGAGTGGTCGTGCGCCCTGACAGCGGACAGCTTGTCGTCGGAGCAGGATCAGGAAGCTGCGCGTAGGGACTTCTGCACGCGTCAGGTTGACGTCTACACGAACAGCACGGCAGGATGGGCGTTCTGGGGTACGGTCTTTGCAAGGGTTCAGCCGGCGAAATACTGACGGGAACGTTCCAGCTTACCGCACCGAGGATTGTGACTCGGATCCTGGTTGGTGCTTCGATGCGGCAGTCGGTCGCAGCCTGCCCTCGTCCTTCTTCTCGTACGGTCAGCCGGGCGTCGTGAATTTGGACCAAGCCAACCCCTTCGCCAACGCGGAGAAGGGTTCTCACTTTGCGACAACCGTGGGCTCGATGGTCCCGCCGACGATGGACGATATAGTCGGCAAGATGGGTGACGTCGGTGGGAATATGGGCGATGTCGGCAGCAATGTGCCCCTCGTATCGCGGAGCATGCGTGTCTCTAGTGGACGTCCGTCGCTCAAGATATTCGTCGACATTGCGCGGATAGCGCAGCCGTTTAATTCGAAGCACCGCTTCGAGGCCATCCACATCCGCC
Source organism: Schizophyllum commune H4-8 (assembly GCF_000143185.2). Taxonomy (NCBI): domain Eukaryota; kingdom Fungi; phylum Basidiomycota; class Agaricomycetes; order Agaricales; family Schizophyllaceae; genus Schizophyllum; species Schizophyllum commune. Next base: position 3,806,478 of record NW_026089539.1, on the reverse strand, counting down.
GCGCGCTCGCCGAGCGCGACGCGGGCGTGGCTTCCGATCCGCAGGTCGCGTACGCGCGCGGATACGCGGACGGGTTCATGACCGTGAAGACGTTCGCGCTCGAGGGCGGCTCGCGGCTGGGCTTCCGGGGGCAGTATGTGATGGATAGCGTGAAGAGCTTGAATGCGGGCGGTGCGCAGCTGGGCATGGACGTGGCGCCCCCGGACGGTGCTGCTGGCAGCATTGTGGCGCCGGGGATGGAAGAGCGGTATCGGGATGGGTTCTTTGCGGGGCTGAATGATGGGGAGGATGCGATTCGGGCGGTGATGGCGATGTTGTAGGGGGTGGGTGGGATGGAGGCGAGGGGGTGGTGTTGAAGAGGGTTAGCGTGGTCGGATGGAAGAAATGAAGGGAAAGAACAATTGTACTATTAGCTTGTATCAGTACTATCGACAGGGAATTGACATGGGACTGGGAACAAGGGAAATATGGTGTGACAGTCACAGTTCTGAGCTGGAACCCCCTTGCATTGAATATTGGACCGAGGCCGTTTGCTTTCGACCGCCATCATGTTCGAGTCCCGACATGCGAATCGCTTTTCTAGACGACTTCGCCAAGCGCCCGCTGAATGGTACCTCGATCTGTCGTTGAGAACACCTGGAATATTCGCACCGGTTTCAGGTGACTCTGGAGCTCGATGTTCGGCGAAGGACCAGACCTCGGTGACGTTCAGCTGCGAATAAATAGTCGGGGTACCGCGGAGGTGACCCCAGTTTACAATGCCTCCCATGCTGAAATTCGCGCGCCGACTGAGTCCCATCGATTTGATTTGCGCGAAGACAAGGCCCTTGTCGTCCCACCCCCACCACCGCCCCTTCACCTCCTTCCGCCCCTCACACCGCACGATGTCGTCCTACAAGCTCTTCTGCATGGGGAACCCGCTCCTCGACCTCCAGGTCCGCGACGGGGAGAAGCTCTTGGAGAAGTACGGCCTGAAGTCGAACGATGCGATTTTGGCAGAGGAGAAGCATCTGCCGCTGTACGTGGGCTTTTGAGCGTTGTGGGAAGATGCGTGCTGACCGAGATCGGCAGGTACGACGAGATCGTAAAGGAGCACGAGGTCACGTACGTCGCTGGCGGTGCGGCGCAGAACGCGGCGCGTGGGGCTGCGGTGCGTGGGCTTGTCGTTTTTCGCGGTGGGTCTTGCTGACGCGGGCGTTTGCAGTACTGCCTGCCCCCGAAGTCTGTGGTGTACACGGGCTGCGTTGGCGATGACGATCTTGCGGAGCAGCTCAAGGCGGCGAACAAGCGTGAGGGGCTCGATGAGGCGTACCTCGTGAAGAAAGGCGAGAAGACGGGCGCATGCGCGGTTATTATCACTGGCCACGATCGGTGCGCAAGCCAGCTACACATCGCAGTACACCAGCTAATTCCCCTTTCAGCTCCCTCGTCACCACCCTCCGTGCGGCGGAGAAGTTCGAGCAGTCGCACCTTTCGTCCGAGGCGGTTGCGCCGCTCGTCGACGCCGTCCAGTTCTACTACATGGAGGGCTACTTCGTGACCCACGGCCTCGCCTCCGCGCTCGAGCTCGCGGGCAAGTCGGCCGCCAAGTCCAAGTGCTTCGTCCTCAACTTCTCCGCGCCCTTCATCCCCCAGTTCTTCATGCCCGCGATCCAGCAGCTCCTCCCCTACGTCGACATCGTCATCGCGAACGAGTCCGAGGCGGAGGCCTGGGCGTCTGCGAGCGGGCACCCCGCGCCGACCGACCTCGCCGCCGTCGCCAAGTCGCTCGCAATGCAGCCGAAGACGAACCCGGCCCGCCCGCGCGTTGTCATCTTCACGCACGGTGCGGAGGAGACCGTCGTGGTGAGCTCCGCGGAGCCGGACCGCGTGCGCACGTATAAGGTCGACAAGCTCGCGGAGGGCGAGATCGTCGACACCAACGGTGCTGGTGACGCCTTCGCGGGCGGCTTCCTGGGTGCGCTCGTTGCTGGCCGCGAGCTCGACGACTCTGTCGAGGCGGGCCACAAGCTTGCGAAGATTAGCATCCAGCAGGTATGTTTCTCTGGCCTGCTGGGCTGAGCTGGCGCTAATCTCTCTTTTGCAGATCGGCCCGCAGTTCAAGTGGCCGAAGGTCCAGATCCTCTAGATAACTCACGTACTTACCCAGCATTGATACCAAAACGCTCTCAACAGCGTCCCCACCTGTACTCTCATCTGCAACTTGCTTTCCTCAGCGTGTATCCAATAGTATTGTTTTGCAATGTGCTTCCGCTATGAAACTTCGAGTGACGACCCTGCCAAATTGCGCGAAATGCCGGCTCATCAACTGAAGTCCCGGTTTAGATTTGAGCGTACTGGACATTGTCCAAGTCTTTCCATCGCTGGCTGATCGTAGTAATCACCATATTTCCGCTTCTCAAGTACCCAGTAGACATTGATCGACAACATACAACATCCTGCCCGTTCTCGGAGAATACAATAATAAATACTGCGTGATGCTCGTGGTGATTCTTTCTACCCGAAGTCCACCAGAAAGGATGGCTCAGTGACACGTCCCCACAGTGTCAGTAGTGATGATGATACCCTGGGGCAGGTTGTTCGGGTCGTAGTCGTTCCTGCGAAGATTCGTTAGGGGGAAGAGCGGATAACAAGATACGCATTATACGCACAAGTACCAGATGTAGTGCCCCTGCTCCGTCTGGCCGTAGTTGATGCGGATGCGGTTGTTGCACTGGAGGGCGGCGAGTCAGCGACGGCCTATAGACGACGAGAAGGAGGAGGAAAGGGAAACATGAAAGAAGACGGTTAGGACGGATATTGGGATTTGCCACAAACCACCCACCGAAGTCTCCTTCGAGCACTTGTCGGCGCCGCCGCTGGGCGGGCAGTTGATGGGGTCGGCAGGGTTGTCCGGGTTGCGGATCGCGGCGGCGAAGGCGGCGAGGGACACGAGGGCGGCGATAGGGATGAAGGTGCGCATTGTGGTGGATGAAGAAGTCAAACGGCCGAGGTGGGGAAGAGGCTGCTGCTGGTCTGGTGTCAGAGGCTGGCGGAGAACATGAAGAGATGGTCGACCTTATATAGGCGGTGTTCTTTGTGCCGCCCGCACCGGTCAAGAGGCTCACTATTGTGAAGTTCGCCCGCAGGGAGCGAGGCCGCTGTTGTCGGATAGCCCTCGAATGAGCGATCGATCCCAGTATATGCAAGGCAGTTTCATCAGAAAGACAGTTGCTCCATCTCCTCCATAGCGGAAGAGTCGAGTCGCTGGAGTCTGTCAGCGAAGACACAGGATATGTCAGCCTGTAATCCTCACAGCAAGGGACAAATACATGTACACAGTACCGCCGTCTTGAGAGGCCGTGAAACTTCATTTCGATGCCTACCGCGATTCAGGTTCGACAGAGCGATGCGCGACATCGTAGTTCATGGGCTGCCGAGCGCTCATTGTGATTGACGCTGATCGCCGTGCCCGTATCGCCTCCGGATGTGCTGTAGGACTTCGTGTTCGGACTGCCGACCGTGCATCGTCGAGAAACAGATACGTCCGACCTTCACGGGTTTGAGTGCTCGGCAAGATTCGAGCGAGGTCTCAGTACAGCGTCGCGGCGTACGGCGAGAGATCAGTCGCCCGTGAGGGCAGGATAGCCATTGCGGTCCACGATTCTGCCGCGAGTCAGCAGGACGACTCATAACCAGTATAAAAGTCAAGGGCAGACGCACCTTACTCCCAGCATTCGCTAAAGCCCACTTCACCACTTCACCTTTACCAACACCCGCACCCTCAACCACGATGCTCTTCTCTCTCGCAGTCGTCCCCGCCCTCTTCTTTGGCTTCGCCGCCGCCGCCGCGGTCAGCAACGCTGAGAAGCGCGGCGTGACGGACCCGACAAACCCGCAGAACCTCATCAACTGCCCGCCCAACGGTGGTGCCGACGGCTGCCACCTCGAGACGAAGGTGAGCGCGCCCGTCGCCGTCTTCCGAGAGTCAACGCTGACGCTGCCCAGTGCGACCGCATCCGCATCAACTACGGCTACTCGTTCAACGGGCACTATATCTGGTAAGCTTGGAGCGAGTGTTCGTGGTTGACCTGACGTTGGACTCACCCCTTTCGATAGGTACAACTACAACATCAACGACGTTCCGGATGGCAAGCGCATTGAGATCGATAACGAGGGGACGTGCTAGACTCTCAAAGTGGAGGGAGACGGACTGTATTTATTCTTGTGTATCAATCGAATGAGCGCGGCGATGTCGAGCTCATCAAGTCTGACTTGCTACTCGACGATCTCGATGATACTGCCTGACGAGACGAACCCTGCACTGACGCTCATCGTTGGTCGAGTAGATGACAGATGGGGATGTGAGCATAGAGCCTGCAGTTTCGTCAAAATCGGGAAAGGGCTCAAGCTGCAGTCCGCGTCCATTCGAACGAGGGCCGGGGGTAGACGGCAACAGAGTTTGGGATGAGTGATGTTTGTTTGTGCTTCTTTTTTACAAGACACGCAACCTTGGCGCGGGACGCTTACCTCAGCGTGTCTTCGGCTCCAACAAGACACGCACGTGACCCGGCTGATCGGGACGCGCGGCCGGTGATTCCGGCGCCACGCGCGCCTTATCCGATCCCGCGTCTGCCCCTGCGCCTGCCCCCGCCGCCGCTTCCCTTCGTCTGCGTGCTCGTCGTGGACCCTTCTCCTCCCCCTCCTAACTCTTCGACTTCGATATTCAGTGGCTTGGTGTAGATATGGACTCGCTGGCGCCGTTTTTAGCACTCTGTACTATTCATTACAACTAAACAACCTGAACGTTGTCAGTCTATGTAGTAAGATGGATCCCTGTCCATGCGCCGCCGCACGCGTCCTCTGTAGGTCCGCTAACAGCGTCATTTCATTGCTCCTGTCGTGCCCAACATCCCACTGCCCCTTGCCTCACCCCCAAAAGCAAAGAAACGGCGCTTTGTGCATACTTCCCCGCATCTCAGTTTCCCCTCAAGTCCGTCTCTGTCCCTTTACCCTCAGAATCAATGAGGCGAGTGCGCTCCGTTACCATGTAGTAGGTATGCAGGGTATTCTAAGTAAGACACAGCACGAGAAGCACAAGTACGTACCAACAGAACACTGTATGTGCCGGTCAAGAAAAAGCGGCACAAAACAAGTCGAAGCTCGAACGGCAACTTCGCGCACAAAGCGCTCTTCCTGCGCGAGCCTCATCTGGAGCCGCGTAGCGCTGGCGCCATTCTTTGACCCTGCGCTTTTCCCAAATGATCTGTGTAAGTCATCAGTCAAGGTGTCGAGGATGTGAGAAGAAAATGATACGTCAGCTCTTCCAATTCATGTGCGCTCGCTCTGTTGTTGCACTCGCCAGCTCGCAGCGTCTAGACCGTCCAGAATTGTGCCACCAACGCCACATGTTGGTTAAGAGGCTAACAGAATGGAAGAGGGAGCCCGAGACGAAGGAGGGCGAAGGGATTTGTGAGGGGACGCGGGGGCGATCTAGGCCTCATTAGGGGAGCGGTAGTCTGGCAGGGCCGCCGTGTGGCAGGGTATGATCAGTGCGAGAGCGGGCATAGCCTCTGACGGTCCGTCAGCTCAATTTTCACTTCGCTCAAGGGCGAAGGTGAGAAATAGAACTTACCTTCGAGCGTGAACGGGCGGTATCACCTGTTCCGGGCATATATTCGGGGCGGAGCCCGACCTGTTGCTCAGCCGTGCGTGCAGGACATTGTGCAGCGGCATGCGCATGTCTGCGGTGGTAGAGAAATCAATATAAGCCCCATGTTCAAGGATGGAAACCTGTGTGAAGCGGTCGTCTGCAAAGGGGACCGGCAACACCGGTGAGCCGCGAGAAACGCACCTGCCTGCATTGGCTTGCACCGGTTCAGCGTCGACCTGTCAGCGTCACGTACAGAGCCCCATGGCTCACCCAACGAGCTAGGCGGCTTGCCCGTCGAGGCCCGAGCGCGAGCCGGGCGAATATTCTTAGCTTGCGTGTCTTGCGAGAGCCAGCACCTTATTTCTTCACAAGACACGCATCCCCTAGGCCGCCCGCCCAAGATTTGCGTGTCTTGTGGGGTGCTAAGCGTCTGATCCTTCCACAAGACACGCAACTCGCCCGCGGAAGTCGGCGGCGCGAGCTAGATGGCGTCGCGGCGTTCTCTGTTCGGGTGCGCGCGAACGGTAGTGTTTGGACGTTGACAGTGCGCGCAGAAGCGCCGAAAATGGGCAGCATTGAATAGACGAAGTTTGCACGATTCCAGCGATATACAACATGTCGGGGTAGGCTACGATAGGGCGGGCACGGTGGGGGGAGGAGGACGGGGCGCGCGACCTTGATCTGGTTCCGCGCCGGGTCGCCGGCCGTCACGTTACGTCGCCCGCGTTCGGCTCTTACCGGTGCGTGTCTTGGGTCGATCTAAAGGTTGCATAAATGAACTTGTTCTGCACGTGTTTCTTGGCTCTGATCCCCATTTGGCATTCCTCCTTGAATCGAACTCCCACAACCCATCGCACAACGCTGAGCGACTCAAACGTCCTTCTTGCCAAACTTTGGCGGCATGAGCCGCGGGAGGACTATAGAGCACTGTCCCACTTGGACGAGTGATGTTGCTGACTCCAGTTTCCTTGGTTGACTCCACCATTTTCACTATCGTCGACGTTCGTCAACGCTCTATCCGTCCAATCCTGCGGTTCTGTCGGCTTCGTGAACACGCTGCGGGATGAAACTGATCATGATCATGATCTGCAGGCCCTGAGACTTGAGGCTCGATTACAACACAAGGCTGTGCGATGCTCGAATATAAAGGCCTCGGTGGTTGAGGCATCCAAATCCAACTTGCCCCCTCTTTTCCCAGTCCAGCCGCTGATCTGCCATAGCTATGACAGAAGATATCCGTAAGTCTGTTCTGATCACTGGGTAAGGGATTCGCATCCTTCGTACAGATTAGATACTGTTTTGAAGCCCAAATGCAGCTGCAGCGCCGGCAGCATAGGCGATGCTCTGGCACGGGAGTTTCACGCCAGAGGTACGCTCGTCTGATCCCAGACGAGACAGGCTTTGACGACTACGGCCACGCGCAGGTTTCCGCGTATTTGCTACTTCGCGCAATCACGAGACGATGAGCACCCTTGCGCAAGAGGGCATTGAGACGATCAAACTGGACATCACCGACGACGCAGACATTCAGCGCGTCGTTCGCGAGGTTTCGATGCGTACAGGCGGCACCTTGGACGTCCTGGTGAACAATGCGTAAGCCGAAGCGTTGCTATCGCGTATCCGCTCGCTGACATGCCCGTCCTCTCGCAGCGGTGTTGGTGAGCCCTCAAGTTCTTGAAGGCATGTCGCGATGGGTTTGATGTTCTTCTCTCAGGATATTCGTTCTCGGTGGCGGATTCCGATATGGCTAAGGTTCGCCAGCTATTCGATATCAACGTTGTCGGACACTACGCCATGACCCGCGCCTTCATCCCCCTCCTCCTCAAGTCGGACCGCGGCGTCGTCCTCTTCACTTCCTCTATCGGCGGCATTATTCCCATGCCACTGAATGCGGCCTACAGCGCCTCCAAAGCTGCTATCAGCGCGCTCAGTGACACTCTACGACTTGAGCTGGCGCCATTCGGTGTGAAGGTCATCAATGTACGTGGTAATTGGGCGTCCGCCGTATACTGACGACCCGTGCTGACTTGTGAAGCTCGTAACCGGCATGGTGTACTCGAACCTCGCCCCGCGCGTCGTGATAGACGAGGTCTTCCCCGACGGCTCCTTATACAAACCAATCCAGCCTAACTTCGTAGCAATGTTTGCGCGTAGCGTGGGTGAGTCACCACATCACCGTACGCATGGCATCATCCTCAATCGCCCACAGAAACCTCGACGCCGACCGACGTATACGCTAAAGGCGTCGTCGACGAGGTTCTGAAGAAGTCACCAGCATCTTGGTATTGGTCTGGCGGCCTTTCGACTATGACCTGGCTCTTATCCATCTTTGTCCCACGCGGAATCAGTGTAAGATCCCCTCTACCTAGCTGGTGTTTCTTTGCTAATATCAGTGACAGGACTGGATTTTCACGAAGCAGTGTGGTCTAGACAAGTTGGCGACAATTGTCCGCGCGCAAAAGAAGACTTAGGATGGGGATGGAATCCAGTATTGGCCTCTCTTCGTGCTAGATTTAGACTTATGGACATAATGGATTCTCTCCTTTGCGTGAGAGCGCCTTCCACTGTTCAGCGTCTGCTTCGAACGGACGAATATTTGTTGGTTAGATGCGGCCCGGAGCCCCGTTATCTCCTCGGCGTCTAAGCGCCCATGAGCGCTTGCGACAGCCCGTCTCCGTCCAACAGTGGTTCGCAAGGCTCCCAAGCAGCTTGAATCAACGACATATCTATACGTATGAGCAAAGCAATTGTTCTCTCCGGCGACGTGAACGACGGCCACAGCGACCGCTCGGGCTGGTTGGGGCCCTCCTCATCTCTGGCGCTCTCGCACGGGCGTGGTCTATTAGGCGCCCCCCTCTACAGCACCTGAAACTTCAGCACCACATCCTCACACCTGTGCTCAGACCGCCCCCGGATTGTCATTCCGCCTATCTAGGACGAGCGCTCCCTCCCAAGGCGCTCGGTTAGCGCTACCCATCTTTCGTGATCATCGTTTTCCTCCCGCTTAGGCGCAACCGGGGTGCGACGAGGTCTTCTATATGTTTACTCAGGTAGGAGATACACCATATGTCGCCCCTGAGGATGACAAAAGGTGCCAGCGCTCGTATATAAGGACTGCCCTTGTGGCTGTTGGCTTTGTATCGGATTTGCCGCTGCGCACATCCGCATTGCCGCCCACGAAACACGAAGCTACTCTCACTGACAACGAATTAGAACCATGGCGACTGACACTCGGAAGACCGTTTTGATCACTGGGTGAGCTTGAAAGGCTTCAGGCTACTCTTTCGCGTGTACTGACAGCGACACGCAGCTGCAGCGAGAAAAGCATAGGGGATGCGCTCGCGAGGGAATTTTTTGCCAGAGGTACGCATTCGAAAGTTGGAAAGAGGCTCGTGCTGATGCTTTCTCGCCATCGTGTAGGATTCCGCGTTTTTGCAACCTCGCGGAGTCTCGAAACGATGGAAAGCCTTGAGAAGGATGGAATAGAGACCATCAAGCTGGACATCACCGACGACGAAGATATCCAGCAGGTCGCGAGCGAGATCTCAAAGCGCACCGGCGGAACCTTGGATATCCTGGTCAACAATGCGTGAGTGTAACCGCGCCCATTGCAACATCTCTGCTAACACTTCCTCCTTAGAGGCATTAGTGCGTTTGCAGTTTCTTCACAATCAGCTTTTCCACTGGCTCACGATTGCGGTGCCCCTGTCAGGCTACTCATCCGCAGTAGCGGACGCTGACATGGCCAAGGTTCGCCAGCTGTTCGACATCAACGTCATCGGGCACTACGCCGTCACCCGCGCCTTCATCCCCCTCCTCATCAAAGCCGACCGCAGCACCGTCCTCTTCACCTCTTCCCTCTCCAGCATCATCTATCTACCCTACAACGCGGCGTACGGCGCCTCGAAGGCAGCCATCAACGCCCTAGCCGACACGCTGCGCGTCGAGCTCGCGCCTTTTGGGGTGAGGGTTGTCAGTGTACGTGAAAATTAATTCTTGACTTCGTCAAGCGCCCGCGCTTACAGTGATTTTCGCAGCTCTTGACTGGCATGGTCGTATCCAACCTCGCCCCGCGGCTGAATATAGATGAAGTTTTCCCAGAAGGTTCGATATACAAGCCCGTCGAGCACGGCTTTAGGGACGTGTTTGCGAAGGGGACGAGTCAGTCATACATATACTTCTCATTAAGCTCTCCGAAGGATCGCTTACCTGACGCAGAGGACTCAACACCCACCGATGTATACGCCAAAGCCGTCGTCGACGAGGCGCTGAAGAAATCGCCAGCACCTTGGTTTTGGACCGCCGCACTTTCGAGGTTGGGGTGGTTCCTCTCGGTATTTGCATGGCGTGGTAGCTTTGTGAGTTCTTACTCTGCGTCAAGGATGTGGAAAAGCTAACAGAGACCCAGGACGGCATCGTCTCGAAGCAATATGGACTGGACAAACTTGCTGAGACCGTTCGCGCACAGAAAAAGGCTTAGGATGGGAGTAGAGTACTATGGATCGTGGTTTTTCTTATCTAAAGTATACTGCCGAGTGTCGCTTCTTTGCCGTCGTTTATAAATGGAGGAAGACTGCTCGCTCCAATTCCTGAGCGTCAGATTCGGAAGGAACAAATATTGGCTTTGTTGAGTAGCGGCCCGGTCTTCCGGTGCCCCGCCTGAGCGCCCATCAGCGCTTGCGGCGGTCTGTCTCGTTCCAGCAATGGGTCGCAAGGCGTCCAAGCAGCTCGAGGACCAGCGACACGACTACGAGGAGAGCAAGGGCCTGCTCTCCGGCGACATCCGCGACGATGTCAGCGACGTCGACAGCGAGGGGGGCGAGCGCTCGGGGTGGTCGCGAGGCCGGCTGCTCTGCGTGGCTTCATCCTTCATCTTTCTTCTCATAACCGGTGCCTTTGCGAGGGCGTGGTACGTGAGGCCGCCCCCACCACACAACAGCTATACTCTAGAAGGCGCGGGTGAACTGCGCTCGAATGGCACGCATGAGTTCAGGCGGACGGTGCTCATCGTGTCGATAGACGGGCTAAGGTGCGTGGTTCGCTAGTCCAAAGGGAGTGTCGGGCTGACTGTGAGAAGGGCGGACTACCTCGACCGCGGCCTCACACCACACCTCCTCGACATCAGCAAGCAGGGCTTGCGCGCCAAGTCCATGAGGCCTATATTCCCGGTACGGTGCGCGCTCCCTAGCCCATTCCGTTACCGACGTTCCTCCCTGAACAGACCTTAACCTTCCCGTAAGTGTCCTTCACCAAACCTTCTTCCACAACATGCTGAACACGCGTCAGTAATCACTGGGCCCTAATGTAAGATCGCTTGCGCCACCCTACATGAATCACTTTCACCCCCCTCCCAGGACTGGTCTGCATGCCGAAAGCCACGGTATCGTTGCGAATGTGCGTTCGTGTGTCATTGTGTACTTGGCATGCCATTGACGCCATCCACAGAACTTCTGGGATCCGTCCTTGAAGAGCGAGTTCAAGTACAACTCCGCCGCTGCATCCTGGGACCCTGCATGGTGGTACGGCGAGCCTGTGAGTGAAGCATTACGACTCATTTACCCTCTCTGACGCTCGTTAGATGTGGGAAACTGCCGAGAAGGCCGGCCTCATAACTGCGAACCTCATGTGGTGCGTAGCGAAAACCCAGCGTCAGCCCTCCTTGAATGCTCACTGCGACGCAGGCCAGGTCCTCCTAAGATGGCCTCTGGCGCCAGTCCGACGTATTTCGAGCCCTGGAGAGTACGCTGAAAGTCCGTATCATCTTGTCGGTCAGTGTGACTGACGCGGTGCCTCAGGACAAGGTGCCACTCCACGAGAAGTTAGATCAAATCTTAGAGTGGATAGACTTGCCATTGGAGGAACGACCCCAGCTTATTATGGGTCAGTACTTTTCACGCTTTGCTGGCGCTCAACTGATGAACTGCATGCAGCATACGAGCCATCTCTCGACCAAGCGGGGCACTTGACGGGACCTATGTCCGCACTCGTCAATGTGCGTGCTCCTCAACCCGACCCCTTCGCGCGTCTCATGACACCCTCGTAGAAAACCCTCGGCTATGTCGACACCTTCGCCAAAGATCTCGCCACCTCCCTCGCTGCGCGCAACCTCACCTCCATCGTCGACGTCGTCTTCGTCTCCGACCACGGCATGACCGATACCTCCAACCCCGAGTTCATCTACGTCGACGACATCCTCGGGCCCGACGGCATGAAGGCCATCGCGCACGTCGACGGCTGGCCGAGCATGGGCATCCGCTGGAAGGAGGGCGCGAATGTGACCGAATACCTCGGCCGGCTGAAGAAAGCCGCCGACGCGCGCGAGGACGGCGCGTTCGACGTGTTCACGCACGACACGATGCCGGAGCGGTGGCACTTTGCGGGGATCGACCGGATCGCGCCGGTCTACGTCGTCCCGAAGATGGGCTACGCGCTCACGACGCACGAGGAGGGGGAGGACGGGATGAGCAAGGGGGTGAGTAGCGGTCTGCTGTGATCACGTTACGCGCGACGAGCGCGTGCTGACGCTCAACTCAGAACCACGGCTACGACAACCGCGAGCCCGCTATGCACGCGATGTTCGTCGCGCATGGGCCCTTCACCGCCGTCATCAAAGCCCTGCATCAGAGCCGGGACACCCTCGCGCGCCGCTGGCTCTCCCGCCCGAACAAGGGCTGGCACTCCACGGCGGACGACACCTACGTGATGGACACGTTTGCGAACGTCGAGATCTACAACCTCGTGCTGAAGCTCTTGGGCGTCGAGGGTTTCAAGGCGCCGACGAACGGGACGGAGGGCTTTTGGGATAGGTACTTCTAAGATGAACTAGGATGGGGATATGCAAGCATATCCATCCGTGATGGTGAACGAGTTGCTGAATTGTTCGTTCTTGTCCCGGGAGACGTCGTCTTTGATTGGTGCGAGGAGGCACGAAAGTGGCGGGATGCAACTAGAAGAACAGGTATGAGATACGTAATGCAGAGTGACTTCAACGACCGGTGAAACAGAGTATGATGGAATCGATAATCCCCTTGTGAGTCAAGGTAGGTACGTAGGGTCGTCCATGTCGTCCATTGACAAGCGCCCCGTCCCATCAGTATTACAAAATGCGATCATCAGAGATATCGTATCCATATCATATCTGCAACGCGCTGTGATCTCTATGATTGCTGCCACCGGCTCGATGACGCGCTTTCGGACGTCGGGCGGCAGCTGGTGAATGCGCAGGACGGCCTTCGGGCTGAATCCTTCACAAAGTCCACGCCAGATCGGCATCCACGCTTGTGCAATACGCACGGTGGCATGCACATGATCGTCGATGGCCGCCAAGAGCGGTATGCCTTGGAGCAGAGCCTCTGCTCTGGGAAATCCTACAGGAAGGTCGTGCCGCTGTACAAAAGGGATGAGCGTCCCATAAACGAACTCGTCCAGGCCCCATGGGTACACGAGATGCGTGCGCATCGTCTGCCGTAGTGCATCTAGTGCCGAGGTGATAGATGCGATCTCGGGTATCCTATGCAAGTCCTCGAGCAAGCAACGGAAGTTGCTTTGCCCGATTTGAAGTTGATGAGTTGTGAGGTCTTTGCCGAGGTCGTCGAAAATATTCGAGCACACCATGGCGACTATGCGAACCTTGTTGGCGTGCAAGTCCACCTCGGCTGCAATGCGTCGATAGGCGCGCCAGAGATCAGGAGAATAGGCCTTCAGTAACAAGGAGTGCAGTTTTCTTAGATCGCGGAGCATGAGCTCGGACTGAAGCTGAAGATCGCCCAGGGGCTGGACAAGCGATATTCGGTACTGCAGGAAGATTAGCTCGAGCTGACAGAGAGAGAGAGAGAGATGCATTTTACGGGATCATCTGGTCTACTCATGATGTGTTGAGACCGAAGCGGGAGATGTACCTGTTCGTCGGGGAAGAGGGAAGGAAGGAGAGCCGGTATATATGCAGTTTTGCGGCGATCTGGAACCTCTGTCCAGGACGTGTCTAGGTTGTCTGATCGTCCTTTGGCGGAGCATCGCGCGGGAGGGTGAGACGAGGTAAGACAAGAGCAGGTCAGGCAGCGTGATGCTTACAGGGAGCGCGCTTTTGTTCCTTTTCCCCTATAATTTGTCCTTCTGTATATACGGTGTATTAAAGCATGGCCAGGCGCGAGCTAGCAAGGACGTCGTCGTGCTCGATCATCACACAATTGCCAAAGTCAAGTGTGTTAGAGGTTGAAGTCGGAGACGACGGTGAGAGGCAAGAACAGAATGATTATCAGCACAAAGGCCGTCGGGAATAAAGTACAGATCTAATCTAATCGCGGGCGGGACGGCCCGAGGCTGCCAGACGCCAACAAAGTGATGAAGCGGGCCAGCGGCGAAGTTGGATCGATGACCGCGCGACCGTGGCAAGCTATGTGGCAGGTCGAGCAGGCCGTCGTCGATGCGTGGCGAGCGCTTCCGTGGGGAAGAGGGGGGTACGCCCAGCCCTGTCGCAATTTCAAAGACCGATATGATAACAAGTCGTGTTTATGTCGTATCTGCAGCGATCTGCGATCGCTATGACTGCATTTACCGGTTCGATGACCTGCTCTCGGATTTCTGGGGGAAGCTGGTGGATGCGCAGGACAGCTTCCGGGCGGAATCCACGGCAGACTTCGCGCCACAGGCGGTCCCATTCGTGTGCATGCAGTGCGCACGGTGGTTGGTATGCGCTCCTCGAACTGGGTCAAAAGGGGCATAGGTACTTCTAGGATTGACGAGGTGCAAACATATTTATCGGTGGTGGTGAATGTGTTGCTGGATTGTTCGTTCTTGATGCGGGTAAAAGGCGCGAGGTCCGACAAGAAGAGACGTTCGGCAGTGATGCAGAATGTTTTCAATGGCTGGCGAAATGAGATATAAGATGGTTATACACTTGCGGGTCAAGGTTGGTACGTAGGGTCGGCATACCGAAAACGGCGCTTGTCAAGCAATGGAACCCCCGTTCTATCAGTATTACAAAACGCAATCCGCAAAGTGATGAAGTCCATTTCTTTTCTGCAGCGCATTGTGATCGCTGTGATTGCTGTCACGGGCTCGATGACACGCTTTCGAATATCGGGCGGCAGTTGGTGAATGCGCAGGACGGCCATCGGGCTGAAGCCTTCGCAGACTCCACGCCAGATCGGCATCCACGCTTGTGCGATACACACAGTTGCATGCACATGATCGTCGATGGCCGCCAAGAGCGGTACGCCTTGGAGCAGAGCCTCTGCTCTGGGAAATTTGACTGGGAGGTTGTGCCGCTGCACAAAAGGGATGAGCGTCCCCTGAACGAATACGTCCAGCCCCCATGGGTACACGAGACGCGTGCGCATCGTCTGGCGGAGTGCATCTAGTGCCAAGGTGACGGATGCAATGTTGGGGACCTTATGCAGATCCTCAAGCAGGTAACGAAAATTCTTTTGCCCGATGTGACGTTGATGGGTTGTGAGGTCGTGGCCAAGGGCGTCGAAAATACTCCAGCACACCATGGCGAGTATGCGAATCTTGTTGGTATGTAGGTCCACCTCAGCTGCAATGCGTCGGTAGGCGCGCCAGACATCAGGAGAATGAGCCCTCAATAACAAGGAGTGTAGTTTGCTCAGATCGTGGAGGATGAGCTCCGATTGGCGCTGGAGGTCAAAAAGGGGATGAATGATAAACTACCAGACAGGTTAGCACTCGATCGTAGAAATGAATTCGTTGGTCTTACGGCAGCGTCTGGGTGGGCCATTTTTTGGTTGTGAAGCAGAGAGTATACGTGTGTGGTTGAGAAGAAAGAGGGGTGATCGATGCGAGACCGTCGGCGATCTGGAACCCGCCTATTATACCTCCGGGTCAAAAGTTACCATTTCGAAACGAGCGTCTCCTTCAGGATGGAGCGAAACATGACTCTGCGCATGTCGAATGCATTCGAAGGCGTAGGGCGAGCAACCTACCGACTAAGTGATTTGGGGAGGTCCGTACGCACTCTGGTAGATCAGACGAGGGATGCAGTGAAGAGACGGGAGTGAGCAAGGATAGATGTCAGACAATAGAGCAACAGGAACGACGATGAGGAAACTATACTATCAGTTCCCCCTCAACGGCGTCTGGCTCCAGCCCACATCGTTCAAGAAGAATGTTCCACCGCGCTCGGTCTACACGCTTGAGGTATCTGGAGTCGTATGAGCATCAAGCGTGGGCAAAGGACGGGGGAAATGATACATGAGGAGGAAAGAGAATGTCACCGATACATGGTGCAGGGCGAGGTGAGTACCAATACTCACCTCAATAGTTTTGCTCGCTGATGTACGAGCTTTCGCAACGGCAACCGGTTGCCCACGTCACGCTTGAAGCCCGTCAAGTGCTCGTAGAGTTTGCGTATGCGGTAGGTGAGGATAGCGACCTGAACCTCGGTGCGGCCGGGGTCGTCTGGCTTGGAGGGATCGGAAAAGGTAGCGATGATGCGCTTCCGGTTCTCGTACGCGAGACCAGCAGCATTCGTGTTGCGCAAGTCAATGAGCTTTGCGAAGTTTTGGCTCTTCTGCAACTCGGCAGCCTCGCCGGCCTTGATCGCTTCGACCTTCTTCGGGTCGTTCTCGTTCATGGTCTACGGTGGGCTCCGTCAGTGATTGAATAAGGAAGTATGGCAGACCACGCACCAAGACCTCCGTCGTCGCACTGAGGTATGGCAGGTACCGGAAGAGGACCTTCTTCTCCTCATTGTGCACGCCGTACGCAAACTGCTGGGGCATCTCGACCTCGCCGACCGGGAGTTGCTCCTTGTGCCGCGCCTCCGTGACGGGTATGCTGGCAAAGTCCTTCTCCAGCACGAGGATCTTCGCCAGGTCGCACTTGTCCCACTTCCACTCCTCGCCCGGGCGCGTGCCGAGGACGGGGTTCGGGCGGCGCGCCTGCTCGCGCACCCAGCGCTGCTCCTTGAGCGCGTTGTGCGTCTTGCGCACGCGGTGGCCGCCGGCTGCGCTCGCACTCGTCGAGAAGGCACGCGCTGCTGTCGGCGCGGGCGGCCGTGAAGCACTGAGGGCGCGCAGCATGCTCGTGGTCGTCGTCGTGGTCGTCGGTGGGTGTTGGCGCTCGCCGCTCGCTGCCCTCGGGGCGAAATCCCGGCGGGCCGTGCACACCTGATCGTGGGAATTGGAGGATTTGCGGCGTATATAATCGCGCCCAAATTTTCCGGGTTTCTTCGATCAAACCATGGGACATGCCACGCTGCTCGGTGCAGACGCTCGACCGTCGGTGCAGTGCCAGAGGCCCGCTTGCGGACCACTGGGTCCCAGAGAGCGATAGCAGTCTAGGAAGTGTCGTTTCTACGTGAGAGGAGACCGGCATGTCGATTTTTACTGCGACAATCTTCCCCTTCATTGTTTCCCTCGTCGTCCTCAGGAATACTCCTCGTTGCTCGGCGCGTTGTTCTAGCTTAGTCGTGCTCAATACATTCTGCTTCTCTCCTAAGTCATGCTGTGGGATCCATCCTTGTTAGGCGATTAGCCCATCGATGACGAGACGTGCTGTGCCCGCTGCTGTAGCCAACGTCGAGGGCACTGGCACAGGTGAGCTAGGAATGCGGAGACGAACAGTAGAATTAACCTTCCCCAGGCATATAAGGATGCAGCAAGACTGAGGTAAGGCAGGAAAGCATCTCCCGTCGCTTCCTGTCTTTCTTCCTCATCAGTCGTGCAACAGGCCGCCCAACGTCATGGGCTGTCATCCGTCGCGCACATCTAACACCGGCCTCGAAGATGGCTCTCTGCAATTCAACTGCGACTCTCCTGATGATCGCATTGAGGGCTGTCCCTTTCCCCATGATCCTCCTTCAGATAATGTCCCTGGTCTAACACCTACCGATCATGCCATCGAGGACGACGCGAGGATCAACAACCAGGATGAGGAGCCCATCATCCACCACCTCCCGATCGAAATCCTGAGCGAGATCTTCCGGCTCTGCGGGGACCCCTCCTCCGTTACGGACATCCTCTCCCTCGGCCCCGTCCTCTTCCCCGCGCTCACGCCCACGCTCGACTTCGGTCGCCACACGTTCCTCGCCTCCGCGTTCGCCCTCCAGCAGGTCTGCCGCCGTTGGTACCACCTCGCGCGCGCGCTCCCCGAGCTCTGGACGCAGCTCGACTTTGGACATCGCCTCCCCGCGGATCCGGTGCGCGTGGCGGAGATGTGTATAGAGCGTGCGGGTGCGTTGCCGCTAACGTTGCGATTGAGGCAGACGGATAGCTGCGCGCAGGCTGCGTGCCGGGCGTTGTTAGGGGTGGTCGCAGAAAATCCAGGGCGGTGGAGGCAGCTAGTGATAGAGGTGCGAGACGGGGATGTGGTGCTGAGGCCCATGTTGGAGTGCGCGGATGGGTCGATGGCGGACTTGCAGGTGGCGGTGATCAGGACGGTCCTGCCGTGGGGGCAGGCGCAGGGGTCGTGCAAGGTCGGCGTGCTGGCGAAGTTCCACTCGAATTTCCCTGGGCTACGTCTCATGCATGTGGCTCAAATTAGATGAACTAATGAGGCTTTTCGTCGACTCTTGACTTGTAGCCGTGGTGTGGTGCGGTTCTCGCTCTCGTACTCTTAGTCTGACAGAATAGTATACCGTTGTACTTGTATCTCACGTACGAATTCATGCTTCGTCTTGGCTCCTCGCTTGAAGCACTCGAGACCATCCATAAGCATGTATGTGGCCAGTTGTCCTCCTGACGCGGGCGGCCTATTGATCCAAAACAGGAAGTTATTGTTTCGACCGATGACGCAATTGGTTCCGCCGAATTCCTTCCAAATCGGGATATTTTGTTCTTTCTTCCCAAACCATCATCATCTTTCTCGCATCAACAGCTTCATTCACCCCGCTTCCTCGACAATGGCTCTATACGTCTTATTCTAGAAGGAGACAACGGTCTTCACCTCCCACGCCTGCGGACCGCACGGATAGGCCATGTTCTCACCGCACGGATGACAAGGACTGCCCAATTCGGCAGTGCCCTTGTTCTTCATGGTCTGTACATAGACCGTGGCGCCAAATTATACAGAATTACTTACCATCCTGGTCCAAAATTACTCTTTGAATGCATGAATGGACGACAGAGGAATGCGCGCATATAAGCCGGTCCCCCCACAGGTTGGTGCATCTCCATCGAAATTCACGAGAAAACAACGCTGACCATCACGACTTCTCTCTCGAACGACTATACGACGGCTTCTACGACAGCTTTTCACCTTTGAACATGACTAGACGATGCGACAAGTACTCGGTCTCCGCACCCAAAAACCGGGTTGTATCACGCATGACTATCGAGTTCGCTACGCCTCCGAATGGCGATGCGAGGGCCTCGCGCGGGCGCGGGCACTCTGGTGAGTAACTAATAGCGCATGCGAAGTATGAGGCTAATGCTTATAACTTCGTTCAGACTCAGATAGCGATGAACAGGGTACCTCTTTGGCATCGCAGGCGGCGCCGACGAGCTGCGACGCTTCCCTAGTCATGATAGAGCACTCGCATCGTCCGAGTCGTCTCCGTGCCTTGCGCAACTACCTGGCCCACCGCCTCATCCGAGGTTCCTCTCGCCACGCTGAAGCGGAATCTCAGGCCGCCATGAATGAGCACGCCACGAACGAACCGAACGCGCCTGAACCTACTCCCGAAGAACGGAGTAGCAATGAATCTACAAGCTCCCCCAGTTCCCCCTCTGCTCTCACGACCCAGCTCATTGTCGATGCGAGTGATGCTCGTCGCCATGCGGGGCTCGAACGAGCGATTTGCCAGATGGAGGAGCGCCTCGCACGCCTCTCTGCCCGCCTAGACGAGGTTGAGAGGCGGCTCCCCGATACGTCTCCGCTACCTTCTTCCGTCAACCCATCGCCACCTGAACCTCCGGATAACGATCGCGATCTGCCCAAGAGGAGCGCTGTGGGTGGACCGATTGAGGCTCACTCTGCACCTCATGCACGATCTACGAGCCCAGCTAGCTCTCTAGTCGGGCCGCCTAGCTCTCGTCACTCCGCACCGAGGGCGCTCGCTTCAGATGCTCAAGACGTTCCTCTTGTCGCCCCTCCCCCTACGTATGCGTCGTCGTCGCCGTCGCCACCGTCGCACTCACCGCCTGGACTACAAAGTCATCGGCGCCGCACGAGACCGGGAGCCGCTAATGGGCGGAATGGACCGCCTGTGACACCCACAACTCTCAATATATCTGGGCAGTCCATTGTGGATCCACCATCCTCTACGCTCGAAGCGTGGGACGGCACGCTGCCGGATGGCGTCAGCAACGGTGTTCCCAGTCGTTCATTGCTGGCTCCCGGGGGTGCTGCGTCAATGGCTATCGGATCATACCCTCTCGGTGGTGTACAAGATGACACGGACATGCCGCTGTCGCAGCCTCACGCTAATCTGGACTGGTCGATGCCGCCGCCGCCGCCCCAGCTTCCAATCCCACTACCCGATGTCGAAGAACACGACGACGGCGCTGCGCCACCGCCGTTGCGAGGCCCTGTGTCTCTGCCAGACATCGAGGAGCCTGAGATAAAGCTGACGCCTCTGCACCTTCCTGATCCTCTGCCTACGGGTGACGACTTCGACAGTGGCGATCTTGATAACGCTCTCAATTTGAACATGACGCATCCCGAGCTGCCTATCCTACTTCCTCGACTTGAGTATCGCCACCAATCCCCGACCCCCTCCATGGTCCCTGACGATCCGGAAGCGGACGATTTGGCGCGCGAACGAGCGAAGGTTCGGCTCCTTCAGCTGCTCCAAGAGCCCGGCCATCCATCTTCGCTCTCTGACCACGATGTACATCGAACACCCGCTGATGCTATTCCCCGAGGCCGATCTGGCATTTACTCGCTTGATCATCCTCCCTTTTCTCCTGAGGTCTCTGCTGCGGGGCACGTTCCTGGCGCTACCACGTTGGGCGCCATTCCTCGACTGGCGGAGCAGGCGAGGCCTACGGATGACAGCGCTGCCCACGACGCCACTATAAAGAACAACGACGCAGTTGTAGCTCCCTCTGTCGTCACACCACCGGTGGAGGTCGGCGCCGACTCGGGCGTGCCCAACGTTAACCGAGCCGCGGAAGCGCCCACCGTGCCAAAGCCTCGGAGTACCGTGTCGAGGACCTCATCTCCCTCTGGTCATCTGCCTACCTTTGTCGGTGCCAGCAGCATTAGCCGACCATGTCCAGGGTCAATCCTTCTTATTGACGTCGGCGATGGCAACGGTCGAGAAGGATTCCAGAGGTTCTTCTCCGGTGACTTCGACCTGGCAATTGAGCGCCTCATGCAATTTAGCCAGAGTCCGACGAGCACGGGAAAGCACTCGGTGACGCAGTTGCACCTTCGCATCCGTCGGTCTACAGATCGACGTGGGCACGATGTGATGACTGTGGTCATGTCTGCACTCTCCGGCATCCTGGGCCACCTGCACGTCGTCGAGATCTTCATGGACGAGGAAAATCCGCACCCTTCGACTAGCGACGCCTTCCGTGGCCTCACTCATCTGCGGCGGCTGCACATAGAAGGTGAAGCGCAAGGAAAGCGCTTCTTATGTTTCCCTCTGCACCTCGTTCGAGAGCTGGTCGTCAAAGCCAGAGTGTCTCTCGGAGACATCTCGATGCTGCTACAAATCTCGTCGAGGTTAGATCTGCTGGTGGTGGATTTCCGCTGTTGCGCCCATACGTCGACCATGCCCGCGCTGAACAGCGTCAAGAGAAGCTCGCATCTACCAGGAATCGTACATGCTACTTCGAACGAGTCGGAGGCCCTCTTGCCCTTCTTGCAGAAGTTTTCTCGGGCGGAGGATGTGCGTTTACTTGTGCGCTCGGGCCATTGTTCTCGGAATATTCGGGATCTGTTCAATGCTCACCAGTGGTCGCTGCTTCGCATGTCAACTGCGTAATCGCAATCTTCCGTGTATTAGACTACAAATGATGATACCCTTATATCACATAGGAGTGTCTCTCGTAGCTACACCATTCCAGTAAGCCTCGTCTGCTTGCGCAAATTCCCGTGTATACAGTGATAAGTACGTGGGTAGAAAGGGCCGTGGATCGAAAGTTTCGGGCTCTCCAACGGTATAGCGAGGATGGGTCTCGTAGAGAAATATGCGAAGATGACGCAGCGTAGGGCTGCGAAGGATCTTTTCGGTTTCTTGCGTCTGTCCACAATACACGCAGCCAAAGCCCAACATGAATAGTCGTGATTTCGAACGCTGCAGCATGGCTTCGATGGCGCGTGCTTGCACTCCGGCGTTGATGAGATCCAGTCGGTGCAGACGAGGTGTGGTGATTCCATCGAAGAGATTCGTCCAATCAAACATGCCAGCGAGCATCAGAACCTGGAGGTGAGGGAGGTCGACAGGCGACGGAAGCTTAGCTATCAAAGCGCCGTCGTCCTCGCCCATGAGCTGGCTCTCAAGCGACTTCACCTTCGCCCTGAGGAACCTCAGCTGTCCGCAGGAGCGAAGGCACTCCATCACGTCCATGGGGTCGATGTGGTCCACCGCAACATGGGTGAGGCGTTCCAGAGATGACGAAGAAGCGCGGAATCCGACACCGTACCAGTGCAATGAACGGAGAGCCGTCGATCTGAAGAAATTCTCCCAGAGAGGCAATGTAGGCCTGTGGTCATCGCCGAAGAAGTACAGCATCGCGCGTTTGATAGAGGGGAATGATTGGGGAGGAAGACTTGTGAGGTGGTGCAGGCCGTCGAAGGGCCTGAATGGGCCTTGGGTCACAACGAAGGATATTTCCTCCCAGCGGTGCGACGCAGCTGCGACGAGACACATGAATTTCTGGTACGTCTCCGGAGTGTGCAGATGCTTCGGCAGCTGGTAGTGTCCGTTGATACGTAGAGTCAGAGGCAAGCCTTTGGAATAGCGGAGGCTGAGCTCCAGCGCAGCAACATCGCATGGTTGAGGAAAGGGGACATCCACCATGGTCCACAGCTGACGTGAGCCTCGCGTCACGGCGAACCAGCGCAAACAGACGTGGCCCAAGAGCACGGTCGCTCTGCTATAGAGGTGCATGGGAGGGGGGAGTGCGTCGTGTACGTCGTGCCGAGGGTAAAGGAACGCGTCATCCACTTCTCCGCACATCATGAAGATGGCGCATAGCAGCTCATTTGGAAGGCGGTATATGAAGCAATCTGTCCGCTGCGGCTTGCGCGTTGTCGTTGTCGTGCGACCAATATCCGAGGTGCTCTTCTCGGCATGACCCTGGGATGCGGCTAAAGGCGAGTTGTCAGGAGGAGAATGTCGCGAATCAATACTCTAACTTACACAGACGACGAGCGCGCAGGAGGGTGTCGATAGCGAGGTCATCGAAGTTCACGATGTCGAGCGGAACGGTGGAGGGACAGCGCGCTACGGAGATGTTCACTTGCACGCCGCTGGAACCTCTCACATCTGACGTACCCGAGCCGAGATCCTTCCCAGAAGTATTCCCAGCCCAGGGCGGGGCAACGGCGATCGCAGGCCCTTGTGCCATTTCTACGGATATCAAGTTGGTATCAGACGGCATGGCCCAACGAAGATGCGCGAGCACTCACCTCAGAAAGACTTGGAGGATATGAAGGAGAGGGAGATTGGTGAGAGATTGGCCGCAACCCTGTTCGCTAGCGTCTTATGAGCGCGGCAATGTGCGTGACTATTGTTGTGATCACCCGAAAGACAATAAGATCGACGACAATTAGCTCGTTCGAAGGCGGCGATATCATATTTAAGATTCATTTGACCGTTCGCGGCTCCAGGGGAGGGCTTAGGAAGGGTTGTTAGGAAGTATGCCCTCTTTCGCATCTCGCACGCGCGCAATATACGAGTATAAGCTATTCGAGTTGTGGCAGCCCTCTGAAGGGTGCCTTGCGGGCTTGCCGACAGCGCATCGCAGCTTCCGCGGAGATATCGCGACAGTCCATGGGAGTGACCCCACATGGACTTTTTTGTCGCATCGCTTTGATACAGGAATGTTGATGCACCGCGCTTGATCTTTACGGAGATGGACTTGCAAGGTAAGCAAGGTCGGCCTTGGAGACGCGGAGGTCTCTTGAATCATCAGATACTTGATGATATAGCGAGGTATGGCCATCCTCAGGGTATCGTGGTGGCCGAAGGCAGATTCGGCGGTCGGATCGGGAGAAAAGTGACGCAGTCACATGTGACGCCTTCCCGGTTCGAAACCGATATCCGAATTCAAGTTGGCATGCCTTGTTCTCTCTTCCCGAACTACCATCATCCTCTTCCGCTTTCTCAACAATGGACATACGCATCTTCTCCTTGTCGCCGATAAAGGACCAACAAGCAAGCATTCTCAGACCCGGACTGTCCCTTCTAGCGCAACGTCGACAAGGACTGCCCAATTTGGCCAAGTCCTTGTTCTCGATGTATAACGAAGGTCATGGCGTCAGAGATCTCGCCGCAAACATGTAGTCGCCTACCATCTTGGTCCAGAATTACCTTTTGAATGCTTGAATGGACGATGCGCATATAAGCAAGTATGCCTGGCTAGTGTGTGCACATCCCTACCGACGATAACGAACGATTCCCCACCAACGTTTATGAACACTCTCAACATGACTCGACGACGCGACAAGTACACGTATTACGCTCCCTGCGATCAGACTGTGTCACACATGACCATTTACTACGATGCGCCACCGAATGGCAATGCAAGGGCCTCGCGCGGGCGCAGGAAGCCTGGTGAGTGGAGCGTAGAGCGTAGGAAGTATGTGGCCATCGCTTACGACTCAATTTAGGCTCAAGCACTAGTGACGAAGGACTGAATGCGTCTCTGGCGTCGCGGGCGGCGCCGACGGTCGCCCACGCTCCTGCTGCGGTAGCCAAAAACACCCGTCGCCCAGGTCGCCTACGTGCATTGCGCAACTACCTCACCCATCGCCTCATCCGAGGCTCCTCTAACCACCCCGGAGCGCATGATCACGTCACCACGAATACGGAATGTGCCACGAACATCTCTGAACCTACCCAATATCACTCTCACGACAACGAATCCACACGCTCCTCAGTTTCCCCACCTACGCTTACATACGAACCCAGCGTCGAAGCAAATATATCAGGCCGCTTTAAAGGGCTCGAGGAGCGCCTCACCCGCCTTTCTGCACGCCTGGACGAGGTCGAACGGCGGACCCACAACGTATCCCCTATAGCATTTCGGGGTTCATCTGAATCGTCTCATGATGCCCACGACTTGTCCGAAAGGCCTGCTACCGCCGGCCAGAATGATGTTCACCCATCGCTCCGCCCCGGGCATGTGAGCTCAGCTTGCGCGCCACCTAGACCGCCGAGTCTTCAGTTCCCAGCAACCAACACCCTCGCCTCAGATGGTCATGCTATGCCTCCCTCCACAGGCCTGCCGCCGTCGCTGCGCTCGCCGCCCGGACTGTCGAGTCATCGGCGAGACACGAGGAGCGCGGTCGCTGCAAATCGTCGAAATGGACCACCCGTGACACCTATCTCTGTCAACTTTTCCGGTCAGTCCATCGCGACCTCGTCGCCGGAAACGCTTGAGGCGTGGAATGGCACGCCACCAGAGCCACACCACTGTGTCCACTACGCCGTGCCCTTGCCGTCAGTCCCGCCTCTTCCGCAAGCGTACAGCGGTCCATTTACCGACAGATCATACACTTCGTTACCTCCAGATGGTGTGTGGAACGACGCGAACGCGGCTCCGCCGCAGCCTCACGATAGCTCGGACTGGTCCATGCCTCCGCCTCCTCTCCAGCTTCCTATCCCTCTGCCAGATGTCGACGATCCTGAGATGAATCCGACTCCGAGGCACCTTCCTGCATATCTCCCTATGATCCAGGGACACCCTAGCACGCTCGGCCTGGATGTTCCATTTCACCTGCCTTCTCCCATACAACCTCACCCAATATATAAGGAAAACCACCGGTTTCATCGATTCTGGGAGGAGTGGGATCTTGGAACGTTCCTCAACGCGGAGTGCACCCAGGCTCCCCCTCACATGCGCCTTTCTCGGAGGCCCGACCCGCAGATGGTACAATATCACCATGCGGTTTCGGCCATGTTGGCGCGCAAGCGAACGGATGCTCGTCTCCAAAATATGCTTTTTGGGACCAACTCTTCGTCTGTGTTGTCTGCGTTCAAGAAGCAGCGTGCTGACGGTGATTTCACCGACGGTCTCGGATCTTCTAGTCTGCTCGCTGAAGCTCTTCGCCAGCGTACGGCCGATGCTCGTCCCGAACTCTCGCTTGCGCAGGTAAATGCACCGCCGGCTGGACTTGGACCTCCTTCGGTGATCGAGGAAAGTGTTCCTCTCTCGAAGACGGCAATAGCCCTCGGGTCCTCGCCTGAGCGAGCGACCGTCGTCGAAGACGTGGACCACCCGACCGCGCCCACCTCTGTTCCTACTGCTCTTGTGCAATCAAGTCGTGGCTCCGACGAGGCTTCCGTGCGCGTGACTCGAGGCTCTACGACCAGTGACAAGGTGAAGTACAATATCCCGACTTACGTCGGCGGCTTCAAAGCATCCAGAACCTGCGCGGGGCTGCGGTTGATCATCGACGTTGATACTCCCAATCGCACCAAACCGAGTTGCTCCACATACTTCTACGGCGACTTCGACCTGGCCATGGAGAGTCTTCGAGGAATGTTGGAGATTGAGGAACGTCTGCACAACCTGACACAGCTCTATTTACGCATCAACCGCCTGCGAGATAACAACAACCAGGACATTATGATGCGGGTCTTTGCGCAGCTGAAAGACGACCTGCGTTATCTCCACTTGATAGATGTGCTTGTGCAGGCCGCCGATGTGATCCCTGGGTCCGTGGATCTCAGCGCTCACCGCCACAAATTCACGCAACTACGAGAGTTGCGAATTAGCGGTGTCGCATCCCCTGAACGCTTTGGCTGTTTTCCGCTAGATCGCGTCATCCGGCTGGGCATTATGGTACCAATATCTGTCCCCGATATCTTGGAAATATTGAGGCGAACGGAGAGGCTGGATTTCCTGATCCTGGACTTTTGCCAACGCTCCGAGATCGTCCTCACGCATTTCACGAGCTAAAGAAGCGCAGGACGCGCAAGACCTCAGTCTTCCTGCTAGTGGAATAGCGACTGATATTCATACCTAAAGAAGCGCAGGACGCGCAAGACTAAAGTACAGTCAGTAAATAGTATGAGTATAGTAAGTGAGATAACATACCCTCAGTCTTCCTGCTAGTGGAATAGCGACTGAGGGAAAAGAGATGTACAGTAAGGATAAATACGGACGCCCCCGGAGCGGCGTGGGAAAGTTCTTCCCGAATAGGAAGGCGGACCAAAAGCGTGGACGCGAGGCAAACCGTCCACCCATGGGAGGAGGCAGACTCGCCCCTCTATACCCTACTTTTGACACTCCCACTCGAGTCTGGCCGTAAACCCATACCTTGGCAGAACTTGAGATGCTTCTCATGAGGTAGTGCCTTGGTAAAGATGTCCGCAACCATCTCGTCCGTGGGGTACCAGAGGACGACGCACTCGCCAGTGGCAACCAGCCCATCGCGGATGTAGTGGTACTTCCGCTGGATGTGCTTGGTCCGAGCCCGGAACTGAGCATCCTGGCTGAGGATGATGGCCGCGCGGTTGTCGCACCTAAGCTCGGTGGCACCGGCCTGCGGACGTCCCAACTCCTCAAAGAATGAGCGGAGCCACGCCAAATGCTGGCCAGCATTAGCTAGACCAATGTACTCCGACTCGGTAGAAGAGAGAGAGACCATGGACTGCCGCTTGCTGGACCAACCAATGGCGCCCCGACTTGAGATGAACACGAAGCCGGAGGTAGACTTGGACGTGTCGTTGCATCCGCCCCAGTCAGCGTCGGTGTAGCCATGGAAGTCGAGGTCCATGCCAGCGTCAGCGCCATCATAGACAAGGCACCAGTCGCGCGTCTTCTTGAGGTACCGGAGGACACGCTTGGCCAGTTCCCAATGGCAGGCCTTGGGGGCGGCGCTATAGCGGCCAAGAACCCCCACCACATAGGCGGTATCCGGTCGGGTGCCCATCATCCCGTACATGAGCGAGCCCACTACGCTCTGGTAGGAGACGACGGGACCTCCGGGGACCAAGGCCATATGAGTGCGCACCTCGTTGTCGTTAGGGTCATCAGCGGAGATGCGAGTACTTGTGGACATGGGGGTGCTGACGCCCGTGCAGTCCGACATGCCATACCGCTCAAGCACGGTGTCGATGTACTTCCTCTGGGAGAGGGAGATCGTGCGCTTGCCCGGGTGCCGGATGATCTCGATGCCCAGGAGGTACTTGGCGGGACCCAAGTCGCGCATCTTGAAGGAGGCAGTGAGCTTCTTCTTGATGCTGTCCATGAAAGGACGCGAGGTGGCGGCGAGGAGTAGGTCGTCGACGTAGACGACGAGGAAGCAGACCTGCTTACCGTCCCGGAAGACGTAGAGGCAAGTCTCCGAGTTGAGGCGCACAAACCCGAGCTTGTCGAGCTTGTTGTGGAGCGTCTGGTTCCACGCGCGACCAGCCTGCTTGAGGCCATAGACAGACTTCTTGAGTCGCCAGCAGTAGCCCTCCCGGATGTCGACACCGGTCGGGGGAAGCATGTACAGCGTCTGTAGCAGCTCGCCGTTGAGGTACGCGGTGTTCACGTCCATCTGGTCTGTGTAGAGGCCAAGGCGGACGGCGAGAGCGAGGATGATGCGGATGGACTCCAGGCTAGCGACGGGCGCAAAGGTGTCCTGGTAGTCGACTCCTTCCTGCTGAGTGAAGCCGCGTGCCACAATGCGCACCTTGTACCGCTCAATGTTCCCTTGAGCATCCTCCTTCAAGGAGAAGACATGCTTGGAGGTGATCGGCTTGACGCCCTCCGGGATGGGTACCTCCTCGTAGACATCGTTCAGCTTGAAGCTGTTCAACTCCTCCGACTGCGCATCCAACCACTTGTCGCGCTCTGGGCTCGCCATGGCTTGCTTCCAAGTGGTGGGAATCTTCCGCGCACCGCTGCTCGACCGACCACCAGATGCTGTGCCCGCGAAGAGCTCGTCATTGAGAAAAGCAAAGTTCACAGACTCGCCCTCTTCGTCAGGTTGACCCGGGGGATCCCCACCCCCCTGGGTAGGCGCTGGTGCAGGTTCTGGTTCGGGAGCTGGTGCGGGAGGCGGAGGAGGAGCTTCTGCCTGGGGCGGCTGCTCTCGACGTCGGCGATTTTCCTCGAGTTGCTGCTCGCGCGCGCGGATGTTCGCTTCGCGCTGCTTCCGCTGCTGGGCGGACACCTTCCGGTGGTTTTCCTGTCGCTCCCGAGCGTTGATGTAGCCCTGGTCCTTGTGCTGGTTTGCTGTTCGCTCTTCTGGCTTGCGAAGGCCAGGGCGGCGTGATGGACCAGCGGCGGGGGCAGGAGCCGGCGGAGGTGTGGCCGGTGGCAGGGACCGGCGCGGTATGCGCGTCTTAGGTGGACGCGGAGGAGGCGGTGGCCCGTCCGAGTCAGGTGAAGGTGGACGATCATCTCCCACTGGCTCTGGCGTGGGTGGACGAGGTGCTCCCACTGACCCGGCTGCAGGTGGCTGGGCCGGCGCATCGTCGTCGTCATCGTCCTCGCTGTCACTGCCCGCACCTGGTGCAGGAGTGTCCTTGGGCGGCAGACGGAAGTACTTGCCAAAGTCCTCCCACTGCTCGGCGGACACATCGTCTTCGCCCGCGCGCATCTCGTCAGGAGAGGGGGAGGCGTCGTCGAACTTGACGTGCCGGGAGATGATGACCTTCCGAGTGGCGATCTCGAGGAGCTTGTACGCCTTCGTGCCCTCAGACCAAGCATAGCCTATGAGGATGCACCGGCGGGCGCGGTCGGCGAACTTGCCCTTCCGCTTCTTCTTTGGGATGAGCGGGTAGGCGGGGCAACCGAAGGGGTGCAGGGCGTGGACGTCAATAGGGCGCTTGACCTTGCGCATGCGGTTGATGGGCAGTTCTCCCTTCTGGCGGCTTGCGGGCGACAGGTTGATCATGTCGGTGGCGTACTCCATGGCGTACATCCAGTACTTCCGGGGAAGCTTGGCCGCGCAGAGGTTAGCGATCGCCCGGGTGACCAGCGTCTGGTTCATGCGCTCCGCTATGCCGTTCTGCTCAGGTGTGTAGGGCGCCGTCGTCTCGTGGATGATACCGCGTCGCCGGAACTCGGCCTCCATCTTGTTCGAGCAGAACTCGCCACCGCCGTCTGTGCGGGTGAACTCAACCCAGCCGGGGAGCCACTCCCACTGCTCGATAGAGTCGCGGTGCTGATGCTCCATGTCGATGCGCCACTGACGGAGCTTCTTGTAGACCTCCGACTTCTTCTTTGTGAAGAGCGTGTAGACACCCGAGGAGTAGTGGCAGACAATGACGATCCAGTAGAGATAGCCGCCAATCGCAGCGGGGTCGACGGGGCCACCAACGTCGCAGGAGACGAACTGGAGCGGGCGCGAGGCGGGCGTGGTGCTCCGCTTGAAGGGGAGCTTCTTCATCTTGCCCATGACGCAGGGCTCACAGAAGGATGGGATGCCGGTAAGCGTGTCAACCTCCCCGAGCTGCCCATGTCGGACCATGTTGCGCAGGCTCTCGAAGTTCGTATGGCCCATGATCTGGTGCAGCCGGTTGATGTCGATGGCGGTGAAGGCGCGCTCATCCGTGCCGATGGGCTGGCAGTCGACGTGATAGAGACCGTGTTTGCGCGTTGCGACACAGGCGATATCGCCGGAGGAGTCGCGGATAGTACAGGCGTTGTCCTTAAAGGACACGCGCAGACCACGCTTGGTGATCTGGGGCACCGAGATGAGCGTCAACGCGAGGTCGGGGACATGCAGTGTCTTCCGAATAGTAAGCGCGCGCACACCGTCCGGTGTCTTAGAGGCGAAGCAGGCAGTGCCAATGCCTACTGCCTTGATGACGGACTCATTCCCGAGGTAGATGTTGCGCGGCGGGTCAAGGACACGGTAAGTGCTGTCGTCGAAGAGGCGCTCATCGGGGGTCATGGTCTTTGACGCACCCGAGTCGACGATGTGCGAACCTTGGTGTCGCTGCGGTCGCTTTGGATCAGACTGGACATAGGCGGAAATCTTCTTGTAGGCACGGCGCGAGACGGTTACATGTGTGTCGTCTACATCCGAGTCCGAGTCCGAGTCCGAATCCGAGTCCGAGTCCTTCACCTTGTTCGCCTTCGCCTTCTCCGCCGCCCGCTCCTTCCGCTTCTTCAGCGCCTTCTCCTTCTGCCCAATGATCGTCTTGCACTCCTCAGTGGAGTGCCCCTCGCCGTGGATGACGCAGGTTGCCTTCGCCTTAGCCTTCTTCTTGCCCTTGTCCTTGGGCTTGCGCGGTGGGGGCGCGCGAGAAGAGGAGGCGGCGTATGCCTGCTCATCGTCCGAGTCTTCCTTGCTGGTCACCTGCGCCATCAGCTTCGCCTCGACGTAGGAGAGGGTGAGGGGCGCGGCCTTGGAGCTGCCCGCCGAGATGCCTGATGAAACGATCTTCCACTTCTCCGAGCTGGGAAGGGAGGCGAGGAGGATGAGGGGGACGAGATTGGCGTTGAGGGGATAGCCGAGGGTGGCGAGCTGGGTGACCGACTGCCGAACGCGGTGGATGTGCGCGCTCATCGCCTCGCGGGAGACATCTCCATCGTCGCCGTCGGCAAGCTTCGCGCGGAAGATCTTGATCAGTTCGGTGACCGCCATCTCGCTGGTGTTGGTCTGCTCGAACTTCTCGACGAGCTTCTCCCAGAGTTCGCTTGCGTGCTGGTACTCGTGGAGCTCGAGGGCGATGTCATTGGAGAGGTGCTCCCGGATGGTGGAGAGGGCGCGGGCGTTCCGCCAGGACCAGGTCTCCCTCCGCGCAACTTGGTGAGTGGTGGAGGAGGAGCCCGATCCTGTGGATGTGGTGGCGGTCGCCGGAGCGCCAGGTGACGTGGACGGGGGAGAGGACGTTGTCGGCGTCGGTGGAGTCACCGCGATCTCAGGGGGAGGAGATTTTTCCGATCCAGTCACCACGGAGGTGAGATCGTCCCTGTTGAGGGCGTCGGTGACCCGGAGGCGCCAGAGCGGCCAGTCCGCCGCATCGGTGAGCGTCGGGACCTTGCTGTCCTTGGGAGCCATGGCGCAGAGTGGGATAGAGTGAGTCGCAGATTGAAGTCTTGCTCGATTTTAGGCCACGGGGCTCATAACCTTTCACGAGCTAAAGAAGCGCAGGACGCGCAAGACCTCAGTCTTCCTGCTAGTGGAATAGCGACTGATATTCATACCTAAAGAAGCGCAGGACGCGCAAGACTAAAGTACAGTCAGTAAATAGTATGAGTATAGTAAGTGAGATAACATACCCTCAGTCTTCCTGCTAGTGGAATAGCGACTGAGGGAAAAGAGATGTACAGTAAGGATAAATACGGACGCCCCCGGAGCGGCGTGGGAAAGTTCTTCCCGAATAGGAAGGCGGACCAAAAGCGTGGACGCGAGGCAAACCGTCCACCCATGGGAGGAGGCAGACTCGCCCCTCTATACCCTACTTTTGACAACGCAGCACACCGAGGGGCCAGACGCGGATCGCGTGAACCTACCACGGGCCCTGCACGTCAAGTGTCGGGAAGATGTACCTGTTGAGCTTCTGGTACTTTTTGGGATGGCGCATGCTGGAACGACTGCAGACGTACGACTGTTTGTGGATCGACCGGTCTCTACTGAAGTTGTGCGGCTATTCAAGGGACGTCAATGGTCTTTAGTTATCACCAAGTGAATGATGCGTCTGTACTCTGCTGGACGTCGATACATATATATATATCCCACCATAAGATTACGACAGCAATGTATATGTGTGCTCTGCGTACTCGAAATCGTCCGTGATCAATCCACACTGGGAAGGCAGAACAGGTGCAGGGTCGAAGTCCTCAATTACGCCCTCCCCTTCTTTCGACGAAACTTCGTAGAAGAGTATGCGTAGATGCCGCAATGGCGAGGAGCGCAGAAGGGCTGCACATCCGTCCGTGGTACCTTTGTACAGGTAGCGGAATGCTAGCATGGACAAACGGGCTCGCGAACGCATTAGCATGCATTCTATTGCACTCGCCTGTACGCCCGAATACGCGATATCCAATCTATCCAGCCTAGGTGCTGTTATACTGTCGAAGAAGTTCGTCCAGACGGGCATGTGACTCAGCATGAGCTGACGCAGCCGCGGCAGGCTGATTGGTGCGGGCAGTGCTGGTACGACATCCGTGCAAAGGTAGTTGCCTTGTATCGTTCTGTTCGGTGTCACCTGGAATACCTCAACCTGGGGGCAATGGCGAAGTAATTCCAGTATTTTCTCTGGTGGAATGTGGTTCGCGCCAATATGCGTGAGCTTCGAGAGGGCATGTGAAGGAACGTGCAAGGAGACGGCGAACCATTGCGCTGTTCGGATGCTGGGCGATGCGAAGAACATTTCCCATAAGCGTACAGTGACAGGGCCGTTGGTACCAGCATCCCAGCGCCACATGGTTGCGCGTTGTGGACATCTGTAGGCGTCCACGGGGACGGATAGGAGAGGTTCCAGCAGCTCCTCGAGTGCGAGTGACTCATTGAGAGAGAGTATAGATATCTCCTGCCAGCGTGAAGCGACCGAAGCCACGGTTCGCATGAAGTTTCGGCAAGCTTGCGCAATGATTGCGCGTGTGTAAGGAAGCGCGTAAGGGCGCTCGTGCAGTCTCATCGTCAGAGGGAGGCCACTGGAGTACCGTATGCACCGTTTCAGATTAGCGGTATCGCATGGCTCAGGTGCGCATATGTCCACCATCGTCCAGAGTTGTGGAAAGCCACGTGTGAGAGCGAACCAGCGCGCGCAAACATAGCCAAGGGAGACCGCGGCTCGGCTGTAGAGAAGCTGCGGGTTCCGCGCTCGTCCTCGGTAGGCTCGGAACATGTTTTCGCGGGGATAGTTGAACTCCTCCTCGGTATGGCCGCACATCAGGAAGATGGCACATAGCAGCTCGGGAGGTAGGCGATCTACGTAGCAACTCGCGGGCTGAGTCTTTAGTTTGCGGGAACGCAGATCGGCGTCTGAAAGCTCGTGTTAAAACCATTGATGGGGATTCGGAGAGTTTGAGGGCGAACCTGTCCTACAGTTCACGCGTGATATGACGAGGTCATCAATATTGACGAGATTGATCGGTATGGCGGAGGGACAGCGCTCTATGGACTTCGCTTAGCCGCCTCCGGAATACTATATACATCAGACATACCAGCGCTGAGGCTCTCGCCCAAGGGTCTTGAAGACAAGTGCAAAGTGTGATCGATCGGAGGGCACCGCTGACCCAGTTCGGCCATCTCTGAAGTCGTAGAGGTGTGTCAGCCGGCCAGACCAGAGAGCGGCGCTCGGTCACTCACCTCATAGAGAATTGTGTGCTGGCGAGGAGGGGAGAAAGGGTAAGCGATTTCTCGGGGAGCCGGTCGCCTCCATCTTTTGAGTACGGCGACGGACGTGACTGAGGCTGTGATTATCCGAAAGACAATAAGGACGAGAACAATTGGCTCGCAGTCGGCGGCGTCATATCCGGTACCCATGTGATCGCTTGATGCTAGGGAGAGAGTGTCTTCCCAGGAGCCTGATGTCAGGAAGTCACTCCTTCGCATACCGCGCGCGCCTCAGGTATGTCGTCTAACTCGAGTTTCTGGCTTCGGACGAGCCGCGCAAGCCTTGGACACAGCATTGTACTGAGATTACGCAGGTGTGTGTGTACAAATGCCTAGGCGAGTGGTGAGGGCTCCCAAGAGAAGCTGTCTTTGAATCTGGGCGTATCACGGGCCTGCTCCGCGCTTGACCTCCTCAGTGTAACGATGACGAGAGGGAACGGATTTGGACCTGATGGAAGGGTATTTCTTAGCTTTCGATCAGTCCGTCGCGCTCCGTGGCTCTACTGCCCATATTGTCGTGGCTTCCCTAGGAGGTGAAGATGGTGGTTCGGCCATGAGGAGAGTGATGCTGTCACGCGTAACGCTGCGGCTTCGTGTTGCTCTTTCTCCCATTGATCTATGTTCGAACCTGGCTTAGTCTCTCAATGTCCAGGGAGACGTCGAGGATCCGTATCACAGCACCACAGATATGTATACGTAGCGGTATATATAAGAGTTCCCGGTATTCAGAAAGTAGCTGAAGACCAATACAAGTCGTCCGCATGCGAGAAATTGTCGCTGAACAACGTAACATCTGGTGGCAAAGACAAATCCAGTCCAGACAAGTCCGAGGCTGGGCCGAACACCTCGGCATCAATAACGAACAAAATCTCACTTTTCTCCTGAAGTACTATACGTAGCTGTCGCAGCGATGCACAGCGTAGAAGGGCCGCGCACTGCACGTCATGTCCGTCATATATGTAACGGAGCGAAAGCATGTCCAGTCGCGCATGGGAGGATTGAAGCATAGTATCTATCGCGGTGGCCTGGATGCCTGTGTAGGCGAAGTCAAGACGACTCAGAGAGGGAGTAGAAATACTTTCAAAGAAATTCGTCCAATCACCGAAGCAGCTCAGCATAATGACGCGCAGATGGGGCAGAACGACTCGCGGGGACACACAAGGTATGAGGTGACCATCTTCCTTTCCCGGAAAGACACTTTCATTCGACCGCACCGAGATCTGAAGTACTTCGATTTTGGGGCATGATCGCACGAGGTCCAGGATATTCTGCGGAGGGAGATCATTCACACCGACATGTGTCAGTTTTACGAGGGTAGATGCAGGAGCGTGAACGTGAGCGCCGGCCCATTGTGCCTGACGCAGAGAAGGTGACGCGAAGAACATCTGCCAGAGGAGGCAGTCGACGGCTGGCTCCTTGAGATGATTGTGGTGCTTGATCATGGCGCGCCGAAGACGCCTAAAAGCGTTGGTCGGTTGAAAGAGCAGGGGCGCGACTAGATCGAGCAGCGTGGGCTCGCTACGGGTAGATAGGATGGATATCTCATCCCAGCGGAAAGACACCGACGCTACAATCTGCATGAATCGTTGGCAGGCATCGACATCGGGTTGTCCCGGAACTAGGTTGTGGCGATCGTTGATTCTCAATGTAAGCGGAAGATCGCTAGAGTACCTTATGCATCGCCTGAGTGCAGCTATGTCGCATGGGCGTGGCGAGGACACATCGACCATGGTCCACAGTTGGGGACAGCCACGCGTTATAGCAAACCAGCGCGCACACACGAGCCCAAGGCTGACTACTTCTTGACTGTGCAACCATGGTAGGTTCCGGCTTCGTCCACAGTAGTCCATGTCCTCGCGAGGATAGTAAAATTCGTCGTCGGAGCGTCCACACAGCATGAAGATATTGCAGAGCAGTTCGGTCGGAAGAAGACTGATGAAGGAGCTTATAGACCGCGAGTTCACTTTGCCGGAACTGGCGTTTGCGCCTGGAAAGCTCCCATCAGGACGCATGGAAGGTGAATCGCGGATCTTACAGACGCACCAGGATCACGCATCATGCGCGGCGAGGAGAATCTGCTGCCCATCTTGAGAGATAGACCGGGATAGCGGGGCAGTAGCACTCTACGACATTCAGTCAGCCCCCCGCCACTGAGCTGGGTAGCCAGAACCTACCGGCGCTATAATCGTGATAGGTTTAAAGCTTGATGGGAATCACAGTCAGCAGGAGGGCGAGGTAGCACAGTTCTCCCTCCCTTTCTAAAATATCTAGAATCGAGTGGGGCCGTGGTCGGGAAGACGCATGCTGCCTTCTTCAACTTGGGCATCTTAAGTGAGTGCTGAAGCCGTCTTCGTCCGCAAGACAATAGGAGAAGAACAATTAGCGCAATCACACGAGAGGATATCACATCGAAGGGTCAACTAGAGGAAGCTCCGGCTCCGCCGGCTTCAACCTTGCCTTGAGGCTGAGACAGTGGGGTGGGCTTGCGCACTGGACTCTTGTTGCGCGCGTGTGGCGCGCGTGACTTGACGTTTGTTGTCCAAGAGCACCGTACAAATTGATGGGGTCAATTAAGGGCGGGAGAGACCTTGCAAGGCAAGGTAATATGGTGGGTTGAGATGCCAACAGGACCAGTAGGCCGGCCCTCGGAATTCGAACATGACAGTTGGCGATGAGGAGAAGCGTGACGAAGTAACGTGTGACGCTTCGCGTTTTCGCGTCTGATCTGCGGTATAGCCAGCTTGTCTTCCCCCACCATGACCTCCGTCGCTCAGCTCGCAGAGTGTCTGACCGCTACCCTAGACTCAAATCCAAATGTCAGAATATCTGCCGAGCTCAAGCTCGCCGAGTTTTCAGCTCAGCCGGGTTCGTGCTCCATGCTGCAGTGCGCGACGCTTGACTGAAGTAGGCGCGTGGATCGATCAGAGACCGGTATCTCCCTCGCAAGACTAGCGTTGTCCCCAGAAGCGGAGCTGCCACTGAGACAGATGAGTACTACGCGTGATCTCCAGCAATACGCGTCCTGATGAGCAATGTCGCGCCTGCACTCGGCTAGCATCGTACTGAGGAAATATGTGCTTGAACGCTGGTCCCCCATCTTTCCTCAGTTCCGGGGGCCCGCTCCACCCCAGGAGGTGCGTTGTAATATGCATCCTATACTCGACCGATGCTCATGAGTCGCAGACCAAAGCCGCAGTCCGGCAGCTAGTCTTCCAGGGCTTGTCTGACCCCGATCGCAAGATCCGCTCACTCTGCGTGCGTGATCATAGCGTTATCCCATTAACATCGTGCTCAGCTTTAGCAAACAATAGGCTCGCACCATGTCTACATTAGCCAACGCTGACTGGCCCGACGAGAACCCCGAACTCCTCACTTCCCTCATCGGTTTATTGTCCTCCGGATCACCGAACTCTGTCCACGGCGCAATGCAGGTCTTCGCCGAGTTCATCAAGGCAGACCTTTCCGAAGACCAGATCCTTCCTATTCTTCGCGAACTCCTGCCGGTTTTGCTCACCATTCTCGGTGGAACGGAGGTATGCGTAATTGGAGAGACAATTACTCGATGCTAACCGAGTTCACAGCAATACGGTGCGATTACGCGCGCCAGGACCGTATCCGTGTTCCAGCAATGTGTGGAAGCGCTGTTCATGGTCAAGGACCAGCACCCGCAAGCCGTGAAGGAGGCGACCACGTCCATTTTACCCGTTTGGCTTGAGGCGTTCAGGGTTCTGCTCAACATCGACCCTCGCCAAGACCTCAACAAGTCGGAGTGGGACGGGCTCTTGATCCGCATACAGATCTACAAGGTACGCTATACTCATATGCGCATACAGCACGATGTTGACTTCGCGAAGACCCTGGACATCATCCACACTTCATTCCCGCGCGCCATGACCACCTTCCTCCCCGACATACTGAGCGCCTCGCTCAATCACCTGCAAACAATCTACCCGGCATTCCAGCAATACTACCTTTCCGCAACTGACTCCCCACCTCCATCCTCGGAAGACGAGCCGGTGCACCTACCGCAACTCATCTGTCCTATCCTCGACTTCCTCTCCTCGATCATTCGGGGAGGCAAGGCCAAGACATGGTTCGAAGGCAACAATTTGACCGCAGTCGTATCCGCCGTCTTCCAGTATGCGCAGATAACCGATGAGGATGTGAGTATCCGAACACAACCTTACTCCACGCGACATGTCCTGACAGCCTTGATTAGGAAGACACCTGGGCGAGTAACGTCAACGCGTTCATCGCGCAGGAGGACGACGAGACGCAAGAGTACAGCGTTCGCGTTGCCGGCTTCGACATCTTGGGTGTAAGTCCCATTTACATACGTCTTTTCACTTGCCTCATGATTGCGCCAGGTCCTCATGGAACGCGAGCCGGCGAAGACGGCGGCGACGTGTCAGTTGCTGCTGCAGCAGATGGTTCAGTCATCGCAGCAGGCGCGCGATGGTGGCCAGGAAGACTGGTAAAACTCAAATGCTCGTATGATGAAGACATTGTACTCATGCTACAGCAGGTGGCGTCCTCTCGAGGCCTCCCTCGCTGCAATCGGTTCTCAGTCGGAGACCATCTTGGACTGCATCGAGGACGAGCTTGAGTCAGGACGGGATAAGCCGATCGACATTGAGTACATCCTGCGCGACATCGTGCCCTCGGTCTTGGGTCTTTCTGGTAGTCTTATTCCCCGTCATGTTGACTGATGGCTGACGAAAGTCAGCACACCCCTTCCTGCAGGGTCGCGGCTTCGTCTTTGCCAGTCAGTACGCGAAGCTGTTACCGCTGCAGCTGGCGGGTCAGTACCTTGAGGCTGCGATCCAGGTCATCGAGTCCAGCGAGGCGGGTGTTCCGGTCAAGGTCTCTGCCGTGCGTGCGGTGCATAAGTATGTTTGGTGCTTGCTTCTCAAACACGCATTCACTAACATGCTTCGCGTAGCTTCTGTCAGGGCGCCGAGGATTCGGCCATAGTCCCCTTCGTCGCGCGAATCGCCAAAGACCTTGGTCCCTTCCTCCTCGACACCTCGGACGACGCGCTGTCTTTGGTACTGGAGACGATGTCGGTGGTCGTGCAGGTGGACGACGGGAGGTGGTTGACGACTGATCTGGCGCAGTCGCTCGTCGTTGCACTTCTCGATGTCTGGAAGAAGAACAACAAGGGTCTGCACTCTCAACTCTGACGCATGAGCCCCTCTCACCTCCGACTTTTAGACCCGATCTTTGAGTCGATCCTGAGCGACATCTTTGAAGCTCTCGCTTCCTCGAAAGCGAGCGGCATCTACCAGTCAATCGTTCAGCAGGCCCTGCCGGCGCTCTGCAAGAACCTGAATGAGGCGAAGCCAGATGAATCGTGGGTCACATCCACCGGCATCGAGCTCATCACCAGCATGGTGAAGGGCGCGCCGGAAGGCGGCCTCGGCGACGGCTTCGTCGCCGCGATGGCGCCGAGCCTCTTCCACTGCCTAGCGCAGTCTGAGGACCGCGACGTCCTGCAGAACGGCGTGTCGTGCTTGACTACCATCGTCCGCAAGGACTGCAAGCAGCTTGCTGCCTGGTCTGATGGGAACCGTGGGGGTTTGGAACATGTGTTGGCGTTGATAGCGCGCATTTTGCAGAGCGAGGATGAGAGTGGCGGGTTGTTCATTGGCGACTTGATCATTCACCTCTTGCGGAATGCGGGGGAGGCCGTGCTTCCTGTGTTGCCCGAATTGCTGCAGGCAATGGTCAGCCGCATGCTCACTGCGAAGACTGCGACGTTCTTGCAGGTATGCACTCATGTTCAGAGTCCATTGTAGATATGTGCTAACCTGCTTCCAGAGCCTCGTCATCCCCTTTGCCTTCCTCATCACCAACCAGCGCGACACGGTCTTGCAGCTCCTCGAAGGCATCAACGTCAACGGCCGCTCCGGCCTCGACATCCTTCTCCAAACGTGGTGCGAGAATGCCGAGACCTTCCAGGGCTTCTGGCCCGGCCGCGTCAGCACCCTCGGCCTCTGCGAGCTCCTCCGCGCCGCACGCCCCAGTCTGCAGCAGATCACCGTCAAGGGCGACATCATCCTCCGCCCGGAGACGAAGAACGGTGAGTGGGCCCCGCCTCCCGCATCCTCGCGCGCGCACCGAACGAATCGCCTTTCGCAGTCATCATGACGCGCTCGCGGACGAAGAAGAGTGCGCGATGGGTCCTATTGGTGTGCTGTGGAGATCTGGCTGACGGCTTGTGTGTTTTTTGTTTGCAGTTCCGACGGAGTTTACGACGGTGCCGTTCCCTGTGAAGGCGCTGAAGATTGTCGTTCGCGACTTGCTTACGGGCGGGGAGTCGGCGGCTATCGGGGCTATCGACGACGAGGAAGTTGCCTCGGACGACGGAGTAAGGCGATGCTTTCGAGCAGCTTCATGCATGCTAACATTGCCAGCAGGATGATGATTGGGAAGAGGAGGGCGGTGGTGAAATCGGCAAGATCAACTCCCAGGGCTTCACCAAGGATGAGTTCGCGTTCCTGTCCGAGATGATTGGCCCGCGTGGCGTCAAGTTTGACAACGACGACGTCCTGGACGATGATGACGACGAGGACCTGAAGAACGACCCAATATCGCAGATGGACATGCAGGTAAGTATCAACATTTTTTCGCGACGAGCGGCTCTCACTGTACCGCGCAGTCGCACCTCGTGTCCTTCCTCCGCGACTGCGCCCAGCACAACACGTCAAACTTCTCGCAGCTCGTCTCCCAACTCACACCCGAGGAGCAAGCTGTCGTGCAACGCGCCATTACCCAGTAGGTGGCGTCCCGGCGCCGAAAATATGATTGGGTGTAGACAACCCGATAACTATACAAGAAGGAGAATCCGTAGCTATATAATGTACTTACATGTTTCCTTGCGCCTGCTCTATCACCCCGAGTCTAAAAACTCATATCCTTCCCCTTGTCCCACTCCCGCACCGTCCCGCGCTTGCTGTACTGGATGTCCATGACGTTCGTGCCCCCGCTGCTCCCTCCCCAGCCGTCTCCGAAGCCGCCGCTCGGCGCCTTGTAGGCGTCCGGGTCGAATCCGAGGCGCTCGAGGCGTTTCTTCTCCTCCTTGTCCTCCTTGCGCTTGCGCAGGAGGTCGAGCATAGCGTCCCAGCCCTCGAATTGTGTGTTGTCGATGAGCCCGGTGGCGGGTACGTGTGGTGCGGCGGGTAGAGGGTCTACGTCGAGGCGGGGGTCGTAGTCTTCCTCGAAGTACTTGTCCATCTTGGAGGGGAGGGGTGGTGTGGGGCCGGGTGTAGGGGAGCTTTCGCGGGAGGGGAGGGTATCGGAGGGGGAGCGGCGGGAGGAGCCTTCGCCTCGGGAGGCGGGTGAGGAGGAGCGGGTACGCTTGTGTTTGGTTGGTGGCGCGTCATCGCGAGTAGAGGATGAGGTGGGGGAAGGGCTGCGGTGACGATGGTGGCGGCGGCTGTGCTTGTGAGATGAGCGACGCTCGCCATCCTTCGAGCGGGAGCGGTGGCGATGTGAGCGTCGTGAGCGGTCATCCTTGTCCTTAAACTCGTCGCAGTCGGGAGAGCGAGACCTATGTCGTCGCTTGTGAGAACGTCCAGGCTCATCGTCGTCTTCGTTCGCGTTCTCCCATGCGCGTCGTTTGCGTTTGGGATCCCGCTCGGCCGTTCTCCCGTCCCAGTGATCCCACTTCTCGTCATCAGCGACGCGGTGCCAGTGCTCGTCCTCGCGGTCGCGTCTGCTCGATCGTTCCTCCTTCCGCTTCCCCTTGCTCTTGTGTTCCTCGTCTCGGTCATCAGAGCGCTCGCGGTGTCGTCGACTTGACCGCCCTTCCTCTCTCCGGCTCGAGTGCCGTTCTTCCCGGCGTGAACTGCTTCCTTCGCCTCTGCTACTTCCCGCGCCACGACTTCGGCGACTTGCAACAGCCTCCTCTGCGCGCTTCATGCGCTCGCGGCGTTCCTCTTCCCGCCGTTGACGTTGTATTTCTTCGGCTGCCTCGGCCTGCGCGCGCAATATGGAACGATTGTGGTCATCTGTGCTCTTGATGATCGAGGACAGGAAGCGCTTGTTTGGCCTCGGTGCATTGGCGTCATGTCTGCCAAGTAGTTAGCTACCATATCCTAAGCAGCGACGGTCTTCCCGCTACCACAATAGAGTACGCACAAGCTAGGCGCGAGGTACGCGCGAATGCCAGTCTCCTGATATCGTTCGGCCTTCTTCTTGGCTTCTTTCAGGATAAGCTCGGCGACGTGGCGGTCAAGGTCCTCGTCGGTCACGGTGGGGGACACAGAGGACCCCATAGAGGCCCGCACAAGGTTCGAGACGACGGAGGAGAGCGAGGAGGACGGCGCCGACGACATGGTGGCTCGCTCCAACCTGCAGTGGACAATGACATGAACAGCCACGTGTGACTCTTTCCGGGTCGGTGGCGGCGAAGCGGCTTGCCCTCTCCCACCATGTCCAATTGTCCAACCTCCGCTTTACCCTTCTGGATCTTCTGTATACAGGATACCCGGTTTTCTATGGACTCTCTATTGTGACAGCAGACTCTCGAGACATAATAAGGGCATTTGAGAAGCCGTCCTTATTGTCCTCGACGACATGGGTTTCTAGCTTATAATGCTCGAGGATTCCGTCTGGCTCTTCGTGGTGTCCTTTTTCGCCCCTACACTCCTTACATCTTTTCATCTCTTCGGAGCTCAGCATGGCTCGGTCCTCTGGAAGGCGCTGGACTGGGGGCTTGATCACACTGCACCCGGTACCTTACCGACACGGTGAACCCCCGCTCATCTCACAAGGCCGTTTTCCGCCTACCAGCTCTGAACGCCGACGCTTTTCTATACCTTTTCGACTTTTTATGGCTCCTCTGGCGCATCTCTTCCGTGTAGGCGCAAGTCCTGAACTGGAGCAAGATATGATTCCTCCCGGTGATCGCATCCGCGAATGGACCGAGGCGGATGAAGCTGAGGCGGGTGCTCAAGAGGGCACGGGTTGTAGCAGCACGTCTTCTCACTCGCCTGCCGACGAGGACACCTCGACGCTCATGGTCGGCGGCAGCCGTAACCTGCAACAAGAGCGAGCGTCACAGCTCATTCTGTCCCCTGTTGGTCCTCCGACCACCACCTTCGGTGACGAGTCCCATTCGCTAGGCACCACACCGCCCTCTGCGCAAGAGCCGTCGCCGCCACGAGCATCTCACGATGCCGCCGACGCTACGTCTCAGCCTCCGAACCCGTCCTCCAGATCGCAGCTTCTCCTTCAGGATCGGACAACCATCCAGGCGGAGGAAATTGAACGCTATATGCGCTCTGAACGAAAGGAGGTGGCCCTGCCTCGTCCCAAAAGGCCAAATCACCTGGAATCTGCAGACTCTTCATCAATCGTCTCACTTAGCAGCGTTACCACGCTGTGTTCCGTGAACCAAGCTCCGGCACCGGACGCCCCGGACCTCACCCTCACTTTGACGGCTACACATCTTCCCTCCGTGCGCCCTCGCGGCATACTTCGCAAGCCAGGCGCCGCCCGTCGTGGCGGGAACTTGAGCATTCGGTTCATCGACGAACCGCTGATCAAGGTCATTAGCCCGGCACCGGACATCGTTGGGCTTCCTGATTCTTGGACGAAGCGTGGCTCGAGTCTCAAGGAGGAATCTGAGGAGTCGTCGTTGCCGGCGTCGACTCCGTCGACACCCATCTCCTCCGAGTCCTTCTTCAACAAGACGCCTTTCCCTAGGCATGCGGACCTCCCGCAAGCGTCCCCTGAGAGAGCTCCGTCCACCATTCCGTTCCCCGACGATCATGCATGGGTTGGTGAAAAGGAAAAGGACTTCCAGACTTCTTCCGCGGGGCTTTCCGCTCCTCCTCCAACGCCGCGTATCCCTCACACGCCCCTCCCGGACGAAGAACACGAGCCATTGCCCTCTGAGCTTTCAGCACCTCCTCCAGCGCCTCGCATCCCCTTTTCACCTCTTCCCGACGAGGCTGAGGTCGAGGACGCCCTCATCGAACATGTGGAGCAATTCACAGCGGAGGTCAATGCTGTTCTCGGTCGCCAGGTCACCGTCAATGAGCCCCCTACCGTGATGGCCGAACTGCGGGCCCTCGTTCAGCTCGTTTATCCTTCCGGCTACCCCGGACCCGCCGTTCTATCGATGCGCGTGGGCACGTCCAGCGCCCTCCAAGCTGGCGAGACGTGGGACAATGCGCGCCGCACCTTCTTCACGTACTGCGATTCTCTTCGCCCATCGCGACATACTACATCTCGCCTCGTGATCGAACGTATCTTGTTTGAGATCGAGCAGAGCGTCGTGGGCGTCGAGGCAGGCGTGCTGCATGCGCACGCATGGGGTGGCGGTGACCTGGCGGTTCGATTGGTGAACATGGCTCGGGTGGAGTGCCCAAGTTGCCGTTACATCAGTGTCGCTATCGTGCAGTGATACTTACATGCATGGAACTTGGGGTCGAGGACATTGCCCTAGTTTAGCTACATTTACGATCACCTTTACGCTCTTTTTACGACTTTTATGAATCAGAAAATAAGAACTATCATTCTACCTCAGTCCTGACACTGCGATTCAGATGCAAAGCACGACAGTGAAGCTCGTGAAGGTCGACCCAGGTCTCCAGAACACAAACGGCTGCGTGACTTGAACCGTGACGCATGCACGTGTGGCATCAGTGGGTTGACCACGACCGTCATGTCCGTTCAGACGCCCTTCTCCATCACCATAGCCTGACGCTTTGGGCATCATCCCTGGATAGAGGCGAAGCGCGACAGTTGTTCCCTCATTGACCTTCGC
Organism: Schizophyllum commune H4-8; assembly: GCF_000143185.2. NCBI lineage: Eukaryota > Fungi > Basidiomycota > Agaricomycetes > Agaricales > Schizophyllaceae > Schizophyllum > Schizophyllum commune. The sequence continues at coordinate 3,761,701 of NW_026089539.1, read as the reverse complement.
CAACATGCTCCAAGCGTCCAGCCCTCCGCTTCGACCTTCAAAAGCTTCTGAGCTCGGGCCTGCAAATCCCCTCTATTGTGAGTAGGTGATTCCGAATCACAATAAGCCTGCTCAATAGCCATCTCAATTGTCGTCGAAAAACTGTATCCCCCGGCGAAGGCTTATATACGCTGAGTATTCCATCTGGTTTTCCGTGGCCTCCTCCTCCCCACAGCCGTACATTCCTTTTCTTCACAGAGATCAGCATGACTCGATCACCTGAGAGCCGTGCAGTAAAGGGCAAGGCGATTCACGTGAAGTGTCCTCGATGCAACGTATCGCTACACATATCGCCTGCCACAACAGTCGATCTTCGCCCTCCCGTTTCCGTTCCTCGCCCTCCCGCACCTGCGCAACCTCGTTCGGCTCTTTCCACCCGAGCCAACAGGAACGGTGAAAGCCCCGATAAGCGACCAAGGATGAGGCTCACCAGAGATTGCATCTGTGACTGGATTGACGCGGTCGAAGCGGAGACAAGCACGCAAAACCGCGTGCCATCCGCTGCCGCTCTTCGTGGCATCCTTCGCGAGTCAGGTATCCCTCCTCGACATGAGAACCTGGAAGTCAGGCTTGTCGACACACCGTTGGTCAGGGTCATCAGCCCAGCGCCATCCCTCGTCGAGCCATCACCATCACCCTCTTCCTCAAGTTCCGTTTCCTCCGAGTCTTTCTTCGACGAGACGCCTTTCCCCAGGCATGCCGATCTTCGAGAGAGGTTGTCCGAGTTGACTTCTGCCATTCTGCCTATCATCGGCGGTCAAACACACGGCGCACTCATGGTCGAATATAGGCAAGCTGTTCTTCGTGCGCGTTTGCCTCTCCCTGCGATGCCCCTGAACCCACCTACGCCCCTTCCAGCAGAGGGTCATGATCAACTTGAGGTTTCAGACTCCGTTGGGCAGTCCCCCAAGGGCGTTGATTCCGCACTGTCCTTCCACAATCTCTCCATTTCAGGAGCATCATCCGCCACTACAGTTCCCGAAATGCGCGCTCTCGTCCGCCTGGCTTATCCTTCGGGTCACCACGGACTGGCGGTTCTCACCATGCGCGTCGGCACATCCAGCTCTGTCCAAGCTGGCGACTCCTTGGACGCCGCGCGCGAGCGCTTTCTCGGCTACTGTAACCATTTCCACCAACCAGACTCGACTTCGACGCGCTCTGACCTCGAGTATATCTTATTTGAGATCGAGGGCAACGTTGTGGGAGCCGTCCCGGAGGGCGTGCTGAATGAGCACGCGTCGGGTGGCGGTGATCTAGCAAGCCGGTTGGTGGATATGGCGCGCTCGGTCTGCTCGGACTGTCACGAAATCAATGTGACGATTGCTAGATAGCTTTGGCATGTTGTGCTGCAGACAGACAGGACTTTCCTTCATTGAACTCCTTGTCCGATTCATGATCATCTCTACGTTCTCTTTACGAGTAGTTACGACTGGATATCTCAAGAAAGTGCAGTTTCTGAATCCTTGCATTGCGAGTCGAACCCTAATCACAACGGTTCAACGGTCGAGCTCGTGAGTGTGTCCACTTCGTTTTTCTGGCGTGCACACAGGTCGAAAGGCGTGACTGAGACTGTGACGCATGCACGTGCATTATCAGCGCCTTGACCTCAACCATCATGACCCTTCAAGCTCGACGCTTCTCTATTCAGTATGCCTGGCCAGAGGGTGTATCTCTCTTCACCAGAATGGAGGCCTCAAGACCCACGGAAGGTCCGTGCGTCGCCGGAAATAATTTCAGATGCGCACTTAAATACATTGGCAAGATCCTAGCTTAGTTTCCGTGGTCCTCTAGCTACCTTCGCATCCCTTACTTGCCAAACCTAAGCATGTCTACATCCTCCGAAGACTCAGACGTCCCTGCAGACCGGACGGCTTTCGTGGCCGACTGGCTCGCAGCGCAGCCGGGCGTTTCTGGCGCATCCGTCACCCGCGAGCCTCGCATGGCCTCTCGGGACAAAGTGACCTCGGATGCCAGGCCGCAGCCCTCGCAAACGTCCCTCAAAATCGCTGTCTTTATCTGTTGGCTGGCCGACTGTGTTACTCTGGGCATGTTCGGGTTAGGGCCGCTGCGATCTCCTGACAGTTTCCAGTGCCTCAGGTTGGTAGAGGAAGAGCACGTTCTGATGCCAGGCGACTTTGAGGCTCAGTCTCACAACCGGGTCAGGTTCCTTCAAGCGCCTGCGGTGAGGATCATCAGCCCGGCGCCATCTGTTGAGGAGCTTTCTCAGCCAGATGCGGGCGGCGAGGTATACCCAGAGTCTGACACTGTCTCGTCCGATCGCCAGGACCTTGTTCCACAGTCTGGACCTTGTCCGCCGCCGCATCCTCGTGCAGAAGCCAGTAGCAAATCGATGAAAGGCGCTCATTCACCACGACCAGCACTCCATCCGGCGACCGCGCTTCTTCCTGTGCCACGATCCTTCAGCCCTTCGATTCCATCGACGCCGCATATAGCGCATTCTTTGACCCCTCATAGTCCAGAGTCAGATCTCATCATTGAGCACGCGATCTTGCGCTCCTCCCGGACCCCATTGCTGAGCATCGTGCATCTGGACGCGAATGATTGGTATCGTGCGGAAGGCCTCACAACACTACATGTGTCCATGATGATGAAATTTCTCTCCGACGGCCCACCCGGCCTTCTCTGCGTGAGAATGCGAGTTCAACACGACTCGCACAAGAAGGTGGACGATGTGTATCTCTACGCCAACATGCTGTGGAACGACGCCTGGAAGGGCTTTGAGAGATGGTGCCGTGGTCTTGCCGAGGAGAGGGCCGCGAACGATTTTGTGCGACGTATTCTTACTCGAGCTGCCGCGTTGTCGACGATGGGCGATGGGCAGGAAGTCAAGAAATTCTCTGCCTTAGTTGAGTGGGCTGTATACCGCGATGGGGGAAATATTGGTGAGTGTCTTTCCGGCTATGCGCCGGCTTACTGCTGTGATCTTCTGCTGTCTGTGCGATTTGAGAAGCCGCGTACATGTGGGCAGTAGCATATCTGAATGACCTGTACGACGTGTTGACATAATATAATCCTAGCTTCACGGCCTCTATGCAAGATTTATCTCTGCGCGAGTATTGCTCAGAGGCGTATGGCGACTGATACTGCTATCGTCCTGCCAAAGTGTCCACACGCGAGATGCTCGACACTGCACTGATCTTGGGAAAACGAACATGAGTTTACACGCGTTCTACACGTGTGCGAAGGCGCGGTCATGTGCAAGACCAAAAACGGAAGCTCTTTAACGGCACCAATTCGGGCATCTCCGATTTGACGACTTCCACTTCTTGTCCCGGGCCACACTTCTCGTAAACGTTTTTCGTGCCCGAGGCAGTGAAGCTGTGGCAGCTATGGCTGCTCTGTATATCTTTCCTGACTCAAAGCACAACAAGGGCGCTTGGCACGACGCTCAAACGTCGCCATCGCTTCGACGAGGTTCGTAGACGCCAATCAAAGGACTGTTCAGAGAGATAGTATGCTGATGGGCTATATGATTTATAAAGATACCCGAAGGATTAGGGAATGGCGCCATAGCGTCTCCAGTGACTCTGGATTTGCGGATACCTCTGCACCAGTGCCCAGATTTCCATACGCCACACAAAGCTCGGGAGCCCGGGGAAGAGGGCCCTCGCAAATCAGAGATGCGAGTAAATGGACAGTACAAGAGACATACAACGGAGAGAATGTCTCTCCTAAAGATCCGATCATACCCCTGCCAGGCTCGACTGGTACAAAAGTCACCGAGATCCAGTTTCCTTCCACCACGGGCACGCCTCGCGCGCCATCCGATGGTGCAGCCGATGGAGCTGGACAGTTCACACCTGTGGACAGACGCGCATCTACTGGTCGGCCCACGTCGGGCCCTGCGGTTACAGAGATCGAATTTCCTTCGAGCGAACCGCAGTCGTCGGCTTGTGAGTTGATTCGCCGTGCTATGCAACACTTCTGTTGCTGATACTTCCTCAGACAGCCCGAGTCCTTCGCGTGGTCGTGGCACGCAGCGTTCTTCTCAAGCGCTCACCGAAGCAGCTGTCCGTCGCATGTCTGGGTCACTTCCTTCTCGTTCATGGACTCCCCGAGATGGGGTGGATCGCAGGTCAAACGACGTGGTTCCGACGCCATATGGCGAACCTGCTTTACCTCTCGGTCATGCCAGTGAGGACAGGGGACCTCATGACTCTGTACCTGCGGGACGGCAGCCGCCATATCCTTGTCACGGACACGGTTCGCCGCCCTTGCAGCCTAACGATGACAGGTATCGTGACCAGGGTCTCAATAGTCGTGAAGACAGGCAAATGTCCGTTGGACTTGCACCAGGGCCCGGAATTGTGTATGTCCAGAACTACGGAGACCGAGAACGTACACGCAAGGATTCCTCGGATTTCATCGGTAGCATTGCCCGTGTTTTCCGCGGGAAGTCCCATAAAACACGTCTGCGCAGGACGTCGGAGACATGTCCTGTGCCTGCTCATCGTCGCTCAATGTCTACTCCGACTCTTCCTCCAGTACGATACCCTCATAATGGGGCGCCTCCGCCAATTCCGTATGCGCTTAAAAGCGTTCGCTGTGGCCGATCCGGCGATAATGGTCGCTGCTATGAGCAGCAGAGCCATAACCACCGACAAGGCACGTACGCGTCCTCTGACCAGCCGAAGAACGCTCGCAGCGAGAGCCAGGCTACTACGACGTCTCGCGCCTCACAGGACAGAAGCAGATACGAAGAGCAGGCTCAGAAGCCTATGCGAAACCCTTCACTATCGCAGTATGGTCATTCCGGTTCACCCTTATACTCACGCCGACGGTCCAGCTTCTTCGGACGCATGTTCGGACAGCGAGCGCGCCCAAATAGCGTCAGTTCGACGCGCCCCACTGAAGAACTCCACGAGACGCCCTCTTGGCACGATGACTCGGGCCTGGGTTCAACTATCCCAACGCGATGGGGGCCGTACCCTCTCAGAGATTCGGGCGTGGCATACGATACCAAGAACACCATCTACCACTCCGCCTCCGAGATCCCCTCGACCCCTCAGCAGGTGCCGCTGATCACGCTCACGCCCGCGAGCGGTAAGACGCCGTCAGAGCCACCCTCGACAGACTCGTCGCTTCTCTCCCGGTGGCACAGACCCGCGCGGCGCGTAGAGGACGTTCAGGAGCGCGCACAGACATCTCGGCCACTTGTCGTTTGTGGACAGCTCAACCCGTACTCGCGACAATGGCCCGCAGCCCAGACGCCCCTGGCTCAGACGCTTGGCCTGACGCCGGAGCCGAGTCCCTCTACTCCTCGCTCTCCTCAGCCGGAATGGGCCCAGCGACCTCAGGGAACGCCCTATCCGGGAAATGCACAAGTGCCAGCAAGCGAGTCGTCGTCGTCGTCGTATCCTTCGTGCAACGGGGATGCTGGTCTTCCCTCTCCCTCTCCCTCTCCCTTCCCCGTTCCACCTGCTCCTCTCTTACACATTGATACTGGCAGTACGATGGCGCAAGGCCCAGTCCCTCAGACATCCCCCTCGGAAGAGCCGATTCTGACTGCTGATGAGAGGAGCGCCGTTCCGCTGCGCTCGCCGATGACGCTGATTGGGCAGCTGCAGAGCGCACTGCAGGACGTGAGCCGTCATGCTGCTGCTCAGCATCAGCACCAGACGGGAAATGGTACCCACGTCGTGCGTGTCGATACCGCGACGGACGCGACCGAGGGCCCGCGCTCGCATATCTTGAGCTCGGATGCCGAGCCGTCGTCGATATACGAGTCTCGAGGTACGACGACCGCGACGATGACGGTCTCGTCTGCGCCTACCGCCAGCCGCAAGTCCGAGGTGGAGGTGGTGGAAGTTCTTGCCGTGCAAAAGGAGCAGGCGCGTCGTGTCCTTGATTTCCTGTTCTTTTGGTTCTTCCTGTGTTTTGTGATGATGTTCACGTTGATTTGGCCGCTTGCGGAAAAGCTGCACGCTCAAATGGAAGTAGACGCCGATCCCGGACTTGCTGACGATGTGTTGTATCTGTAGATGATCACGTACCGTTTTCCTGTTGTGTTGTTGTATATCTGGATTGGTGTTGTAACAGTCATCGGTGTCGCATCGTTCATGGTTGCTTTCTCTCTGCTTTGTAGTGTGGGATTATGCTGTACTTGCTATGTGTACCTCTTTTTTGTCCTTTTAGTCAGGATATATGCATGTTTCTAGGACTTACCTATCCTCCCGCTACGAGCTCGGCGCCGCCGTACTCTTCTCGCCCTCCGCCGCCGGCTTCTCCTTCTCCTCACTCGCCTCCCACACCTTCAGCGCCGCCTCGAACGCTTCCCACACCGCCCTCCCCGCCCCGCTCACCCCCATATTCGCGGTCGTCGGCGAGCGACAGGGTCTCGTCTTGCGCATTGGACTTGGCTTTGGCCTTGCCCTTTTCCTTCTCCGCCTTTGCCGTCTCGTTCTGCGCGTCCTGCTCTATCCACTCGTCGGGTACGGTGACTTCGAGCGGGACGACGGCGCACTCGGCGTAGAGCGCGCCGGGCTTGAGGACCTCTTGGCGGGGCTTTACGTCTCCGTCGGCGTCTGTGGTGTCCTTCTCCACGGTGCCGGCGAGGATCTGTAAGAAGTGAGTGAGCGGCGTGGAGCGAATCAAGCATGCTGAAAAGGTACCTTGAATGGGGTCGGCACGAACAAAGCATGCAATATGCTCTGTATCGCTGCACTTGAGCCTTTGGCGAGGAGTCGGAAGAGTGGGTTCAGGAGAACGTAACTGTATTCTAGGTCAGCAAACGTGCCATGAAAGCGTTCGAAGCGTACGTACAACAGAAAGCCTGTCCACGACCACCTATCACTCTCGCTCGCCCCAAGCATCGGCGCAATCGTCGTCAGGCGCGAGATTCCTGGCGACACGCTCACAGTCGTGATATTCGACCGCTGCTCCTTCTGTGAAACGACCGGAACGCTCGCCGCATTCGCTCCTCCGGCCTCCGCGTCCGTCTTCGGCACCTGCGCGGCAGGTAAGGCGTCCAGCACGCGCTGCAGGTGACGGGAGTAGACGATAGTGCGGAGCGCGCGGGCACCCTCGCTCGGTAGGACGCCGGACTGCGCGGGTACGCCCCGTAGCGCGTCCCCGACGTCGAGCACGCCGGGGAACGTGCATGCGAGCTTCAGGCCCAGGCCCTTCGCGCGCGTCTTCCCCATACCCGCGCCTGCTGCGTAGAACGGGTTGACCACGTGGACAATCCGGATATCGCGTTCAGGCGGCGCGACGAGCAGTGCTGGGAGCAGGAGCGTAGTTATCAGGAACGTTGCGAGCGAGCGTACGGATCGCCGCTTCGCGTCCTCTGCCTTGTGCGCCTTCCGCCCGCCGACGACGTTCCCTACGTGTGGCGCCTCGTGCGCAAAGACGATGGCATCCAGCCGCGTGTCATTTCCCGTGAGGAAGCGCGTGCAGAAGGCGCGGATGTGCGCGGGGGATTCGATGTCGCAGTGCTCGGCGTAGATGTGCTGGTTGCCGGATGCGGTGCGGAGGGCCTCGATGAGGAGAGCGGTGGGGGAGGCGGAGAGGGGAGGGGGCGAGCTGGGGTCGACTTCGGGCGCGGCAGGGGCCGTACCGGCAGCTCCAGGAGGAGGGGGCCGAGGGGCATCATTCGAAGAGGTACTGCCAGAGGCAGGCGGGTTCGCGGGTGCGGTGTTGGGGGAAGACAGGTCGATCGGTTCTGGTGAGAGGGCGATGATGTGTGCTCCTCTTGCTGCGAGGGATTCCATGAGTGTCAGCCCCAGTGGGGTGAAGGCTCCCTTCATGATTGTCAGTATATTTTACCTCCAGATTGAACGGCCTCACGCACCGTCATGAGCACGACTCTGCCATGCAAGTCGCGGTCGCGACTTGTTTTCCTACCCTGTGAGAGCGTGCGTATCACATACAGCGCTAATATCGCTGCGCATATGTGGTACAGATATTGCTTCGGGAAGAGGGTCTCGTAAGCCGTGCCGAGGATATGGACGACCATGGCCCAGTGCGTGTCACTTCGAGAGACGTTGGGCCGTGACTTCAGATCGTTGGACTTCAAGTGCCTGGTGGTCTAAGATCGTTTTCTATGAACGTTGCATGAGATGATGGGCCTCAAGACGAAAAGGACAGTGAAGGCAGGAAATGAGGTAAATACGGCATGTGGCGTCGCGACGCGTACTCGGATGACACGGGCCGGCCGAGTGTGATCGTGGCTGCTGTGGAGACCACGACGGCGAGGGATCACTGACCTCCGGTACAAACTTCAGAGCCAGCGCGCAGAGAGATTCCAGCAGATTCACGGTAAATGCATGCAATGCGTGTCATACAACATGATCGACGAGGTACATAGTACAAGGTAATTTAACCAGAGATCGTAACCTCGACCTCGACACCAGGCTCCAGGCTGATGCTCGTCTGCAATGAGAGATGAGCAATCGCACATCAGTACCATGAAGACGATACGCACGATCTGCTTGACGACCTCGGAGGAGGACTCGAGGTCGATGAGGCGCTTGTGCACCTTGAGCTCGTAGCGGTCCCAGGTCTTCGAACCCTCACCGCAAGGCGTCTTGCGGGTGGTGATCGTAAGGACCTTGGTGGGGAGGCGAACCGGGCCCTTGACGCGGAGCTGCTTGTCCTTCGCGCGGTTGATGAGGTCGCCCGAGACTGTATCGCAAGCCAATCGGTCAATTTACTCCCCCCTGAATGAGCTTGCGTACGCACACTTCTCGAGGTTGCGGACGTTGCTGGACGTCAGCGTGATGCGAATCTTGTGCAGCTTCGCGCCGGGGACAGCGCCCGCAGCATCGTATTCCTTTTCACCCTTGGCGACGTAACTCATAATGGCCGGAGACAGCGGTGACTGGTAGCAAAGATATCAGCGTTCGTCATCGTCGTTCATCGACGCGTCGAGGACGCGCCCCGCGGCCGCTACGCACCCAAAGGTTTTCCTGTGGAGGTGAGTGAGGAGGGGAAAATTAGAGTTCGATCGGTTCTGTGGATTGGTGTCCAAGCGCGGCAGAAACCGACGGCTGCAAATGAGCGCCACAAATGCAACGGCTGTTACCGACCTTCATGTTGAACTTCTTATCTCTGACTCTTTGTGCCTCTCTTGGGTCTCTCCTATCTCCCATTCGTGTGCCCACGCTTTCTCTCGCATCACGAAACTCGTTGTGCACTTGGAAGTGACTTCTTTGTAGGCTATAATGAAATGTCGATGCTCAGCAGTTTCTCGCCGTCGTCAACAGCTTGCTCTGACCGCGGTCCCTCGCTCGAACTCTTATCTGGCATCTGAATTCTCATACCAAGCCTCTTTTTAATGGTCGGCATCTCCGAGGCCGACTAGGTCCCGCATATATAAGATGTGCAGAATGCTGTCTGGCCTCGCCCTTTGCACGCTATACGCATTGACCATGACCATGTTCACGACTGTGATGAAGCTGACCGCGTTGGCACTTGCTGCATCTAGCGCTTTCGCAGCCGCACTTCCGGAGGGTGTCCTCGGCGTGCCTGTAAGTGTTCCTTCCGATACGGCCTACGATGTTGTCCTGTCTTCCCCTCCTATCTCGCTCATAACCTGCCTAGTACGCAGGCATCAGCACAGCCAAGTACGCGCACCCCAACACCGCGCTCCTCATCGTCGACATCCAATACGACTTCATCAACGGCACTCTCAGTAACGACCGCGCGTATAGCATCCTGCCTAAGATCTACCAGCTGCTTGACGAGCACGAGTGGGGGAGTGAGTTGTCGTTCGCTCACATCGCTTGTTCTTCTCGCCCTGTCATGCTCGTTTTGTATATCGTCTGTCGTCTTGCTGAACTTCCTTTTCAGTGATCGCCACCTCCCAAGACTGGCACCCGCAGGACCACGTCTCCTTCGCCTCCAACCACCCGGGCCACGTGAAAGGCGACGTCGTCCAGATCCCCGTTCTCGCCAGCAGGTTCAACGAGACAGCGCGCCAGTCGCTGACCGCGGACCATTGTGTGGTATGTACCCTGATTTCCGCCTTCCGGTTCATCACCGAGGCACAAGCCTCCAAAATGACGCCCATCTCTCAGCCCGGCACTATCGGCGCCAACATCGAGGCCGGCGTGCAGACCCGCCTGAACACCCTCCTCGGCAAGACGCCCATCACGCAGATCCACAAGGCGCAGAACCCGCACGTCGACTCGTATTCTGCTTTTGCCGATGTGCGTGCTCCTTTTACCCATAGCCTCTTCCGTATCCGTGCACGAGTCTGAGGGCATACTAACCCGACTTTGCAGAATCAGTACTACGAGTGTGCGTCCCCCTGCACATCCCTTCTTTCACCAGACCGAGAGCTAACATCCTGGTCATTCTAAGTCACAACTCTCGCGCCCGAGATGCGGGCGCGCAACATCGAGCACGTCGTCGTCACAGGGCTGTGAGTTGTCACGGTTCGCTAACTGTTCACGAGCGCTGACACAATTCTATATTGTCCAGCGTTACCACCGCCTGCGTCTACGGCTCCAGCGTCGACGCGACCAAGCTCGGATTCGGGGTCACCGTCATTAGCGACGGCGTCGAGACCTCGACCGCCGAGGCGCAAGCGACCGCGCTCGAGGAGCTCGAGACGTGGTGGGGCGTCACCGTGGAAACCCTCGCCGACTTCGAGGCGAGCGAGTAGATGTTTGGGAGAGGTAGCAGAGATGCGTATGAGAATCATCTAGATGAAGAATCAGCTAGACGAAGAGTCTGCATATATAGAACACACGTCTCAATGAGATCCAAGAACGACCAACATCTCATTACGAGCGACAACAATACGGTTCTACAGTACAGAGAACAGCTATCCATCCATATACTACCAGTACACCTTGAATGCCACCGCGACCCCATATAACAGCGCGAAACTTAACCTGCTAGTATCAGTACACTACCGATAAAGCGCCGAGTCCGAGTATAACGTCCAACATATGTACAACCAATGCAGCCTTGACCACAGGGGAAGACATTCAATCCATGCGCGGCGACCCATGCCCCATCCGCGGTGACATCCGCGTCCTCGGGCTCGTCTTGTGCGCCTGCATCTCCTCATCATCCACATCCGCCTCGAACAACGTCTCTTCGAAATCCTCCGCTTCATCCCCGCCCCTCGCCTGACCTGGCGAATCCTCCGCCCCATGGCCCATCAAGTACCTCATCCCCGGCCGGCCGATCAGCACCCACTCGACGGCGATGACCAGCGCGAGCATGACGGCGATCGCCTGGAACGTGCCGCGCCAAGCGTCGCCGGGGCCCGCGGCGAGGGCGAGGACGTCGAGGATGAGGACGAAAGGGACGATGGGGTCGGGGCCGGTGGCGAGGGCGATGGTAAGGAAGATCATGGCGCTGATGGCGCGGGTGCTGGTGGTGGGAGCGCCGGTTCCCTAAGGAAGAGAAAGAGGTGTCAGTGTTTGTTTGCGCTTGTGAGGGGAAATGGAAAATAAGGGAGGGTGGGAAATGGGGAAAGGCAGAGGGGCAGGGGAAGGAGGAACTCACCCCGAGCGCGCCCCATGTCTTCCACATGTAGAGTACGGCGAGACCGGTAGAGCTCTTCGCGACGAGGTGCGTAAGAATGTGCTTGCGTGAGCGGAGGACGGGCATATTGAGCTGCGGCGTAAAGAGCGCATAGAGGTGGATGAAGACGGCAAGCGTGAGGATGGCCTCGCAGATCATGTAGTTCTGCTCGAGGAAGAAGGGCGTCCAGAGCGCTACGCGGGGTGAGCAAACCTCGCCCTGTCTCAAGCACACTATAAGCGCAACTCACCAGTCAGCGCGCTACACGCCGCATACGTGGGCATATACGCCACTTGCGCGGGGTCAGGCTCGATGGGCGGGGATAGCTCCCAGAGCTCTTGCAGGCTGTTTTCCAGCGCCTCATCGCCCTCCATGAGTCCCACCGTCTTCTCCTCGTCATCATCTTGCTGGTCCGCGCTGGGTCTCACGAAGAGCGGGAGTAACCACGCGATCTGCAGCGCGGTGCTTGCGAGGAAGAGCCCAGTGTCGGCGAAGGGGTGCGGCGCGTACTCCTCGTAGAACAGCGGCGTGTCTTGCTCGATGACGAGTCGGCGGGCCTGAGCGAGCGTCTGCACGATGAACCCCGCGCCGCCGAGGATGCGAGCGTACAGTAAGCGGTGTATAAACATGGTCGTCGGGTCGAGGGTTTCGCGCCACACAGCGAGGAAAGGAAAGAAAGTGGCGAGGAGAGAAAAGGAGAGTGCAGCCGAGAGACAGAGGCAAGGGAGAGTCAGGGAAATGAGAGACAGCGGAAGCCGCGGAGTAGTGACGGCCGAGACTGAGAGTATGAGCAAGATCGACGGATCGGTTCCTGACCACGGGTGCAACTCTCTTCGCTACCTAAAAAGGGGCAGGGCGGTGCTGACGACGACCCATGTGCCTCCGGTGCCCGTCCGCGAGAATAGCAACAGCAAACACAGAGTTGAGAGGAACAGAGGGCATTTCAGTTGGGAAGATAGAGAAGACAAATGACTGGCGGATGCAAATGTAAAACCTACCATATTGGGATAAAGTGCAGAAGACGATTGTAGGTCCAGCGTTGGAAATTCAGAGCTTTCGGACGATAGGCCCATCCTCCAAGGGTAGGCTCTATGGTTATCCCATGAGCAACACCCAACCATTCTTGACTCGCGCAAGGGCCCGTCATCACACAGCAGAGCTTAGAACTCATCTATTCAATCGGCGAACTGACCACAGACGCCGCTCGCCATGCCTCCCAGTCGCGCATAACATCCGCCAACTCCCCATCCAAGTCCCCCTCCCCCACCTTTCCCCCATACACGCCTTCCACGAGCGCCCGTCTGACGTACGGCACCAGCACGTCGAAGAACATCTCGCCTCCTCGCAGACTTGCGTCCCGCTCCTTGTGCCCTACGGCAGCGCCGACGTACCCCACTAGCGCACCGCCTGCCTCTGCAAGCGCGGCGTCGAGTGAAGATCGCAAGGCTGGTAGCACCTCGACGGGTGCGAGGAGGCGGAGGCCGTTCAACGCGGTCAGAAGGGCGTTGGCGAAAGTCGCCAATGGTGGGTATGCTGCCAGCGCCGATGGAGGGACATGTGCGGGCCCCGCTAGCATTTCTGCCGGACGAGGTGCTGGTGCTCCTGATGGTGCAAGCCATGTCGACGGCTGGTATCGTTGCGAGTCTAAGCTCGACCGCCCATCGAGACTGCCTCTCGCATCCAGACTCCTCCGTCCATCAAGGCTACTCCTCGTCGGTGCAGCCGGCGCCATCGAGGCCCTCGCCTTCACACACTCGCCCGCGAACGTCCTCGCCGCGCGTCCAAAGTCGCCCGTGACGGCTGAGCGCACAGCATCCGCGGCGAGCCCCGCCACGGCCGCCCGGAAATCGAGCCCGGAGCGCGCGAAGGCGGTCGCGCAGTATGTGAGTTGTGTGAGGACCGGCGGGAGCGCAGAGAGCGGGAGCTGCGGGAGGGCGACCCTCAACACCGGCAGCAGATGCGTCATCAGCGCGTTCGAGGCGTAAGCGGAGAGCTGGGCATGGACGATGGGCGCAGGATCCGACGCCGGAGCGGACGCGGCCGTCGTGGTCGACGTCGGGAGGAAGATACTGGTATACTGCGACACCACATCGTGCACGCCCTCTCTCCAGACATCGATATACTTGCGCACGCCGCGCGTCAAGTCCTCCCGCTCCCGCTCGCCCAGCGGCGCCGGCGCGCCCGCCAACCGCTGCACGTCCCGCGCCACCGGCTCCAGCGCTGCCCGCACGCACGCGTGCCGCCCGCTCAGAAATGCGAGTGCGAGCAGCTCCTCAGGATCCTCCGCATCCGCCGCGAACGCAGGCATGCGTCGGAGAAATGCGACGGCCTTGTACAGCGCGGGCAGCTTCCGTGCCGGCTCATGCAGCGTCGCGAGCAGCGCGCGCAGCATTTGCGCGATCGACGCGTGCACCTCCGCGAGCACGGAGCGCAGGATGGGGGGTGGCGGTGAAGCGGAGGAGGAAGACGAGGCAGCGGCGGCCTCGGCGTGCGCAGCGAGCTGGAGCGCCTCCGCGAAGAACCCGTTGCGCACGCAGGTATCAATGAGGAGCGGGATGTCAAGCAGATCGCGCAGCTTGTCGTGTTGCTCGAGCACGGCGCGTGCCTTATTGCGCTCGCGGACGACAGCGTCCGTCCGGGTGTGCCAGTTCGCAGCCGCGGCCTCGAGCGCGGGCAGGCTCGTATCGAGCAGGCCATCGAGTGCATTTGAAAAGGTGTCGAGGGAGGCGGAGAGGGATTTTGTGGTCGCGTGGAGGGCGAGGAAGGTGGGATAGGAGGTGTGGGTGAGGGAAGTGAGGCTGGATGTGAGGTGGTGGGCTTGAGTTTGGAGCGCGCCGGGCTCGGTGAGGAGGTTGTCGAGGGGGAGGGAGGTCAGATGAGTGAGATATGCTCGCTGCGCGGTCGAGAGGGGTTCCTTCGAGAGGAGATCAGGCAGGGATGCTGCCTCACTGAGATCTAAGGTGGTCTGTCAGCATCGTCACCGAATACTGGGCCGATACACGCGCCTACTTCCATCGCGGTCGTGTTATCTTGCTGCGCGTACCGATAAGTTCGCCAAGTCGCGTCGACAGATTAGAAGAAGCGCAGTTGCAGCGTGCCGCGTCCGACCGTGAAGAGGGCAGGACGCAACATTGATTGAACGCGTCTATCGTCCGGCCCGCGCAGTCCGCTCTGCGTGTGGTGCGCGTCTTGGGGAGTATATACAAGATGCGACGCGACACACCCTTTTTGGAAGTGCGACACCCCCTACGAAGAGCGACACGTGTCGCCGTTCGCGGTGCCGGTGTCGCATTGACACTTCTCGAGATGCGCGACACCTCGCCTTGGAACCTGCCTGAGCACCACAACAGGGGCAAACAAACCTGTTTTTCCTCCCGACCACCATCACGACGGCAAAGCCATGCTCAAGCCGCGCCCACCCACCGCCTATACCGTGAGTTAGGGGATTTGGCTCACTAGGTGGGCACAATCAAGAGATGGGCCAGCATCTTGTATAACAACAGGCAATGCCGCCGAGCGACCAGCGTAGCCACAACCACCTGCTCGTGCAGGCAGACCCGGTTCATACACATCCAATAACCCCATACCCTTACATCCTACTAGTCTACTACCTGCCCTAGTTTACTACTCGCTGCAAGGCCCAGTACTCCTAGCTAGGTGTTTAGAATACATGAACAACATTTTCATCTCCTTCAACAAATTGAAGCTTGTCCAACGTTCGATCGCTTACCACGTCCGCGGTGTGTAAAAGGCTCGTCACGTGCTCAGCTAAACTCGAAGGCCTACGAAGGTGCTTATAATGCACTTTAAAGCGCATTTCACAGTAAATATTCATGGTTGCTGGTGATAGAGTGCGTTAACGACGTTCTCAGAAAGTCAATGTCTACATAATCACTTGTCCTTACAATATTCGCTCGTAGTTCGACTTCAGAACGGAATTTGCCGAGTACCGGCACTTGCCGCAGATCCAATCGCGTGGCAAAAGCGGGGTGTCGCACATTTCCGCGAAGCGCGACACCCCCTACGAAGTGTGACACTTGGGCTGGAGGTGTCGTACTTCCAAAAAGGGTGTGTCGCGTCGCATCTCGTCACTCCTCCGTCTTGGGCCTCTTGGCTCGAGTATATACCAAGTGCGACACGACACTCCGTTTTCGGAAGGAAGTGCGACACCCCCCAGGAATCGCGACACGTGTCGCGATGGTGTCGCGCTTTCCGCGATGTGCGACACCTCGCCATGCGCCTGCATCAACACCACAACAGAAGCAAACAAACCCGTACTTGCTCTCAACCCCCATCATGGTCGCACCATTGAGCTCAACCCGCGCCGCAGAAAGTGCCGTTTTTGCAGTAGTGCACCGGACGTCGTTGAGTGCTATGGGTGAGTCTCATGTCATCTTTTGGACGAGTAATTAAAGCTAACATTCCGAGAGCAGCTGATACTGCCGAGTAAACGGGGTAGCCTGCTCACCCAAGCCTCCTGGTGGAGGCAGGTATGCGGTAGGTTCTCAGCTAATCATCCTAAACTCTTCCATACGCACCTCACTCCAGTTTGCACCATACTTCTTTCTAGGTATAGTGCATTTTATAGATAGTCACGTAGTTTACAAACATATCTAAAGATTTCCTGCAACAGTCAACCCAGCGCGATGTCGTGAGTGAGAAAGAACCAAAATTGAGACATATCGCTCGAATAGAACAGGTACTGAGGGCGGAGGCACGTGACACTTCCACGTCCAAGGTAGCACTATAGACCAAAGTTGAGGGATATGCGAGTGTTCTATGTCTAATATGAATAGTGATTACAGGCTACCCAGTTGATCCCGTAATATTGAGCTGGTTGTAGCTACTGACGGCGACATTTTTCGCCATTGTTCGACTGTCCTGCGGGACTTGCCGAGTACCGGCTTCGCCGGCCCTTCGGGCCGCGTGGCGGGCACGAGGTGTCGGACATTCTTTCCAAGTGCGACACCTCCAGCTTTAGTGTCGCCGTTCGTAGGGGGTGTCGCACTTCCGAAAACGGAGTGTCGTGTCGCACTTCGTCACTCCTCTCTTGGCTCCTCCCATAAAGAACTGCGTAGGAGACTTATCTATGGCCTACTCAACGAGACCTACTTTTGATGCTCTTGAAGTTCGTCAGTCCTTTCTCAAAGCCGTCATGTATCAAAAGTCGCCCACGGTATCGATCCCGCTCCGCCGATGTACTAGGCGCTCCGGTTCAACCTGCCCCTACGCTCTTCATTACGCCTATTGTCCTCTCGTTCCTCCTGTGCCGCACCTTACCATCTCCCGGAGTGAATCACTCCGACTGGCCTACAGGACACATCCTACCGAAGCCTCGATAGTAGCCACGCCAGATGACAAGATGCTTGTCCAAGCCGCGTACGAGTAATCTAAGGAGGATCCCTACCTCAAGGCCTACCGCGCCCTCCATCCCTATGCTTCGCCGTAAATGAATGAGCTACAAGTGCGACAGCCCACACGTATGCACGCTTTTAGAGAGGGTGATATTCTGCCTGGTGCTACGCCAGCGATGGCGCCTATGCGCCCCTCGGGATGCCTATAAGCGCACATCACACCCACTTTGATAGCAATTCCATCTACCAGGCCGCGCTACTCAGAGACGCCATGCGAACCAGGTCGTTTCTCCTCCCAGCTAATAGCCCGGCGGATCAGTACCGCCAAAGTCAGCTTCCTCGACACTGCCAAACTTGTACGTTCCGACTTCCATTTTCTACACCGACAGCATTCAAGTTTTCTACATTGTGAGCCCCGGCGCTGCTGTATAGAGTCCTCTCAAGGAGTGTAGGCGCCCCATGCGATGCTACGAGGTCGGGAGGCGCATATGCCGACCCGCCTAACGCGGAAGGGCGGGAGCACCGATGTGTTGAACATGTTGCAGGCGCCGTACGAGACGTGTCGCGCTGTATCGAGCTACAATAGCTGGCCTACGTATCCATACAGCATGCACGGTAGCTACAGTGTCTTCAAACCCGGGTTCCCACCTGCAACCTCACTGTTTGCATTCTCCGGCCAGCCAAATAAAGGTCACATGACCGTGTGAGGTTTACGGTTGAACTTCCTGTTGCGTCTATTTTCATCTTGAGTTGCAGGCACAGAGGGTGTTCGGGGTGCCCACCACTAATTGAAAGGTCTGCTAAGCTGATTGGCCAGAGTGTCTACCCTCGATCGAAAACCAGTCGCCGCGCCTCGTTAAAGCCCACGCCCGATATACCGCCCAATCACTTGCACGCCGAAGATACTTCGCAGTTCATGAGGGCCACGCCCCATGAAATGACTCTATTGTAAACCAAGTGCCTGACTAGTACACGAGTAGATGCGATGCGTATGCACGCGTAGGTGCGTTGCGTATGCAAGAATATGCTAGCTGTAGTGTGGATGGAGGAACAGGATGCAGATACGAGTCTGGGGATGAGATATATATACATATACGATAATTTGAGTGAGGATGCGTAGCTTGGAATGGACAGTCCGAAGATGCGAAGGGAGTACACGGCAGACCGTGAGTTATGTCTCTTGAAGAGCGAACGTAGTGTGAGCAATAATGTAGTGTATGGATCATGCTTCCGTAGAAAGCAGCGTGGATGCGGGTGGTGGTGGTACACGGGAAGACGGTTCCTTCCTTGGAATAGATAGGTCGTCAGGTCGTGTCGTGATAGTCGTAAGGGCCGCTCGTTGTTGGATCTGTAGTCCTCTTCTTGGGATCTTGAGAATGCGTAGCGTGGCGTGGTGCAGCGGAGAACGCGCGGCATAGCTTGACCATACGTAGCCAAAGGCGATTCTCCTAGCACGCGGCGATTTGAGCGAACATGTCGCTAGCCTGCAATGATGATCAGTCGCGTAGTTCAGAGCCATGAAGAAAAGACGTACCGCGCTCGCGCTGAAAACATTGGCCGTCAATGCCTTGAACTTGCGCACGTCGCTCGTAATGTTGTAGTCAACGCCATACATCGTGCACGCCACCCTCAACGGCGCCAGCTGCGGGTGCTTCACACCGTCAGGCGTCGACCTCAGCGTCAATGAGCGCAGCTTTCCGCCGTGCACCGCGCGCAGGACCGCGCCGAGGTTCGTTCCGTGCGACTGGCCGACCGCCAGGTGCTCCAGCGGCGAGGTCTCCCCGTACCAGAACGCCGGGGCGAGACACGCGCCTGCCACGGTCAGCGAGCGTAGAGCCGGGCAGCCGTCGCGGACGGCGCCGACAAGCTCGTGCTCGTGCAGGGCGGGCAGCGTGAGTGCCTCCAGCGTCGCACCTTGCGCCTCCAGCAGCCGCAGCGCTTCACCGTCCCACGCGCGAGCGATGTCGAGGGCACGCAAACGCGCGTCACGAAGGAGCCACTCGACGCACTCAGGCGCCAGTGGGCCCGTGCAGTTGATGCGCAGAGCCTCGAGGGCGGCGACACACTGCGGCGGGGCGCAGGCGGGGAGCGAGGGCGGGGTGCCGGCCAAGGAAAGCGCACGCGGGCCGCAGGGCCACGCCTCGAGGAGGTCAAACAGGACGGACTTGTCTGCGGACCAGTTGGCGAGGTGGAGCGAGGTGATCTGGGGCCCAGAGGCGAGGAGGGAGAGCGTCTCGGCGTCGAACATAGGGCTCTCGGCGGTGGCGCGCTCGACGGTCGTGTGAGCTTCGGTTGAGGGGCCAAAGAGCGCGAGGTGCACGGTCTCAAGGCGGGGGCAGCGGCTCACCACTTGGGCGAACGTATGTGGCGAGAGACCGTCGGGCTGATTGCGGTCCACGGTGGCTCGCAGAGTGCGGACTGCATCCGCGAGCGTCGGACGCACTGACAGCGTCGTTACGAAGGTCTCGGCGGTGTTGGCATCGCGCACGACAAAGTGACGGTAGAGGACGCTCTGAGCGGGTGCGCGCCAGGTGCGGCATACGAGAGCGCATGCGCGGAGGGTGGCCCGGTCCGGCTCGGTGGCGGGAGCGAGGGTAGCGAGTTCGAGGATGTCGAAGACGAGCTCAAGGGGCAAGTCGACGCGTCTGGACGTGGGCGTCGTAATAGGCGTTGTAGGGGACGTGCAGGCAGCGGGGACGAGAGCAATGTCTATGTCGTGCCTGGTGTGCTCGGGCACGCTCTACGAGGGAGTCAGCGCTGGATACAGCGACGATGAGCAGAACACGCACCGAGGAGTACAAATCGAAGAGACCCATCGCTGAGAGATGTCGGGACGGGGAGGGCGGCAAGGAGCCGGAGTGCAGACGGAGCCGTATTTATGTGGCATTGCAATTATGGAGATGACGGCCGGGAACAAAAGCAGAGTCGCTCACGAGCTGTGTTCCGCTGGTTCGGCTCGGCCACGCGCCGCCCGCTTTGCGTCCGTCGTCTCCGGATCCGGACGCCCCGCCTGCCTCGAGGGCGTGCACACCGCATCCATCGCACGCCCATTGTCTCTTTACTCTCCCCATTTCCCCGTCCGGCCGCAATATCTGCCCATCACCCCCGTCCCGTCTTCTTTGACTCCATCCAGGGCCCCTTAGTCACCCCATTCTCTCCTCGGGCGCAAGTGGTTCTTTGTGGCCCTCCGCCTGCGAAGAACGAATTTCGGCATCTTCTATCGTGGCCTCCGCGCAGGGCGGTAGCACCGTTGAGCCCCATCCTGGTCTCCTCCCAAATACGGTGGGCACTATGACAAAAGCACACGCTACCATCGATGTATCAAGTCGCATCTCAAGCGATACAGCTCGCAGTCATCAGCAGGCCATCTCTCGCCTTGGATGCCGGCCCTCCTTCGTATTACGGCGCTTGTTTCGACTTGCTCCCTTCAAGGTTTGATCCTCCCCAAGCGGCGCTCCCCTCCCCCATCGCGCGGTGCTGACTCACCGCACCTCCCTTCACGAGAGCGCCCCCTCGCCTCTCGCGCTTTGCAGCCCAATGACTCTCCTCCCGTGCCTTGCTTCCTCCCCTCCGTGCTGCGCCCGCGCTGAATCAGCCCCACGTGCCCTCCCGTCGGCTGCACCTGTTCGCCCGCCCCCGCCTCCCGCACTCTAGCGCCCCCGCCCGACGCCTCCGCCTGACAGACTTGCCGATACCGTCGCAACGTCCGCCTGCCACTGACGCTGACGGCGTCTAGCTCAGGGTGCGCCCATACACTCCCGTGCCACCAACATACACGAGCTCGGATGGCAGGCGAGCTCCGCGGAGGGTACGGCGGGCCCCTCGTCGCTAGAAGCGCACCGTCGACGTTTGCTTGCAAGGCTCGGTGCGAAATGCTCGGTACTTGCACCAATAAGAATCGGCGGGACTGGGGTGTGCTACTTCTCCCCGCTGACTAGCCAGAAGGCCTACCGACGTCCTTTTGCATGACTCCCTTCGCACAATACGACGGACTGCTTGACTCACGACGGACGCTCTATCGATCCCACGCGCATGCAATGAACCCATTCTTGGCCTTCGACGTACTCAGCTTCCTCGTGCTCTTACTTCCTTGACGCGTAATACAGCGAACTTCGCCTGAAGGCTCGCTCTGTGTATTACGACTATCAACACGACTGCGCGCGAGCACACGACCTCAATCAATGGTCTATCCTCGGTGTTCATTCAGCCGCCCCTTCGCCTTCTATCAAATGATCACCCAGTAAACTGCGCTCAATGGATGTCTGCCAGTCAACGAGCGCGTCAGTTTGTGTACACGGCTACTGGCAGCGATTCTCTCCCTCGTCGCATGATCCTGTATTGCTTCAGGCCTCTCTTCCATCTCAAGGCCGTGATCCATCTCAGGACCAGCTCAGCTCGCCCGGCCGCCCCGTCGACGAGATATCATATTACCGATGAATTCCATACCACCGACTCATCTTGGCTCGACGTTGACCTCATTGGCGGCACCGACGCCGTGTCGCCGTCCAGGGATTCCGAGGCTGTGCGTTGCTGCGTATTTGCTACCTCCGTCCTGCCGATCGCGCTGGCCCTGCGCGCGGCGTTCATCTCGTGCACATTTTCGACCCGACGCCCGGGCGTCGATCGTTGTGCCCTGCAACCTGCAAAAATTCCTTGACAAGGGCGCTGTGGCACGTCTTCAGCTTGTCACACCAATTCACCCTACCCTGAACTCGCGGGACGTATGTTTACCGGAAACCGTAGGACGTATCCCGCGTATACTGACAAGACATACCGAATATATTGACAAGACCCTGCATGCCCTGTTTCGGGCTCCCGGACGAGCTCGAACATTGTAATCTGTACGCCCACGAGACGACATCTGGCCATCAAGCATGCGTTTATTGCCGTCCCTTTGTCTTGCCTACTCATCATCTTTCCAGTGCTTCATTCCATCCTAAGAGTGCGTCATTCTTGCGTATGTATATTCCGTCTATCGTCCTTCCCATCGCTCGTACGTCTCATCTCTTGTCCATCCGCCATCCCATCCCATCGATGTCGGCCCCGCAAGCCACCTGAGCTCTCCACAAGAGGTCATCATAATCATCCCCATCGCTATCTTATTGTTTCCCAAACAAGCGACCTTGTTCGCCGCTTTTACGAGCGCGGCCTCGGACGCGTGCGTACGTCCTTGTCCCCGTCCTTCGCGTTAACTTCTCCCCGTTTCCCGGTGTCACTTCTCCCTCGATCGTTCTTGTCTACCCTCGATCCTACAAACTTCTCACCTCACGGCCACGTTGGTCTGCCCCCCGCCCACGCGCTTTGCATTATGCCGTCTTCCATGATTCATTGTCCTCCGTAATGCGTTCATTGTCCACGAGCCCCTGGTCCATTCAGCCCGCATACCGATATTAACATGCCGTGGTTCGATTCATTCAGCAGCGGCAACCCTCGGACGCCGTCGCGTGCTTTTCATTAGCGAGGCGCGGTCTCCGGAGGTGAGTCGTGGTCCGTTTCTGTCCGCCTCATTTGGCAGTGCACTGCCGCCGGGTGCGAGCCTGATTGGTGAGGTGACTCGACCGCTATATGTGAGTTATGTACGTTAGCAAGCCTAAAATTTCCGAGCACCTCAATCTTCCGACGTACTGCCTGACCTCCGCGGCCATGACGCACGCGCCGAGAGTGGGACAAGAACATTGCACCTGAGTATGGAAAACATGCGACCATGCGATCCGTCTGTACAATGTTGCCGTCTCCCCGTTCGTACGTGAGAGTAAGGGTCACGGTCTCCTTCGTCTGTGAAGACCTCATCCGATTACAGGGTGCTCCGCTAGTGATCATGCGTGCCCTCGCTTTTTTGGGCAAATTGCTGTGGGCTTGAGTAAGGCGCGTCTATAACCGCGGCACCCTCGACACTCGGGAGAAGGCTCAGGGTGTGCTCGTGCCAGGGCGTGCTCGTGCTTCCCCCGTTTTACCCCCGCCTGCGTGCTGCTGTGATCTTCTGTAGCACACTGGAGAGCCCCTCGAGCACGCAATAAAATACCTTACCGACTGCAGTGTGTACTGGAACTGCTTGCACCGCTGATTCTCCACCGAACAGGCGATCAAAAGCGCCACACGAGGGAGGCGTGGACCCATAAAGCGGAAGTAAAGTCTACCGGCTATCGCCGGAGCGGAGGCAAACTCAATCGGCTCCTCGGGACCCGCGCGTTACGGTTCGACTGTCACCGTCACGCCCGCCGGCAAAGGTTCCCACCACACGACGTTGGCATTGCGGACTGGCTGAGTGTTTCTCGACCACGAGAAAGAGCCATAGCACGGAGTGATGAATACTCTGCTATCGATCACGATCGTACAGACGATAGCTTCCCGGGTAAGAAAGCTCATCGGTTTATCCTTGGCCAACGGGGCGGACCGCTGCCGAGAGCTCACGGAGCGAGAGCTTTCATACCGACTACATACAGAGCAGACCACTGTATTTAAGAATCAGACAAGTAGGCTACTATCGCGTAAGTGTCCGCGTCCGCCCGCGACCGTCTCTGCAGAATCACGGGTCATCGAACGCGCTTGCTGTTCATCTCCTCATGACCCGCGAGCCTCCTATTACTGAGCCGGCGTGTGAGTGATTTACGCGGTCTCTTGAGGACACGCGTACTGCTAGACAACAGGAGGAGCAAGACACGAAAGAAGGGGTCGCCAATATCATAGATATGGAAATCTGTGCACTGAGCAGGTCGTGGTGTCGTAGAGGCGTGGTATTGTGGCGAAGGAGATACTGATCAAGGATACAGTGCGGTAAATCAGGAAGTACAGATACAGAGTGAGCAGCCCAATAATACATGATTCATACTACGGTTGTTGATATACGTCGCCAAAAAGGCAGAATGTCCGTCGTGTCATGTCCGAAAATCGTGAACCAGGGAAGGACGAAGATAACAGAAGCTGAAGATGGCGCCGACAATGTGGCGCTAATAGCGATGAGGCGAGGGTTGAGTAAACAGTGTCCGTGGGGAAGTACGGACCATGAGTAATGAATAAAGAAGGATTAAGCCTTCGACCCCTTATTACGCCCTCGCCACAATTTGGTCAGGGTCGAGGACGAGGAAGACGACCGCGCGCGTCCGTCAGACGGCGGCGACGACGACGACGTTGTCGCCGTCAACGCGGCGTACATATCGTGCGTCTCGCGCGGTGACTGATGGAAAAGGGTAAACGCGTTGGGCGATGTGGGCCCCGAGGGGAAGAGGCCTAACGAGGACGGGGAGGACATGGTGGCGAGGTCGCTGTGGTCGTAAAGAGGATGCTGAGTGATGGTCGTGAGGAAGGCGCTGGGGTGATACAGACAGTGTTGGTTTGTGGCGTGTAGAAGGGCGTCAAGTGTGTGCTTGTTTAGCGTGAGTTTGTGGCGAAGGCGGATGGGAAAGAATGGACAGGCGCTTGTGTTTGTTTGGGCGCGCGCGGGTATGCATTTTGACCGTCTACGAGAGCGTATAAGTAGGGAATCTCTTGACGGGACGACATTGCATGAGTCAGGGCGAGCAGTGAAGACGAGTAGCAAGGAGCTGTGGCAAGGACGTAAAGCAGTGTTATATACGAGCGGGCGGCTGTGTATAGTCAACGTGTTGCGTCGAGGTCAGAAAGGACGTCTCTCGTGTAGAGGCGCGCGGATGCGGGCGCGTCAACTTGTCAGGGCGGGGAGGCGGTGCATACTCAGTGGGCGAGCGGTAAAAATCAAGAGTCACCTCTAGCAATCAGCATGCATAGGCTTTTTTTTCAGGCAAGTATCGGCGTGCACCTCGAAGCAAGAGGGAGAGAACGACGAGCGGCGTCATCTCGTTCTTCGAAGGAACTTCCGCAACACTCAAAAGTAGAGTACAAAGATGAGATCTGGAGTGTCTTTTGCAAGACTTGAGTGAACCTAGAGCACCTGTCCTGATAAACAAGGTCGCCAAGAGCAGCGCAAAAGAGGAAGCTAAGATGGTGGTCGAGTTCACATTACCAGCGGCCCGGAATCTCGCCCTTCGGCACATCGGTCCGGGATTACTAAGCCAACCGACATTCTCCGGCAACGACGTCCGGCTTCACCTCCACGGCTCAACAAAATTACTCGTCTGGCAAGCGCCTACCCTTGTTGCTGCTTACTCTGACTCTGACGAGACTTCGTATTCATCAGCGTTACTGCAGGCATTGACGCCCAGTAATCATTCTTTTTGTCCCTTGAACTTGGCGGCGGTACCTACGCATAACATCATGGCTTCGAACACAGTCAACGTGAGTGGTCGGCCGCACTGTGGATAGCTGGGGTGCTCATGAACTCTCTCTGCGTGCTTGCCTACCTTTCTGAACATCTATCCTCTATCCCCCGTACGCCTCCCCGATCACGCTTTCCAATAGGTCGTGCGCTATACGGCACTATTCTCGGGCATCCTTTACGGCTGGTACCACAACCGGACCGTCCAGCGCGAGTTCAAGGAGCAGGAGGTCCAGCACGCTGTGCACAGGCGGGAACAGCTGGTTGAGCAGGCGAAGGCTGAGTGGAAGCGCCGCCAATCAGCAGGCAACGACGGCAGTGAGTTCCCCTGACGCGCTCTCGACCAACCGCGAGTCGCTAACCCATTCCCCAGTCGTAACGGACCCAGAAGACCCGCGGTTCGACCTCGAGAAGCTGTTTGCCAAGTGGGAGAAGGAGGCTGCATGATGGACCCCGCGCGCGGTACCCCCTTCGCCTACTCAGTGACTTTGCTGCACGCACATATCCCCACTGTAGACCAGCCTCAATATCCATATTACTTACAGGGACATCACCTCTCCTGTTTGAGCCTGTAAGGTGCTCGGAGTAGCGATAGACGAGGTATAGAGTCGCTGTGGCTGAGAATGCTTGATGCCCGTGAGAAAACCGGGCGCTTTGACGCGGTTCAACGTCCTCGACGCGTCGAGGCGCCTTGTCTTCGACCCCCACGATCTCGCGCTCCTGCGACTCCAGTTTCCTGTCGCTTGCTTGACTCTCTCTCTGTATCAGTATGCCTCGCCCCCAAGCTGAGGAAGTGGAGGATGATTTCGCCGCCGAGGAGGAGAACAAACTGATCAATGAGGTGCTTCATACCTGATCCCCTCGCCTCTGCCAACCTGACTGACGCGTCATATCTCCTACTATAGGAATACAAGACATGGTGCGTAGAACGACGCGTCAACGAAGTAAAGGAAACTCAATGACGGGCCTACAGGAAGAAAAACGCGCCCTACCTCTACGACGTCGTGATCACACACGCGCTCGACTGGCCCAGTCTCACCTGCCAATGGTTCCCCGACAAGGAATCGTGCGTCGTATCCATTCTTCTCTGACCCGCCACTCACCTTCCACTCCCTACCCACCAGCCAACCCTCCAAACCCTACGACACCCACCGCCTCCTCCTCGGCACCCACACCTCCGGCCAGGCGCAGGACTACCTCCAGATCGCCACCGTCCAGATCCCCAAGACCTCCGGCCCCTCCTCCGACAAGCTCGACCACTCGTCGTACGACGACGAGCGCGGCGAGCTCGGCGGGCACACGCTCCCGCCCGCCCCGCGCGTGAAGATCGTGCAGCGCATCAACCACGACGGGGAGGTCAACCGCGCGCGGTACATGCCGCAGAACGCGGACCTGATCGCGACGAAGGCGGTCAGTGGGGAGGTGTTTGTGTTCGATCGGACGAAGCACTCGAGCGATCCGGATAGGAGTGGGCAGTGTAAGCCGGATATCCGCTTGGTGGGGCAGAGGGGGGAAGGGTGAGTGTCTGCGAGAAGTTGACGCAGAATAACGTACTGATTCCATGCAGCTTTGGTCTGGCTTGGAGTCCCGTAAAGCAGGGTCACATCCTGAGTGCCTCGGAGGACATGACGGTGTGCCACTGGTGAGCACAGTGTGGCGCGAAACGCGTTTTCGATTAACACCAATCGTAGGGACATAAACGCATACGCAAAGAGCAACCCCTCCCTCGAGCCCACTACAGTATTCCGCGGACATACCTCGGTCGTCGGCGTGAGTGCCACAATAATGATACCCCTCTAGCCTGTCACTAACTGCTTACAGGATGTTGACTGGCATCCGACGAAAGAAAATGTTCTTGCCAGTGTTGGAGATGACAAGATGCTGATGATGTGCGCCTTTTTTGCGTTGATTCCCTGAGGCTTACTGACTCCCCGCCAGCTGGGACACTCGTGCATCCAAAGAGCCGAGCAACAAGATCCTGGCCCACGACAACGAAATTCTATCTGTTGCATTTAACCCGGCAGCAGAGCACCTCATCGTCACCGGCAGCGCTGACAAAGTTAGTCAGGTGTTTCCTCACTTTGTGATCAGCACCGACCTTGTTTTGTAGACCGCCGTCCTTCACGACTTGCGAGTACCAAACCGCAAGCTGCACATCTTCGAGTCGCACACGGACGAAGTTCTGCACGTCGCATGGTCGCCACACAACCCGACCATCTTCGCAAGCGCCTCGAGCGACCGGCGAATCAACATTTGGGACCTCTCACTTATTGGTGTTGAGCAGACGCCCGACGATCAGGAAGACGGCCCACCGGAGCTGCTCTTCATTCACGGAGGTAACCATCCCCGTCCTAAACCTTCGACCTCACCCGCTAACTCACCATCCAGGCCACACCGCGCGCCCGACCGACTTCTGCTGGGCGCCCGGCGCGGAGGAGAACTGGAACCTGTCGAGCACGTCCGAGGACAACATCGTCATGGTCTGGCAGCCAACGATGCGCGTGTGGGCCGGTGACGAGATCCGGGTGGACGAGAAGGAGCTGGAGGACGACGCGATGGAGGGCGTGGAGGCGAGCAGCGCGGCGGGCGGGTCGGGTGGCCCATCGAGTCATGCGGGAGCATCGGGAGCGGGCAAGCCGGGCGGCGCGCTGGGGCTGGAGATGGGACCTGCGGCGGGAGAGGGAGAGGCGAAGAGGGAGCAGAGCATGAGCAGCCGGAGTATGAGCTTGGGTGATGATTGAGGGGTGAGCTGGCTCTTGTAAGTGAATATACTATATGCGATCCACTGTTATGATTGCTCAATCTGTTTGCGCCAGGTGTAATCTAGGCATTGTTTCTCTTGCTCAAATGTGTGCGAAGCGTGCGTAAAGCAGTTTGTCGTCCTCTTGCCTGCGACTCGACTATCGCCACTTGGGTTGGAAGTCGTTGGGGGTGCCAAAAAACCTTGGCGCAGCGGTAGCGAATGTGGTTCTCCGACGCGGTCATGTGACGTTGCTGCCGCGCGCCCCACAGGACGTATCCGACTCCGGTTTCGACAACCAGGCTTCAAGATGGTAGATTCATTTACTCTTGACAGCCATTTTCTTCTCTTAACGAGAGCCCCATCCGCGCCACCTTACCACTGCCACTTTCCAAGGCCAGAATAGTCAACAAACTGCCCACCGTGCGTTTCCCTCGTCGCGACATCGATTTGCCCGACGACGCCCTTCGCGCTCTCCTCTGTGGAGATGGGAGGGAAGGCCTTCACGAGGGCGTCCATCCCGGGAACGAACTTCCACGCGGCCCGCGCCGCAGGCGTGTCCACGACGCCGGGGCTGATGGGGAAGACGACTGGAGGGTGGGTCAGTAGGGCGTGGGGGAGAGACTAGGCAGAGGGAGAGACTAGACAGGAAGAAAAATGTGTGGTGATCTTTTTGCCGTGCACTCACTCAAGTCAGGGAAATCGTGATGCAGCTTGCGCGCGACCCAGTTGAGCGCCGCCCTGGACGCGCCGTACGGGTACACCTGGACATCTATCTCTCCGGCGAGCGTGATGCTGCCGAGGCCGGTGGAGATGGCGACGAACTTGGGCGTCTTGCTCGCTTTCAGGAGCGAGTACGTCGACTGGAAGAGGACGAGGGGGCCGTTGACGTTGACCTGAGAGTGCGTGTCAGCCGAGCTCATTGAGTAGGTTGCGATGTTCAACTCACTTCGAAGTGCTTGACCATCTCTTCCTGTGGCACCTCGAGCGCGGGCGCGATACACTCGCTTATGCCCGCGTTCGCGATGACCACGTCCAGGCGCCCTGCCACCCGCTGAATCTCCTTCGCCGCCTCAAGGTTATTCTCCTTGTCCGCGGAGACGACCTTGATGACGCGAAAGCGGTCAGGGTGCGCTTTGGCCAGCGCTTGCAGGTCAGTCGCGCCGCTGGGGTTGCGCGCGCCGGCAAAGATGACGGTGTCGGGGCGCGAGGCGAGGAGGGTGACGATGGCGAAGCCTGGGATTGAGGCAACGGTCAGCTTGCTAGGAATAGCATGGTGAAGAGGGAAGTACACGTACCAATACCACGGTTGGCACCGGTGACGAGGTAGACTGTCGATTGAGACATTTGGGGCAAACTTGAAGTTCGAGGCGGTAGTCCAGTTGGATAATATCCTCCATCCACCGTCCACCCCTCTCTTATACTACCTTCCCCCATACTCTCTCCTCTCATCCAGCACTACGAAGAAGGTCGGAATCATTCCGAGAAAGTCGCACCGTGGGCAACGTCTTGGTCAGCCTGCCGAGTCGCAGAACCGAGTCGGTGCCCCCTGCCCTCCTTGGAAGAAGTAAAACATCGAGTTCAACACCTCGGTCGAACATTTCTATGGACAACGCAGTCTCAGTGGATCTTCTGTTTGTGCTATGGAGTTCCAAGGACCTTCTATCGAGAGCCTACAGCTGAAAATGACGATGAAGACGAGAAAAAAGAATATGTGGCCAGATCTTGCTTCAAACGAGAGACGAAAAAACAGATGAACCCTGCCCGGATTGAACGGACGACCTTGTGGAACCGAGTTCGCCTTCGGCGTCTCTGGAATCACACGCGCTACCGCTGCGCCAAGGGTTCTTATGTGGGTGTCTAGAGGCAATGTACAGCTCTGGAATGCGCTTTTAACGAAGTCTGGAGGTGCAGAAATGCGTGAGCGGCGTTGGAAGTTTGGTTGTCGATGGTGGTGCTGGAAAAGGCTAATGGACAGCAGCCATCAAGTCGAAAAGGTTCCGCGGACAGCCACCGTGTTCTGTTCATGAAGTATGGGGCTGCATGTACGAGGCGACGACGCTGGCAACATTGTAGCACCAACAGAAACCATGTTATATCCATCGGCAAGAGAGGTGCTCTTCAACAGACTGGCAACCATCGTCTTAGCGTCACAAAGTACTACAAGCTATGTACGTTTACATTTGATTCGACTTCCAGAAGCTATACACCGTCCTTTCGTCCAGCTTATTGTTCGTGATGGAGTGCAAGGTGTCCGTTCAGTAGCCTCCTCCACCGCCGTACCCACCACCTCCGTACCCACCGCCTCCGTAGCCTCCCTCCCCACCACCATAACCTCCGCCGCCGTAACCGCCTTCACCACCTCCATATCCTCCCTCGCCTCCACCATGGTGCCGACCACCGTGATGACGACGACCTTCGCCTTCATCATCCAGGTTCAGGCGTTCGGCACCGAAGGTCTCGTCGCCGCCACCGTAGCCGCCACGGCGCTCCTCGCCCCCATAGCCTCCACCTCCACCGCCGTATCCACCGGACGAGCCGCCATAACCACCCTCGGCACCACCGTAGGAAGGCTGGTAGCCTCCGCCGCCGTATCCGCCGCGATCCTCGTCGCGACGGCCGCCGTAGCCACCGCCTCCTCCGTAGCTGCTCTCCTCGCGGCCACCTGCATATGAAGGCTGGTAGCCGCCAGACTCGCCGCCATAGCCGCCACCACCGCTACCGCCGTAGCTATCCTCGTCATGACGGCGGCCGTGGTGGCCACCCTCGTGGCGGCTCTCACCACCATAGCCGCCTCCGCTGCCGCCGTAGCCGCCGCTCTCCTCGCGACGCTCGCCACCATATCCACCGGTGCTACCGCCATAGCCGCCAGTACTCCCGCCATAGCCGCCGCTGCTTCCGTAGCTGTTGTCGTCCTCGCGACGGCTGCTACCGTACCCGCCGCCACCACCGCCGCTGTAGCTGTTGCCCTCGTCGTGACGACGGCCATGGTGGCCACCTTCGTGGCGGCTCTCTCCACCGTAGCCGCTGGACTCGTCGCGGCCGCCGTAGCCGCTCGACTCATCGCGGCCGCCGTAAGAGGGCTCGTAGCCACTGGAGCCGCCTCCGTAGCCGCCGCCGGTGCTGCCTCCGTAGCCGCCGTCATTGTCGTCGCGGCGGCTGGAGCCGTAGCTCTGCTCGTGGCGGCCGCCTCCGTACCCACCGCTGTTGTCGTCGTCACGACGGGAGGAGGAGTACGTGTTCTGCGACCCGTAGTTGTCGCCGCCGCCGCTGAAGTAACCTGCAATTGTCTGTCAGCATCATTCTCCCGTTGTCGTCCATGTGAATACTCACCGCCAGCACCGCCGTAGCTCTGCTGCTGAGAGCTCTGCTGCACCGAGCTGCGGCCACCGCCGTGGCCATGGCCGCCGCATCCACCGCCGGTGCCCTCGGAGCCGGGACGAATGTTCTTGCCCTCGCGGACGCTTTCCTTGGTCAGGAGCTGGATGATCTCGCGACCCTCCTCGCCAAGCCCACCGAACCAGCGCTCGAGCGTATCGAACATCTTACGCTGAATCTCCGAGTTGCCCGTAGCGTAGTACGGGTGGTGGAAGGCCTCCAGAATCTATACTCGCGTCAGCATTGACACCTACCATGTTTTGCAGGCACTCACCCTGTCAATGACCTGGTCCGGATCGCTGTTGTCCGCCCACGCCTGCACGATTTCATTGACCGTGTTCTCGACGACGACCTGGGCGATCTTGCCCGCGGGCTCGTTGAGGATGAGGTTGAAGTGGTCCTTGGAGAGCAAACTGTGCGAGGGGTCGGATGCGTTGGCGTCGTCGAAGACCTTGTACTGATCGTCGGAGTCGATGACGGCCTTGCTGCCCTCGCCGAGCACGCTGGTGACCTGCTCCATGATGGGCTATGGACGGATAGTCAGACGAAGTACGGGAGTAGCGAGAGTGCGGACCAACCGTGATGTAGGGCGCCAGAACGGTGTAGACGTCTGTACGGGTTGTCAGGAATATGTTGTATTCGCACAATGAACTCAACTCACAGGCGTTGAGGGCGTTGCTGAGCTGCTCGAGGAGCTCGTCTAGGCCCGGGATCTTCTCAATGGTCTCCGCGAAGTCGCGCATGAGGTCATCGCGCCAGATCAACAGCTCCTTGAACTGTTGCTGGACCTCCGGCGGGGCAATGTTGTCCGGGTCGAAGTTGTACGCCTCCGACTTTGCCTTCATCTCCTCACCCTTCTGCATCTTATCATCGCCGCCACCGCCGGAGATCTTCGAAATCAGACCCTTGATTACGTCGATATTCGCATTGTCCCCCTTCTTCGCGTCGTCCATCTTGTGGGTGATCTCCGTCACGCTCGACTGGCTCAGCTTGTCCGTCGCTTCGCCGAGCATCGAGTGCATGAAGTCCGCGCTGCCGAACGTGCCGGTGATGAGCGGCGGGACGCGCTCCCCGTTGGGCGCGTTGACGAGGACGTTGTCGCCGACGTGGCAGAAGACCTCTTCGTGGCCGAGCTTGCGCAGGCCGATCTCGCACCAGTTACTGTGCGCGAGGAGGTCCTCGAGGGTGTGCATGCCAGTGCCGAGGAGGCGGAAGGCCTCCCAGAGGTCCTCGTTGTCGTTGCCTTCGGCGCGGCGGCCACGCTCGATGCACTCGCGGAAGACGCGACGGATGAGAGCGGTGGAGGTATCCCAGCTCTCGCCTTCGGTGGCCATGTATTTCTAGTGTTCTCGTTAATATATGCGTCTCGTATACAACTGATGAAGATATACCTTCATGCCAGTACGCTCGTCAATCTCGAGCTCGCGTTCATCGACAGGCGGGCGCAGCTTCGGGTGGATCTGGCGAGCATCGCCCTCAGCCTCAGCGTAACCCCTTGAGACGAGTTAGCAAAGTTACGAACAGTGCACCGTGATGTCCATGACTCACTTGGGGTTGTCAATGTGCTCCGTCGGAAGGTAGACACCCAGACGGTCGGCAGTAACCTCGAACTCGCGCGTGGCATAGCCAAAGTCCTAAAAATCATTGAGAAACTGACGAAGAATTGCACGAAGGTCACGTACAACAAAGCCAAGGACGGAGACGACGAGGACAATGGTGTCGGCGGAGAGCTTGCTCAGACCAGCAATATCCATCGCCTGTGAACGATCTCAGATCGCGATTCCGGGGGAGGGACAAAGATGGATATACCTGCGAAAAGTCGCGCAGCCAGTTGCCCTGAAAGAGCGTCAGCGAGCTGTGGTATACATAGGCAAGTAGCCACTCACAAAGTAGACACGCTTCACATCCGTGCCAGAGAACTTCTGTCCGCCACTCGCTTCCTTCAAGACCTTCTTCGCAAAGCCAAGAATACCTCCGCCATGGCCGCCCGAGCTGTGACCGACCGCTTTCACCAGCTCAGAGAGCACGTTCTCGATATCACCATGACGAAATGCCTTGCCTAGCAGGGCGCAGGCCCACTGTCAGCCGCCTATTCTTGGTCTCGAGGGGGACCATATCGGACGTACCGTTGAGGTATGCGAAATCCGGGATGTCACCTGCGCCAAACGCGTATGTCTCGGCCGGGAGACACACGAGGATGACGGTTAGCAGTAGAAGAGTTGTTGTGAAAGTTAACATTCGGGGCTGGGTGAGGGGGAGAGGCAAGGGGGAATCGCTGGCGACCGCGTCCGCCGTTTCCTGGCAACATCGATTATCAGTGATGTCATCCTTTCGTGCGGCCAGGCGGAGACCGCAGCAGCGCTATGGCGGTGTGGACCCACAAAGGCATACAACAAGGGCTTTATAGCTTCGCATTCACACTCTAGTTCTAGGTGTCTACTTGGTCGGCTCTGCGTCGTCCACCGAGTCGTACAATTCCCCGATAATTCTCTTCTGCGCCTCCACCTTCGACTCGCCAGGTGCAGGTCCAATGGCGCGCACGACAACGTATTTCCTCCCCCATAGAATCTCTTCACCAACCTCTCCGAACTTCGACGCGTCATCCTTTGTCGTAGCGAAGACTTTATGTGAACCTGTAACCAAACCGCCCGCCTCCTGTGCAATGACAATACCCGCGCAGACATCCCATGGGTAGCACCCGATTTCCCTGTAGCTGGGTGAGCAGACGCGGACATGCAAAAGCAGTGACGCTTACCAGTACACATCCAACGACCCCCTGGCGACCAACGTGAAGTTGAGTGCAGCGCTGCCAAGGCTACGCAAGCTGTGGGCCATCTTGCCACCCTTGACGCCCGCCTCTGGGTTTCCGGCCAAACGATAGAAGGATGCGGACTTCTTCGCCAGGATCTCCTCAGAGCGATCAGCCCCCCATTCGATCCCTGTAGGCAATGATGAGAATACAGCGGTATGTAAGAACGCGTTTAACAAACCTAGGAGGCCCTGCGAGAGGGAGGTCAGAGGGCGTGGCTCGATTGTCAACGGTAGCCTCAGAGGCTGGTTGTTGATGCCCTCCGTGACGAAGGCACCCTGGCCAGTGATAGCGGTGTACTAATCAAGCCGTTAGTAGAGGGCCAATTAAGTGAGCAAAATGTACCGTACCAGATGGTCAAGGAATGGGTTGTAGATGACACCGAGCACGGGCTTCTTCTTGTAGATGAGGCCAAGGGATATGCAAACAAATGGGAAGCCGTGGATGAAATTCGTGGTTCCGTCTGGCGAAAGTTAGCTTCAGTCAAACGAAGTTCAGACTGAGTGCCTCACCGATGGGATCCACGCAAAACGTCGGCTTGTCCGACAGCGGTGGCCTCGATCCGGCAGCATAGGACTCCTCTCCCAGACTATCACAGCCATTCAGCATACAGCATACACCTCATCCGAACCCTCGCCACTCACAACTCGAAATCCGGGTACTTCCCCGCAATCTCCTTCTTCACCAGCTCCTCCACCTTCACGTCGTACTCCGTCACCAGGTCCACCGAGTTCTTCTTCTCGTTGATCTCCGACGCGGGCGCGTTGCGGATGGCCTGCGAGCCCGCGAGGATGACCTCGCCCGCGCGGCGCGCGAGGTTGGTGGTGAAGGCGAGGATGGTCTGGTAGTCGGCGATGGTAAGGTCGGTGGGCATGGTGGGTGGCGAATGTGATGGGTCAGACGTTGTTGTGTGCAATGCGGTGGGTGGGGGTTATGAAGGTGGGTGGTCAAGAGGGGGTTGTGGTGATCGATAAAGCGCGCGGACATATAAAGCCTCGGCGCCGTTCACGTCATAATTCCAGTTCGTGTCCCGCCATTCCAGTTCGCGTCGACGTATTCCAGTTCACGTCGGCGGAAATTGTGTCGCATCGCGCCGTATTCCAGTTCGCATCTGGTCGCATTCCAGTCCGCGTCGTCCTATTCCAGTTTTCTGCTCCCCATTCCAGTTCGCATCAACGTGTGGTCGTCCAGTATTCCCTTTTCTCGCTTCGTATTCCAGTTCGGGGACGGGGACGAGTGGACACGTTCGTGGAATGGGGTACGTTCGTGCTACACGAGCTCAGTCAGCGTACTGGATCGCCGGAGAAACAGCGCGCAGCGCACCACTGGGTCCGACATCATTGCTCCTTCTCCTGCCCTTCATCCACATCCGCAAGCTCATAGCCCACCCAGACCACTTCTGAGCAATCATCGCATGCTATCAGGTGCTTCCCCGCTTCCATTTCCGTCTCCGAGATCCGGTAGGCGCCTCCGCACCGGCAGGCGTACGTCCAGACGATGTCTTGGACATCCTCCCCGATCGCGTCGAACTCCTCTAGCGAGATGACCTGCGCGGGTCGAGGTCCACCATGTTGACTCTTCTTCCTCGCTAGGGACCGATCGTAGCGCTCCCGCCTGGTCGGGGATGAGAGCGTCTCGTAGGCTTCCTTAATTACGGAGACCGCGATCTGCTGACTCCCGGGACCGTGGGCCTTGTCGGGATGGTGCGTGAGGAGCGCGCGATGGTAGGCGTCCTTCAGCGCTACCGGGGACGCATTTCGGTGCACGGATAGCACCGCGTAGTAATCCACTAGCGCGTCGTCCGCCAGCCTGACGGAGAACAATGGGCGATCAGAGTAAAGAATAAAGGGCGCTATTTGTGGCGTCCATACAGGAGGGCACCTTTCAAGCGTCACCCTCGTCGAACCTCTACTACGCAGAATATGCTGCGGCTTCCTCAGGAGGATGGAAAGTCAGCCAGAGTCCCATGTATATCGTACAATTATCATCAATGCAGAAAACGCGCGTTTACATGACATCTATCACTGCCTGCAGAGCCGCATTGTCCAGGATCTCGAAGCCCTTCTCTGGTGTTACCTGTGCACAGAAGAGTAAATAAACCTGCATGTAAGGATAGC
This sequence comes from Schizophyllum commune H4-8, assembly GCF_000143185.2. Classification (NCBI taxonomy): domain Eukaryota; kingdom Fungi; phylum Basidiomycota; class Agaricomycetes; order Agaricales; family Schizophyllaceae; genus Schizophyllum; species Schizophyllum commune. The sequence continues at coordinate 3,725,535 of NW_026089539.1, read as the reverse complement.
TTTGGTCGAGTCGACGCACCTGCGCGACCTGCACGTTGTTCTGATCCAGCTTCTCCTCCATAACCTGCTTCAAGACACGCAAGGTCAAGATTCTTGCCTCCTGCAGCGTCATTTGCTGCGGCAGGGGTTCAGCGTCATGAAGTAACAGAAGATGGGACGGACGCACCTTATGCCATTTGTCCTGTAGCTCGGACTGTGCTGCCTCAGAGCCAGATCCGATAGCCTTGGCGTCGTACCGCACGAACGTCCCTGATGGGTCGGTATGGAACCTGGGAACATCTTCGTCAGTATATGCATCTCCCAAGATCTCTGGCACACGCACAATTGCGGCCCCAACTCATCAATCCCCGCAATAAGCAGCGCCACGCCGAACGGCCTGCTCATCATCGCTTCCTCATCGTGCACACTCTCCCCGAACCTCAGGGCCAGATCGCACACCGCCTGCGTGCAACTCTCGACCTTGATCCGCTCGTCGTACACGAACGCGTGGTTCTGCGCGGTCACCCGCGCGTGGTCGACCATCGTGCGCGCGTCCGCGGTGAGCCCGGAGACGGCGCAGCCGAGGTGGCGATCGATCTCCATTATCTTTTCGATGGAGGAGGCTTCGAGGAGGGGGGATTGTACGCGCTTCTCGACAGCGATGACGACGCCCTCGGGGGTCTTGACGCCGACGGTGGTAGAGCCGAGCTGGGCGGACGTTTAGAAGGAGTGATGTATAATTGGTTGGTCTTGAAGTACCTTGATTGCCTCAATGGCGTACTCGACTAGTGCTCAGGTCATTGGGAGGAAGTATGAGTATTGAATGATCGCGCACCTTGGAACAAACGCCCCTCTGGAGAGAAGGTGTTGACACCGCGGTCTGCGAGATCGGAATGAGACTCTGTTTGCCCTATTGAGAGTAATGCGCACCGTATTCAGAGCGTGTCAAGAACATGGTGAACGATGAAGGACGCGAGAAGGTGAGCGACCAATGTGAGCTTGCGTGCGCGCGACGCGCGTCAAGGCATCGTGAGAAGATACTGCCGAAAGGACGGGCCGGACATCCGCTCATTGTTCTCAACGTCCATGTTCGACCTATTCTATCCTGTCTTCCACGTTCATGGCGCGCTCAGGATCACTGACCACCATCAATAATGCACGGGCCCATCTCACAGCATATAAAAGGCTCTGAAGTGCTGATACTTTTACCACACCTCCCCTTCCGGAGTTGCCGCTTACCGATGTCTGCAACGATCGACAAGCTGCCCACAGAAATTCTGTTCTACATATCCGAGTGGTACTCTGTTTGCGTTGCTCCTCTTTCGACTTTCAGCCTCTCCGCTCCGTATGATGAGGACTCTGTACTGCGCGTCGGCCCTGGCATCCACGGGCGCCTGCCAATTTGTGGCGCGAGCGTCCTGCGAGCCGTTTCACGAAGGTGGTGCGTTTTGGCTGACGCATCCTCGTCACTCTGGGCGACGATCTTCCTATACCACCCATCGGACTTTGGGATCCAGCAACTCACCAAGTATCTCGACCGCGCTGGTCAACGTCCCATGACGCTTCACTTTACCGAAGAACTATGCAGCAAGGCCCCTGTCGCCTCGATCCAGTCCCTGGTCTCGATCCTGGCAGATGAACGCTATATCCTGCGCTGGAAGGAGCTGGAAATGTCCTTTCAACACTCGCAGCCAGAAGTGTCTCTCGAAGCTTTCGCACACTTCTTCTCAGCAGCCCGATCCCCGACCAGCCTCGAACGCTTTGCCCTTCGAATTGGGTCCCTTGTCCCATATATGTTGGAAGAATGTCATACCAATGCTCTCAGGGCCATCTGGACAACAGCACTTACCCGCGCACCCAATCTGAAGGCAATTGACTGCACTGGTGCCTTCCCCCTCCTGCCCCCCGTCCCGACTAACTCTTTGCGGCGTCTGCGGCATATAGTGACCGATTGCAACGTCGATGATGACTCCTCTCCGTTGAGAAATTTAATGGCCCTGCTGACAGCCTGTCCAGAGCTTGAGGTACTCGACATCGTTGATCTTGTAGAGGATTCAGCCGCGTACGACAAGGGGTCTGCCATCGCGCCCGTGGTCAACAAACACCTCCACACCTTCCGCGCACGCGCATGCTGGATACCTCCTGTCTTTGCATCCCTCGTGCGTATGCCCTCCCTCAGACGCCTCGATCTCGTCGATGAGTGCGTAATTGAGAGCAAGACATTGTGTGAATGGTTGTATTTCTCGCACGCGCGCCTAGAAATGTTGCACTTGGAAGAAACGGAGGGTGTGGACGGTCCCAGTCTGGGGAAAGCTGTGAACCTTGTTGACGTTGATATTCTGAAGGACTTGCGCGTGCTGTGTATCACAGTCCCATGGTGGGACAGACACTTACCCAAGCCAATTCTCGGGCTTTACATCGATGCCTGCCGTTCCAAGTCTGTCACCGGGTATCTTGACTTCGAGCAGGCTGTTGATGCATACCTGACAGGGACGCATCAAAGCCATGAGTGATACCGTACCTCCATTCGGATGCAATGGTTGCATGAAATTGCACATCGGGTGACGACTCTCAGGGAAACCAGAGGGCTGTATGAATCCCATAATCATATGAAGGCAGTCAGAGCGGAGCCAGCTGAGAGGAAGGGTCCGGGGAAGGAGGCAGCTTGCGCAGATGGACTCAAGTCGACAGTGCTTGTAGCAATTCCCAATATATCGACCGCGACGTCGCGACGTCGCGTACAAGCATGGATAGTATGGCACAAATGACAATATATTGTCTCCAAATCCTAAAGGAATATAAGCCGTGCGAGCTCGAACAGCACTGCGGAACGTCGTTAGCTTCCTTCCCCAGTCCATAGTTCCAAGCCACGCACCTCCCCCCATGACAACAAAGATGATAATGCCCAGTGTCCATGTCGATACAGGGCTCTTTTTCGCGAGCTTATCCTGCCTGGAAGCGTGTGTGGGCTTCTTCCCTGAACGCGCTGCAGCTGCGAACTTCGCGTTCCGCTGACGGATTTCGAATTCGGTGGGCTGGGTAGGGAATCAGAAACGAGTTTTGGGGAGAGATACAGTTTCCCTTACCATGATGAGGGGGAAGTACACGGGAAACGAATGGACAGGTGCGTGCGAGCTGGGATGGAGTGCTGAAGTGAAGGTGCGCTAACGTGGCGGCGCGTGTTCGCGTTCTGGCCTACCGGGCCGGATATTCCGGTGCTGGATCTCGGCCCGATGCCTCCGCTCCGAGGATTGACTTTCGACCAGCGATCATGGGGAAATCTTCGAAGGCGGGAAAGGGCCTCAATTCGGCTCTTCAGGCCCAGCAGTCGCGTTTGCAGAAGAAACAGCAAGCGGAGAAAGCTGCACAGGTCGCTGAGCAGCGCAGTAAGACGCAGAAGAAGGGCGGTGGAGGCGCGATCAAGAGCAAGGGGAAGGGGAAGGCGCCAGCGCGGCGTCCGACGATCCCCTTCCGCGCGACGGATACGATTTTGCTCATTGGGGAGGGCAACTTTTCTTTCGCGAGAGCACTGGTCGTAGACGCGCCGGGGGACCTCGCGCAGTTACCCTCAAGCAACATTACCGCAACGGCGTACGACTCGGAGGAGGAATGCTACGCCAAGTACCCAGATGCAGAAGCGATCGTGTCCGACTTGCGCGAGCGGGGCGTGCATGTCTTTTTTGGTGTCGACGCAACGCGTCTGGACAAGACCTCTGGACTGAAGAATAAGAAGTGGGACAAGATCGTCTGGAACTTTCCCCATGCTGGTGCGTGTGCTTTACGCGTTTCCTGATCGCGGCTGACACTGGGTTGAGATGGTAGGTAAAGGCATCACAGACCAGGATAGAAATATCTTGTCGAATCAGACCTTGATACTGGGCTTCTTGCGCTCGGCGGGGAAGCTGCTGCGCCCGGGACCAGCGCCGCAGGTGCATACGGCTCGGAAGAAAAAGAAAACGGAGGACGATGAAGAGGATGAGGCACCTGCGTCCGAAGACGAGGACATGGATGGCGACTCCTCCGACCCATCAGCTACACGGGGGACCGTGCTCATCACGCTGCGAAACGTCGTACCGTACACCCTATGGTCAGTCGTACACCACCTTCCGTTGAACTTGCGACTGACCTGGGTTTAGGGACGTGCCACGATTAGCGAAGACTCCGCCGCCCCCAGCTAGCTCGTCTATGCCACCGAATCCATCATATACGTTGCTACGATCCTTCACCTTCTATCGGTCCACATGGAAAGGCTACGAGCATCGGATGACCAAGGGTGAGCGCGCTCACGGCTCGGGGAAGACAGGCGAAGGAGGCGAGGACAGGACATGGGAGTTTTACCTGCGAGACTGACCATTTGCTTTCCCACTCTGTATGCTTCGCATGTAAAGTATTGACGCGCCACTGCAACGGGACGTTAGATCTCCACAATTTGCACCGTCTATTTCTCTGCAAGGGATGTATGTCACGGTCACGGTTCGACTGGCAAATCCGGACCGGGATCGGTGATGGCATGCAACGGGGCGAGCGAGTGACCGATTGCTGTAATCTTGCCTTCTACACTCGTACAGAATCGAGCGACATAGCTGCCCCTTCAGCTCATCTTTCACGATGCCTCCACAACGAACGACAGCGGCCGAGTCTTCGACTAGCCCTGGTGCGCCCTATGCCCTGGCGCTGCTCTCCGAGTACACGCACACCCTCGACTGCCTCCCCCTCGACATCTCTCGCAACTTCGCGGACCTCCGCGAGCTCGACGCCGTCCTCTCCTCCTCCATGAACTCCCTCACGTCCAAGGTACAGCGCCTGACCGCCATGATCGAGGCCGGCCCCTCCACTTCCAAGGCCGATCGCCTCTACCTCCTCTCCGATATCGCTGAGGAGGCGAAGCGCCTGAAGCTCGGCGGCGAGGACAAGATCCGCGTCGCGTGCCAGGCAGCGGACAACCTGGCGGCCCACAAGCAGCACCTGCGCATGCTGGCCGAGCACATCCCGGACTTCGATGCCAGGCGGCTGGTGCGGCGCACGACGTTCCCGCATGTGACGAAGAAGCGGTTCCTGCCGCCCGATATGATGAATGGGCGGAGGAGGGCACGCGCGGGGCTGGGGGTGATCATGGATGTGACGGGGGAGCCGACGGTGAAGCGGCCGGCGAAGAAGGTGGTGCGGGACGACGACTATGAGGCGCGGTCGCCGAAGAAGGGGGACGCGAAGGCGCGGGCGAAGACGTTGAAGAGGTGCGCGGCAAGAAGTATCCGAATATTGGCTTTTCTGACGCTCGATTGCAGTCAACGTGCCGTCTCGCCGACTGACTCTCTCGTGTCTGTCACATCGCACCCTCCCCCTCCCCCAGTCCCGATCACGAACTCTCGGTCCGCAGGGCCCAAGAACGGGAACTCCAGCCGCCGTGTAGCGCGCAACAGTGCGCGCGACGCATCTGTCCAGCCTACGGACAAGACGCCAAGTCGCCCACCTTTCCCTTTCGTGTCCTCGCACCCCTCTATCCGGCCGGATGGTCCTATACGCTCACCGCTATCGCAAGCAGGGTTCCCGGCCAGCCCTGCACCGAATGCTAGTCACGACGAAGCCGAAGAAGGCGCCACGGACGAGGACAAGAAGGTCTATTGCTACTGTCAGCAGATCAGCTGGGGGGAGATGATCGGATGCGAGAATGAAGAAGACTGTCCAAGGCAATGGGTGAGCATGCTCGTAAAATACCGCTTGATTATAGGCTCATGGACCATGCAGTTCCACTTATCGTGCGTAGGCTTGTCCGAGGTGCCGACGGGGGACTGGTGGTGCAAGGAGTGCAAAGCGCAAGCTCCTGTAAAACGGAATCGGCCCGCGAAGAAGAGGAACGGCAGGGCGAGATGAAGGTGCTTGATCCGAACGCGTTTCCTGCCTGTCTGTACGCCATACTCATGTTGTACCCCTGTATTATTGCTCGCTGTATAATATCTGCCCGCGCGGCTTGACGAAATTTGGATCGACTAACCTGTTGCAGACGAGTTGGCGCTCCGAGGAATGGGGTGTATACAGTACGCGACGCACAAGCGAGTAGACCTATGCCGAAGGACCAACCTCCTGCTCCTCCAAGCTCTTCTGCAACCCCTGCAACGTCCGATGCAACTTCCCTCCGCTCGCCTCGCTGAGAACCATCGCAAGCTGGCTTGCTGGCGCCGAGAGCAAGCCGATGAGCTGCGCCTGTAGTGTGCGCAGCGGCGGCAGCTGGGAGACCTCCTTCAACCGTGGCGCAGCGAGCATCTGGCCGTCTATCATCGCGCCCAGCAGCCTGATCTCCGGTATGCGGATTGGACGCTGGCGCTTCGCCCTCCTTCCTGGTGTCGCGGGGTCTGCGTTCTTCGCGGCCTCCTCCGCCTTCAGCTCCTCCGGGGTCTTGGGTGGTTTCGGGGGGAAGTTGCGGTCGAGCGCGCGCATGACAGCGCTCAACTCTGGCGGGTCGAGGGATGCGAGGGAGAGTACGCCAACGGGGCCAGAGACACCCTCCGTGATCTGCTGCACGGTGTCGAGGTTGAGGTTGGGGTAGTCTCGCAGAGCCGCGCCGAAGATGCTCGAGCGCACGGCGGTGAACGTTGGCGTCGGACGTGGCGGAACGTCCGGCGCAGGCTTGTGCACGCGGCGCGAGGCCTCGATGATGTCCTGGCGCAACTTGACGAGCTTGTCCGCGCGGAACTCGAGGAAGTTGAGGACGAGGAGGGGCGACGTGTGGGAGGCGGCGAGCATCTCGGTGTACCACTGGAACTGGTCTGCCTTTTTGCCGCTGAAGGTGCGGCCGGGCATGGGGTACTTTGGCGGCGCGACGGAGATGGCCATCCCGCGCGTCTGCGTCCAGCTCAGCCGGCTGCACGACGCCTGCGCGGCGCGACACGCTCCCTGCATTTTCGCGCGTAACGGTGAACGGAGGTGCGTTGCGGTCAGCTCGAAATTCCGGCCGATCTCCCTCGGCGCACATCGGGCCGGCGGAACGTGCTTCGGCAACTGCCGTCATCGCTTGTTCTCAACCACCACCTCGCACCTGGACTCTTAGCCTGTTTGCCGACTCTCGCTTCCGCATGCATTCGGTTTCGCTTAATCATGTCTCTCCAAGTCAACAAACCATTCTCTGCCTGGCGAGACTATGTCTGACTCTGGCTTCTTTGAACTGCCCTTGGACGCTCACTACTTGCTCTCAAATACTCGAAGAGGACTAGTTGACGTCGTCAAAGACATGGCGTGTTCGTCATAGATACTTCATGCTCATGAACAATAAATACGTAGTCCGTCTCATCTACCCCGTGAATCCCTCAGCAAGTCCCCTCGTTGTCGATGTCGACGTGCTTGCCGTCGGGGACGTCGTCCGTGTTGTAGTTGTACCTAGCCCGAGGTGAGTCTTATGGTCTTCACAACGACGATAACTGCTGAGCTTACCAGATGTAATGCCCGTTGAAAGAGTAGCCGTAGTTGATACGGATGCGGTCGCACTATGGTACCGTCAGCATCGAGTCTGAGTCAGCTGTGCAAAGCGCTTACCGTCGTCTCGAGATGGCAGCCGTCTGCGCCGCCGCCTGGCGGGCAGTTGATGAGGTTCTGCGGGTTCGTCGGGTCCGTCACGTCGCGCTTCTCAGCGTTGGTGACCGCGGCGGCGGCGAAGCCGAAGAAGAGGGCGGGGGCGACAGCGAGGGAGAAGCGCATCGTGGCTGAGAGGGTTGGTGTGAGGTGATGAGTGTCGTTGGGCGGTAGCGAGTACTGAAGATATGAGGTTTCTTTCCTCAGCTTTTATACGAGCACGTTCGACCTTTGCTCGCTTACCAGAGACAAGGCATGGTAAGCATGAGTCGGTACGGCTATGTTGGCTCCATAAAGCGCTCACTGCTTGCCACAGCACAAGACGGTCAGCTGGATAGTTCGCTTCATCCTCGTCGATTGCCCAAACCCGAGGAGTACGGACGGATTTGTCTCTCGACGACAAATGGAGGGTGCGTCGAACGCCAAGGCCTGCTGCACGCCTGCCTGCAACGTGATCGTGGTGGAGCCCATCCTTTCCAGCGAGCGATTTGTGGCGGCGTCGCGCACCGCTCGCTCGAATAGGGATCAATATCTTCAAGTCGGAATGAAGTTTCATGCGCTTCCCGTGACGAAGGGAGTATTTGCGCCTGTTTGTCACCTCCTTCTGTGTCCAGTGTGCTCGCTGAATGACCAGACATTGCCGGCTCTGCCACAATGGAAGTACCAGCGCAAATTACCTCCAATGAAACTCCCTCGCCCGTTCAAAAGGCTCCACAGTCCCCAACACAGCTGTCCGAGTTCTTCGGCCTCGCCTGCAGCAAGCGGGCGCTGACTGGTGAGCGCCTTGGCTGACGAAGAGCACTGTCGCGCCTACAGGCCTCTCCTTCCCTCATATAAAAGGACGCCACTTTCGCTTCCTTACCTTCTCCATCAGCCTCGGACACCAGACCAGCAGCCTCACGCACTCTTACCTTCAGCAACCTTTTCACGACCGCAATGCGCGCCTTCACCCCCATTGCCGCTCTCGTGTCCCTCGCTGCCTTCGCCGCCGCGATCCGCAACCCGGACAACCCCCAGGACCCCATCAACTGCCCGCCCAGCGGCGGCGCGGACCTGTGCTCGAAGGAGACTTCGGTGAGTGGACTTTGTGGCAACTCCTGGGTTTTGTGGCCCTACTCTGTCGCCGTTCGCTGACTTGTCCTTTCTTAGTGCAACAACCGCATCCGTATCAACTACGGTCAGACCGAGAAGGGACACTACATCTGGTACTTGTGCGTGCATTTCTAGCAGCTCTCGCTTTCTCGTATACTAACGAGTTATCCAGAAACGACTACGACCCGAACAACCTCCCTCAGGGTATCACCATTACCACGGACACCGTTGGGACGTGCTGAACGACCCGATATGATTGCTGCGAGGTGGAGGATAGGATTACGAAGTGGACCTCTCGGATGACGACCTATTTATCTATGCGGTTCGTTGAAGCCGGTGATATGATGCAATTTTTGGCCTTTTCTCGACAAACTTTCTGGCTTGAATTTCCCATTCCTGAAGTACCGTATCTCTATTCGATTGCCGGTGTTGTTGAGGAAAGTCCATAAGATCGGCATCTGCCGCACGTCCTTTGATGGCGCCAGATCAAATGTGACTCTTGTCCCATTCTGTCACCACAGCGAGTGCAGCCCATGCCTGTAAGCGGCGAAGACCGTTGAAAAATCGAGGAATCCATGAACGAAGCTTCTCAGCGTACTACGCAGACTGAGCAGAACACGCATAGTGACTCTCCGAAGAGAATTGCGTCGCGGAAAATATAGAGTATACTCGCATACATCCCTCGTTCTTACTGCAGCCTCCCTCTGACCCCACTTCCCCCGCCGTTACTGATGGAGAGCACCATTTGTCTCCTCCTAATTTCCTCGGCCCTTTAGCAAGTACCCTGGTTGTCGATCTCGATGCGCTTGCCGTCGGGCACCGAGTTGATGTTGTAGTTGTACCTGCACGATCCCGAGGTGAGCAGCCCAGCTCAGCGCGGCTTCGGGCAAGCATCGTTCGCAACTCACCAGATGTAGTGCCCGTTGAAAGAGTAGCCGTAGTTGATGCGGATGCGGTCGCACTGTGTGGGCGTTAACACTGGACTCTACATGCGACGAGACTCGAAGAAGTGCTCACCCTCGTCTCGAGATGGCAGCCGTCGGCACCGCCGCCGGGCGGGCAGTTGATGAGGTTCTGCGGGTTGGTGGGGTCGGTGACGAGCGCCTCGAGCTCGGTGGCGTTCTTGGCGACGGCGAGGCCGCTGAGGAAGGCGAGGGCGATGGCGAACGAGAAGCGCATCTTGTCGACGGTTTGGGTGAGTTGGTAAGTGCCGGTGAGTGTTGTTGGACTTGCAAAGAATGCTGAAGCTGACCTCCTTTCGCCTTAGCTTATATACTGATTCTGATTGGCCTTGTTTGTTGGTGAGTTCATGTTCGTGCTGACGATGCTGACCAGACCGGGGTGCAGGTGCGTCGTTTCCCCCTTCTTCTTTGAAATGAAGCGCGAACTCCTCGGCAGCTAGGTCTCGGAAATGACGGGCACATCCTCGCGAAGCATTCATTATGCGATGAAGAAGGCGACCAGTACGGGGATGACTTCGTGCGAGGCAATGCCTGACCATGCGAGGCGCGACGCTTGACTCTCGCCGAAGCACAGTATGAGTCTGACACTAAAGGACTCCTCCCGCTTGCTGACGGTTTAGAGAGCACGAGGAGTGGTCAGGTGCCTTTTATGGCCACCCATCTGTCCAATAATAGTTCCTCTTGGATACCTTCCTTCAAGCCGCTAACGGTAGGATTTCTTTGGCTGATGAGATATTCTAGTTGCCGCCATAGGCGTTTTCACGCCGCTCATGAGTCGATAGACTTGGTCAGCGGGGACAAGAAGATGCCCGATGTTGCAGGCCTTCGCTGAAGGGCTTTTGCCGTCTCATGCCCGACGCACTTACCCGGGGCCCTATATGCCAGTAAGGTCTCATATGCTAGCCACTGAGCAGCTGAGTATCGAGATTCGAGATAGGAATCGGCGTGCCTGTCAGGGATCCTCGACGAGAACTGCATCGGGCGTGTAAGCACTGGGTAAGCAGCCCGTGAACCCCGATCTCGCTTCCCGATAATGACGGCTCGATCAGGAAGACGGTTAGCCGTTCGTGCGCCTGCTGGACAACATTGAGAAACAATGGGCATATAAGAGCTGGTCTGGGATTCACCTCTACAGCAGCTTTTTGCAGCATCTTCGCCTTCGCCTTCGACTACGCAACTCGACATGCGTTCTTTCACTACCATCTCCTTCGCCCTGCTCTCTCTCGCTGGCTTCGCAACTGCGATCCGCAACCCCAACAACCCTGCGGACCCCATCAACTGCCCTCCCAGCGGCGGCGCAGACAAGTGCTCGAAGGAGACCACTGTGAGTGCTTTGTCTCGAGACATAGCAGCGTCGTAATATCCCCCAGTGCAACAATCGCATTCGTCTCAACTATGGCTCGCGCCAGCAGGGGCACTACATCTGGTACCTGTGAGTGCTGCGCTGTTTACCTCGTTGACTAGAGACTTACTAGATTGTAGGAACGACTACGATCCGAACAACCTTCCGCAGGGCATCATCATCACGACGGATACTGTGGGCACCTGTTAAGGAGAGGAGCAGAGACTGCCTATGTCGAGGCAGCATATGTAGTCGAAGGAGGCCGCTAACGTTGGTTTTCAGTACCAATGAAATTCTGTTGGGGTGATTGAGGGCGTAGTGCGAAGAGTGATTTGAGTTTGTCTTCCTCGGCACCTGCCGGAGTCGGGCCGCCTCCCTGACGAGCGCAGCTCGCGCGTTCACCTCTCCTATAATCGTAGCCATCGCGATTCGTTTCTGTGATACTGTGGCCTCTCGATCGTCAGTTGCATTCGACGTCAAGCAAGGATCGGCATTTGCCGATCGTCCTTAGGGCCTTGGCTTCGGACTCAAAAGCGGCGCTCATGTTTGGACCGCGGCCACCCTTTACCCTAAATGCTGAGGCATCGTCGCCCAGTCACTGCATATAGTGACTAGTGCTCGGCCTTATAAGGCTCATAGCAGACACGGCGTAGAAATACAGCAAATACTGCCACAGGAAAGGGTAGTACAAAAAGACGAAGAGCGGACAGCGCGTAAACTAGAACCATAAATCATATAAATAAGCATGCAATTGTCCTGGATCGCACAGCGATGATGAAGTCGTAGGTACGGAGGTCGTAGTCGTGGAAGTGTCCGTGATGTCATGGCCGTACGGCTGCGCTCAGAGCAGCAGCGATGGCGAAGTAGCTCTCGGCAGAGGGCAGAGGGTGCGAGCGGCGTGGCGCAGCTGTCATACAAGGTAACAGCGCAGTCTACGCCTTCGCGCTCTTCGAGCGTTTGGGCCACATGGAGGTCGTGAGCGACGACGACGAACGCGAGCGCCCCGTGGACGCGGACGACGGCGTCGAGCCCGTCGCCAGTGCGGCGTACATGGTATACATCTCGCGCGGCGGCTGGTGGAAGGGGCTGAACGCGTGTGGCGAGGTCGTGCCCGAGGGGAACAGGCCGATCGAGGGGAAGTTGGTCATGATGGCGGATGAGGTGGAATGGGAGGATTGGGTAGGGTGTTGAGTGTCGACGGGATTAGGCTCAAGCGCGGATGATGGTGGGGCGCGAGCACGGGTGAGTCGAGCAGAGTGGGATGAGTTTATGCAGAGACCAGGTCGACGAGACGAGTTGGCTTCGGGTGATTCAAGAAAAGCGGGCGCGGCGAGGAAAGAATGTCGTGGGCGGGCGGCGGCGGTTATGCGCGCCGAGAGTGTTGAGAGGAAGTAACAAAAGAAGAGTGAGAAGAAGAGACGCGCAGCCTGGCGCTTAGATAGAACTACAATGCACGAGGGTGGTGCGAGAGGAAAGGCAGTGGGGGGAGAGCGTTAGAGGACAGGCACTTTAATAAAGCCAGGGAGTACAGTGCGGAGTAATCGTGCCATACAATAAGGAGTACTTTTTATTGTGCGGAAGAGCTGCTTGACAGGCGGATCTGGGACGTATATCGGCGCAGCATCACGCTCTTCGGGTGGGCTCGACCAGAGAACAATAAGCTAGTCACCTGAGTTCGTCCTAGTTCGTCGAAAACAAGAGAATTGGGGTGTACACGAGGGATGTAAGAGCGCATGGCTCTTGGCGCCCGCTTGCAAGTATGCGTCGTCGCGCAAAGACAAGACCGATAACTTCCTGATGAAGGAAGGAGGAGAAAGCCATGCAAGAATCAAACATGTCAACAGAAGTTCAAAAACGTGCTTCCGGTCCGATGTGCCGTTGCTCCCACGCCCCTAAGACGCGATCGCGCGCGTGTATTCCACTTGTCTTCATCCCTCAATAGCGCTCTGCATACCTGGATCACAATGTCAGAATTTCTTCCATATCCATATGTCTGAAAACGGAATCTTATGGCTTCCTCAGGGATGAAGAAGATGAATTCTTGTACGGACCTTCCACGACAAGTGCGCCTGGTAAGCAGCGTTTCCACCCTGGGTTCGGTTCAGTGAGCCTCATGAAGTGCCCCTCTTCCTTGTCTCTTCTTTCGGCATAATAAAACGTCCTGACCGATGCTATGATATGCTTACTCAATGCTTACAGCCCCACCACCGTGAGTGAAGTCCACAAAGAAGTATCTCAGACGCTGAAGCCGTCCCAGTGCCGCACCTGCAAGCGCCGCTCCCAGCAACAATGTCGTTGCGAAGCTCGAAGCGGAGGCAGATGCTCAAGAAGAAGCCACTCCAGGACTCGACGGAACGCCAGGACTGGACGCGCCACAGCAAGATGCGCAAGAAGCACAGTCCCGCGAGGACAGTGACGAGGAGATGGACAGCGAGGACGAGGATGTGCGTTGAGATTCTTCTGCAATTGCATTCATACTGACTACGTGCAGGATGTAGAAATCATCATGGAAGCGCCGGTGCCACGGTCGCTGGATCTGAGGTGTGTTCGCTCCATCTTCATTCGAGGCAGCAATTAACGACATTTACCAGACAACAAAACCGAGGAAGGTCATACGTGAACCCAGCTGCCAACAGGAGCAGTACGTCTCCACAGACAACCTCTACTTCCTTTGTTCTTTTGTTGAAGCCCCACAGCACCCACAGGCCAGAATCCCTCCCTCACCACCGAGTACCAACCCATACAACGCGGGGCCACCACACCATCCACTCAGCCCCCTGCCCCTCAACCGATCCCTCAATCATCATCTACACCCGCACCCTCCGCAAGCGCCCAACCAACCGCTACCACCCCCGCGCAGCCCAAAGACGAACCTAAAGATGACGGCGTTGACCCGAACACACTTCCCCCTGCCACCCGAGCTGACTCCCAGCCCGAAATCGACCCCGGCGCAGTCGGCATCTTCGAGGGCCGCCCCATCATCGACCTCGACCTCGCCGCGCTCGCCGACAAGCCCTGGCGCCGCCCGGGCGCGGACCTCTCCGACTGGTTCAACTACGGCTTCGACGAGATCAGCTGGGAGGCGTACTGCTACCGCCGGCGCGACCTCGGCGAGCTCGCGGACGTGCTCAAGGCGAACGTGCTCAACTTCAGCGGCATGCCCGAGGACCAGCTCACGCAGCTGCCGCCGGAGGTCCGGCAGATGGTCATGACGGGGACGAACGCGCTCATGAACAACGCGGCCGCGGGCGGGGGCATGATGCCGAACGCGGGGATGATGATGGACATGGGCGGGATGATGGATATGGGGATGGGAGGCGGGGGTATGGGAGGGATGGGCGGTGGGGGCATGGGCGGTATGGGCGGCATGCCGATGGACCAGCAGCAGCAGCAGGGCGCGGCGCCGAAGCAGGAGTTCGAGGGCATGGAGGGCGGCATGGGATACGGGATGGGGATGGGCATGGGCGAGTACGGCATGCAGGACCAGCAGCAGATGCAGCAGCAGATGGGCGGGCAGATGACGCCCCAGATGACGGGGCAGATGAACCCGCAGATGCAGCAGCAAATGGGTGGGCAGATGCCTTTCCAGGGTATGGAGGGCCCGTCCCAGAGTCCGCCAGTACCAGCCGCAGGGCGTGGGGGACCGCCGCCTTTCCGCGGACGTGGATCGTTGCGCGGACGCGGAGGGTTCGCGGGTCGCGGGCGTGGTGCTCATGGTGCGCGATCCTTATTTCTTCATTCTCTAATGCACAACTGGCTAAGATCGCACATCAGTGCCAACACCTCCCGTCCGCTCAACCTCGCCTTTGCCACCCAACGTCCCAACCGGCCCCCGCAACCAAAACAAGTACAAAGACCGGGACAACAACGCCCAGTCTGTCGACGGCCTCGATTATGGCGGCGGCGCCTCCGCCCGCACGCAAAGTCGCGAGCCAGACGAGAGGGCGTAAGTCACCCAACATCATGTCTGCGTACACCTGTATTAATTTTCGCAAGTTACAGGAAGCGCCGAGCGTCCCCGAACTACGACGACTCTCGCAGCTCTTCCAAGAGGCGGTAGACTCACTGTAATTGCTTGTGCTGTACCTTACACCCGATGTCATCTTGGTGCCCTGCAAGCCTGATCTTCGCCTGGTCAACTAAGCTCCCACGACGCTGCCTATGAACCCGTTGCTCGAATAACCAGGATCAGTTGGTAAATTACAGATTGCCAATGCGTGGTGAAAGCAACTATGCGGATCATAAATAAGGTAGACCGATGGCAGAGAAGAGAGGAGAAGAAAAAAGAGACGAGCTATGTATGCGCCGGAAGAGCGAGCTATGCGACTATTGCTAGTAACGACCGATGATGATTTGTCCACCGTTGAGAGTTTGTCCAAGCGGGGAGCGTAAGGAGCGAGGGAGCGAGTACGACTGCGACGGTTGTGTGGGTGTATGGGTGTATGGGGCGACGATGTGTACGGGTGTACGGATGCGATGGTGAGTGTACGAGGCGGTGGTGTGGGCGGGTACATTCATGTGTATGCAACAGACAGCGGGTTGCAGGAGGAAGGTGAGGATGAGATGCGTGCGGCGGGGATGAGGAGCGCGGACACGGGAGGATATTTTGGGTGGAGCGGCATGCAGGGATGAGGGAAGCACTACTATCCAGAGGACTGCGATTAGTATAAGTGGATAATGATACGGCGGACGTGGTCGTCGTGTCTCGTGGCAGCGGGTCGTCAAGTCGTCAACAGAAAGGGCAAGGGGAAAGACAGGATCAGGTCGCAAAGGATCCTCGCCTATAGCAGCGCGGTCGCGTCCTTGCCCTCCTTGACCAGGCCCGCCCACGTCCGCCTCCACTCCGCCATGCTCTGTCGCAGCTTTGTGTCCGCGAGCATCTTGGACATCCAGTTCAGCAGCGCGTCCTCGTCCTCGGGGACGAAAAACGAAGAGAGTAGCGAGAGGATGCTTTCGAAGGAAGCCCCGGGCGCGACGATGTGATCCCGGAATACGCGCACGACGGCTGCAGCAAGAATCACCCACACGTCACGCCCCTCTAGCAGCCAGCAGTCCCAAAGGCGGAGCACCGTCTGGAAGGGGAGGCTGGTGACGAAGAGGGTGATGTACCATTTGGTGGCGTAGGCGGTCGTGCCAACGCCCTTGTCGCGGAGCGCGGCGTAGACGTCGGGCATGGTGGTCTGCATGATGCGCTCCTGGACGTAGATAGCCTCGAGCAGGCCAGGGAAGCCGGGCGCGAACATGGAGTGCAACGAGTACGCAGGTGACGAGTGCATGAAACAAAGCAGGGTGTAGACGGTGGATGGAGGGAGGTGGAGGAGTAGTGTTGATGCTATGGGGCCCATGCCTTGAACGTAGCCACATGTATCGCAGTACAGCGAGAATGAGTGGAGGACGTGGAACAGTGCTCTTTGACTGGGGAGTGTGTTAGGCTTTGGACTAGCACTACTTGCAGACACACGTACCCAAAGCCATATCGTGTCTTGAACATAACGTGTCCACCAATCGTCCTTGGCACATCCAAATCGATCTGAATGTCGTAGGACGACGGCTGCTCGAGCTTCTCCAGGTAAACCGACTGCAATCTCTTCATCTCGGCCTCCACCTGCCGCTCGCCCCCGAACCCAGGATGACCTTCGCCCAGACCAGCCTTGCATACAGCCCTCCGCACGAGAATGACCCAAGTCGCGCTTCTCCACCGATCAGGGACACCCTTGTACACGCGCCGCTTCAGCTTCTTCTCGGAGACGCCCTCGCGAATGCCCCAGGTCTCGATGTTCCCGCCCTCGTCGCG
The DNA here is from genome assembly GCF_000143185.2 of Schizophyllum commune H4-8. Lineage (NCBI taxonomy): Eukaryota > Fungi > Basidiomycota > Agaricomycetes > Agaricales > Schizophyllaceae > Schizophyllum > Schizophyllum commune. The sequence goes on along the minus strand of NW_026089539.1, from coordinate 3,708,803 downwards.
TGTGAGCGGGACGACCATACGACCCCATTTCTCTAGCCGAGGCACCTCCTTCGTCAAGGGCTGCGGGGGTGGTAATGATGACAGTGAGGGTGGTGCTGGAGGCGGGGGTGCGTTGTTGTTCTTCGAGGCAGCAGCGAAGGCCGATGGTGCGGAGCCCGCATCCACGGTCGCGGGCGCGATCATCTTCAGTGGTTGCGATAGTGGCGCCGCAGGCATCTTGACGAGCCGCTCGTGCGCACCCGATTCATAGAAGCCATACCGGTCGAGCGTCTGCAGGACGGCGCGCTCCTTGTCATCGAGATCCTTCTTCTTCTCGTCGACGTCAGCGATCGCCTGCGCGGCGTCCATCTGACTGTTGCGACTGCTGCCTACACGCGCACGTGTGCGCTCGACACCCTCAACGAAGCCGTCGCCCTTCACGCCACAAAGATCGAGCAGCGCGTACGTATGTCGTACGTGGAACGCGTCCGGGTCCTCGTTCGGGTGCGGCGTTGGCGTCTTCAGGGGGCCTGAGTGCGTGAGCGAGGCGACGCTCCGGGAGAGGTTGGTCATGGCGCTCAGTGAGTGCTTGCGCGTGATGGTGGGCATGCGGGCGGCTGAATGGGGGGAGTTGGGTGCGGATGAGGAGGTCATGGAGCTCGTGCTCGGCTGGTGTGGCGACAGAAGTTCATTGGAAGGTCGAGGGGAGGGTGTGAATGACGATTCGAGCGTCGAGCCGGTGTGTGTCGGTACGGGGGACTGCTCCTCCGCAGCCGAGTTCACTGCATCGTCTGACGATGACCGTATCGTGACCTGCGGGACGAAGCCGTTCCGCTGCTGGCGCCCGTACGACGTCGGTTCCACTGAGAGCGATCCATCGGCGGAGACCATGGCCTTCGTCGACACCTCAACGACTCCATCGTATACGTCGTCCGAGTGCATACTGAGCTCGCTGATTCTGTTGCTGAGCCGCTTCGTGTACGATATCCGTGGGTTATCCGCGGACCCTGCGCCGTCCGCGTCGCCGTCTTTGCCCTCGCCGTACATGGAGTAGATGGAGAATATGGTCGTCTCAGACGATGTGGGTGCGTGATACTGGTAGGAGGAGCGGGAGGAGCGCGCGGACGCGACGGTGACCGTTGTTCGTGGGGATACCGACGACGAGCGCGGCGGGAACTTTTCGACGTCGTACGGGGTCGGCGGGACGAGAACAACTGAGGGAGCGGCCATACGGCTCAGCCGGCGCCGACGACGATGGTGGGGGGAGGAGGCAAGGAATAAAGGCGGCGGAAGCGGAGGTAAACGAGAAGGCACTCGGGTGGCGAAGTGCCGATTCCAAGTCGAGGACGCTGTGTGACGCTGTTCTGCCTTATATGCCGCTGGAACAAAGGGGCAGGCTGCAGAGAACAAAGCAGAGACAGCGACGCTCGCGAAGAATGGCGGAGCAAAGCAAAGGAATGATCCAGCGCGCCTCGAGGTCAATTGTCTCAATTACTTCATACGCCCGGCCCGAGGTTGCTCTCCGGTCTGCGCACTCACGCTCAGACCGTTTCGAGGCTCACAACAGCCCGAAAAGCACCACGAAAGAATCGCAACCGGGTTGCGAGGGTGCTGCTACCACAATTAGACTCCCCGACGGCCGCATGCCACGTCTTTTCCTCGACATTGGACTTGTCGAAATGAAGCCATCGAACGTCAAGTTGGAAGTACACACCCAGAAAAGGGTAGAGTGGCAGGAAGTAGGACAGGAAGTAGTAATCGCGGTAGCGAAGTAAAGCCAGAGTTCCGTCATGCTACATGTGCAAGGAAGCCTCCAAGACCCAACAGTCAGTCCAAAAGTATTATACAAACATTCCAAGCTAAAGCTCGGGCTGCTACCAAGACGCACCCTGGCCAACACCGAGAGATGGAATTATACCAAGTGGATCCTCGTCCAAGCGCGCCTAGTCGGATAGTTCAGCAGCTAGATCCTCGTCATCCAACAACCCCGACGCGTATGCCTGCCAGCAAGTCAGCCAGCGTCGACGCGTCAACCGCACGCCACCCACCTCAAGCTCCTGACTGGAAAGCTCGACAGCAGCCACCTTGCACGCCGTCCGCGGCGGATCAGGCGAGTTGATCTCGTTCAGCAGCTCCTCCTCATCGTCCACGAAGCAGCCCTCAAAGTCCGCTATGTTCACCTCCTCGGGCGACACCATCTTCCCCGGCGACAGCACTTGCCTCGTCGGCGTCTGCGGCGCGCGCATTGGCGTCTCGGGCGCCTTCGCCAACGTTGGCGAGTCCCACGCCTGGTGCTGCCCGCTACTGCGCCGCTGCCCACTCGAATCCACGCGTTGGAACTTCGTCCGCGAGTCCGGGGTACCCGGCGTCCCCGCAACCTCTACCGGCGCGCGCCTCTTCTCGGCGATCTTCTCTTCCACCGCAGCGATTCGCGCGCGCACATCGCGCTCCAGTTGCTCCCAGTTGCGCTCGCCTTCGACGGGATTGCTATACCCTGCCACGGCGAGCCGGTCCGCACCTTCGTTGCCGGGGACGCCGGAGTGCCCTCGTACGTGCTCAAGGCGGACCTTGTGCCCGAGGCGGGAGCGGAACTCGAGAAGGCTGTCGATATACTTGATGAGACCGACATTGAGCACGGGTTCGCCGTTGGCTTTGCGCCAACCGCGATTTCGCCAGTTGGGGATCCAATCGCGGAAGCCTGAGGTGGATGAGCGAGGGAATACCATGGAAATGGAGGAGACCTACACTGGATGGAGTACTTGGAGTCAGTCATGATCTTGAGTGGTCTGTCTCGTTTGTAGGGGAATGTTTCGAGGACGCGGGCTATGGCCTGCACATTCGTTAGCATCTTAGGATGACGAGCATAAATACAGCACTCACGATGAGCTCAGCACGATTGTTGGTTTGGTCCCCAGGACATCTTTCCGACATATTCCTGTAGCACCCAGTCATTAAGCGCCCCCGCGAACTATAACTCCTCGCGCACCTCTCATCACCCACCCCATACCACACGCCCACACCCGCCAGGGAGCCCGGTCTCCCATTCCCCGAGCACGCCCCATCCGTGTAGACCACATCCCACTCGCCCTCACTCCCAGTCTCCGCCTGCATCTCCGACGCCGGCCGCTTCCCCACCGCTTTCGAGGTGCTCGGAGCCGCTGCATTCGGTGTGCTCGGCATCACCGCAGGCTTGAACTTGCTGGGTCCCGGCGTTTGCACAATAGGTGATGCTGAAGCGGGGGCTGGAGTGGCAGGCCCACCGCCGGGACCGTACTGAACGAATTTCTCCGCCTCAGCGCGGGAGAAGAACGCCCTGTAGCGCGCTCCCGGGAAGTTCTTGACTTGAACCTCGCAGTCCGTCCTGAGGGGAAATGCATCTCAGCTAATCATTCCTGCGCGTGTAGACTACACCGCGACGCACCACGTCTCGAATACGCCAGTTTGGGATCCCTTGTGCACCGCGTAGAACTTGGTCCGCTTCGACATCTGAATCTGATCGACGAGTATGGTGGTGCTGGCTTGCGTCTTCTCGTCTTCTATAAGAGTCCCTTGATAGACGGTTGTGTTGCTGCTATATACACGGGAGATATGAGGCGGGCGCAGAGCGCGCCAGATGCGTATCGCGGCGGCCACGATGATGGGAGAGGATAAGCGCGCGAGTCGCGCTGGGGAATCGGAACCGCTCAATTCACGAGTGATCACGGGATCTCGGCAGGTTCCGACGAAGTTGAACTTCGGCCTCCACTCATTCGACTGGTTACGGCGTTCGTATCCTGATCTCGAGATCCTCCAAAATATTTGTGCAGCACGTTCATGATAACAACTTCATCTGACTATATATGCCCACTGCACAATCTATAGCGGCTTCTGCCCGACTCCTTAACAGGTTCCTACGGTGTCCGTCGTGATGATGATGCCCTGCGGGAGGTTGTTCGGGTCGTAGTTGTTCCTACCATGAGAGTAAGTCTCTCGTCAACAAACGAAGTAAGCAGCGCAGTACTCACAAGTACCAGATGTAGTGCCCCTGCTGGCGCGACCCATAGTTGATACGGATGCGATTGTTGCACTGAGAATTGGTTCAGCAATCACAATCATGATTATTTTTCCGACTGTCGCACTCACCCTGGTCTCCTTCGAGCACTTGTCTGCGCCGCCGCTGGGAGGGCAGTTGATGGGGTCCGCGGGGTTGTTGGGGTTGCGAATCGCAGCTGCGAAACCAGCGAGGGAGAGCAAGGCGAGGGAGATGGCGGTGAAAGCATGCATGTCGAGTTCAGCAGCTAACGGCGGGAATGCTGTAGCTAGCTGCTCTGTTGGCGAGGTCCAGGTCAGCTTTTATATGCCTATTGTTTTGCAATGTTGTACAACAGGCGCACAAACCGCGAAACGAATGTTTAATCAGGCCGCCATTATCGGGCAGTGGGATCGGGGTTCACGGGCTGCTTACCCAGTGCTCACACCCCCCGATGCAGTTCTCATCGAGGATCCCTGACAGAGACGCCGATTCCTATCTCGATCCTCAATACTCAGGTGCTCGCTGACTGGAATACTATGAGACCTTGCTGGCATATAGGACCCCGGGTAAGTGCATCGGGCATGAGACGGAAGAGCCTCTGCGCCGAAAGCCTTCGACATCGGGCGCCTATTTCTTCCCTTCTGACCAGGTCTGTGGGTCGGTGAGCGGCGTGAAGACGCCCATGGCGGCAGCTAGAAGTGCTGATCTGTCGGATATTCTCGCCATTAGCTGAGAAGGTATCCAAGGGGATCTAACGTCGGACAGATGGGTGGCCATAAGACGCACCTGACTACTCCTCGAGACCTCGATATTGTGGACAGGGAATGAGTCCTGGGGAGTTCGACACACTCTATGCTCTGGTGCAAGTCAAGCACTGCATCTCACATACTTAAACAGCGCCTTGTACGAAGTCATCCCCGTCCTCGTCGCGTTCTTCATCGCGTAATCGGTTGTCCTCGAGGATGCGCCCCTCATTTCCGAGCTCTAGACGCCGAGGAGATCATACTTTATTCAAAAGAGGAAGGTGGAAACAGCGCACCTACACCCTGGTCCAGTCAGCATTGTCAGCACCAACATCGACTCACAAGCAAACAGGACCAAAAGGATCGAATATAAAAGCCGAGGGGGCTGCAGGTCGGCTTCAGCATCTACTTCAGCCAAATAGCACTCGCTACCGTTGCCCATCTCACCTGAACACCATGCGTCTTTCCATTGCCGTCTTCGTCGCCTTCCTCAGCGGTCTTCATCACCAAAAACACCCCCGCGGCCAAGCCGCTTGAGACCGTTTGAAAATTTGGCAGCTCCTGAAGGCGCTTGAACACTCTTGAGCCTGCTTGAGCCCACTTGAAAGTGCTTGAGGATTTTGGGTCCCATGTCAAGTGTACTCAAGAGGACTGATGGATCTTTGACTACTCACAAGCACCTTCAATCATGGTCTGACTTATTATATTGCATTGGCTCTAAGTACAGTAACCACAAGTAAATAAGGAATTAGTAGAGCATACTCAAGAGGGAAGGGAAGACAGTGGGCCTTCTGTGATAATACAAGTGAATTAACATATTATTACTCTAGAGAGAACTGCATGAGAGCAAGGAGTGAGACCACGCAAACGGGAGAGGCGAGGGCGGCAACAACGGCCGCGCCACTGGACGAGGCGAAGGTCGGCGGGTCGGGCCGGCCTTCCAAAAATCACGTGACTGGCCGGAAATGTTCCGCCCGCAGTCACTTTTCGTCTTGTCTTCGTTGATCACCACTTGTCCGCTCGACGCGCGTCAGCCGCCAGGCCGCGCGCTGTCCTTAGCTCACATCCTCTCGACATTGCTACCGCCTCCACCGCTGCCACCTCTGCTTCGCCACGGCTGACGCGCCCAATGACGCGTCACCAAGGCGACCGCCAATGCAGGTCGCATGCCGGCCACATCGCTGTTGCCGTCATCCCCCGTCCTCACCACCATCCACGTCTACACTGCCGCGCGTCTTCTGGGCGCAGGTGCTATATTCACGCCCACCTCAGCTGCCGCGCGCGCGAGGGCCGATCGCCGGGTGACGTGGCGTGTCCAGGTCGACGCGTGTGTCTACGCGAGAAGTTCGGTACGTCCGGCCTGGCTGGGCTTGCATACACCCGCTGACCGGCCATACACTGTTTCGTCACGCGCGGGCGTGCGAGGACTGGGTGAGCGGGTCGCCGCGCGTGCAGCGGCTCGGGACGGAGCGGAGAGATGCCCGGCAACGCGCAGGACAGCGCGGGGCACGACGTCCGCTCAAGTGTGCCACCCGGCGAGTGCCATGCATCCTGGGCATTTACCTGGGGTGTGCGCCTCGACGGCAGGCGCGCGCGCGCGCGGCCTCGGCGCAAGCTCGGCATTTGCCGAGTGGCGAGCTTTTGAGCCCGCGCCAGCATACGATACGAGGAGCATCGCAGGTACGTGTTCGAGTTCAGGACGTGCTGATGGGTGCGGAAGGTGCAGGCGAGACGTTGAGAGCCTGAGCGGCCCAGACAGGCATTGCGGCATTGGGATGCGCGTGACGACGAGGGTGGGGCGGGCGGTGGATGCGTGGATGAGCGCGGGAATGTGCGCAACTGATGCGCAGTTACCTGGGACATGCTGGATGTGGCGGGACGTGCGCGCGACGGTTCGGGAAGGCAGTCGTCGCAACCACGTGCTGCGATGCTGGGGAGGGAGTGCTCGGGGAGACCTAGCAATGTAGTTCTTTAGCATAGTATGGATTGTCAATTAGTGACTGATCAATAAGAAGCAAATTTAGTGACCTGCCAAGTGAATGTAGTGATTGTGAAAAGTCAGATTTGAAGCAGCTTGACAGTGCTTGGCTGAACTCAAGCCAACTCAAGCGGGTTCAAGGATGAGTCAAGTGTCTTGAGAGTGTTTGATATCAGGCAATAACTTTTGAAGCTCTTGAGTGTTTGAGACGCTTGAGCCCGCTTGAGCCCAGCTGAGTCTGCTTCCAGCCCCGGACCACTTTTCCTGATGTTGTCGCCGCCGAGAACGCCACCGAGCTCGAGGCGCTCGTCACCGACCCCACCAACCCGCAGAACCTCATCAACTGCCCGCCTGGCGGCGGCGCGGACGGCTGCCATCTCGAGACGAGGGTGAGTTTCCCGTGATGAATACACGCCGAAGTCAGCGTTGATGCCCCACAGTGCGACCGCATCCGCATCAACTACGGCTACAGGTTCAATGGACACTACATCTGGTAAGTTGTGGACGCTCGGTCTCGCTGGAGTTTCTTGCTCACCTCGAGGTCGTGTAGGTACAACTACAACATCAACTCGGTGCCCGACGGCAAGCGCATCGAGATCGACAACCAGGGGACTTGTTGAGAGGCTGAAGTGCCGAGGAATCCGTTGAGGAGCTGGACGGAGCCGACATCGAGCAATGTCGTGAGGTGGAAAGGATGTCGACGAAGTGCTTCAGATTGCGGAATCGAAAGATATACATATTCTTTGAGGTGCAGATACTGGTGGATCAATGAGAGAGGATCCGCGCGCGCTCATCCCGTATTCATGAGCAAACGAAACAACCAGTCGTCGACTCTTTCGAGCTCCTCAGCGCTCACGCAGAATTGTTACCCAGGCCGCCGTGACAGAGCGGGACAGGTCACATTTGTTTCCGATTCAGATCTCATTCGCCGGCCATCAGAGAGCGTGCGGCATATGCCGATTTCATGAGCGTTGACCCATGAATACTGTACTCCAGAAATGCAGAGTCATCACAAACGAGTCAATGAAGTAGAGGGCAGATCTTTCGACACAATAGCGCCTCAAAGTACAAGCATAAATATCAGGTCACCATCTGAGGCCCGCTTCGTAATCCCATCGACCTCCTCTCAGCCATCATATCAAGCCTCTCAGCAGGTCCCAACAGTGTCGGTGGTAATGGTGATACCCTGAGGAAGGTTGTTGGGGTCATAGTCGTTCCTGGATAGGCCATGAGCATACAAGGAAACCGAGAACCGTCAAGAGCAAGTGTACGCACAAGTACCAGATGTAGTGTCCCTTCTCGGTCTGGCCGTAGTTGATACGGATGCGGTTGTTGCACTGAAGGGCGTCGAGTCAGTCAAGAAGACCCATGCATCCCACAAGAAGTCACGGAAATTGCCACAAAGTCCACTCACCGAAGTCTCCTTCGAGCACAGGTCCGCGCCGCCACTGGGCGGGCAGTTGATGGGGTCCTGAGGGTTGTCCGGGTTGCGGATCGCGGCGGCGAAGGCAGCGAGGGACACGAGAGCGGCGATGGGGGTGAAGGCGCGCATTGTGGTCGTGAAAAGGTTGCTGAGGGTAAGAGTGTGGATGGGACTGCTGGTCTGGAGTCCGAGGCTGATGCAAAAGGTAGGGAAGCGAGACTAGCGTCCTTTTATATGAGGGAAGCCTGTGGGCGCAGCGGTGCTCTTCGTCAGCCAAGACGCTCACCAGTCAGCGCCCGCTTGCTGGAGGCGAGGCCGCTGAGCTCGGACAGCTGTGTTGGGGACTGTGGAGCCTCTTGAACGCGCGAGGGAGTTTCATTGGAGGTAATTTGCGCTGGGCCTTCCATTGTGGCAGAGTCAGCTCTGTCTGAGCATTCAACGAGCGCACTGAACACAAAAGGAGGTAACAAACAATAGTAAATAATCTCCTCATGAAACTTCATTCCGACATAGGATATCGATCCCTGTTCAAGCGAGCGGTGCGCAACGCCACCAATCGCTCGCTGCGAAGCACGAGCTCCACAACGATCACGTTACAGGCAGGCGTGTTGTAGGCCTTGGCGTTCGACGCGCCCTCCATGCGTCGTCGAGAGACAAATGCGTCCGTACTCCTCGGGTTTGGGCAGTTGACGAGGATCAAGCGAGCTATCCAGCTGACCCTCTCATGCTGTGGCGAGCAGTGAGCGCTCTGTGGAGCCAACATAGCCGTGCCGACTCATGCTTACCATGCCTTGACGCGAGTGAGCGAGCAAAGGTTGGACGAGCTGGTATAAAAGCTGAGCAGAGAAGTCTCATATCTTCAGCACTCACTTCCGTCCCCCGACGACACTCACCACCTCATATTGATCCTCTCAGTCACGATGCGCTTGTCCCTCGCTGTCGCCCCCGCCCTCTTCTTCGGCTTCGCTGCCGCCGCGGTCACCAACGCTGAGAAGCGCGACGTGACGGACCCGACGAACCCGCAGAACCTCATCAACTGCCCGCCAGGCGGTGGCGCAGACGGCTGCCACCTCGAGACGACGGTAAGCGGTTTGCAGGAGGTGTTCAGAGGCAATGCTAACGACGCATTAGTGCGACCGCATCCGTATCAACTACGGCTACTCATTCAACGGGCACTACATCTGGTAAGCTTCGCGCTCTTGATTGATTCTAAGCGTCGCAGACTCACCTCTCGCCAGGTACAACTACAACACGGACGATGTGCCCGATGGCAAGCACGTCGACATCGACAACGAGGGGACTTGCTGAAGGACTCACGAGGTGCACGAGATGGACCGTATTTATATTGCTGCACAAGCGAGATGTATTTAAGATGAATGCATGATGTCTTCATCGATGTTGACGAGTCGTGAGCGAGGCAGAGAAGTCAAGTTCAAGGAAGGTGGTCATGGTGGTCGGCAGCGAGAGATCAGTACTTCCTCGCCAGCTTCATGAAGGAAGTTGGCTTAGGAAAGTCGAAGTCGAAGTTCGTCGACACGGGAGTTGGAAGGTCCGTGGGCCAGGGAATGGGTTCCTCGCTCTCGATGAGGGGCCTCTCGGGCGACGCGGCACCCTCCTCCGGGACGCTTCTGACCGGCAACCCCGCCCCCGCCACTATTCCACCAACACCACCAGCGACACCTCCAACCACGGGCAAGCCGCCTACCACGTCGGTGGGCCCACCCGCGCCGCCTCCAAGTCCGCTGGTGACACCCCCAAGCCCGGCGGTGACGCCGCCGAGAACACCTGTAACGCCTCCAAGTCCGCCGCCACCAAGCTGACGCTTGCCAGCAACGGCTGGCAGCCCCGCTCCTCCAGCAGCGCCCTCGACACTGCTAACTATACCGCCAGCAACGGGAAGGCTGGCGACCACGCCAGTGAGACCGCTTGCGCCCCCAACCGTGCCGATGATACCGTCCAGCTGACGCTTGGCAGCCACGGTTGCAGGAGCGTCATGTTCGGCAGCCGAGCGCGCCTCAGCCTCGCCCTCGGCGGGCTGCGTCTCGGGAACGACGTCCAGTGCTGACGGCGACGAGGCTCCTCCAAGTCCGCCGGTGATCCCACCCAAGATAGGGTCGACGATAGGAAGACCACCAAGGAGTTGCCGCTCCGCAATGACCTCAATCTCGCGCTTGAGGGGAACGGCAGGGACGAGGCCCTCGACCGCGCCAGCGGCACCCGCAACCGCACCGACGGCCCCTGCCACCTCTGTGACAGAGCCAGCAACGGCGGTGACCTCGCCAGTCACGGCGTCGATTTGGCGTTTGCCGATGACGGCGTGCCCGCAGGTAGACAGAGAGCGGTTGCAGTAATCGAAGGCTTCTACAACGAGACCCCCGTCGTTCACCTATAGGAAAGGGAGTGAGTCATTACAATGAACAAGCGCTAGGAAGGACGCACGTCGTATGGGCAGGCATATTCATTGGCCCGTTGAGAAGCACTGCTAGAGTAGCTGGTAATAGGGTCAATTACTTGGCAAGGGCGAGCTTTGAGGTTACGACGTACGTGCAGAGCACATTCCCGCGGTGCACTTCCGCATCGGCGAGATGGCCGCCGCGCACATCACGCTGAGGGCAATCATGAGTGCCGCAGACGCGGCCGTGAACACCGACCGAGACGGCAGCGACATAAGCAAGGAGGTAGAGGACTTTGCTGCCAGACATGATGTTGTTCTGAGGGCCTCGGTATGGAGGTGTTGGGGAGAGCCCCAAGAGCGTGGGCGGTCTTATAGTTGTCGCTGTACCGTCAGAAGCAAATCTAGGCCAGCTGAACCGAGCAGAATGCACGCGGGAGGCTGCGCCTCTGTCGAACTAAGGTGGCGGTGGGGAGGTTCTCGGTATCATGTAGTCAACACTTGACCGACAGGAGGCGTACTTCCTCTTCGCATCAGCGCGGTAGTTCCTAAGGAAGTTCATTGACTTGAGGCTACTATTCGCGAAGAGAGGTAAATCAGACTATACAGCTCCAACTGTACGTTGATGGGGCGAAGATAGCCTGGTCTTTTGCAGCTAGTCCTGTTCAAAAGGATCGTAGAATGAGCAGGGCCCTGAATTTGAGCTGGAGAAACGAATAGATCGGCAGGCCACCAATCAGCATGGCGGTGAGAGACAACGTGGAGGGAGATCGCGACTGCCTCTTGCAGATATATCGGAGAATGCCGAGGGCATCTGCCCCGCCGCGGAATATTCGGCGATGTCTTCCCTGCAGTCAAATCAGTGAGAATACTCAACCCATTCTACCCATCTGTACATTCAATACATGCAAGACTAATCTCGTGGCCAAAGCCAGCAGATTTCACAGTCAACAACCCTTTCCACAAATCCGCGGTTCAGCCCCAGCCTAAGGCGAGTATGTATCGAGCCATTTGAGGCATGAGGAGGTATATAAAGCGACATGAAGCCGGTTTGTAGAACAATAGACATTCACAGATTAGAGGACATCCTCATAATCGAAGGGATCCACCCTTTCTCGCTCGTCGTCCTTGAGTCCTGGCGGGATTGACATGGAATGTACGAAGGCAGTCAATGCCTGCGCCGCGTGGTTGTCCTCGAATCCCATATCATCGCATACACAGCGTACGATCCTCTCGACCTGGCTGGCGAACCTGCACGCTCTGACCTGGTTTATTTCGCCAGAATTTGAAGCGCGTTCCCTATCCTGTACACCCTGTTCATTGAAAGGACAGGATGGAGAACCTGTAGGCACTCACATATAATAAAGACATGGTACCACCGTATGTTATGGGGTCCTTGAAGTCGCGAAAATGCGGGTCAACCTCGAGACAGGCGAACATGGCCTCAAACCGCATAGCTGAGTCCAGCCTGTCGATGTAGTAAGGCCTGAGCTGAAAGCTCGCTGAGTAAATGTCCTTGCACATGATCACGATCCGACTCACTGCATACTTCGTATCAACTGTGAGGGCAAGATTGAGGTGTAGTTGAAAATTCTTGGGTAGTTCTTCGAGCAGCCACTCGAGGGTGAAGCCAAGCTCCATGAACCACGTTTGACGGTTCTTCAGGCCCGCCGAGCCGCACATCAATTCCTCGAAAGGTTTCGGTAACCGTCTCCTCCGTGCGTCCTCGAAGACTCTGTAGTGCTTGTACCAGTAGCCCGAGAGCGCGCGCATGAGCTGATGACTGGTCTGCGTGAATGCCTTGTCTGCATTGACAGTGGCGTCGCTGGTAACTCCATCGGTAATGTGTTTGGCTCGCCAGGCACAACACGGGTCGACAAAGCGAGTCCATTGGACGCTAAGCGCGAGCACTGCATTTAGCTGGAAGCCGTCGATCACGTTGTGCGATGATAGGGCGGTCGCTTGATCCTGAAAATACAGCAGCCACAGCATCACGTCCCGAGCGTCAGTTAGTAGTGCATAGGGTGCCGGAGTACGACGATTGATTTTAGCCATTTCGGGAGAGCGGTGGAACGGTGGGCGGCTGAGAGCGAGGGTTGGCCTGTCTTTGAACGAGGCTACTAAATAGTCATGCCTTTGTGTTCAAAGCGCTGGTCCAATCGGACAGAGCATAGCATGCACCTTTGAATGTAACGGTTGCCGTTTGTGACCTGCTCCGGTAGCGCACCTGCATTTGACTCAAGCGAGCCGTGCGCGGTCCTAGCACCGTGAATTTGGCGCCCTGCGACGCGTATCTGCATCGATTTATCCAAAGAAGGTCTACACCTTCGCCGTGGGTGTACTTCATCGACGATGCCACGATTGTCGAGCTATCTTGCAGCGTATATTGACCCTAATGAGTGGCAATGGTAAACAAAGGACAACGAACAAAAGCGCCACTTAATTCATTGACCCTCCGCGCGACACATGCATTGTACTGCGGTGGCCATCGCAGGCCTTTGCTCATATAAACACCGAAGGCCGCGAGCAGCGCCACACCACTCTCACCTTTCGTCTTCGATGGCCTCCTCCCCGACGTCCGAAGTGCAGCGCTTCTTTGCCTTTCCTCCGGGTACTAACAGCGCGACCGCGGCAGACGACATTGAGGCCTACGGAGAAAATGTGGCGATCATAAACGAGTGGCAACGCCGCCACTTTCAGCCTCGGATCGACAGGTTGAAGCCTCCCACGGACGGTGCTTGGATAATCGACCGCTACTTTGCACGAGAAGTCCTTTGTCTATCGCGTGACTGGTATCTCTTTGACTGCGTCGTCTGCGAAGACGAACTCCCGCCTTTGACGCAGGAAGCCTTCGAGGAGAGGGGCCGTTCGCTCCTCGAGAAGCTGGGCGAATACTGGAAGCGGTACTCGCGTGGCATGGAGACATGGAGGACGAGATGGACTTTTGATTTCACTGTCGACGACGAGACCGAACATAAACTGAGGATGTGGTGTCTTGTCGAGAGGCTAGACATGTATCAGTTGAAGAAGATCCTCACGGACGAGGAAGAGACTAGCCTGTGGCGCGTTTTTCGCATGGGTTTGTTCCACTGCGTTCAGGGAAGATGGGTGAGTGCGTATGTTCCCGCGTGTCTTTGTCACTCACCTCGCTCGCGTTCTAGCCCTCGAGATATTTCCGAGAAATGCAACATTGGGAATATCGTTTTCTCGCCATGTCCCGGTGTTTGTGGCCCGATATGCTCCACCTCGGGTACATCGGGGATCCAGTGACGCTAGGCGGTGCGATGGCCTGCTATAACGTATGTGTCCTCCAACCTGCGACAAACCGCTAACAAGAGTCTTTTCAGATGAATCAGTACAAGATGGATGACTCTCACCAACGCCTCGCGTACTACGCAGACAATGTGTCGAACATCTTCCAGTTCGTCAACAAGCACGCATGGGAGCCTGTCGAAGCCAAAGCGTCACAGGCGATTAGCGCCTTCCTGATCTACACTACAGAGAGCCAAGTAGAGTGATACGTTGAAGGGCATAAGACTTAAACAGTTTGTGAACAGGATACCATGACAAAGCGGTTGCGTGACGTACCCTATACGCATGTCCATCGACAAGTGCGATTTGATGGCAACATGGCCAAGAGCGGAGGCGGGTCATAGCGCCGGATTTGAATGTATGGTATACCATTGAAGGATAAACTGCATGCGATGAGACAGGGCCCCAGCTCTTACCGTTCATGGCTATGCGTAAGTTGTAATCAGCAAGGTGGTCCAAGCACCAGGAGAAAGCGAACACACGCCTTTGTCGGACACAGTCCTTGTGTTTGTGTCGTCGGAGTTCAACATGCGTGATACGTGGGCTTGCCTATATATCTGGCACTAGAGACAGATCAACGGTGCAGTCGTCTCTGCTCCTCGCGCGAACCATCCTGCAACGATGGACGGTGACTTCCTGCCCGCGCGCCCACAGTATGTCATCTCGGCGGCTGACACTGACAAGCGCGTCACCGACGTGGCGCATTACAACGAGTGGATGGACTATCTGGCCCCTCGGCTCCAGCAGTTCAGGAATCAACGTTACGCCTGCGATAACCTTGCGCTGCGCGATCTCCTCCAGCTCGTGCATGACTTGGCCGTTTTCTCAAACGAGGACCGAGGCGACGAACTTCCGAAGGAGCTCTGGGAGCACTATAGCCATCTCCAGTACGGGATAGTCGTGAGGCTCACCGAGTTCTGGAGAAGGTATTACCTAGGGATGGAGAAGCCAATAGCGAGTAAACTCTGGAATTATCGTCTCGACGACGATACCGAGGAAACGATGGCAGCATGGCTCTGGAGCGCGAACGTCGACCCGAAGCATTTGAAGGCAAGACTTGTCACCGACGCAGTGGGCGAAAGAAACTGGGAGTTCTTCCGAACCGCTTTATGGCATTGCGTGTCAAAGGAGGGCATCAGATTCGTCAGTGATACCATACTCGCATTTCTTGACAGCACACTTACCTCTCTCTAATAGCCCAGTCCAAAGTTTCGGAAGCTTTCACTGTGGCAATATCGCTTCTCGCTGTCGAACTGCTTGAATCCCGAAGATCCAGGCTGGGATCATATATCCGATCCAGTAACATTGGGAGGCGCTTATGCTGAGCACACCGTAAGTTTACGATGATTCTGAAAGCACAACATAGTCTGACGACGATGCCCAGAAGCCTGAATTCCTGGAGTCAGCTAATGCAGCACGCCGTTTGGGTTACCTAGAAGAAGCCGTGAATTTCTTCATCCGGTACGCCGACGAGCACAAATGGGAGCCGGTAAAGTTCTCTGCAGTGCAGGCCATAGGCATATTCCTCGAGAAACTCCCATTCGAATTTAGTTATCCGGAGGACAAGCTGCCGTCTCAGATGAGGTGTCGCTAATATCTTCCATTACATTATACTGATCCAAATGAGCATGCACCGCTGACGCATTACTGATCACCTACCATGCTATGTTACAGACATAATCACTGGTCATTCAGCTCGTCACGAGAGTGCAATCCCAACATCAGCTGCGAAAGAGATGGTGATGGTCCAAAGCAAGGTTAGTGGCGTGAGAAACGGGGCTATCTGCCCCTGATCCTGGTCGTGTCCGCCCGCTATGGCCAAGGGAGTGCCAGGTCCTCGCCACTGTAGATCACGATAATTGAGAATACATTGAATACACTGCACCTGCGGTGCGATATCATTAGTGAATCTGCTACCGACTAAGTAGTGTACCCAGGCGAATAGACTTTACACACCACGGAGGTATATACGCAGTCCGTGGAAGGGCAGCGACGCTGCAGCGCGCACACAAGGAAAGGAAGGACGAAAGCGCGTGCGCGAGGGGATAGTAATAAGTAGTACAGAGTCCGTCCACTATTGCCGCCGTATACACGAGTACATCACCGGGCGTACGCGCTCGGCGGGCCCTCGTCCTTGTGTTTCTTCCTCCCCAGGCTCCGCAAGGGGGCCGTCAGGCTCAACTTCCGCGTCGCGCGCTTGAAGCCGGAACCCGAGCTGCTTGTCGTCGAGGTGCTCGTCGCGCCCACGCTCGCATGACTGTGCGCCGGGCCTACGAGCGGGGCAGTGGCATCCTGCGAGCGCGCTGTCTCGCTCGACGCAGCGCGGATGTCCAGCACCAAATCATCCGGGAAAGCGTGCCCATTGGTGTGCGTGTGGTGATTATGAGGTAGGGATGGCACAGGAGGAAGAGGTCGGTCCAGCTCGCGGTGCTTCGTGCCTGCTCCGCCGGCGGTCGCTGGTCTTCTCGGCGATTCGCCAGGCGGCGGGCCCTTCGACTTGTCCTTGTGCTTCAAGGGCTTCAAGTTGGACAGCGACTGCTTGTGGAACGTGCGCGACGGCGACTCAGGCGAGGTAGGGGGTGAAACGAGCGACGACATGCGCGGTGGCGGCTGGTGAGTATATACAGGTGGTGGTGGATTATGATTACGTTCCCGGTCCCTTTGCGAGGAGCCGGAGGACAGGCTGTGTTGCCCAGATAGCGAGCCCGCCGAAGAGGTCGCTGACCGCATGGCGTTGCCCCCAGCTTGAGGCATCTCGGAGGGTGACTTCGACCGCTTACCCGCCCCCAACGCGTCAAAGGCACTCTCGTCCATAAAGCCCGCGTCGGACCCTCGCCTTGTCTTCGCTCGTGGAGCAGCATTCCAGAACCAGTTGGACGAGTTGGGCGGGGTTTCCGAGCTTGGCAGGGTAGCATACGCCGTCTCTGGCCGCTTCTGCTTCTCTTCGCCTGGCTGGTGACTCCGGCGCTTGCCAAACCACGTACTTGTCTTTCGCGTCGGCTCCTTCAGGACATGCTCCTTATGCTTGCCATTCTCCAGCTTTGTTGGCGGGCGAGGCTGGGGCTGGGGCGAGGTGGGCGTGTTGTCGACCTTCGTGAGGGTCGGCAAGGCCGCAGTCTGCGACTCCAGAGCATGCGAGTCAACCGTCTCTTCCTCCTCGTCGCCCTCGTCCTCGTGCGCGGTTTCCCGAGAAGGCGACATGGCAGGTACTGGCGGCGGAGGTGGTGGTACGCCGGCATCAGCTAACGAGGGTCGCCGGACAACTCCAGTGCTCGTACTTGGCCGCGGCTGACTAGACGGCGCTCGCCGCAGCGTGCTGAACAAGCCCTTGCCCTTACTCGTCGACGGCCTCGTAGGTGTCTCCGGCACTGGCGAGCTGGGCGGCTTGTCCTCGCTCGCAGAGGGAATCATGATATCCACAGGGGCTATCCGCGTCGGTTTCGCACGGTCAGGCGCGGATGGAGGCTGCGACTGCACGGGCGTCAATGGGAACGCCGGGTCGCTCACGTCCGACTCGCTCGACTCCATGAGCCCAGGCGGCAGCGCGGGAGTTGCATTGAGTGATGAGGAGGGTATATCGCTCGTCGAGTTGTAGCGGGAGATGGGGGCGGAGATGGGAGACGGACTGTGCCGCTGGATGCCGAGCGCCTCAAGGTTGATGTCCGCGGCTTGATAATACAAGACGTAAGCGGACCCAGCGCTTGAGTCGCCGTAGTATTTGGGTATTTCGGACTCCGAGATTGGATAGACGTTGTCATCGTCGAAAACCAACCAGGTGCCGAGGGTCTTGATTATTGAGATGTAATGACCGTGGTGCGGACCACTGCATGGCTATCAGATAGATCACCTCGAGATAGAACGGGGGTACTCACGCGCCAATGTGAACGACGATAGCGAATAAATTAAACAAGCGGTCGGGCTCGTCCATGTCGTCCACGGTGTTGAATAATCGCAGTTCGAAGGGAAAGGCGACCCTGTAAGCAAGCTTGACATACTTTTGTTGGTCTTCTTGGTACTTGAACCGCTTGAGGTGGAGTGCCAAAACATTTGGTAGCTTCTTGATCTTCATCCTGCCGTGCTCATCAGCGTGAGTCGAGAGCGCTTACGAGGCAGACACACCGTTTCTCCGCTTCTTGCAGTTCGCAGCACGAGTCACAGAAGAACTTGTTCTTTTGGCAGAGCATCTCGCTAGCACTGAACTGCCGAAGACACGCAGTTACGCTGGAGTTTTGCTCGATGTCTATGGACAAGTCGAGGAAACACTCGTCACGTGATGATACCTGAAAGGCACGGCATCAGCAGGGACGTTGAAGTGTCGATGGGGGTGGCGCACCGTCTCGCATGTTAGGCACCGGGTCTCGCTCGTGAGGACGCCCTCGAAGAGTCGGTGAACTAGCGTGGCATCTTCAGGTGGTGTTCCCGAATTTGTGCTGGCGGTATTGGTAAGGACGGTGGGCGCTAGTGTCGCTACGGAATTCGACACTTGGCAAATGGATTAGTCTTGGCGACACGCGTAAAGAAAAAGAAAGCCGCGCACAATCGTCCGCGCCCGGCTGCGCGCGCGCCTGCTGCTCAACCTCCTCGACTATCTTGTTGAGGAGATAGTTCAAGAATTCGTGCGCATCTTGGTGCATGGTCGACCGGAAGAGCTCGTTCATCTCCTTGAGTTTGTCGATGAAGGCGCGCGGGGCGACCGTGCCCTTCTCCGCCGGGTTCGTCGAGATGTGGAGGAAGAGGGAGCGTAGGGCGGAGAAGAGCGTCGGAGGGTTGGAGGGGATGGTGTAGACTACTGGGGACGACGACGACGCCGACTGGAGGGCGCCATGCGATTGCGGGGGCGTGCCGTCGGCGGGTGCGGGACCTGATACCGATCCTTTGCGCTCTGGCTTGCGACGGATGAAGGCGAGAGGCGGCGGCGGGGATGCATTTGGGAGCAGCCGGGGGGTGTGCGGTGCTGAGGGGTCGTGCGCCTGGATCATGAGATCCCGGAAGGGTGTGCAGAAGTAGAGCGCCTGTATAACCGAGTTGGCATAGCTGCGGGTGCGTCAGTTCACAGTGGGCTTCGTCGGGGGCGCCTTCGTACCAAGTGTTGCCAAACTAGCAGATAAAGTCAGTAAGAGCGATAGGAGAGTAGACTGCTGCGCACATTCTCGAGTCCGAATTTGCGGGCATCTGCAGAGGGCCCTGCGGCGACGATGCCGGGCTTGGGGTCCCCTTGGTTTGCAGACTGTTGTGCACCAAATATCCATTTCCCTCTTGCCATAACGAGGCCAGCAGTGGGCCCGGACGCTCGAGGATGTTGAGGGCTCCAGAGAGGGCGAGCTGGACGTCGGCGATGATGGCGAGGGCGAAGCCTCGTCAGTGGTCGCTGTGCCTGATTCCGCGTGACAGTCACATGTTTTATTCCCGGCCCGGTGTTGAAGTTCAACTAATTCCTTTGACAAGCCTGGGCGCTCATAGGGTCGGCTGCTCCCCTTGTGCGACGTGTGTCTCCAAACCCACTCGGTGTCGGACAGCACTTGCTTAGCGAGACGCACACAGGGCAGACATTATTTCTCCATTTCCGATCGGGCACAAGACACGCGGCGGTCACTAAATTGCCTCCCTCCTTCCGCTCACGCCCAGGCCCGACGCGATCTGTACTCGGCCCGAGTGGGTAGATTTTTCATTATTGAGTGGCATGCTCGCGAATGATTACTTTGGTCAAGTAGCTCACAGTCTGAGCAAATACCTGGGCAGATCTAGGGTTTCTACACGCGTATCTACAAGGCGTAAGCTGGGAGTAAGAAGACCGACGGCATCGCACCCTTTTCAACAGGGGAAGATTACGTGGTCTGTGGGCGGGAGCCGACCCTCAGGCGCGCCTTGCCAGCCCACCGACGCGCCAGAGTCGTACTGGCGCACTACCCGACTTCACAGGCGCGCGACTCATCGCGCCACCTCCCCTCATCACGCCAACCACCGCCCCCTCATCGCGTCATCCTCCGTACCCACACCGCGTCGCCCACTCTGATAACACCATTCCCCTTTGGAACGCCATTGCATCCCACGCACGGCTTCATCTTGAGCTTCGGGTGCAGGCCCGTGCGGAACTTGAGCAGCACCTTGTACGGCACGGCCTTGTCGCGCTCGCCGGTTTCCGGGGAGACGTTGGGGAGCTGGGTAAGGAAGGTTAGCTCGGGTAGTGAAGGCGGGGATCGAGGTAGGGGTAAGGTGATAAAAATAGGCAGGGGGGAGGTAGGGGGATGGTGTTGTGAAAGGTAGGGAAGGAAGAAAGGCGAAGCTGCTCACCAAACATCGCGTGCACTTGGAGACGAGCGTAATTCCTGGCGCAGAAGGCTCCCCGATCGCAATCTCCTCCCAAAAGTCCTCCTCGAACGGCCCCGCGCCTTTGAACACAATGTTCGGGCGGAATCTGACAACAGCAAATTAGTCGCACGTTCGCGATTCCCTTCGCTCAGCCGACCTCACCTCTCCACCGCCAACTTGGCCTCCTTCCACCGCGGGTCGATCCCCTGCGACCCCACATTCTCCCTCAACTCCCGCTCTATATCGTCCAGCCCCTCCTCACTCAACACCAGCAACGGGTACCCGTCCTGGAACACGCAGCTGCCCTTCAGGTTCGGGAACGCGTCCGTCGGGGCGAGCAGCCGCGGGTTCGGACCCTTCATCACAAGGAGGACGTCGCGCTCGAAGTAGTCGGAGAGGATGGCGGAGGGGGAGCGCCCGCCCTCGCCCGCGGCCTCGCAGACGTAGCTGTCGACGAGATCGCCCCAGAGCTTGATGTCAGAGATGCGCACCCAGGAGGCGAGGGTGGAGTCGGAGGGATTTGCGGGGACGGCGAAGGGCTCGCAGGGGGAGTCGGAGGGGAAGGAGACGCGGAGGAGCCCGGTGGCGTCGGGGAGAGTGGGCGTAATGAGGACCATCTGAAGGTGAGAGATGAGCGTGGCGAGGACGTGAAGGGGTGAGAGGGGTGGGTAGAGGGTTGGTGAGGAGTGCAGGGGAAGGCAGAGGGCGAGGGCGAGGGCGAGAGGGGGAAGAGGGGGATAACGCACCTTCGCGACTTCACGCGCCGTGATGACTTGGTGGGTGTCTGTGTCGACTATACACCATTTTCGGTCGTTCTGGGGAGGAGATGCGTGAGCTGGATTGCAGGAGAGTCGTAGGGAAGGGAAGGGGGTTGCTGTAGCTTGTAAACGTGATGCGCACCTCTATCCCCTCCGGCGTATACCGCGCGGACGCTACAGAAGTCCCTCGACAGCTCTGTACTGCGCGTTAGCTACCATGACACGCGATATAGGACTGCCCACACACCTTGATCGGGTGAACCAGCAACTTGGTTACCTCCACCCGCCCATACCCGTAGTTGTTCGCCTTGCTCCTTCCGCCTGTAGCTCGTGTCACATCCCCCTCCTTCCATCGTCAGATAAGATACACATACCCGATCGCCGTCTGTACAGCGACGCCAGCGGTACGAGTGCTAAGAGGACCGCCAGTCCTACGGACAGTGGGGAGGCAAGGGCGGCGTCCTGCACTGCTGCAAAAGTGCTGGTAAATGTTGAATTGGGGTGCGTAATAGTGTCCATGGTCGATGGGAAGACGCAAGGAAGACGCAGTGGGATTAGAAAGAGAGGGGGAGCATTCGGAAAAGACGTGGGATGACTCGCAGGGTGTGGAAATTCGCGGGCGGCAGCCGCACGCGTTATTGAATGCGCGCCGCCGCTGGTCACGGTGGTTGAATGTTATCAATGCACGCAGAACACAGAGCGCTGCAAAGCGTTGGATTCGGAGGAACGTTTTGCGGTGCCCATGGAGGGAGAAGCAAAGGACAACATCTGCGCCACCGACCCGGACTCGACATCAAGATGCATTCCAGATACAAGTACATCCCTTCATCGCGCCGACGATCTCGCGCTTCCTTGTATTTTGGTTTTCCCTGGCTGCTATTCCCATACTCCACTGCCTGACTGTCCCTCAGCCCGTCCGCAGAATGAGATGTACGCCGCTATCCGTGCTGATCACATCGCTCATCTGCCCGACCTCGAGGCCATACGTCGTGTCTTCGAATGGCTTCTGCATCTGCCCGCGCGAGAACCACCCAAGGTCCCCGCCGTGCGCGTGCGAAGAGCAGTCGGAGTGCGCTTGAGCGAGCTCAGCGAACTTGTCGGGGTTGCCGCCAATCTGGGCTTGGTAGCCGCGCAGGATTTCGATCGCCTCTTCCTTGGAGCGGGTAATGGTAGGCTGAGAGGCAGGCGATGAGGAGCGTAAGGTGGACAAACACGACAGCTAAGCCAGCGACGCGTGAATACTAGCACACGCACCTCCTTCCAGCTTGACGGGCGGCGGCTGTCGCGGTGCTTCACCAACAGATGGCTTGCGCGAACCCTGCTCGGCTCGCCTCCGCCACCAGTAAGATATTGAGCGCCTGGTAAGTTCTCAATCTGCTCCTTCGTGAGCCCCGCGGGTGGCTCCCAGCTCGACTGGCTAGTGGCGGGATCATAGAAGTAGGGCACGCCCTTCGATTTGGACATGCGGACCTCCCAGCCAGACTGCGCAAGTGTAGTGTGAGCTATCGGGCACACCTGGGGGCAGGTTGCGCACCATGGTGGTTATCTGACGCCCTAAGTCGGTGGCTAGTGCGAGGTGATTGGCGTGGACGACGTCGAGCGTCGCGCCTTGATGTCGCGGAGTTTGCCGAATCGTCTCAAAAAGGAAAGCATTGTATTTTGAAACATGTGCCTTTTGCCATCACCCTTCTCGTTTTGCGACAACCTCACGATTAGAAGTTAAACCCCGATACTCGCTGTTGCCACCTTTCCTGTATTCTACAATGCATCACAGGTATCTACATTTGTATGAAGTCCGCTCGCATTCGTTCACAGTGATGACCTGTCCAGATAGACACAGATCGCCTGCACAGCGCTCGACTCCGATTTCCTCCAGCGATTGTAGACATGGTCGCACAGGAAAAACATGCTTTGACCGAGGCACCAGAATACACACTCGAAATCTTGCTGGTTCAGCGCATCTTCCAATGCATACCGCTGGAAACATTGTCAGCGTGACGTTCAAAACTTAGTCTCAAAGGACAGCTCACATAGTGACTTTCGACAGCTCCTGCCAAAGTGACAGCATCCTGGATATGCCCTAGCTCTTCGAAAGCGGGGCCCGAGCAGCGCTTCATGAACTCGAAACGGTCTTCCCAATCGGCCATCTTGCGGAAACTAGCAGAAGGCTAAATGTGAGGTCAACACATAGCTCAGCGCACCTTGTCATTGAGACTCACCCATGACTTTTTCCTGCGCAGATGGAGGCACAAACCTTTCTCAAAAATCTGCCAGAACACCGGATATTCACCGTCGCGGGTGAGCCGCTGCTGGAACGCCGGCTCATCCATCTTCAACTTGGTGAACCAGTCCATCATCTGCACCATATCTTTGGGGGTAATCGTCACCCAAAGGTCGCCTGGTTTCTCCATCGCCGCGCTGTACCGGGACCAGTATTCGCCAATTCTCTCCCGCAACTCGACGGTCCTTGCGCGCAGCGTCTCGTAAGATTGCGCAGGAAGATCGAGCTGCCTCATCGATGTGGTGAACCGATCCCAATCGCCCGAGAGCTCGAGCACCTCGCGCGCTTGGATGTTATCGCAGACGGCCATCCGCTTGGCCAGCCGTTTGACCTGTGGCCTGAAGTGGCATTCTAGCCACTCGTCGAAGATGGCAACGTTGGAGTCTACTGCTCCCGCCCGAGCGTTGTCGAAGTTCGGAGGCAAGGAGAGGAATTGCTGTTGGGTGATCATTGTCGAAGGTGAGGCGAGGTCGGTCGTGAATGGGTCATTCGCCTTGCTCAGACTGCAGACTAAATATGTGTCGGTGTCGTGGGCGTGCCTTGCTTTTGTCGACGTTGGGCATGTACAGGTCAAAGCCGCTGGTCACAAAGTCCACAGCACACAAAAGAGTCACAAACAAGAGAACAAACCGGTTGCCACAAACTCATGCCACGGGGTTCGTAGGGGCATTCTTGGCGAGGGCAGGAGTCTTGTGCTATGCATCGCAGTAATCGGCATTGCATGGCCCTGGATCGAAAATAGTGATACACCTCACGTAGGAACCACCGTTTAGATAACTTTTCCCGAGGAAACACAAATTGGGCATAGCCCAGCTTTACACCGCTGAAGAGCGCGAGGAGGTCATAAGGGTCGTGAAATAATATAGTGCATAATGCATAGAGATGGCAGGCGATAGCCAGGTGCAGGATGAAAGGTAAGCATACGGGCATACAAGGAGTGGGCAGATGCGTGTACAAAAAAGGACCGTGCTGACGATGAGCATAGGAAATGAAAAGCATACGATCGTAAGTAGGAAGATAGATGGTGCACAAAAGATGGCAAATGACAGAGCAACCCACTCTGAATCAACACAGAAAGCCGGAGCTACGATCCCACCTCCCGAAGCGCGAGTCCGGTTGGGCAGCGGAGCTGAGGTCCAGGATGTCGATGTAGTGTTTGCCTGGCGCGATCACACAGAGCCGGCCGATGCACTCGTCCCAAGCCATGTGCGACACGCCCTGCGCCATGTCGAAGGCGACGGACGAAGGTATCCTCTCCAGCGGTGCCTCGAGATCGACGTTCATAGCATCCCGCTGGTCGACGAGCTTGTCATCCCACCAGGTCTGGATGTGCGCGGCGTCGTAGTCGGCGGGGTACTGCAGCTTCTGCGTCGTCCCGCGGACGATAGCGCGCACCGCAGGCGCGGCCTCTCGACCATCTCCCGCGACCTCGTAGGCGAGTGGTCGATATGCGCCGGGGAGGACGTAGCGCAGCCCCGCACTGGGATCAGCCGCGACGTACTTTGACTGCAGTTGCATCCCGTCGAAGCTCCACGTCCACTCCGGCAGGCGTGCGGCGTCTGCTGCATCCATGCCGTCGTTGATAAGCGCGTCGCGGTCGAGCAAGCTCGGGAAGATGGTCTCGTGGCGCAGTGCCGGACGCGTAGTCCCATCTGGTTGCCTCTGCAAGAACTGCAGGAACAGTCCCACTGGACGCGGTGGCGCGCCATCCTGCCTCAGCCTTGGCCAGTCCCCGGGTGTAGGCGCATAGTCCGACTCCGAGACCCATGCCCGCAGCGGCACATCGTCCTGCGCCTCGCTGAGCTTGAAGTTCTCGGCACAGAATGTCTCGCCGTCGCCGCCGACGGACGTGGGGTAGAAGATCTCGGCGACGACGTCGTGCTTCGCACGCTTCTCGAGGAGGTCGAGCGGGTTGTAAGAGGTAGTGCGAGTGGTGGAGGGAACCCATTCTTCGTCGATCTTGATAGTGCGGATAGTGAGGAAGAGGGACTGGGCACCGAAGCAACGCCAGGTGAGGACTTCGTAACGCTGAGAGAAGCATGAGACGAGGCCAGGGACAGCAGCCAGGTTCTACTCACCTCAGGAGGAATGTCAGGGTCGCCCTCAAGCGTGAAACGCATGCCACGAAGGTCGTCGAGGGAGAGACAGTGTATCCTATCAGGATTGTACGCCCACCCGAGGAACGGTTGCCCGCCCTCTTGGAAGATGTTGGGCTGAATGAACTTGTACTTGCTCCACCGATGGCAGATGCGGGTGCACGCCTTGTCTGACCCATGGTGCTCGGCTGTATTGACGTACTGCATCGAGCCGGGCACAATCCACGGGTCGACCAGCTCCTCCAGGGCTTCGACGTCGATGAAGACGCACGTAAGATGATACAGGAAGGGCGCAGCCGGATCTTCGATGTCGCGGCCTGGTACATAGTCCGTCGCCTTCATGCTAGCAACCAGTCAGCTCCAAAGAAGAAGGACACCACACTCTGGCACGCCATGACCACTCACAAGTTCTCCTTCAACTTCTTGTCCCCACTGACCGTCTTCCGCAACGTCCGCTGCTGATACGCCAAGATGATGCCCATCTTCCCCTTCCACGGCGCGTATCTCGCCACCAAATTGTACGCATCTGCCTGCACCCCCATATCAATCCTCGCCAACAGCACATGCCCCCGCCTTGGATGGTCCATCCCATACACCGAGATATTCGCTCGGCGGCGACTAGCATCGTTTGTCGCCGCCAGCATGAACTTCCCGCCTGGCAGGAGCGTCGTCTCGCTTGGGATGTAGTGCGCGGTATCGATTTGGGATGAGGCACAGACGCGCGGGGCTGTGCGCGTCCAGTTGTCGGCGAGGGAGACGGCACGGGTGACGGCGTGCTCGGCTTCGTGGCGACCGGCGAGGGAGAGGTAGCGCACGGAGGGGCGGATGGGTGGAACGAGGAGATTGAGCTCGGGGAGGAAGCGGCGCCAAATGGAAGGCTCGTGGGTGAGGTGGAAGAACCACTTGTTTACCTGGGGGTTCGAGGTAACAGAAGAAATGATCAGTCGAGGCCCATGAAGGAGGAACGTGGCACGCACCCTACGCAGCCGCATAATATCCTGGATATTGAGGAGCGGGAAGACAAACTCGACCATGATATCGAAAGGAATGCAAGTCAAGTCAGCCGAGGGCTTGCGACCCCACAGCAGCGACAGCGGAGAGAACCTGCGGATAGCCTGCATATCGTGCAGCGGATTGCGAAGGTAAGATAAATTGCGAGGCTGGTCTTGAGGATGTCCGCCGATCTCTGCGGAGAAAGAAGGGAAAACCCTGCTTGAGAACCCACCAGACCCGCCGACATAAGTACCCTAGTGTCCATTCATCCAAATCGAGCAACAACTCCACCCTTGGCCGAATTCGTCAACAAGGGCAACCATATATGGTAGTCACGTGGTCCATAAGCGAACCCGCACCTCGACACGCGCCTTGCCTTGAGTACTTGTACGTCGCTTTACAACGTGGAAGACGGTGAGAAATGTCGTTCGAAGCTTGTTTGAAGTAATACAGGTTCTTCAATTTTCTTGTACATATCTACTCAAATATAGTAGGTACGATTAGAACTTGAACACCTGGAGGATAGATTAGCGCAAAGTCATGGTCGATACTGAAAGTGCTTGCCTGCTCAGGGGTGTAGTTGAGCTCCTTGAGGACACCGGAGAGTTCACCTTGCGCGTAGCCGGCCTTCTTGCCAGCAAGCGAAGCGACCTGACCAGGCGGGCCGCACACAAGCACCTTGACCTTCTCGCCAAGAGTCGCAGGCGCGACGTGTTGCTTGATGAGCTCCGCGTTCACGTAGCCAGTCGGGCCCTTCCAACCCTCGCTCGGCTTGTCGAGGGTGTAGACGGCCTTGAAGGTGTTCGGGTACTTCTTCTCCCACTCGTCAAACTGCTCCTTGAGGAGGATATCCTTCTCGGTGACGTTGGCGAAAATGAGCGTGAAGCGCGTCTTGTTCTCCTTGTTCTTGAGCGCGTACTCGAGGATCTGGTGCATGGGGGTGCTGGGGAGGCGTGAGTCGAGGGAAGGGAAGGGGAGGTGGTGGTACGTACATGCCGCTACCGCCAGCAATCATGGCGACCTCATCGAACTGGTTGACTGCTGAGGTGTGAGGCGGGTTCAGTGCAGTCCAGTCCCCCACTCACTCTGCCACGGGATCTTCATGATGGGACCCTTGATACCCAGCTTGTCGCCCTCCTGTCGGCGCGTAAGTGCAGGCACAGAACCCTCGGTCTGCGACGCGTACCTTCATCTCAAAGATGTGCTTCGACATCTTGCCAGTGTCGTACTTCTTGATCAGGATCGACAGCTCGCCCTGCTTGTCCGAGGGCGTGATCGGGGTGTACGGGCGGATGACGGGCTTGCCCTTGTCGTCCAGGAGCGTGTCCGACTTTGTGACCACGCACGACGCGACGGGGAGCATCGAGGACTGGTTGTCCGGGAGCTCGAAGACGAAGGTGGAGGTGTTGTGGTTGTAGGGGATGACCTTCTTCAGCTTGAAGTCGATGAAGTTGTCCGGGTCGAGCGGGCTCTTCTCCTGCTTGGGGACCGGCGCCGCGTCCTCGCGGTAGAGCGTGTAGTAGGCGCCGGCGCCAGCCAGACCGGCCAGGGCGAAGTAGAGGGGCGCATTCGACGCCTTCTTGGGAGTCTCGGGTGCGGTCGACGCGAACCGACGGGCTCCGAAGCGCGCAGATTGGGACTGCGACTGTCAGCTAGGCTCGTTCTCTCGTCCTCGCTCAACTCACAAGGGGCCGAATGGCAGAGGTCGCCCTGAGGAAGGTCGCAGACATGGCTGGCGGGTCTGAGAGTGTGGGTCCGGGAACGGGCGGGAGAGCGAACTTCGCACCCCGCTTTATAAATGACGACAAAGTGCGAAGGGCGAAGGGATCATTGCGCTCGAGCGTGTCTTGCGCGTATGAGGCGAAGCGACGACCGGGTTGGGGCAGAAACCAAGCAACACCGTCTCGATCTGCATCCCGCCGGGCGCCCAGAAGCCCTCACGTTCCCCAGGCTGACGTCGACTGGCATGGGAACGGGACGCGCTGTCAGAGATCACCGATCGTGGGGGAACAGCAGCGCCATCGCCACGTGGTCGCGCCTCATCACACTCAAGTCACACATCACACAGCTCGTCCTCAACCACCGTCCTCGTTTGCTCGCTACACGTTCCCCAGCCCCGCCGCCTGCCCCTCCGCCCTTGGGACCGTTCGGCAATTGCCGAATCGCCCGTTTTTCGCGCGGGCAGGAGCTCCACCTCCCCTTTGCGCGCGCGAGCGGAGCGAGCGCTTAAGCTACGCGATTTTCGCTATGTTACGTGGCTACTTTCGCTCTCACAGCACCGTCCTCTCCCCCTCTCCTCCCCCTCCCTCCCTCCTCCTCCCCCTTCCTCTCCTCCCTTTGCGGCGGGTGGGAGGGGCTCGGGGGAGGCGAGATGTTAGCAATATCGGTAGAGCTAAGGCCACGTACCGCGCTTGCGCGGCAACCCGGCGCCATTCTGCGCTCTGAATTGGCTGATTCTGCGCTGACCACGTCGCTGACTCACAACAGGTAAGCGGTCTCGCCACTAGACTCACGATGAGTAGCCGCGACTCCGCGCTCGCGCGGGGACCCAACACGATTTTTCGACGTCGAGATGGCCATTTCGTGAGTCTCGGAGGCGACACGAAGGGGCGTGAGGGAGTCTTGACGTCGTCGAAGGGAGCTCGGGCGTCGCCGAGGGCCCCAGCGCTGATACGCGTCCGCCCTCGCAGTCTGCTACGGGTGAGCACGCTGGCGGCGACGTAACCAACTCACCTTGATCAGCGAGATTCCTAACGACTCGACAACCCCAGTCGTCGGAAAGCGCCACCGTGGATGTTGATAGCACGGGGACTTGCAGATGTCGCGCAGGGACGAGGCGATGGTGTCGGGGGACAAGGCGATGGAGCGCAGGGACGAGGCGTTGGTGCGCGGGAGCTTGGCGATTTTGCAGGCAAGGGGACGGGCCGGTGCGGATGACCTGAATGCCACTGGTAAGCTCTCTTGCGGGGAAGGGGACGGCGATAAACTCACGTTGACTAGGTAATCTTGTCGGGCGTGATCCCGGTGTCACAGGAGGCTGGGCCTTGCCGTCGTCCCCTTGTACGATCTGCAAGACGCTGACTGTCGCCTCGTCCTGGCGGGAGGCGGAACAGTCGACGGAGACGCGATCCACACTCCTCCCGCTCGCTGCAGAGAGGTGAGTGGGTGCAGATGGATGGTACTGGATGCACTTACCCGGGTGCGCCACCAACGCCGCGGTCAGCCTATCGCCGGCGATCCACGCCTCGATCTTGCTCATCTGAGGCGTCGTGCGACCCGTACGTCGTCCCAAGTCGGTGTCAGAGCGCGTGGCGAGCGCTTCGTGGGTGGATCGCGTCCGTGGCGTCTTCGAGGCGGGACAGTACCCGGGGTCTGCGGGGCCGTCCTCGATGCTTTTGGGGAGGTTTTCGAAGTCTTCGGAGTGGTTTTCGATGCCCTCGGGACGAGTAAGTACTCACAGCACACACTGTAAGCTCGAGTCAGTGAACATAGTACTTTTGCACGTACCCTCGGCCTGGGAATGAAGGAAACACCGTGCAAGCCAGGGAAGCTCATCTCGTGCATCCAGACGCGACGCACGTACCTCGAGTCTCATCCTGATCCCGCTCGTTAGGCTGCCTCGTCGGCCGCGCTCCGTTACTCTTGGACCGCCGCGCTCGCGAAGAAGGTCAGCGCTCAACTCGGAAATTAATGTGAGTCCACGTACCTTGTTGGCAAGCTAATCTTGCCGTCGTGCCCTAGGCACAACTCTCTGCGCGCGCACCCTTCATCTCTCGAGCTCTGGGGGCTCATCCTGCTTCTCTCGTGTCTCGGGCGCTCTCGCTGGTCTCTGACTCCCTGACTCGGGTTCCTGGCTCTCGCTCGCCTCCGGTCTCTTCAGTGCTTGCCCAGCCGCTCCCGCATGTTGCTCGCTCGCCTCCGTCGCTATCGAAGGTATCCCGGTGTTGCTATTGATCAACGAGGTGTTGTACTTGCTGATTTTGCCTCACTTAGATTGGGCAGTTACTGATAGTACCCACAGGTCTGCAGTTGTCGAGAGCAAACAGCAACGTAGCCAGGAAGGGTAGCAAGCAGGAGGAAGTAAAGGATAAAGCTGTAGAGGTATGGAAGGAAGCCAGGTGCTGTAATGAGATGCACGAGGCAGGTGTGATCGCCGCTGTGGCGTGTGATGGGACTGGACCCTGATCTCGATTCCATCAATTCAGCATCTCTGACCGCGCACAGGATTACCTCTAAGGGAACCACTCGGAGCTCGGTAGAAATACCTGCCGCTGACAGGTAATCTTGCGAGTTGAAGCTCGAGACTTGAGATGAGACAAGCAATTGCAAAGCAGCTTAGGGTACAGGAGTACAAGCTCAGGTGGTAGGATACAGTGATGAAAGGAACATAGTGGGAGTACAAGACGTGTGCCATCGCACGATACAGGCTCGGATGGACAGCACGAACAGCGAGCAAGTCGAGTAGCTCAAGCTCGAGAAGCCAACTCGTGAGCAAGGTGATGAGCACTACATCCAAGGCTTCAAAAACTCCGTACTCAGCTGCAAAAGATCCGGCGACGCTTATAGATGATGCCTTGAGCGCCCGGAGGTCGTACGACGTGGTCGGGAAAAATAGGTGAACGGCGGCGGCGAGATTCGAAACCGCCCGGACAAGCCGCGCCGATGAGCCGTGGCGTCGAATCCGGCAAATCGCGGCGGACGCAGAGCGGTAAGCGGACGCGTCGACGTCTCTTGTCCCCCTCGCCCATCGTCCCCACTCGCCAATCCAAGTCACCGACCACTTTAGATATGCCTACCTACCTCACTTAAGACGCTATTAAGGACAACTTGTAGCACATACACCATGAGAATCCGGGCAGTATATCTTTTGAGCAGTTCCCCCGCCGTCGAGATCAGACCGGCGGCAACACGAGCGCAACACATCCTCGACAAAGGCTTGACCTCAAAGGAGAAAACTGAAAGGTACGTGCAAGATGCACGCACGACGGCCCTCACGAGCGTCACTGATGCGACGTGGGACCGCTTGAGCCGGCGGGATCGAGGTCGCGAGGAGTGACTAGGAAGCACCGACGGGCTTCTGTTGCCTGAGCGCGACTACAACCGACCTGCAAGGAACCCAGCAAGTCGTTCATGTGACTGTGATGAGGGTGCAGCCGCTCTCACGCGTCGACAATAGCAGACCAGCTCAGCGGCGCGCAATTCCCCCAGCAGCTCGCGGCAGACCGCTTTGCGATCTGACCTTGCGGCGCGTCCAAAATGAAAGGCAAGTCATTCCCCCTTCATTTCAACACCATACCTACGACTGTCGAGCACCCAAGAACAATGAGAAGTACGCTTACCGCCTTATTGCCAGGAATCGCTCCGGCCCCAATCTTCTACCGCTCGACAGCAATAGTCGAGCTCCAACTCAGTGAAACACGGAGGTTCGGGGTCATCCGGTACGGCGATACTCTGACGCGGGAGGAGTGGGCTTCGAGAGCGGGAATGCAGTTTTGGCCGGAAGCGCAGATCAGCGCTTCACGGCTGCATGCTTGCAATATAGCAAAGCGAGAGTGGGCGAAAGTGGTATGCAGAGTGAGTATGACTCGCAAGGGACGCTGGCGGCGCACGAGACAAAGTCTGTCCGGCTTTCGCGCTCGTTCTCGCGGGTGGCTGAATGCCTGCCTTTTGCGGCAGGCCATCAGTTCGACTTTCTGAACCCCAACTCACGAACCCTCAGCCTGAGCGGAGTCAAAGATGGTGAATTTAACGACTGTCGGACCTTATGTCAAGACTTCCTACCCGTTAGCTTACGGTGAGTGGCTCGTAAACGGCTAGATACGCTAGACGGCGGATTTCCTGACTTTGCCAAGCAGCACCGTCTTCACCCCGGCGGCCACGCACTCGGGACAGCCTACCCCTAACCCCTAGGATCAAGCATACTGCCTCTATGTCGCTCTCTCCCTCCGCAACATCTGTATAACTGGTTTGCAAACGCCGCTCCTACCGCCCAGCCTTGCGTCCAAACTTCCACTGGCGCGGAGGCGATTTCTCGACACCGATCACTCAGGGTCCCATCATTTGTCATAATCAGACACGCGGAAGCTTGGGCGCCGGCTCCCTGAATTCGAAGGGAAGCGCGGAAGGTGCGCCGCTGGGGCTGAGCAGGACGAGGGCGAGCGGCAAGGAATATCCGGATTACAGCGGAGCGGAATCGCTTAGCGCGGCGATGGGGCATCAAGGGGGAGACGCGGCAAAGTCTGACAAGTCCGTGCGCTTGGTGGATTCGTATAAAGAGCGGGGTGAGTCGACTGGTTTCCTCACTTCCCCTTCCTCCTCTACTTCTCTCCTCTCCTCCTCTCCTCCTTCACCCCTCCGCTCCTTATCTCATTGACTTAATTCTCTATCCCTCTCTTTACACCTCTCCACCTGACTCTCCTTCTGAATCTCTTGACGAAGCGCCCGACTTCGGGACTTCATCGGGTCCATTGTGCTCGAGTTATCGTCCCAGTTCGTGATTTCCCAGTAGGACATGTCTCTTACTGACGAGCGAGACACATGCTGAGCATCTCCTGCTCCCATTGCTCGACGCTCCGCCCAGCGGTGACGGTAAGACCGCATTTCATATCGCTTTGCATCATTGAGTTCTGTCTCCAGCTTTTACCTTCAATGCTAGAGACTTCGAGGTGAGTAGCGTTAGTCTTCTTTGTCACTGTCGCGCTTTCCTGACCTTTCCCATCCCAGTGAACATCGTCCGCTGGGCCCGAGAGCCTCGGAATATTATTGATTCTCTATCTATCACCTTGACCGCGTCCAACAAGCACAAGCGCACCCTCCCGAGTCGCCCATGGAGTGTGCACCCCTCCGTCGACGGCCCCCTAGACTCGCTTGCATATTACCGACCTTCCCTTACCCTGTTGCGCAGTCAGCAAGAGCGTCAGCCAGGCGACGAGGACAGGTAAGTCGAGGATTCAGTCTTGATTCATTCACTTCATTCGCCACCAGCGACATTTCACCGACGGCGCCAGCGCCCACACTCTCACCATCCACTCGTCTTCTCCCATAGCCATCCGCCTCATCAATCGGCAAGCCAGCGACCACCCAACGAGCGGATCGCCCCACGCATTCCGTGAGTCTATACAGTCCATTACGACACGTGTCGCTGACCGTCCTTGCTTCCCACCCCCATCTTTTGACTACACCAACACGCAGCACGACTTAAAGGAACGAGCTGGCCATACTGCCGTTCCAATCCCTGAAGATTCAGTGAGTTTATGTCTTTGCTACCTTCGCTGCGCCCTTATTTACTTGCCCTTGTACGCAGGACTGAGCACGTCGATTGCGGATGGCAGGCGAATTCTGCTTCGCTGCTGCCTGCTCGCGGTAGGATTCACGGGCAGAGGTATTCAGAACCGCAGGTGCGTCTGTTTCTGATCAATCGCGCTTTACTGACTGCTGCTCAGATCTATTTGGATGCGACAATTCTGACCGATAGGCAAGAGCGCGAACGCGTAGCTACACGAAATCCCCGCCATCGCTCCCTACACGACGACGCTGACGCCGCCGCCTCCGTCGTATAGCCGTCGGACTAACTGTCCCTTCAGCAAGTGCGATGCGACGACGGGACACGGTCTTGAACGACAACTTTACGCGGCCCAAAAACCGCCGGAGGCCTGCGCGGGGCTACTAGGGCGAGTGATTCGTCCTTACCAAGGCGTAATATGAGCTGACTTTGCACGCAACACCAGTAACGCGGACGAGGACGCTTGATCAGGTCGCTGAGGCCAATTTTGAGGTGAGTCCTAGCCGTCTTTTATCTCGCGCCTACTGACCCTGAGCACAGGCTTCTGCGGCCAGCCCGAGCCGCCGGAGGCATGCGCGTCGTCCCTAAGATGGGTAATGCGGAAAATTGGCATGTACTTGTTCGTCATGATTTACGGCGCTAGCTGACCTTTTTCCCGCTCACCATCAAGTTCTGGAGGTGCCACGGGCGCCAGCGCGGCGTTTGGAGGGATATCTACCTCATAACTTGTCTCGGTAGCGAACCCGACGAAGTTCTCGGGGTCATTGAGGTGCGTAAATACGTGTACGCTGTCTGCACGACGAAGTACCGACTGACCGTCTATTTAGGGACTTTCTGAGACTCCCGAGCCGCCGGAGGCACGCGCGGGGCTACTACAGCGAAGGACGCGATATCATGGTACGTGTCATGCCGCGTAGCGGCGCAAGCACGCGGAGATCCGAGTCGAGATAACTACGCCTTGTCGTAGAGATACAAGACGCAGCTGCCGATGCGATGGGCTGACTCGCGAGAGGCTGGTCACACAATGGGTGACCGACCGCTTCGTGACACGAGTAAGCTACAGTCCGCCTTCTATGCGCACCGACTCGCTGAACCCGATCGCAGGTCCGTTACGCTGTCTCCACGCCCCTCCCCTTTTGCTCTGGGGAGGGGAGACCATGCCGGTCCGTCACGCTGTGCACCGCGCTCGCTGCGGCCCATAAATTGGTAGATTCATGTTGACTGACCGCTCGAGGAGGTAAAATACATCGATTCTGGCCCGTTCAGGCATCGTGCATACGTTGCAGACGCCATGCAAGCCGGTCGTCCGGGCCTTTCAGTAAGTCAAAGTGTATCATCTCGATTTGAGTTCGAGAAACTCACGCACCCCTTTCAGAATCCACTTTTAACAATAGCCCACCGCAATCTGAATGTCGAGCACATCGTTCAGGACTACATCTCGAGGTACGTTCTCGCCCGAACCTGCCCTCAACTCATTTCTAACACGCTTATCCCTGCAGAATCGCCTCAAACTTCTCATTCGATTGAGATGAGGCGCCTTCCGGCTTAAGCACGCGTGGCAGGAACGTAAGCAGTCGATGGATACTCAATGAACGTTTGTGATGCTGCATGGGACGCCGTGCAGCCCCGCCCACTCCCTGCTCGCCGCGCTCCTAGCGTTTTCACGGGACTTTTGATTTACTCACCAAAATTCGAACTCGGCGAGTTCTACTTCGACTCCAATGAGCGTGATGAGACTGACCGTTTAGCAGGCTTGCTGAGGCGCGTACGAGGCTAGATATACCCCACTACGCACGCCGAAGGGCTTTTCGGGGGATGGAGGCTCGCATGAGCTAGAGACGGTGTAAGGTAGTTCATTCGCTTGTAATGACTTCTCGTAGCTGTTCAGGTACCTGAATACATGAAAGATACATAGTATGATGCATAAAGTACCCATCCTCGCCGTGAAAAACCCGCGCGTGGTCGGGAAAGTCATGCCGAGCGCCACCTTTAGTAAATCTCGACAATTCCACAAGGTAAGCCCCTCGCATTCTGTGACCACAAACCGCTGTTCTGACCTTCTTTCGTGCTTGTATAGGTCCATTCTCATACGTCGTCCATCGCCCGGTCACGCGGAGTCGTCGGAATCAAGGTGAGTACTCGACTTCGTACACTTCCCACCTTCCCACCCCCTCCCCCACGTACCCATTCCCTTCTCTTTCTCGTGCTCATACCCTCGCCTTCCAATTCCACTTGAGTACCTCAATGACCTTGTATCATCATCTCTGCCTACGACATCAACTGCTATGCGCTTGTACTTGACCACCTCCCCCCTCCCTTTCGACAACTACCCTCCCCCAGCACCCCACCCTCGTCGTACCTGCCCCTTCTCGGCGCGCTCGTTGCCGCCCTGTCATCCTCCACCGTTTGACGACCTTCCCCCGTCGCCTTCGCGGCCTTCTCTCGGCGCTTCCTCGCCCCCCTCCCTTTTGCCAACTACCCTCCCCCATCACCTCACCCTCGTCGTAGGCACCCATTCCCAGCTCGCCCACGATCGCACTGCCATCCCTCATCGTCGACTAACGCCCCTTGGTCGTCTCCGAGGTCCCTACCCTCGCCTTCACCACCTTCTCCTCGTGCTCCCCCAACCCCTCCTCAGCAACTGCCCTCCCCTATCACCCATTCCTTACATCGCTCATCGTCCCTATACCATTCCCCATCATCTGGTCGCCTCCCAACGTCTCCTTCGAGTCCCCTACCCTCGCCTTAGCCACCTTCTCCTCGTGCACCCCACCCCCTACTCCTCGGCAACTGCCCTCCCCCATCACCCATTCCTCACCGTGCTCCCTCATTCCAGACTTGCCCACACTCGCAATCCACTTCTCAATCGCCGAGCCACCCTCCGTCATCGCCTCCGAGCCCCTTCCCTTTGTCCTCACCCCCTTCTCCTTCCCTACCCCACCCTCCCCCACCTTCTCCTCCCCCTCCCTCGTTCTCTCCGAATTTGACGACGTCGCTTATCGTCTCGCAGATGCTCAACAGAAAGCTCGGCCATCGACGCGAGTCGACGGGTGTCACGGCGCTCTTCGAAGTGGAGGGGGAGGGGAGGGGGGGAGGAGGGAGGGATGAAGTCCCTCGCACCGTTAAGGTGCGCTTCGTCGGACACTTGAGCGTCAACGCGTCCGACGCTGCTTCCTCGT
Source organism: Schizophyllum commune H4-8 (assembly GCF_000143185.2). Lineage (NCBI taxonomy): Eukaryota > Fungi > Basidiomycota > Agaricomycetes > Agaricales > Schizophyllaceae > Schizophyllum > Schizophyllum commune. Next base: position 3,672,066 of record NW_026089539.1, on the reverse strand, counting down.
ACATGAGCTGCGACGTAATTAGCATGCGCCGCGTCGTCTGTTGTAGGGAGGGGAGCGGGTTCCTCGTGAGGGGGGAGGAGGGAGGGGGGCGTACCTACCGAAAAACCCGGTCTTCCTGAGTCTCGAGCGTCGTCGGAGGGGTCATTAGGTGAGTCGTTCGTCGTGCTGTGACTTCGCTTTGTTGAGTTTTGCATGCAGGAGGCGAAGGGGAGGGCGGGGAGGTGCACCTCATGCCACCGAGATCACGCTTTTGCCGACTCCTCGACGTTGGGGGCATCTCGTCGCCCCCGGTTTCGCATGCGCGGACGCACGGTGAGGTGCGGATGGGGTTTGGAGGGTGTATTCGGGTGGGGGAGGGGGCGTAGTAGGCAGGGGAAGGGTGTAGGCGGCGAAAAGGGGAGGGAGAAGGCCGCCCCCGCGAATCCTGGCGTGCGGTAGATCGACGGAGGGCCCTCGTCTCGTAGGTCAAAGACGCGCCGCGGGTGGGGCTTGCATGCGCGTCTCGCGTCGTGAGTTGGGGGGCTGCTCGTTGTGAGTTGAAGGCCGAGCGAAGGGGGTTGTAGGCCGCGCGACTTGCTCGACGCGCCGGTGCGGGTGCCGCGTGGTTAGCTCGTCCTCGCGGCGCCTCGAGTGCCCGTACCTACGTTGCTTGCAACGCAACGCGAAGGGCGGCCTTGAAGGGGGCGAGGTGCAGATTCTTCGATTCTCGGCTACATATCTACGTGGTAGGTACGACTAGAACTTGAACACCTAGAGATGTGTTAGCGCGAGACCGACGCCGAGTAGCAGCCACTCTCACCTGCTCGGGGGTGTAGTTGAGCTCCTTCAACACGCCCGAAAGCTCGCCCTGCGCGTAGCCGGCCTTCTTGCCAGCAAGCGAAGCTACCTGACCAGGCGGGCCGCACACAAGCACCTTGACCTTCTCGCCAAGAGTCGCAGGCGCGACGTGTTGCTTGATGAGCTCCGCGTTCACGTAGCCAGTCGGACCCTTCCAGCCCTCGCTCGGCTTGTCGAGGGTGTAGACGGCCTTGAAGGTGTTCGGGTACTTCTTCTCCCACTCGTCGAACTGCTCCTTGAGGAGGATGTCCTTCTCGGTGACGTTGGCGAAGATGAGCGTGAAGCGCGTCTTGTTCTCCTTGTTCTTGAGCGCGTACTCGAGGATCTGATGCATGGGGGTGCTGGGGAGGCATGAGTCGAGGGACGGGAAGGGGAGGTGGTGGTACGTACATGCCGCTACCGCCAGCAATCATGGCGACCTCATCGAACTGGTTGACTGCTGAGGTGTGAGGCGGGTTCAGTGCAGTCCAGTCCCCCACTCACTCTGCCACGGGATCTTCATGATGGGACCCTTGATACCCAGCTTGTCGCCCTCCTGTCGGCGCGTAAGTGCAGGCACAGAACCCTCGGTCTGCGACGCGTACCTTCATCTCAAAGATGTGCTTCGACATCTTGCCAGTGTCGTACTTCTTGATCAGGATCGACAGCTCGCCCTGCTTGTCCGAGGGCGTGATCGGGGTGTACGGGCGGATGACGGGCTTGCCCTTGTCGTCCAGGAGCGTGTCCGACTTTGTGACCACGCACGACGCGACGGGGAGCATCGAGGACTGGTTGTCCGGGAGCTCGAAGACGAAGGTGGAGGTGTTGTGGTTGTAGGGGATGACCTTCTTCAGCTTGAAGTCGATGAAGTTGTCCGGGTCGAGCGGGCTCTTCTCCTGCTTGGGGACCGGCGCCGCGTCCTCGCGGTAGAGCGTGTAGTAGGCGCCGGCGCCAGCCAGACCGGCCAGGGCGAAGTAGAGGGGCGCATTCGACGCCTTCTTGGGAGTCTCGGGTGCGGTCGACGCGAACCGACGGGCTCCGAAGCGCGCAGATTGGGACTGCGACTGTCAGCTAGGCTCGTTCTCTCGTCCTCGCTCAACTCACAAGGGGCCGAATGGCAGAGGTCGCCCTGAGGAAGGTCGCAGACATGGCTGGCGGGTCTGAGAGTGTGGGTCCGGGAACGGGCGGGAGAGCGAACTTCGCACCCCGCTTTATAAATGACGACAAAGTGCGAAGGGCGAAGGGATCATTGCGCTCGAGCGTGTCTTGCGCGTATGAGGCGAAGCGACGACCGGGTTGGGGCAGAAACCAAGCAACACCGTCTCGATCTGCATCCCGCCGGGCGCCCAGAAGCCCTCACGTTCCCCAGGCTGACGTCGACTGGCATGGGAACGGGACGCGCTGTCAGAGATCACCGATCGTGGGGGAACAGCAGCGCCATCGCCACGTGGTCGCGCCTCATCACACTCAAGTCACACATCACACAGCTCGTCCTCAACCACCGTCCTCGTTTGCTCGCTACACGTTCCCCAGCCCCGCCGCCTGCCCCTCCGCCCTTGGGACCGTTCGGCAATTGCCGAATCGCCCGTTTTTCGCGCGGGCAGGAGCTCCACCTCCCCTTTGCGCGCGCGAGCGGAGCGAGCGCTTAAGCTACGCGATTTTCGCTATGTTACGTGGCTACTTTCGCTCTCACAGCACCGTCCTCTCCCCCTCTCCTCCCCCTCCCTCCCTCCTCCTCCCCCTTCCTCTCCTCCCTTTGCGGCGGGTGGGAGGGGCTCGGGGGAGGCGAGATGTTAGCAATATCGGTAGAGCTAAGGCCACGTACCGCGCTTGCGCGGCAACCCGGCGCCATTCTGCGCTCTGAATTGGCTGATTCTGCGCTGACCACGTCGCTGACTCACAACAGGTAAGCGGTCTCGCCACTAGACTCACGATGAGTAGCCGCGACTCCGCGCTCGCGCGGGGACCCAACACGATTTTTCGACGTCGAGATGGCCATTTCGTGAGTCTCGGAGGCGACACGAAGGGGCGTGAGGGAGTCTTGACGTCGTCGAAGGGAGCTCGGGCGTCGCCGAGGGCCCCAGCGCTGATACGCGTCCGCCCTCGCAGTCTGGTACGGGTGAGCACGCTGGCGGCGACGTAACCAACTCACCTTGATCAGCGAGATTCCTAACGACTCGACAACCCCGGTCGTCGGCAAGCGCCACCGTGGATGTTGATAGCACGGGGACTTGCTGATGTCGCGCGGGGACGAGGCGATGGTGTCGGGGGACAAGGCGATGGTGCGCAGGGACGAGGCGATGGTGCGCGGGAGCTTGCCGATCTTGCAGGCGAGGGGACGGGCAGGTGCGGATGACCTGAATGCCACTGGTAAGCTCTCTTGCGGGGAAGGAGACGGCGATAAACTCACGTTGACTAGGTAATCTTGTCGGGCGTGATCCCGGTGTCGCCATCGTCGTCGCAGGAGGCTGGGCCTTGCCGTCGTCCTCGCGCGCGGCCTTGTACAATCTGCGAGACGCCGACTGTCGCCTCGTGCTGGCGGGAGGCGGAACAGTCGACGGAGACGCGATCCGCACTCCTCCCGCTCGCTGCAGAGAGGTGAGTGGGTGCAGATGGATGGTACTGGATGCACTTACCCGGGTACGCCACCGACGCCGCGGTCAGCCTATCGCCGGCGATCCACGCCTCGATCTTGCTCATCCGAGGTGTTGTGCGACCCGTACGTCGTCCCAAGTCGGTGTCAGAGCGCGTGGCGAGCGCTTCGTGGGTGGATCGCGTCCGTGGCGTCTTCGAGGCGGGACAGTACCCGGGGTCTGCGGGGCCGTCCTCGACGCTTTTGGGGAGGTTTTCAAAGTATTCGGTGCGATTTTCGATGTCTTCGGAGTGGTTTTCGATGCCCTCGGGACGAGTAAGTACTCATAGTACACACTGTAAGCTCGAGTCAGTGAACATAGTACTTTTGCACGTACCCTCGGCCTGGGAATGAAGGAAACACCGTGCAAGCCAGGTAAGCTCATCTCGTGCATCAGACGCGACGCACGTACCTCGAGTCTCATCCTGATCCCGCTCGTTAGGCTGCCTCGTCGGCCGCGCTCCGTTACTCTTGGACCGCCGCGCTCGCAAAGAAGGTCAGTGCTCACCTCGGAGATTAATGTGAGTCCACGTACCTTGTTGGCGAGCTAATCTTGCCGTCGTGCACTAGGCACGACTCTCTGCGCGCGCACCCTCCATCTCTCGAGCTCGGGGGGCTCATCCTGCTTCTCTCGGGTCTCGGGCGCTCTCGCTGGTCTCTGACTCCCGGACTCGGGTTCCTGGCTCTCGCTCGCCTCGGGTCTCTTCAGTGCTTGCCCAGCCACTCCCGCATGTCGTTCGCTCGCCTCCGTCGCTCTCGAAGGTGTCCCGGTGTTGCTATTGATCAACGAGGTGTTGTACTTGCTGATTTCGCCTTGCTTAGATTGGGCAGTTACTGATAGTACCCACAGGTCTGCAGTCGTCGAGAGCAAGCAGCAATGTAGCCAGGAAGGGCAAGCAGGATGAAGTAAAGGATAAAGCTGTAGAGGTATGGAAGGAAGCCAGGTGCTGTAATGAGATGCACGAGGCAGGTGTGATCGCCGCTGTGGCGTGTGATGGGACTGGACCCTGATCTCGATTCCATCAATTCAGCATCTCTGACCGCGCACAGGATTACCTCTAAGGGAACCACTCGGAGCTCGGTAGAAATACCTGCCGCTGACGGGTAATCTTGAGGAGCGAGTTGAAGCTCGAGACTTGAGACGAGACAAGCAATTGCAAAGCAGCTTAGGGTACAGGAGTACAAGCTCAGGTGGTAGGATACAGTGATGAAAGGAACATAGTGGGAGTACAAGACGCGTGCCATCGCACGATACAGGCTCAGATGGACAGCACGAACAGCGAGCAAGTCGAGTAGCTCAAGCTCGAGAAGCCAATTCGTGAGCAAGGTGATGAGCACTACATCCAAGGCTTCAAAAATTCCGTACTCAGCTGCAAACGATCCGGCGACGCTTATAGAGGATGCCTTGAGCGCCCGGAGGTCGTACGACGTGGTCGGGAAAAATAGGTGAGCGGCGGCGGCGAGATTCGAAACCGCCCGGACAAGCCGCGCCGATGAGCCGTGGCGTCGAATCCGGCAAATCGCGGCGGACGCAAAGCGGTAAGCGGACGCGTCGACGTCTCTTGTCCCCCTCGCCCATCGTCCCCACACGCCAACCCAAGTCACCGACCACTTTAGATACGCCTACCTACCGCACTTACGACGCTATTAAGGACAACTCGTAGCGCATACACCATGAGAATCCGGGCAGTACATCTTTTGAGCAGTTCCCCCGCCGTCGAGATCAGACCGGCGGCAATACGAGCGCAATACATCCTCGACAAAGGCTTGACCTCAAAGGAGAAAATGGAAAAGGTACGTGCAAGATGCACGCACGACGGCCCTCACGAGCGTCACTGATGCGACGGGGGACCGCTTGAGCCGGCGGGATCGAGGTCGCGAGGAGTGACTAGGAAGCACCGACGGGCTTCTGTTGCCTGAGCGCGACTACAACCGACCTGCAAGGAACCCAGCAAGTCGTTCATGTGACTGTGATGAGGGTGCAGCCGCTCTCACGCGTCGACAATAGCAGGCCAGCTCAGCGGCGCGCAATTCCCCCAGCAGCTCGCGGCAGACCGCTTTGCGATTTGACCTTGCGGCGCGTCCAAAATGAAAGGCAAGTCATTCCCCCTTCATTTCAACACCATACCTACGACTGTCGAGCACCCAAGAACAATGAGAAGTACGCTTACCGCCTTATTGCCAGGAATCGCTCCGGCCCCAATCTTCTACCGCTCGACAGCGATAGTCGAGCTCCAACTCAGTGAAACACGGAGGTTCGGGGTGCGGTGATACTCTGACGCGGGGGGAGTGGGCTTCGAGAGCGGGAATGCAGTTTTGGCCGGAAGCGCAGATCAGCGCTTCACGGCTGCATGCTTGCAATATAGCAAAGCGAGAGTGGACGAAAGTGGTATGCAGAGTGAGTATGACTCGCAAGGGACGCTGGCGGCGCACGAGACAAAGTCCGTCCGGCTTTCGCGCTCGTTCTCGCGGGTGGCTGAATGCCTGCCTTTTGCGGCAGGCCATCAGTTCGACTTTCTGAACCCCAACTCACGAACCCTCAGCCTGAGCGGAGTCAAAGAAGGTGAATTCAACGACTGTCGGACCTTATGTCAAGACTTCCTACCCGTTAGCTTACGGTGAGTGGCTCGTAAACGGCTAGATACGCTAGACGGCGCATTTCCTGACTTTGCCGAGCAGCACCGTCTTCACCTCGGCGGCCACGCACTCGGGACAGCCTGACCCTAACCCCTAGGATCAAGAATACTGCCTCTATGTCGCTCTCTCCCTCCGCAACATCTGTATAATTGGTTTGCAAACGCCGCTCCTACCGCCCAGCCTCGCGTCCAAACTTCCACTGGCGCGGAGGCGATTTCTCGACACCGATCACTCAGGGTCCCATCATTTGTCATGATCAGACACGCGGAAGCCTGGGCGCCGGCTCCCTGAATTCGAAGGGAAGCGCGGAAGGTGCGCCGTTGGGGCTGAGCAGGACGAGGGTGAGCGGCAAGGAATATCCGGATTACAGCGGAGCGGAATCGCTTAGCGCGGCGATGGGGCATCAAGGGGGAGACGCGGCAAGTCTGACAAGTCCGTGCGCATGGTGGATTCGTATAAAGAGCGGGGTGAGTCGACTGGTTTCCTCACTTCCCCTTCCTCCTCTACTTCTCTCCTCTCCTCCTCTCCTCCTTCACCCCTCCGCTCCTTATCTCATTGAATTTGATCTCTATCCCTCTCTTTACACCTCTCCACTTGACTCTCCTTCTGAATCTCTTGACGAAGCGCCCGACTTCGGGACTTCATCGGGTCCATTGTGCTCGAGTTATCGTCCCAGTTCGTGATTTCCCAGTAGGACATGTCTCTTACTAACGAGAGAGACACAGGCTGAGTATCTCCTGCTCCCATTGCTCGACGCTCCGCCCAGCGGTCACGGTAAGACCGCATTTCATATCGCTTTGCATCATTGAGTTCTGTCTCCAGCTTTTACCTTCAATGCTAGAGACTTCGAGGTGAGTAGCGTTAGTCTCCTTTGTCACTGTCGCGCTTTTCGAACCTTTCTCATTCCAGTGAACATCGCCCGCTGGGCCCGAGAGCCTCGGAATATTGTGAGGTTATTGATTCTCTATCTATCACCTTGACCGCGTCCAACAAGCACAAGCGCACCCAGCCGGACGGTTACGCTCCCGACTCGCCCATGGCGTGTGCACCCCTCCGTCGACGGCCCCCTAGACTCGCTTGCATATTACCGACCTTCCCTTACCCTGTTGCGCAGTCAGCAAGAGCGTCAGCCAGGCGACGAGGACAGGTAAGTCGAGGATTCAGTCTCGATTCATTCACTTCATTTGCCACCAGCGACATTGCACCGACGGCGCCAGCGCCCACACTCTCACCATCCACTCGTCTTCTCCAATAGCCATCCGCCTCATCAATCGGCAAGCCAGCGACCACCCAACGAGCGAGCGGATTGCCCCACGCATTCCGTGAGTCTATACAGTCCATTACGACACGTGTCGCTGACCGTCCTTGCTTCCCAACCCCATGTTTTCGACTACACCAACACGCAGCACGACTTAAAGGGACGAGCTGGCCATACTGCCGTTCCAATCCTTGAAGATTCAGTGAGTTTATGTCTTTGCTACCTTCGCTGCCTTATTCACTTGCCCTTGTACGCAGGACTGAGCACGTCGATTGCGGATGGCAGGCGAATTCTGGTTCGCTGCTGCCTGCTCGCTGTAGGATTAACGGGCAGAGGTATTCAGGACCGCAGGTGCGTCTGTTTCTGATCAATCACGCTTTACTGACTGCTGCTCAAATCTATCTGGATGCGACAATCCTGACCGATAGGCAAGAGCGCGAACGCGTAGCTACACGAAATCCCCGCCATCGCTCCCTACACGACGACGCTGACGCCGCCGCCGCCTCCGTCGTATAGCCGTCGGACTAACTGTCCCTTCAGCAAGTGCGATGCGACGACGGGACACGGTCTTGAACAACGACTTTACGCGGCCCAAAAACCGCCGGAGGCCTGCGCGGGGCTACTAGGGCGAGTGATTCGTCCTTACCAAGGCGTAATATGAGCTGACTTTGCACGCAACACCAGTAACGCGGACGAGGACGCTTGATCAGGTCGCTGAGGCCAATTTTGAGGTGAGTCCTAGTCGTCTTTTATCTCGCGCGTACTGACCCTGAGCACAGGCTTCTGCGGCCAGCCCAAGCCGCCGGAGGCATGCGCGTCGTCCCTAAGATGGGTAATGCGGAAGATTGGTATGTACCCGTTCGTCATGATCTACGGCGCTAGCTGACCTTTTTCCCGCTCACCATCAAGTTCTGGAGGTGCCACGGGCGCCCGCGCGGCGTTTGGAGGGATATCTACCTCCCAACTTGCCTCAGTAGCGAACCCGACGAAGTTCTCGGGGTCATTGAGGTGCGTAAATACGTGTACGCTGTCTGCACGGCGAAGTACCGACTGACCGTCTATTTAGGGACTTTCTGGAACTGCCGAGCCACCGGAGGCACGCGCGGGGCTACTACAGCGAAGGACGCGATATCATGGTACGTGTCATGCCGCGGAGCGGTGCAAGCACGCGGAGATACGAGACGCAGCTGCCGATGCGATGGGCTGACTCGCGCGACCAGGACGAGAGGCTGAGCACACAATGGATTACCGACCGCTTCGTGACACGAGTAAGCTACAGTCCGCCTTCTATGCGCACCGACTCGCTGAACCCGATCGCAGGTCCGTTACGCTGTCTCCACGCGCCTCCCCTTTCGCTCTGGGGAGGGGAGACCATGCCGGTCCGTCACGCTGTGCACCGCGCTCGCTGCGGCCCATAAATTGGTAGATCCATGTTGACTGACCGCTCGAGGAGGTAAAATACATCGGTTCTGGCCCGTTCAGGCATCGTGCATACGTCGCAGACGCCATGCAAGCCGGTCTTCCGGGCCTTTCAGTAAGTTAAAGTGTATCATCTCGATTTGAGCTCGAGAAACTCACGCACCCCTTTCAGAATCCGCTTTTAACAATAGCCCACCGCAATCTGAATGTCAAGCACATCGTTGAGGACTACATCTCGAGGTACGTACTCGCCCGAACCTGCCCTCAACTCATTTCTAACACGCTTATCCCTGCAGGATCGCCTCAAACTTCTCATTTGATTGAGATGAGGCGCCTTCTGGCTTATGCACGCGTCGCAGGAACGTAGGCAGTCGATGGATACTCAATAAACGTTTGTGATGCTGCATGGGACGCCGTGCAGCCCCGCCCACTCCCTGCTCGCCGCGCTCCTAGCGTTTTCACGGGACTTTTGATTTACTCACCAAAATTCGAACTCGGCGAGTTCTACCTCAACTGCAATGAGCGTGATGAGACTGACCGTTTAACAGGCTTGCTGAGGCGCGTACGAGGCTAGATATACCCCACTACTCACGCCGAAGGGCTTTTCGGGGGATGGAGGCTCGCATGAGCTAGAGACGATGTAAGGTAGTTCATTCGCTTGTAATGACTTCTCTTAGCTGTTCAGGTACCTGAATACATGAAAGATACATAGTATGATACATAAAGTACCCATCCTCGCCGTGAAAAACCCGCGCGTGGTCGGGAAAGTCATGCCGAGCGCCACCTTTAGTAAATTTCGACAATTCCCCAAGGTAAGCCCCTCGCATTCTGTGACCACAAACCGCTTTTCTGACCTTCTTTCGTGCCTGTATAGGTCCATTCTCATGCGTCGTCCATCGCCCGGTCACGCGGAGTCGTCGGAATCAAGGTGAGTACTCGACTTCGTACACTTCCCACCTTGCCACCCCCTCCCCCACGTATCCATTCCCTTCTCTTTCTCGTGCTCATACCCTCGCCTTCCAATTCCACTTGAGTATTTCAATGAACTTGTATCATCATCTCTGCCTACGACATCAACTGCTATGCACTTGTACTTGACCACCTTCCCCCTCCCTTTCGACAACTACCCTCCCCCAGCACCCCACCCTCGTCGTACCTGCCCCTTCTCGGCGCGCTCGTTGTCGCCCTGCCATCCCCCACCGTTTGACAACCTTCCCCCGTCGCCTTCGCCACCTTCTCTCGGCGCTTCCTCGCCCCCCTCCCTTTCGCCAACTACCCTCCCCCATCACCTCACCCTCGTCGTAGGCACCCATTCCCAGCTCGCCCACGATTGCACTGCCATCCCTCATCGTCGACTAACGCTCCTTCGTCGTCTCCGAGGACCCTACCCTCGCCTTCACCACCTTCTCCTCGTGCTCCCCCAACCCCTCCTCAGCAACTGCCCTCCCCTATCACCCATTCCTTACATCGCTCATCGTCCCTATACCATTCCCCATCATCTGGCCGCCTCCCAACGTCTCCTCCGAGTCCCCTACCCTCGCCTTAGCCACCTTCTCCTCGTGCACCCCACCCCCTACTTCTCGGCAACTGCCCTCCCCCATCACCCATCACCCATCGTACCCATCCATTCCCAGCTGTCCCATCGTCGCTCTACCATTCCCCGTCTCCCACGACCATCCGCAATCCCCTCCGAGGCCCTTCCCTTCGACTTCACCCCCTTCTCCTCCCCTCCCTCTCTATCTCTCACTCTCTCCGTGTCGCTGATAGTCTCGCAGATGGCCCTCTGGTGTCGTGATTTTCTATGCGAAGCTGCGCCGCCTTCGACGAGATCCTCGGCGCTCTTCGAAGCGATGGGGAGGGGGGCTGGCCTATGCGAGTGGGGGAGGGGGAGGGGCGTTCTCGAGGTGCGCTTCGTCGGTGGCCTGAGCGTCGACGCGTACGATGCCGTGTCGTCGCGCATGAGCTGCGACGTAGTCCGAGTCCTCGTGAGTTGCGTCTTCGGGCGTGGGTGGCCGAGAGGTGGGGGGAGGAGGGGAATCTTCGCGAAGGGGGACGAGGGAGGGGGGATTACTTGGCCTTAAACTCAATCTTCGCGACCTCGAGCGCCGTCGCTATGTTCGTTGAGTGAGTTCCCCGTCGTGCTATGACTTTGTTCTGCTGACTCGCACACGCAGGATGCGAGGGGGAGGGTGGGGAGGTGCATCTTTGTCTCCCCGAGATCATGCCTTCGCCGTCCTCTCGATGTCGGGGGCATCTCGTCGCCCCCGGTTTCGCATGCGCGGACGCACGGTGAGGTGCGGCTGGGGTTTGGACGGTGTATTCGGGTGGGGGAGGGGGCGTAGTAGGCAGGGGAAGGGTGTAGGCGGCGAAAAGGGGAGGGAGAAGGCCGCCCCCGCGAATCCTGGCGTGCGGTAGATCGACGGAGGGCCCTCGTCTCGTAGGTCAACGATGCGCCGCGGGTGGGGCGTGCATGCGCGTCTCGCGTCGTGAGTTGGGGGGCTGCTCGTTCTGAGTTGAAGGCCGAGCGAAGGGTGTTGTAGGCCGCGCGACTTGCTCGACGCGCCGGTGCGGGTGCTGCGTGGTTAGCTCGTCCTCGCGGCGCCTCGAGTACCCGTACCTACGTCGCTTGCAACGCGAAGGGCGGCCTTGAAGGGGGCGAGGTACAGATTCTTCAATTCTCGGCTACATATCTACGTGGTAGGTACGACTAGAACTTGAACACCTAGAGATGTGTTAGCGCGAGACCGACGCCCGAGTAGCAGCCACTCTCACCTGCTCGGGGGTGTAGTTGAGCTCCTTCAACACGCCCGAAAGCTCGCCCTGCGCGTAGCCGGCCTTCTTGCCAGCGAGCGAGGCGACCTGACCAGGCGGGCCGCACACGAGCACCTTGACCTTCTCGCCAAGAGTCGCAGGCGCGACGTGTTGCTTGATGAGCTCCGCGTTCACGTAGCCGGTCGGACCCTTCCAGCCCTCGCTTGGCTTGTCGAGGGTGTAGACGGCCTTGAAGGTGTTCGGGTACTTCTTCTCCCACTCGTCGAACTGCTCCTTGAGGAGGATGTCCTTCTCGGTGACGTTGGCGAAGATGAGCGTGAAGCGCGTCTTGTTCTCCTTGTTCTTGAGCGCGTACTCGAGGATCTGGTGCATGGGGGTGCTGGGGAGGCGTGAGTCGAGGGAAGGGAAGGGGAGGTGGTGGTACGTACATGCCGCTTCCGCCAGCAATCATAGCAACCTCATCGAACTGATTGACTGCGGAGGTGTGAGGCGGGTTCAGTGCAGTCCAGTCCCCCACTCACTCTGCCACGGGATCTTCATGATGGGACCCTTGATACCCAGCTTGTCGCCCTCCTGTCGGCGCGTGAGTGCAGGCACAGAACGCCCGGTCTGCGACGCGTACCTTCATCTCAAAGATGTGCTTCGACATCTTGCCAGTGTCGTACTTCTTGATCAGGATCGACAGCTCGCCCTGCTTGTCCGAGGGCGTGATCGGGGTGTACGGGCGGATGACAGGCTTGCCCTTGTCGTCCAGGAGCGTGTCCGACTTTGTGACCACGCACGACGCGACGGGGAGCATCGAGGACTGGTTGTCCGGGAGCTCGAAGACGAAGGTGGAGGTGTTGTGGTTGTAAGGGATGACCTTCTTCAGCTTGAAGTCGATGAAGTTGTCCGGGTCGAGCGGGCTCTTCTCCTGCTTGGGGACCGGCGCCGCGTCCTCGCGGTAGAGCGTGTAGTAGGCGCCGGCGCCAGCCAGACCGGCCAGGGCGAAGTAGAGGGGCGCATTCGACGCCTTCTTGGGAGTCTCGGGTGCGGTCGACGCGAACCGACGGGCTCCGAAGCGCGCAGATTGGGACTGCGACTGTCAGCTGGGCTCGTTCTCCCGTCCTCGCTCAACTCACAAGGGGCCGAATGGCAGAGGTCGCCCTGAGGAAGGTCGCAGACATGGCTGGCGGGTCTGAGTGCGGGAACGGGTGGGAGAGCGAACTTCGCACCCCGCTTCATAAATGACGACAAAGTGCGAAGGGCGAAGGGATCATTGCGCTCGAGCGTGTCTTGCGCGTATGAGGCGAAGCGACGACCGGGTTTGGGCAGAAACCAAGCAACGCGCTCTCGATCTGCATCCCGCCGGGCGCCCAGAAACCCTCACGTTCCCAACTCCCGGCCCACCAGGCTGACGTCGACTGGACGCGCTGTCAGAGATCACCGATCGTGGGGGAACAGCAGCAAGCAGCAGCGCCACGTGGTCGCGCCTCATCACACTCAAGTCACACATCACACAGCTCGTCCTCAACCACCGTCCTCGTTTGCTCGCTACACGTTCCCCAACCCCGCCGCCTGCCCCTCCGCCCTTGGGACCGTTCGGCAATTGCCGAATCGCCCGTTTTTCGCGCGGGCAGGAGCTCCACCTCCCCTTTGCGCGCGCGAGCGGAGCGAGCGCTTAAGCTACGCGATTTTCGCTATTTTACGTGGCTACTTTCGCTCTCACAGCACCGTCCTCTCCCCCTCTCCCCCTCTCCCCCTCTCCTCCCCCTCTCCTCCCCCTCCCTCCCTCCTCCTCCCCCTTTCTCCCCTCCCTTTGCGGCGGGTGGGAGGGGCTCGGGGGAGGCGAGATGTTAGCAATATCGGTAGAGCCAAGGCCACGTACCGCGCTTGCGCGGCGACCCGGCGCCATCCTGCGCTCTGAATTGGCTCATTCTGCGCTGACCACGTCGCTGACTCACGACAGGTAAGCGGTCTCGCCTCTAGACTCACGACGAGTAGCCGCGACTCCGCGCTCGCGCGGGGACCCAACGCGATTTTTCGACGTCGAGATGGCCATTTCGTCAGTCTCGGAGGCGACGCGAAGGGGCGTGAGGGAGTCTTGACGTCGTCGAAGAGAGCCCGGGCGTCGCCGAGGGCCCCAGCGCTGATACGCGTCCGCCCTCGCAGTCTGGTACGGGTGAGCACGCTGGCGGCGACGTAACCAACTCACCTTGATCAGCGAGATTCCTAACGACTCGACAACCCCGGTCGTCGGCAAGCGCCACCGTGGATGTTGATAGCACGGGGACTTGCTGATGTCGCGCGGGGACGAGGCGATGGTGTCGGGGGACAAGGCGATGGTGCGCAGGGACGAGGCGATGGTGCGCGGGAGCTTGCCGATCTTGCAGGCGAGGGGACGGGCAGGTGCGGATGACCTGAATGCCACTGGTAAGCTCTCTTGCGGGGAAGGAGACGGCGATAAACTCACGTTGACTAGGTAATCTTGTCGGGCGTGATCCCGGTGTCGCCATCGTCGTCGCAGGAGGCTGGGCCTTGCCGTCGTCCTCGCGCGCGGCCTTGTACAATCTGCGAGACGCCGACTGTCGCCTCGTGCTGGCGGGAGGCGGAACAGTCGACGGAGACGCGATCCGCACTCCTCCCGCTCGCTGCAGAGAGGTGAGTGGGTGCAGATGGATGGTACTGGATGCACTTACCCGGGTACGCCACCGACGCCGCGGTCAGCCTATCGCCGGCGATCCACGCCTCGATCTTGCTCATCCGAGGTGTTGTGCGACCCGTACGTCGTCCCAAGTCGGTGTCAGAGCGCGTGGCGAGCGCTTCGTGGGTGGATCGCGTCCGTGGCGTCTTCGAGGCGGGACAGTACCCGGGGTCTGCGGGGCCGTCCTCGACGCTTTTGGGGAGGTTTTCAAAGTATTCGGTGCGATTTTCGATGTCTTCGGAGTGGTTTTCGATGCCCTCGGGACGAGTAAGTACTCATAGTACACACTGTAAGCTCGAGTCAGTGAACATAGTACTTTTGCACGTACCCTCGGCCTGGGAATGAAGGAAACACCGTGCAAGCCAGGTAAGCTCATCTCGTGCATCAGACGCGACGCACGTACCTCGAGTCTCATCCTGATCCCGCTCGTTAGGCTGCCTCGTCGGCCGCGCTCCGTTACTCTTGGACCGCCGCGCTCGCAAAGAAGGTCAGTGCTCACCTCGGAGATTAATGTGAGTCCACGTACCTTGTTGGCGAGCTAATCTTGCCGTCGTGCACTAGGCACGACTCTCTGCGCGCGCACCCTCCATCTCTCGAGCTCGGGGGGCTCATCCTGCTTCTCTCGGGTCTCGGGCGCTCTCGCTGGTCTCTGACTCCCGGACTCGGGTTCCTGGCTCTCGCTCGCCTCGGGTCTCTTCAGTGCTTGCCCAGCCACTCCCGCATGTCGTTCGCTCGCCTCCGTCGCTCTCGAAGGTGTCCCGGTGTTGCTATTGATCAACGAGGTGTTGTACTTGCTGATTTCGCCTTGCTTAGATTGGGCAGTTACTGATAGTACCCACAGGTCTGCAGTCGTCGAGAGCAAGCAGCAATGTAGCCAGGAAGGGCAAGCAGGATGAAGTAAAGGATAAAGCTGTAGAGGTATGGAAGGAAGCCAGGTGCTGTAATGAGATGCACGAGGCAGGTGTGATCGCCGCTGTGGCGTGTGATGGGACTGGACCCTGATCTCGATTCCATCAATTCAGCATCTCTGACCGCGCACAGGATTACCTCTAAGGGAACCACTCGGAGCTCGGTAGAAATACCTGCCGCTGACGGGTAATCTTGAGGAGCGAGTTGAAGCTCGAGACTTGAGACGAGACAAGCAATTGCAAAGCAGCTTAGGGTACAGGAGTACAAGCTCAGGTGGTAGGATACAGTGATGAAAGGAACATAGTGGGAGTACAAGACGCGTGCCATCGCACGATACAGGCTCAGATGGACAGCACGAACAGCGAGCAAGTCGAGTAGCTCAAGCTCGAGAAGCCAATTCGTGAGCAAGGTGATGAGCACTACATCCAAGGCTTCAAAAATTCCGTACTCAGCTGCAAACGATCCGGCGACGCTTATAGAGGATGCCTTGAGCGCCCGGAGGTCGTACGACGTGGTCGGGAAAAATAGGTGAGCGGCGGCGGCGAGATTCGAAACCGCCCGGACAAGCCGCGCCGATGAGCCGTGGCGTCGAATCCGGCAAATCGCGGCGGACGCAAAGCGGTAAGCGGACGCGTCGACGTCTCTTGTCCCCCTCTCGTCCCCACTCGCCAACCCAAGTCACCGACCACTTTAGATATGCCTACCTACCGCACTTACGACGCTATCAAGGACAACTCGTAGCGCATACACCATGAGAATCCGGGCAGTATATCTTTTGAGCAGTTCCCCCGCCGTCGAGATCAGACCGGCGGCAACACGAGCGCAACACATCCTCGACAAAGGCTTGACCTGAAAGGAGAAAACGGAAAGGTACGTGCAAGATGCACGCACGACGGACTACAACCGACCTGCAAGGAACCCACCAAGTCGTTCATGTGACTGTGATGAGGGTGCAGCCGCTCTCACGCGTCGACAATAGCAGACCAGCTCAGCGGCGCGCAATTCCCCCAGCAGCTCGCGGCAGACCGCTTTGCGATCTGACCTTGCGGCGCGTCCAAAATGAAAGGCAAGTCATTCCCCCTTCATTTCAACACCATACCTACGACTGTCGAGCACCCAAGAACAATGAGAAGTACGCTTACCGCCTTATTGCCAGGAATCGCTCCGGCCCCAATCTTCTACCGCTCGACAGCGATAGTCGAGCTCCAACTCAGTGAAACACGGAGGTTCGGGGTCATCCGGTACGGCGATACTCTGACGCGGGAGGAGTGGGCTTCGAGAGCGGGAATGCAGTTTTGGCCGGAAGCGCAGATCAGCGCTTCACGGCTGCATGCTTGCAATATAGCAAAGCGAGAGTGGACGAAAGTGGTATGCAGAGTGAGTATGACTCGCAAGGGACGCTGGCGGCGCACGAGACAAAGTCCGTCCGGCTTTCGCGCTCGTTCTCGCGGGTGGCTGAATGCCTGCCTTTTGCGGCAGGCCATCAGTTCGACTTTCTGAACCCCAACTCACGAACCCTCAGCCTGAGCGGAGTCAAAGAAGGTGAATTCAACGACTGTCGGACCTTATGTCAAGACTTCCTACCCGTTAGCTTACGGTGAGTGGCTCGTAAACGGCTAGATACGCTAGACGGCGCATTTCCTGACTTTGCCGAGCAGCACCGTCTTCACCTCGGCGGCCACGCACTCGGGACAGCCTGACCCTAACCCCTAGGATCAAGAATACTGCCTCTATGTCGCTCTCTCCCTCCGCAACATCTGTATAATTGGTTTGCAAACGCCGCTCCTACCGCCCAGCCTCGCGTCCAAACTTCCACTGGCGCGGAGGCGATTTCTCGACACCGATCACTCAGGGTCCCATCATTTGTCATGATCAGACACGCGGAAGCCTGGGCGCCGGCTCCCTGAATTCGAAGGGAAGCGCGGAAGGTGCGCCGTTGGGGCTGAGCAGGACGAGGGTGAGCGGCAAGGAATATCCGGATTACAGCGGAGCGGAATCGCTTAGCGCGGCGATGGGGCATCAAGGGGGAGACGCGGCAAGTCTGACAAGTCCGTGCGCATGGTGGATTCGTATAAAGAGCGGGGTGAGTCGACTGGTTTCCTCACTTCCCCTTCCTCCTCTACTTCTCTCCTCTCCTCCTCTCCTCCTTCACCCCTCCGCTCCTTATCTCATTGAATTTGATCTCTATCCCTCTCTTTACACCTCTCCACTTGACTCTCCTTCTGAATCTCTTGACGAAGCGCCCGACTTCGGGACTTCATCGGGTCCATTGTGCTCGAGTTATCGTCCCAGTTCGTGATTTCCCAGTAGGACATGTCTCTTACTAACGAGAGAGACACAGGCTGAGTATCTCCTGCTCCCATTGCTCGACGCTCCGCCCAGCGGTCACGGTAAGACCGCATTTCATATCGCTTTGCATCATTGAGTTCTGTCTCCAGCTTTTACCTTCAATGCTAGAGACTTCGAGGTGAGTAGCGTTAGTCTCCTTTGTCACTGTCGCGCTTTTCGAACCTTTCTCATTCCAGTGAACATCGCCCGCTGGGCCCGAGAGCCTCGGAATATTGTGAGGTTATTGATTCTCTATCTATCACCTTGACCGCGTCCAACAAGCACAAGCGCACCCAGCCGGACGGTTACGCTCCCGACTCGCCCATGGCGTGTGCACCCCTCCGTCGACGGCCCCCTAGACTCGCTTGCATATTACCGACCTTCCCTTACCCTGTTGCGCAGTCAGCAAGAGCGTCAGCCAGGCGACGAGGACAGGTAAGTCGAGGATTCAGTCTCGATTCATTCACTTCATTTGCCACCAGCGACATTGCACCGACGGCGCCAGCGCCCACACTCTCACCATCCACTCGTCTTCTCCAATAGCCATCCGCCTCATCAATCGGCAAGCCAGCGACCACCCAACGAGCGAGCGGATTGCCCCACGCATTCCGTGAGTCTATACAGTCCATTACGACACGTGTCGCTGACCGTCCTTGCTTCCCAACCCCATGTTTTCGACTACACCAACACGCAGCACGACTTAAAGGGACGAGCTGGCCATACTGCCGTTCCAATCCTTGAAGATTCAGTGAGTTTATGTCTTTGCTACCTTCGCTGCCTTATTCACTTGCCCTTGTACGCAGGACTGAGCACGTCGATTGCGGATGGCAGGCGAATTCTGGTTCGCTGCTGCCTGCTCGCTGTAGGATTAACGGGCAGAGGTATTCAGGACCGCAGGTGCGTCTGTTTCTGATCAATCACGCTTTACTGACTGCTGCTCAAATCTATCTGGATGCGACAATCCTGACCGATAGGCAAGAGCGCGAACGCGTAGCTACACGAAATCCCCGCCATCGCTCCCTACACGACGACGCTGACGCCGCCGCCGCCTCCGTCGTATAGCCGTCGGACTAACTGTCCCTTCAGCAAGTGCGATGCGACGACGGGACACGGTCTTGAACAACGACTTTACGCGGCCCAAAAACCGCCGGAGGCCTGCGCGGGGCTACTAGGGCGAGTGATTCGTCCTTACCAAGGCGTAATATGAGCTGACTTTGCACGCAACACCAGTAACGCGGACGAGGACGCTTGATCAGGTCGCTGAGGCCAATTTTGAGGTGAGTCCTAGTCGTCTTTTATCTCGCGCGTACTGACCCTGAGCACAGGCTTCTGCGGCCAGCCCAAGCCGCCGGAGGCATGCGCGTCGTCCCTAAGATGGGTAATGCGGAAGATTGGTATGTACCCGTTCGTCATGATCTACGGCGCTAGCTGACCTTTTTCCCGCTCACCATCAAGTTCTGGAGGTGCCACGGGCGCCCGCGCGGCGTTTGGAGGGATATCTACCTCCCAACTTGCCTCAGTAGCGAACCCGACGAAGTTCTCGGGGTCATTGAGGTGCGTAAATACGTGTACGCTGTCTGCACGGCGAAGTACCGACTGACCGTCTATTTAGGGACTTTCTGGAACTGCCGAGCCACCGGAGGCACGCGCGGGGCTACTACAGCGAAGGACGCGATATCATGGTACGTGTCATGCCGCGGAGCGGTGCAAGCACGCGGAGATACGAGACGCAGCTGCCGATGCGATGGGCTGACTCGCGCGACCAGGACGAGAGGCTGAGCACACAATGGATTACCGACCGCTTCGTGACACGAGTAAGCTACAGTCCGCCTTCTATGCGCACCGACTCGCTGAACCCGATCGCAGGTCCGTTACGCTGTCTCCACGCGCCTCCCCTTTCGCTCTGGGGAGGGGAGACCATGCCGGTCCGTCACGCTGTGCACCGCGCTCGCTGCGGCCCATAAATTGGTAGATCCATGTTGACTGACCGCTCGAGGAGGTAAAATACATCGGTTCTGGCCCGTTCAGGCATCGTGCATACGTCGCAGACGCCATGCAAGCCGGTCTTCCGGGCCTTTCAGTAAGTTAAAGTGTATCATCTCGATTTGAGCTCGAGAAACTCACGCACCCCTTTCAGAATCCGCTTTTAACAATAGCCCACCGCAATCTGAATGTCAAGCACATCGTTGAGGACTACATCTCGAGGTACGTACTCGCCCGAACCTGCCCTCAACTCATTTCTAACACGCTTATCCCTGCAGGATCGCCTCAAACTTCTCATTTGATTGAGATGAGGCGCCTTCTGGCTTATGCACGCGTCGCAGGAACGTAGGCAGTCGATGGATACTCAATAAACGTTTGTGATGCTGCATGGGACGCCGTGCAGCCCCGCCCACTCCCTGCTCGCCGCGCTCCTAGCGTTTTCACGGGACTTTTGATTTACTCACCAAAATTCGAACTCGGCGAGTTCTACCTCAACTGCAATGAGCGTGATGAGACTGACCGTTTAACAGGCTTGCTGAGGCGCGTACGAGGCTAGATATACCCCACTACTCACGCCGAAGGGCTTTTCGGGGGATGGAGGCTCGCATGAGCTAGAGACGATGTAAGGTAGTTCATTCGCTTGTAATGACTTCTCTTAGCTGTTCAGGTACCTGAATACATGAAAGATACATAGTATGATACATAAAGTACCCATCCTCGCCGTGAAAAACCCGCGCGTGGTCGGGAAAGTCATGCCGAGCGCCACCTTTAGTAAATTTCGACAATTCCCCAAGGTAAGCCCCTCGCATTCTGTGACCACAAACCGCTTTTCTGACCTTCTTTCGTGCCTGTATAGGTCCATTCTCATGCGTCGTCCATCGCCCGGTCACGCGGAGTCGTCGGAATCAAGGTGAGTACTCGACTTCGTACACTTCCCACCTTGCCACCCCCTCCCCCACGTATCCATTCCCTTCTCTTTCTCGTGCTCATACCCTCGCCTTCCAATTCCACTTGAGTATTTCAATGAACTTGTATCATCATCTCTGCCTACGACATCAACTGCTATGCACTTGTACTTGACCACCTTCCCCCTCCCTTTCGACAACTACCCTCCCCCAGCACCCCACCCTCGTCGTACCTGCCCCTTCTCGGCGCGCTCGTTGTCGCCCTGCCATCCCCCACCGTTTGACAACCTTCCCCCGTCGCCTTCGCCACCTTCTCTCGGCGCTTCCTCGCCCCCCTCCCTTTCGCCAACTACCCTCCCCCATCACCTCACCCTCGTCGTAGGCACCCATTCCCAGCTCGCCCACGATTGCACTGCCATCCCTCATCGTCGACTAACGCTCCTTCGTCGTCTCCGAGGACCCTACCCTCGCCTTCACCACCTTCTCCTCGTGCTCCCCCAACCCCTCCTCAGCAACTGCCCTCCCCTATCACCCATTCCTTACATCGCTCATCGTCCCTATACCATTCCCCATCATCTGGCCGCCTCCCAACGTCTCCTCCGAGTCCCCTACCCTCGCCTTAGCCACCTTCTCCTCGTGCACCCCACCCCCTACTTCTCGGCAACTGCCCTCCCCCATCACCCATCACCCATCGTACCCATCCATTCCCAGCTGTCCCATCGTCGCTCTACCATTCCCCGTCTCCCACGACCATCCGCAATCCCCTCCGAGGCCCTTCCCTTCGACTTCACCCCCTTCTCCTCCCCTCCCTCTCTATCTCTCACTCTCTCCGTGTCGCTGATAGTCTCGCAGATGGCCCTCTGGTGTCGTGATTTTCTATGCGAAGCTGCGCCGCCTTCGACGAGATCCTCGGTGCTCTTCGAAGCGATGGGGAGGGGGGCTGGCCTATGCGAGTGGGGGAGGGGGAGGGGCGTTCTCGAGGTGCGCTTCGTCGGTGGCCTGAGCGTCGACGCGTACGATGCCGTGTCGTCGCGCATGAGCTGCGACGTAGTCCGAGTCCTCGTGAGTTGCGTCTTCGGGCGCGGGTGGCCGACAGGTGGGGGGAGGAGGGGGATCTTCGCGAAGGGGGACGAGGGAGGGGGGATTACTTGGCCTTGAACTCGATCTTCGCAACCTCGAGCGCCGTCGCTATGTTCGTTAAGTGAGTTCCCCGTCGTGCTATGACTTCGTTCTGCTGACTCGCACACGCAGGATGCGAGGGAGAGGGTGGGGAGGTGCATCTTTGTCTCCCCGAGATCATGCCTTCGCCGTCCTCTCGATGTCGGGGGCATCTCGTCGCCCCCGGTGTCGCATGCGCGGACGCACGGTGATGTGCGGATGGAATTTGGAGGGTGTATTCGGATGGGGGAGGGGACGTAGTAGGCAGGGGAAGGGTGTGGGCGGCGAAAAGGGGAGGGAGAAGGCTGCCCCCGCGAATCCTGGCGTGCGGTAGATCGACGGAGGGCCCTCGTCTCGTAGGTCAAAGACGCGCCGCGGGTGGGGCGTGCATGCGCGTCTCGCGTCGTCAGTTGGGGGGCTGCTCGTTGTGAGTTGGAGGCCGAGCGAAGGGTGTAGTAGGCCGCGCGACTTGCTCGACGCGCCGGTGCGGGTGCTGCGTGGTTAGCTCGTCCTCGCGGCGCCTCGAGTGCCCGTACCTACGTCGCTTGCAACGCGAAGGGCGGCCTTGAAGGGGGCGAGGTACAGATTCTTCAATTCTCGGCTACATATCTACGTGATAGGTACGACTAGAACTTGAACACCTAGAGATGTGTTAGCGCGAGACCGATGCCCGAGTAGCAGCCACTCTCACCTGCTCAGGGGTGTAGTTGAGCTCCTTCAACACGCCCGAAAGCTCGCCCTGCGCGTAGCCGGCCTTCTTGCCAGCGAGGGAAGCGACCTGACCAGGCGGGCCGCACACAAGCACCTTGACCTTCTCGCCAAGAGTCGCAGGCGCGACGTGTTGCTTGATGAGCTCCGCGTTCACGTAGCCAGTCGGACCCTTCCAGCCCTCGCTCGGCTTGTCGAGGGTGTAGACGGCCTTGAAGGTGTTCGGGTACTTCTTCTCCCACTCGTCGAACTGCTCCTTGAGGAGGATGTCCTTCTCGGTGACGTTGGCGAAGATGAGCGTGAAGCGCGTCTTGTTCTCCTTGTTCTTGAGCGCGTACTCGAGGATCTGGTGCATGGGGGTGCTGGGGAGGCGTGAGTCGAGGGAAGGGAAGGGGAGGGGGTGGTACGTACATGCCGCTACCGCCAGCAATCATGGCGACCTCATCGAACTGGTTGACTGCGAGGGTGTGAGGCGGGTTCAGTGCAGTCTAGTCCCCCACTCACTCTGCCACGGGATCTTCATGATGGGACCCTTGATACCCAGCTTGTCGCCCTCCTGTCGGCGCGTAAGTGCAGGCACAGAACGCCCGGTCTGCGACGCGTACCTTCATCTCAAAGATGTGCTTGGACATCTTGCCAGTGTCGTACTTCTTGATCAGGATCGACAGCTCGCCCTGCTTGTCCGAGGGCGTGATCGGGGTGTACGGGCGGATGACAGGCTTGCCCTTGTCGTCCAGGAGCGTGTCCGACTTTGTGACCACGCACGACGCGACGGGGAGCATCGAGGACTGGTTGTCCGGGAGCTCGAAGACGAAGGTGGAGGTGTTGTGGTTGTAAGGGATGACCTTCTTCAGCTTGAAGTCGATGAAGTTGTCCGGGTCGAGCGGGCTCTTCTCCTGCTTGGGGACCGGCGCAGCGTCTTCGCGGTAGAGCGTGTAGTAGGCGCCGGCGCCGGCCAGACCGGCCAGGGCGAAGTAGAGGGGCGCATTCGACGCCTTCTTGTGAGTCTCGGGTGCGGTCGACGCGAACCGACGGGCTCCGAAGCGCGCAGATTGGGACTGCGACTGTCAGCTGGGCTCGTTCTCCCGCTCTCGCTCGACTCACAAGGGGCCGAATGGCAGAGGTCGCCCTGAGGAACGTCGCGGACATGGCTGGCGAGTCTGAGTGCGGGAATGCGCGGGAGAGCGAACTTCGCACCCCGCTTCATAAATGACGACAAAGTGCGAAGGGCGAAGGGATCATTGCGCTCGAGCGTGTCTTGCGCGTATGAGGCGAAGCGACGACCGGGTTTGGGCAGAAACCAAGCAACGCGCTCTCGATCTGCATCCCGCCGGGCGCCCAGAAACCCTCACGTTCCCAACTCCCGGCCCACCAGGCTGACGTCGACTGGACGCGCTGTCAGAGATCACCGATCGTGGGGGAACAGCAGCAAGCAGCAGCGCCACGTGGTCGCGCCTCATCACACTCAAGTCACACATCACACAGCTCGTCCTCAACCACCGTCCTCGTTTGCTCGCTACACGTTCCCCAACCCCGCCGCCTGCCCCTCCGCCCTTGGGACCGTTCGGCAATTGCCGAATCGCCCGTTTTTCGCGCGGGCAGGAGCTCCACCTCCCCTTTGCGCGCGCGAGCGGAGCGAGCGCTTAAGCTACGCGATTTTCGCTATTTTACGTGGCTACTTTCGCTCTCACAGCACCGTCCTCTCCCCCTCTCCCCCTCTCCCCCTCTCCTCCCCCTCTCCTCCCCCTCCCTCCCTCCTCCTCCCCCTTTCTCCCCTCCCTTTGCGGCGGGTGGGAGGGGCTCGGGGGAGGCGAGATGTTAGCAATATCGGTAGAGCCAAGGCCACGTACCGCGCTTGCGCGGCGACCCGGCGCCATCCTGCGCTCTGAATTGGCTCATTCTGCGCTGACCACGTCGCTGACTCACGACAGGTAAGCGGTCTCGCCTCTAGACTCACGACGAGTAGCCGCGACTCCGCGCTCGCGCGGGGACCCAACGCGATTTTTCGACGTCGAGATGGCCATTTCGTCAGTCTCGGAGGCGACGCGAAGGGGCGTGAGGGAGTCTTGATGTCGTCGAAGGGAGCTCGGGCGTCGCCGAGGGCCCCAGCGCTGATACGCGGGAGCTTGGCGATTTTGCAGGCGAGGGGACGGGCAGGTGCGGATGACCTGAATGCCACTGGTAAGCTCTCTTGCGGGGAAGGAGACGGCGATAAACTCACGTTGACTAAATAATCTTGTGGGGCGTGATCCCGGTGTCGCAGGAGGCTGGGCCTTGCCGTCGTCCTCGCGGGCGGCCTTGTACGATCTGCGAGATGCCGACTGCCGCCTCGTCCTGGTGGGAGGCGGAACAGTCGACGGAGACGCGATCCGCACTCCTCCCGCTCGCTGCAGAGAGGTGAGTGGGTGCAGATGGATGGTACTGGATGCACTTACCCGGGTGCGCCACCGACGCCGCGGTCAGCCTATCGCCGGCGATCCACGCCTCGATCTTGCTCATCCGAGGTGTCGTGCGACCTGTACGTCGTCCCAAGTCGGTGTCAGAGCGCGTGGCGAGCGCTTCGTGGGTGGATCGCGTCCGTGGCGTCTTCGAGGCGGGACGGTACCCGGGGTCTGCGGGGCCGTCCTCGACGCTTTTGGGGAGGTTTTCGAAGTATTCGGTGCGGTTTTCGATGTCTTCGGTGCGGTTTTCGATGTCTTCGGAGTGGTTTTCGACGTCCTCGGGACGAGTAAGTACTCATAGTACACACTGTAAGCTCGAGTCAGTGAACATAGTACTTTTGCACGTACCCTCGGCCTGGGAATGAAGGAAACACCGTGCAAGCCAGGTAAGCTCATCTCGTGCATCAGATGCGACGCACGTACCTCGAGTCTCATCCTGATCCCGCTCGTTAGGCTGCCTCGTCGGCCGCGCTCCGTTACTCTTGGACCGCCGCACTCGCAAAGAAGGTCAGCGCTCAACTCGGAGATTAATGTGAGTCCACGTACCTTGTTTGCGAGCTAATCTTGCCGTTGTGCACTAGGCACGACTCTCTGCGCGCGCACCCTCCATCTCTCGAGCTCTGGGGGCTCGGGTTCTCGGGTGCTCTTGCTAGTCTCTGACTCCCGGACTTGGGATCCTGGCTCTCGCTCGCCTCGGGTCTCTTCAGTGCTTGCCCAGCCACTCCCGCATGTCGCGCGCTCGCCTCCGTCGCTCTCAAAGGTGTCCCGGTGTTGCTATTGATCAACGAGGTGTCGTACTTGCTGATTTTGCCTTGCTTAGATTGGGCAGTTACTGATAGTAACCACAGGTCTGCAGTCGCCGAGAGCAAGCAGCAACGTAGCCAGGAAGTGTAGCAAGCAGGAGGAAGTAGAGGATAAAGCTGTAGAGGTATGGAAGGAAGCCAGGTGCTGTAATGAGATGCACGAGGCAGGTGTGATCGCCGCTGTGGCGTGTGATGGGACTGGACCCTGATCTCGATTCCATCAATTCAGCATCTCTGACCGTGCACAGAATTACCTCTAAGGGCACCACCCTCCGCTCGGAGCTCGGTAGAAATACCTGCCGTTGACGGGTAATCTTGAGGAGCGAGTTGAAGCTCGAGACTTGAGACGAGACAAGCAATTGCAAAGCAGCTTAGGGTACAGGAGTACAAGCTCAGGTGGTAGGATACAGTCATAAAAGGAACATAGTGGGAGTACAAGACGCGTGCCATCGCGCGATACAGGCTCAGATGGACAGCACGAACAGCGAGCAAGTCGAGTGGCTCAAGCTTGAGAAGCCAACTCGTGAGCAAGGTGATGAGCACTACATCCAAGGCTTCAAAAATTCCGTACTCAGCTGCAAAAGATCCGGCGACGCTTATAGATAATGCCTTGAGCCCCCGGAGGTCGTACGACGTGGTCGGGAAAAATAGGTGAATGGCGGCGGCGAGATTCGAAACCGCCCGGACAAGCCGCGCCGATGAGCCGTGGCGTCGAATTCGGCAAATCGCGGCGGACGCAAAGCGGTAAGCGGACGCGTCGACGTCTCTTGTCCCCCTCGCCCATCGTCCCCACACGCCAACCCAAGTCACCGACCACTTTAGATACGCCTACCTACCGCACTTACGACGCTATTAAGGACAACTCGTAGCGCATACACCATGAGAATCCGGGCAGTACATCTTTTGAGCAGTTCCCCCGCCGTCGAGATCAGACCGGCGGCAATACGAGCGCAATACATCCTCGACAAAGGCTTGACCTCAAAGGAGAAAATGGAAAAGGTACGTGCAAGATGCACGCACGACGGCCCTCACGAGCGTCACTGATGCGACGGGGGACCGCTTGAGCCGGCGGGATCGAGGTCGCGAGGAGTGACTAGGAAGCACCGACGGGCTTCTGTTGCCTGAGCGCGACTACAACCGACCTGCAAGGAACCCAGCAAGTCGTTCATGTGACTGTGATGAGGGTGCAGCCGCTCTCACGCGTCGACAATAGCAGGCCAGCTCAGCGGCGCGCAATTCCCCCAGCAGCTCGCGG
Organism: Schizophyllum commune H4-8; assembly: GCF_000143185.2. Taxonomy (NCBI): domain Eukaryota; kingdom Fungi; phylum Basidiomycota; class Agaricomycetes; order Agaricales; family Schizophyllaceae; genus Schizophyllum; species Schizophyllum commune. The sequence goes on along the minus strand of NW_026089539.1, from coordinate 3,645,359 downwards.
CAGACCGCTTTGCGATTTGACCTTGCGGCGCGTCCAAAATGAAAGGCAAGTCATTCCCCCTTCATTTCAACACCATACCTACGACTGTCGAGCACCCAAGAACAATGAGAAGTACGCTTACCGCCTTATTGCCAGGAATCGCTCCGGCCCCAATCTTCTACCGCTCGACAGCGATAGTCGAGCTCCAACTCAGTGAAACACGGAGGTTCGGGGTGCGGTGATACTCTGACGCGGGGGGAGTGGGCTTCGAGAGCGGGAATGCAGTTTTGGCCGGAAGCGCAGATCAGCGCTTCACGGCTGCATGCTTGCAATATAGCAAAGCGAGAGTGGACGAAAGTGGTATGCAGAGTGAGTATGACTCGCAAGGGACGCTGGCGGCGCACGAGACAAAGTCCGTCCGGCTTTCGCGCTCGTTCTCGCGGGTGGCTGAATGCCTGCCTTTTGCGGCAGGCCATCAGTTCGACTTTCTGAACCCCAACTCACGAACCCTCAGCCTGAGCGGAGTCAAAGAAGGTGAATTCAACGACTGTCGGACCTTATGTCAAGACTTCCTACCCGTTAGCTTACGGTGAGTGGCTCGTAAACGGCTAGATACGCTAGACGGCGCATTTCCTGACTTTGCCAAGCAACACCGTCTTCACCTCGGCGGCCACGCACTCGGGACAGCCTACCCCTAACCCCTAGGATCAAGAATACTGCCTCTATGTCGCTCTCTCCCTCCGCAACATCTGTATATTTGGTTTGCAAACGCCACTCCTACCGCCCAGCCTCGCGTCCAAACTTCCACTGGCGCGGAGGCGATTTCTCGACACCGATCACTCAGGGTCCCATCATTTGTCATGATCAGACACGCGGAAGCCTGGGCGCCGGCTCCCTGAATTCGAAGGGAAGCGCGGAAGGTGCGCCGTTGGGGCTGAGCAGGACGAGGGCGAGCGGCAAGGAATATCCGGATTACAGCGGAGCGGAATTGCTTAGCGCGGCGATGGGGCATCAAGGGGGAGATGCGGCAAAGTCTGACAAGTCCGTGCGCTTGGTGGATTCGTATAAAGAGCGGGGTGAGTCGACTGGTTTCCTCACTTCCCCTTCCTCCTCTCCTCCTCTCCTCTCCTCCTCTCCTCCTTCACGCCTCCGCTCCTTATCTCATTGACTTTAATCTCTATCCCTCTCTTTACACCTCTCCACTTGACTCTCCTTCTGAATCTCTTGACGAAGCGCCCGACTTTGGGAGTTCATCGGGTCCATTGTGCTCGAGTTATCGTCCCAGTTCGTGATTTCCCAGTAGGACATGTCTCTTTCTAACGAGCGAGACACAGGCTGAGTGTCTCCTGCTCCCATTGCTCGACGCTCCGCCCAGCGGTCACGGTAAGACCGCATTTCATATCGCTTTGCATCATTGAGTTCTGTCTCCAGCTTTTACCTTCAATGCTAGAGACTTCGAGGTGAGTAGCGTTAGTCTCCTTTGTCACTGTCGCGCTTTTCTGACCTTTCCCATCCCAGTGAACATCGTCCGCTGGGTCCGAGAGCCTCGGAATTTTGTGAGGTTATTGATTCTCTTGACCGCGTCCAACAAGCACAAGCGCACCCAGCCGGACGGTCACGCTCCCGACTCGCCCATCGAGCGTGCACCCCTCCGTCGACGGCCCCCTAGACTCGCTTGCATATTACCGACCTTCCCTTACCCTGTTGCGCAGTCAGCAAGAGCGTCAGCCAGGCGACGAGGACAGGTAAGTCGAGGATTCAGTCTTGATTCATTCACTTCATTTGCCACCAGCGACATTGCACCGACGGCGCCAGCGCCCACACTCTCACCACCCACTCGTCTTCTCCAATAGCCATCCGCCTCATCAATCGGCAAGCCAGCGACCACCCAACGAGCGGATCGCCCCACGCATTCCGTGAGTCTATACAGTCCATTACGACACGTGTCGCTGACCGTCCTTGCTTCCCACCCCCATCTTTTCGACTACACCAACACGCAGCACGACTTGAAGGGACGAGCTGGCCATACTGCCGTTCCAATCCCTGAAGATTCAGTGAGTTTATGTCTTTGCTACCTTCGCTGCGCCCTTATTCACTTGCCTTTGTACGCAGGACTGAGCACGTCGATTGCGGATGGCAGGCGAATTCTGGTTCGCTGCTGCCTGCTCGCGGTAGGATTAACGGGCAGAGGTATTCAGGACCGCAGGTGCGTCTGTTTCTGATCAATCGCGCTTTACTGACTGCTGCTCAGATCTATTTGGATGCGACAATCCTGACCGATAGGCAAGAGCGCGAACGCGTAGCTACACGAAATCCCCGCCATCGCTCCCTACACGACGACGTTGACGCTGCCGCCTCCGTCGTATAGCCGTCGGACCAACTGTCCCTTCAGCAAGTGCGATGCGACGACGGGACACACGGTCTTGAACGACAACTTTACGCGGCCCAAAAACCGCCGGAGGCCTGCGCGGGGCTACTAGGGCGAGTGATTCGTCCTTACCAAGGCGTAATATGAGCTGACTTTGCACGCAACACCAGTAACGCGGACGAGGACGCTTGATCAGGTCGCTGAGGCCAATTTTGAGGTGAGTCCTAGCCGTCTTTTATCTCGCGCCTACTGACCCTGAGCACAGGCTTCTGCGGCCAGCCCAAGCCGCCGGAGGCATGCGCGTCGTCCCTAAGATGGGTAATGCGGAAAATTGGTATGTACTCGGTCGTCATGATTTACGGCGCTAGCTGACCTTTTTCCCGCTCACCATCAAGTTCTGGAGGTGCCACGGGCGCCCGCGCGGCGTTTGGAGGGATATCTACCTCCCAACTTGTCTCAGTAGCGAACCCGACGAAGTTCTCGGGGTCATTGAGGTGCGTAAATACGTGTACGCTGTCTGCACGACGAAGTACCGACTGACCGTCTATTTAGGGACTTTCTGAGACTCCCGAGCCGCCGGAGGCACGCGCGGGGCTACTACAGCGAAGGACGCGATATCATGGTACGTGTCATGCCGCGGAGCGGTGCAAGCACGCGGAGATACGAGACGCAGCTGCCGATGCGATGGGCTGACTCGCGCGACCAGGACGAGAGGCTGAGCACACAATGGATTACCGACCGCTTCGTGACACGAGTAAGCTACAGTCCGCCTTCTATGCGCACCGACTCGCTGAACCCGATCGCAGGTCCGTTACGCTGTCTCCACGCGCCTCCCCTTTCGCTCTGGGGAGGGGAGACCATGCCGGTCCGTCACGCTGTGCACCGCGCTCGCTGCGGCCCATAAATTGGTAGATTCATGTTGACTGACCGCTCGAGGAGGTAAAATACATCGATTCTGGCCCGTTCAGGCATCGTGCATACGTTGCAGACGCCATGCAAGCCGGTCTTCCGGGCCTTTCAGTAAGTCCAAGTGTATCATCTCGATTTGAGCTCGAGAAACTCACGCACCCCTTTCAGAATCCGCTTTTAACAATAGCCCACCGCAATCTGAATGCCGAGCACATCGTTTAGGACTACATCTCGAGGTACGTACTCGCCCGAACCTGCCCTCAACTCATTTCTAACACGCTTATCCCTGCAGAATCGCCTCAAACTTCTCATTCGATTGAGATGAGGCGCCTTCTAGCTTAAGCACGTGTCGCAGGAACGTAAGCAGTCGATGGATACTCAATAAACGTTTGTGATGCTGCATGGGACGCCGTGCAGCCCCGCCCACTCCCTGCTCGCCGCGCTCCTAGCGTTTTCACGGGACTTTTGATTTACTCACCAAAATTCGAACTCGGCGAGTTTTACTTCGACTGCAATGAGCGTGATGGGACTGACCGTTTAACAGGCTTGCTGAGGCGCGTACGAGGCTAGATATACCCCACTACTCACGCCGAAGGGCTTTTCGGGGGATGGAGGCTCGCATGAGCTAGAGACGGTGTAAGGTAGTTCATTCGCTTGTAATGACTTCTCGTAGCTGTTCAGGTACCTGAATACATGAAAGATACATAGTATGATACATAAAGTACCCATCCTCGCCGTGAAGAACCCGCGCCTGGTCGGGAAAGTCATGCCGAGCGCCACCTTTAGTAAATCTCGACAATTCCCCAAGGTAAGCCCCTCGCATTCTGTGACCACAAACCGCTTTTCTGACCTTCTTTCGTGCCTGTATAGGTCCATTCTCATACGTCGTCCATCGCCCGGTCACGCGGAGTCGTCGGAATCAACGTGAGTACTCAACTTTGTACACTTCTCACCTTGTCACCCCTCCCCTTCGCACTGATTCCCTTCTCACCTCCATGCTCATACCCTCGCCTTCCAATTCCACTTGAGTACCTCAATGAACTTGTATCATCATCTCTGCCTACGACATCAACTGCTATGCACTTGTACTTGACCCCCTCCTCCCTCCCTTTCGACAACTACCCTCCCCCAGCACCCCACCCTCGTCGTACCTACCCCTTCTCGGCGCGCTCGTTGTCGCCCTGCCATTCCCCACCGTTTGACAACCTTCCCCCATCGCCTTTGCCGCATTCTCTCGGCGCTTCCTCGCCCCCCTCCCTTTCGCCAACTACCCTCCCCCATCACCTCACTCTCGTCGTAGGCACCCATTCCCAGCTCGCCCACGATCGCACTGCCATCCCTCATCGTCGACTAACGCTCCTTGGTCGTCTCCAAGGTCCCCACCCTCGCCTTCACCACCTTCTCCTCGTGCTCCCCCAACCCCTCCTCAGCAACTGCCCTCCCCTATCACCCATTCCTTACATCGCTCATCGTCCCTATACTATTCCCCATCATCTGGCCGCCTCCCAACGTCTCCTCCGAGTCCCCTACCCTCGCCTTAGCCACCTTCTCCTCGTGCACCCCACCCCCTACTCCTCGGCAACTGCCCTCCCCCATCCCCCATCACCCATCGTACCCACCCATTCCCAGCTGTCCCATCGTCGCTCTACCATTCCCCGTCTCCCGCGACCCTCCGCAATCCCCTCCGAGGCCCTTCCCTTCGACTTCACCCCCTTCTCCTCCCCTCCCTCTCTATCTCTCGCTCTCTCCGTGTCCGACGACGTCGCTGATAGTCTCGCAGATGGCCCTCTGGTGTCGTGATTTTCTATGCGAAGCTGCGCCGCCTTCGACGAGATCCTCGGTGCTCTTCGAAGCGATGGGGAGGGGGGCTGGCCTATGCGAGTGGGGGAGGGGGAGGGGCGTTCTCGAGGTGCGCTTCGTCGGTGGCCTGAGCGTCGACGCGTACGATGCCGTGTCGTCGCGCATGAGCTGCGACGTAGTCCGAGTCCTCGTGAGTTGCGTCTTCGGGCGCGGGTGGCCGACAGGTGGGGGGAGGAGGGGGATCTTCGCGAAGGGGGACGAGGGAGGGGGGATTACTTGGCCTTGAACTCGATCTTCGCAACCTCGAGCGCCGTCGCTATGTTCGTTAAGTGAGTTCCCCGTCGTGCTATGACTTCGTTCTGCTGACTCGCACACGCAGGATGCGAGGGAGAGGGTGGGGAGGTGCATCTTTGTCTCCCCGAGATCATGCCTTCGCCGTCCTCTCGATGTCGGGGGCATCTCGTCGCCCCCGGTGTCGCATGCGCGGACGCACGGTGATGTGCGGATGGAATTTGGAGGGTGTATTCGGATGGGGGAGGGGACGTAGTAGGCAGGGGAAGGGTGTGGGCGGCGAAAAGGGGAGGGAGAAGGCTGCCCCCGCGAATCCTGGCGTGCGGTAGATCGACGGAGGGCCCTCGTCTCGTAGGTCAAAGACGCGCCGCGGGTGGGGCGTGCATGCGCGTCTCGCGTCGTCAGTTGGGGGGCTGCTCGTTGTGAGTTGGAGGCCGAGCGAAGGGTGTAGTAGGCCGCGCGACTTGCTCGACGCGCCGGTGCGGGTGCTGCGTGGTTAGCTCGTCCTCGCGGCGCCTCGAGTGCCCGTACCTACGTCGCTTGCAACGCGAAGGGCGGCCTTGAAGGGGGCGAGGTACAGATTCTTCAATTCTCGGCTACATATCTACGTGATAGGTACGACTAGAACTTGAACACCTAGAGATGTGTTAGCGCGAGACCGATGCCCGAGTAGCAGCCACTCTCACCTGCTCAGGGGTGTAGTTGAGCTCCTTCAACACGCCCGAAAGCTCGCCCTGCGCGTAGCCGGCCTTCTTGCCAGCGAGGGAAGCGACCTGACCAGGCGGGCCGCACACAAGCACCTTGACCTTCTCGCCAAGAGTCGCAGGCGCGACGTGTTGCTTGATGAGCTCCGCGTTCACGTAGCCAGTCGGACCCTTCCAGCCCTCGCTCGGCTTGTCGAGGGTGTAGACGGCCTTGAAGGTGTTCGGGTACTTCTTCTCCCACTCGTCGAACTGCTCCTTGAGGAGGATGTCCTTCTCGGTGACGTTGGCGAAGATGAGCGTGAAGCGCGTCTTGTTCTCCTTGTTCTTGAGCGCGTACTCGAGGATCTGGTGCATGGGGGTGCTGGGGAGGCGTGAGTCGAGGGAAGGGAAGGGGAGGGGGTGGTACGTACATGCCGCTACCGCCAGCAATCATGGCGACCTCATCGAACTGGTTGACTGCGAGGGTGTGAGGCGGGTTCAGTGCAGTCTAGTCCCCCACTCACTCTGCCACGGGATCTTCATGATGGGACCCTTGATACCCAGCTTGTCGCCCTCCTGTCGGCGCGTAAGTGCAGGCACAGAACGCCCGGTCTGCGACGCGTACCTTCATCTCAAAGATGTGCTTGGACATCTTGCCAGTGTCGTACTTCTTGATCAGGATCGACAGCTCGCCCTGCTTGTCCGAGGGCGTGATCGGGGTGTACGGGCGGATGACAGGCTTGCCCTTGTCGTCCAGGAGCGTGTCCGACTTTGTGACCACGCACGACGCGACGGGGAGCATCGAGGACTGGTTGTCCGGGAGCTCGAAGACGAAGGTGGAGGTGTTGTGGTTGTAAGGGATGACCTTCTTCAGCTTGAAGTCGATGAAGTTGTCCGGGTCGAGCGGGCTCTTCTCCTGCTTGGGGACCGGCGCAGCGTCTTCGCGGTAGAGCGTGTAGTAGGCGCCGGCGCCGGCCAGACCGGCCAGGGCGAAGTAGAGGGGCGCATTCGACGCCTTCTTGTGAGTCTCGGGTGCGGTCGACGCGAACCGACGGGCTCCGAAGCGCGCAGATTGGGACTGCGACTGTCAGCTGGGCTCGTTCTCCCGCTCTCGCTCGACTCACAAGGGGCCGAATGGCAGAGGTCGCCCTGAGGAACGTCGCGGACATGGCTGGCGAGTCTGAGTGCGGGAATGCGCGGGAGAGCGAACTTCGCACCCCGCTTCATAAATGACGACAAAGTGCGATTTGCTAAGCGCGTATTGCGCTCGAATACTATTTACCCGGCGTCCTGCCGTCTAGCGCCGTGTTCATGTAGCGGAGAGCACTGCAAGTTGTCCTCACGCCGTCCTCCTCGCTATGGCCGCCGTCGACGCCCGCGAAGAGGAGGGGGAAGGGGTCGTGCACGGTGGGTCGCCCATGACGTCATTCATGCCGGCCGGCATCGATGGACGTCCGGATTTGGGCAGAAACCAAACAAAGCCGTCTCGATCTGCATCCCGCCAGGCGCTCAGAAACCCTCACCTTCCCAACTCCCGGCCCACCAGGCCGACTACCACTTCGCTTCTTCTCTCCTACCACCATCATCCCAGTCTGAAGCATCATGTCCTTCATCAAGCTCAGCATATTCGGCACCAATTTTGAGGTCAATGAGTCCCTGTCGTCACCCTGTACCCTCCCTGAGATTATGTGCAGGTCACCACGCGTTATGTCGACCTACAGCCAGTGGGAATGGGTGAGTACATTGTACTATGGGCTCTCGTACTCCACGCCCTTTCAGTTTGCTGATAAGCCCGCTTACAGGCGCCTTTGGGCTCGTCTGGTATGTCCAGATGCAGAGATCAGTCGCGCACCCATCCTCACCTCCCTGCCACCCAGTTCCGCAAAGGACCAGCTCTCCGGCTCCTCTGTCGCGATCAAGAAGATCATGAAGCCCTTCAACACCCCTGTCCTCGCGAAGCGCACTTACCGAGAGCTCAAGCTCCTCAAGCACATCCAGCACGAAAACGTGCGCTGCACTCCCACCCATCTCCCGTGCGATGCGTCCTGATGCCCAGCCTCCAGATCATCAGCCTGCTCGATGTGTTCATCTCGCCGCTAGAGGACTTGTGCGTCGCCCTTGTCCACGTCGTCATCACCCTAATTAATAACCGCATGCGTGCGCCAGGTACTTCGTGACCGAGCTCCTTGGCACGGACTTGCACCGGCTGCTCACCTCAAGACCGCTCGAGAAGCAGTTCATCCAGTACTTCCTGTACCAGATTCTGGTGCGTGGGCACGGCGTTGTCAGATGGCTATCTGCTAACGCGCCGTTCAGCGCGGTCTCAAATACGTACACTCGGCGGGCGTCGTTCATCGCGATCTCGTGCGTAATGAAACCCTCTACCTCCACGACCGCCTTACACCCTATGCAGAAGCCGAGCAACATTCTCATAAACGAGAATTGTGACTTGAAGGTGGGTATCCGACCGTGCGCACTTACCACAAGCTGACGACCTGCAGATCTGTGATTTCGGCCTCGCACGAATCCAAGACCCGCAAATGACTGGCTACGTTTCGACGCGATACTACCGCGCTCCTGAAATCATGTTGACCTGGCAAAAATACGACGTCGCGGTTGACATCTGGAGTACCGGTTGCATCTTTGCAGAGATGCTCGAGGGCAAGCCATTGTTCCCGGGCAAGGATCGTACGTGCATCTTCCCCTTCCCCACGATCCCCACTTACCTATCGCCAGACGTCAACCAGTTCTCTATCATCACCGAGTTGCTGGGTACGCCGCCGGATGATGTCATTGAGACTATCTGCAGCGAGAACGTGAGCGCGCGCCACCCTGTATTGAGAACGGCTGACTGATCGTACCTTCAGACTCTTCGGTTCGTACAATCGCTCCCGAAGCGCGAGCGGCAACCGTTCAGCCAGAAGCTGCGGTGTAATGACCCGGAGGCGCTCGACCTCCTCGAGAAGATGCTTGTGTTCGACCCGAAGAAGCGCATCGACGCGACCGAGTCGCTCGCACACCCCTATGTGTCGCTCTACCACGACCCGACGGACGAGCCGGTCGCGGAGGAGAAGTTCGACTGGAGCTTCAACGACGCAGATCTGCCAGTAGATACGTGGAAGGTCATGATGTACAGTGAGATTTTGGGTACGCATCTCATGTTCGCGCCATCGACTCCTTCACTCACCCTCTTGCGCAGACTTTCACACCCCAGGCGCCGAGGAGGGCGACCTCGTGGCCAAGGGCGCGCTCGCCGGCCCCGACTACGCGGCAGAAGAGGAGGGCGCGGCACCCGTCGCAGCGGCGGAGTAGATCTATCATTATTCTCCGGTAATGCACGAACCACGGACTTTCTCTCTCGCCCCTTTCTATCCCCCGCCAGCGCTTGGTTCCCCTTTTCTTGTTCGCCTCTGCCGCCCGCCCTCGCCTTTCTTCCCCTCCTTGCGCGCGCTGTTATCGTAGAGCGTGTACGTGTCGTGTCGTATGTACAATGGTTGGTTACCCAAATCTTCTGCGCGCGTTGCTCCTGGGTCGCGTGCGCCTTCCATGTTCATGACCATGCCCATCCGCGTTGTCTATTCTCGTTGCGCCGCTTTCACTTTCTCGTTGCGCTGTGTTTTCTCTCCCGTCGCTTCTTCCGCCAATCCATCTCCTCTGTCATATACGATACGAGCCGTTCTAAGTATTCCTACATGTCATTACTAGCACTTGCCTCCTCCTCTTTGCAGATGTATATCCCACCGGGGGTTCTCACCGATGTAACTCAACAACAGTGTCATCCTCTCACCGCCAAATACACGACATGGCGCCAATGCATAATGTACAATCAATGATTTATGTAGCTATACGGAGTGTGGACGAGTGGGATCTGAAGATAGGGTCGGTAGACACACAGGAGTGAGATGAAGGTTAGTTGACAGCCAGTAAGGCCAGGTAAACAGGAGGCGAGGATAGGAAAATCAACCTCACATGCACGTGACCGTGACTCTTCTTTACGGCAATTGCCGAGTGGGTTCGATACGTGTGGCGGGCGCTTCTGCTCTTACCACCACCAGGCGCTACCTCTCAAACCCAATGAGCAGTGACAACCTCTGATATCTATCGGATTTCTGCATATACAGCGCTTCTAAGGATATACGACCATGCCGCTGAAGAGTCACAGGACGGCCTTCGAGGTTTGCTTTCCCGGGGAGACGCAGATCCCGGAGTCGCAAGTCGCGTCGGGATCTGGATCAAGGAAGCGACCTGGAGGGCCTTTGGATCACGGAAGGGTAGGATTTGTACTTGTTACATATATGCAGAGTTGCTAATCTGGATTCTACCTCCAGAGACGGACGCAGCGAAGTGAGTTGGCGCCTATGGTCCTGTTTCAGTTTAGTGCTGATAATTCGTCTCAATAGCGGGGCCTGTCTTCTACGAGCACGCGGACGGCACACCGAGTGAAGCAACAGGCTTTGAGCTTGAGGGAGAAGTCCGCGCGCCGGGCGATAAGGTCAAGCCTATCCGAACGCTGTCGGGTTTCTGCGTGTACGACCCAGCCAAGCGGTCGCAGCTGGCCTCACTCGCGACTGTTACCGAGGCTGAAGATGAAGATGAGGAGCAAGACACAGGACTGATGGCTGCGGGCTGGGTTCGCGCGGTCGCGGATGTGGACGAGGATGAGGGGCAGGACGATGACGAAGAAGACCAGCAAGGCGTATACGCTGAAATTGGACCGCTTCAGAGCACCTTCTACGAGGCCAAGCGACGCGATGGGTGAGAGCTTCGTCCCCTTTTTCGATGGGAATACTTACGTCACGCATCTCAGGCTGTTCTTTGTTCAAACAGAACAGGCATGGTACATCCTTACCGACCCGTCTGACGACTACCGCGACTTATACCTGGATGAGTTCTACCTACAGAGATTCTGCGCGCAGCTCGTCATCTCGAGGGCTCTCGAGGATCCGGGCCTGAGCTGGAATACGCTGAAGAGCACGATTGGGTCACTCCAAGCCCTTGATCAGCGACTACGAGTGGAGGATGTGCTAAACGCTGTAAGTGTGCAGTATAACTATTATTCGCAGCGGACACCGAGATTATTCCTCAGAAAGGTCATATACAGGCGGCCGTATGCAATCTCGACGCCAGTGACTTTAGAGAAGCCCTCGGTGCTAGGCTGATCACCGACCTCATCCCGAACGCAGGTCAGTTGCAGCGCCGTGAGACCGCTCGGAGACCCAGCCGATGGGACAACGAGCGCAACTTGGATCTCGCCGTTCTGCGGCCGGAGAATCAGACGACGACCTCCGTCATCCCGCTCATCGCGCAGCTCGCAGAGGGCCGCCTCACCGAGCCCGTCAACATCATAGGAAGACGCGGTGACCGGGGCGGCCTACCGGATGATGCTTTCTTTGAGCGCCATCATGAGCGCGAGATGCAGCTGATACAGATGTTGAGGAGGCAGTCTGCGCAGAAGTATTTCCGGTTTGAAGGAAATCGCGCAGATCCGCGGCCGAAGTCCCTCGTGATCGAGGATAGAGCAGGGAAGACTAGGTACTCTGTAGGTCTTCCATGATCGACTTCGGATGCGCTCTTCTAACGTTCAAGCAGGTCGGTGACACTGTCATTTTGATGAAGTACGAGAGCCTGCCGGAGATCCAACCTGGACACCATCTCTGCGATCTCTTCTGGTTTGCGACTATCGTGTACATCGACCGAACGTCGGAGCAAGTCCACATACGCTGGTTCGAAGCAGCGCCTTCGTCATGGCTAGACGAGATCGCGCATCCGCAAGAGCTATTCCTCACGGCGCTGTGCGACCCGAAGGGCCCGCGCGAGATTCTGGGACGCATTGAAGTTCACTGGAACGAATCCTCGGCACCAGTTGGCGAATTCTTCTGTAGGTGAGCCGCTGCGAGTTTCTCTTACCTCTCGTCACCTTACAAATGTCACGTAGGTATAATTTTGACAAGAACGTTGCATGCCTCACAACCGTAGAGCGCCCAACGTTGGAAGGGACCGACTGCACCGCGTGCCAGGCATTCCTTGACAAAGAAGCCGAAGCGGACGTGTACCCTCGCCGCTTCCGCAACAAGCAGCTATTCATCGAATTTGGCGGCCATGCGTACCACAAGTATGATTACTGCTTATACCGCGCGAAGGATGGACCAGCTCTAATTGGGCAGATCCGCCACTTCGAGGAGGCGGGGCATGGAGATACGATGCACGTACGGATACGGCCTTTAGGGCGATTCGGTGAGATCGTCGACCTTCCGCAACTTGAGTTGCGAGATGAGGTACGTCCTTCAGACCCATTCTACCTTTTTCTAATCAACTCCCAGCGACATCTTTGCCTGACCACCGAAGCCTCCATAACCCTTGACGCTACGAATCTCGTTCATCCATGCATGGTAGCTCACGCCGACCAAGCGCAGGCTATACCCGGCTGGCTAGACGACCCATATCATTTCTACGTCAAATATACCCTCCCTAATCGCAAATCGCGCTGGAATCAGCGTACCCCCCTGGCCAAACCCGAGGATGTCCCTGCCTGCAAAGTCTGCGTAGACGCCGCTGCCGCTACGTACAAGGCCGTCGAGCGCCCCTTCAACAGACACCTCGAGAAGCGCAAGCTCCGTGTCCTCGATGTCTTCGGCGGCGTCGGGGCCTTCAGTATGGGCCTTGCAGATGGCAGTCGCTGCATGAAGCTTACGCATCTGATCGAGAAGTCTCCATCGGCGGCGAAGACAGTCATCGCAAATTTCTCTGGAGTGCAGGTGTATAATCAGTGCGCGAATACGGTTCTGGAGTATATGGTCAAACGCCATGATAAGGTTACGTTACCAAGTGGTGATCCAGTACCGGCGCCCATGCAGATCTACGACGCCAATATCGCTTGCCCGCCTCCTATCAAACCGGGGGACATCGACGTTGTCGTGGCTGGTTTTCCATGGTGAGTGAGCCTAGCTCAGTCCTTCTGATTCTCATGAGGGTTGCAGTCAATCACACTCCTTGCTCAATCGTTTCCGCCGGATTGGCGACAAAAAGAACAACCTAATATGGAACGCCCTGTCCTGGGTCGGATTCCTCAAGCCGAAGTTCGTGTTCTTTGAGAATGTACCCGGGTTTTTGCAGTACAACCTGCTGCCTCGCCAAGTCAGCGCAAACCGACTTGAGGGCGGAATAGAAAAAGGCGGCCTGAAGCTATGCGTCCGCGCGCTTGCGGAGATGGGGTAAGTATTCGACCTCTTCAGATTCATCCTGCTGCTCACAAATCCACGTAAGATACCAACTGCGCTTCTGTCTCATGCAAGCCGGACATTATGGCGCACCCCAACACCGTGTTCGCTTCTTCGTCGTTGCCGCGAAGCAGGGCGTTCCTCTTCCAGACTTGCCTCAGCCGACGCACGACTTCACAACTATCGCGAAGCAATACGAGAGGCTGACCCTCGTCCTATCCAAGAACACGGACACGACCATTCGACCGATCAATACGCAGAATGGAGTAGCACCCTTCAAGGCAGTCACTGTTGCGGACGCTATCGACGATCTGAAGCGCTTTCACTGGTGACCAATTTCCATTGACCCTTGTCTGCGGCGGGTTAACTCTTTTCAGGAAACATCCGAAGCGACCGTCACCAAACGACGGCGCACCAATGGTGGCTTGTAATTCGCACTCTTTCTGGGGGTACGAGGGCGCCGATCTCTACGACCACGTCGAGACCACGAGTTTCCAGAGGGCTGCGCGCTGCAAACCCTCGCAGAATCTGCAGCATTTTACGAGGCGGCTACCGCTGCCAAATGTCGAGCGGTCTGTCGTTATATTTCTTGTGACGTGTGCGATGAATATTGCTGACTCATTTCCGCCAGAGTATTGGCAATCCCCAAGGGCGGCGACTCCCGACGTACGTGCGACATGATCTTTGCGGTCTTGAGGCTTACAACGCTCTCCAGACCTCCCCCGAGACTTACATTACTTTACCCCGTCGAATCCCATCTCCGCAACCGGTCGCGGTGGTTACAAGACTGGTAAGTATCGCGCTGGTTGGCAAACGCGGCCTGACTCAACGTTTATAGTCTACTACGGACGTCTCCACCCAGACGGCTTCTTCCCAGCGATCACAACGAACATCGGGCCCACGGCGAAGCAAGGGCGCGTCTTGCATTACTCAGTGCGTTCGCTGCTACACTATGGCTTTCGCAGGTTGCTCAAATGTTCCTTGTAGTGCGGCAGAATCGTTACCGTTCGTGAACTAGCTCGAGCTCAGGGCTTTCCGGATTGGTTCATATTCGAAAGGCTCGAAGAGGACGACATCCTGACGGTGAGCGATTGAATACATGGAAAACGCAATGCATTGACAGGATTTCATCTAGATACATCGACAAATAGGCAACGCAGTCCCTCTGCCGCTGGGCCGGGCGCTTGGTCGCGAGCTCCGGCGAGCGGCGATGGATGACTGGAGGAGAGAACAAGAGCGCAGAATGGCGAACGAGCAAGTCATCGACCTCACTGGTGAAGCTGCGTGATAAGAATGCTCACTCAGCTTCTTTCCTGCGGCGGACCTCCTCGAGTTGCCGCTCTGATCACCCTGTTAGCTTCGAGCTGCTCCAACCAATATACTATCACAAAACTCACCTTGCCATTCTTTCGAGGGTTCAAGTATCTCACCGGGCTGATAGTCCTTATTGTAAAAGCCGATGTCAGTCCAGAAGCTGTCCAGCAGGAGCCTCGCGCCCGACATCTCTGTGTCGTCGACATAGCTGCACGCAGGTGAGTGATTGAGCGGTAAGCAATGCATGCACATACGACTTCTCTTCATCACCAAATCCGACGAACTAAGCCGGTCAGTGAGGCGGCTTAAGTACTAGCAGTCAACGCCGGGTCTGACCTTGATGAGATACTCCTTTGCGATTGGAAACACAATTATTGAACCGCTTTTGAATAGTGGCAACGATGCTCACCCATCCACTATTGTCGGCTTTGACTCGCGGGTGCACAATCGTTTCTGTATAAGTAGCCATTAGACCATAGCTTGAGAACGAGACTTCGAACTCACCAATTTCGGAGTAGTACCAGAACTCATCGTCTGAATCATGCGTGGTGAAAGTGGCGGACATTGTGGCGTGCAGATAGCAGACGGAGACAAGCGAGGGATGAGGCATCACGTCATCTCATCTCACTTATAAACCCGGCAATGACGATCCCACGCGCAAGGCTGACCGGCGCCGGGTCCCGGAAGTTCTATTGTTCTCTTCATGGGGCAGAATCCGAAGATCAGCTGGTGTGGGTCGAAACCGATGCACCGCGCACGAAATACCGCATAGATCCTCAATTATACCGATACTGCCTTGACTTACGACGATGACAATAGCAGGCAATTGAATCGAGCCTGGCTTATCGATGTGGCTCCGGTTCGCAAGCCTGTGCGTGTCGGCAAACAATCACTGACCAAACCATGCACGTGTGCCTATGTTTTCTAGATGCATGTCAAAGCCACATCTCAATTTGGAACAATGGCGGCGGTCACAAACGGGCTTGTGGCGTGAGAAACTGTGATGGGCCGTACTTGTTTGTGACGGTACGTTTATGACCGACAAAGACTCTGGTACCGTGGATGCCTACTCGCAAGGCATGGTCATAATCACTACCTCAAGCAGTATTTAGTTGGAGAGCCAGGCAGAGAAAGATGTCTCCTCACCAAACCACCTAATCGCCCTCGTCCCATCTCTGACTATGTTCGAGGCCGAGCAATTCTTCACCTTCCCACCGGGGTCTCCCAGCGCTTCAAGGGCGTACAAGGACAGTCAAAGCAAGGACCTCGCCGTATTCAGCCAGTGGATGCTCTACTTCGAGCCTCGTGTCAAGTTGCTAAACCAGCGCATAACCGTCTGCGACAACTTGCAAGCGCGCCAGGCGCTCGAGCTTTCGCAAGACTGGGCCAGATTCGAGGACGCGATGAAACAGCTTAAGCTTTCTCGTCAATCCGAGCAGCGCCTGCACGAAGGGGCGCTCGTGCTGCTGAGAACGCTGTGCCAATATTGGTCCAACTACCACAACGCGTTCGAGAAGCGTGGCCCGGACGTGCTCCTCTCGCCAATCCTGCGAGCTGATATGCCGAATATGATTGGCTGGTTTAGTAACCTGAGAATCGACGCTATCGTCTTTGAGGGGCACCTCACGCGAGGCGGAAGATACCCGAAGTACTTGGAGGTGTTCCGACACGCCTTGTGCCATCGCGTTCGCAACAAGGAGGAATTGGTGAGTTTCGTGGGCCTGAAAGGCAGGCGAGGAAGACGCTAACCTGATACTCAGCCCAGCGCACGCTTCCGCGAGATAGCTGCTTGGAAAAACCGCTTCTCCTTCATGGCACGTTGCCTCCTGCCCGATATCAATGATGCAGGGTATATGAGAGATATGAGAGATCCAGTAACGATAGGAGGAGCTGTTGGAGAACATGTCGTGAGTTTGCATTAGTTGTTGCGACGTTCGAACATCATACCGACCACTACTAGATGAAGGACTTTTTTGACGCTTATACCGCGCAGAAGACCGAAGCCATGGTCTCGTACCTCGTCAACAGCACGACGATGATCATCGACCACTGCGCTCGCTTGGGCATGCCCGACGCTAGCGCCGTGCAAGCAGTCTGGGCGTTCATAGATAGGCTCAGCATTTGAATAGATGGAAATAACGAGTCAATACTTGTAGATTTTCCATGAAGAAAAAAGGACGCGTCGTGGGGACGCGGATCGTATCCCTCGGTACAGAACCCGAGTTTGTTTGTTCGGAAGCAATACACTGTGACGGCGAAATCGGCATCGGGAGTTGAAGTTGATGTCCGCACTGCCGTGGTCAAAGCCATCGGAGGCCCTGCGCAAATCCACTTGAGGGGTAATTGTATAATCACTGTGATTGGAGGCATTGTGACCCGCACCTGGACGAACGTCGGAGTGCTCGAACATCGTTGACCCTGTACAAAGTCGACCTCGACAAACGCGGCCATGCCCCGCACCGTCAGGTATATCTAGTCGGCGAGCGAGAGGGGGAAAATGTCAACTCACCACCGACGACCACCTATTCCCCCTCGCCTCACTTCCCAACATGCTCAAGCAGAAAGACTTCCTCACCTATCCTCCCGGTACCCGCATCGCTCCAGAGGAGGCTGACGAGGATACGAAGAGGCTCGCCGTCTTTGGCGAGTGGCAGCGGTTCTACTTCGAACCAGCTCTCGAGAAGCTAGGAACCAACGGCTTCTCCAGAAGAGCAGCGCGGAGAGTGCTGCACCTTTCGTACGATTTTTTGCAGTTCGAGGAGGTGATGAAGCGGCAGAGGTTCTACCTCCCTTTGCAGGCGGAGCAGCAGCTGCGCGATACGACCATCCAGATGTTGACCGTCGCGGGCAAGTACTGGGCCGACTACTACAACAAGCTGGAGAGGGGCTGTCTGGAAGGGCCATTGGTCGCTATAGGACCAGATGACATGCCTGCAGCGTTGGGCCGGTTTACCAAAATGAAGCTCGACGCATTCACTTTGTGGGCGCGCCTGACGCTAGCTGCAAGATACCCAAGATACTGGCTGATTCTCCGAATAGCGTTGTTCCATTACTTCCGCGATGAAGGGATTTGGGTAAGTGTTGTGGGAGGCAAACGAGATAATGAAGATGCTGACCCGTATTGCAGCCTTCTGCAAACTTCCGCGACGTGCATCGTTGGAGGGACCGCTTCTACGTTATGGAGCGCTGCCTTTGGCCCGACTTTAGGAACCACAAATTTATGAAGGACCCCGTCACTAAAGGAGGAGCTGTTGGACGACATAATGTGAGTTTGCGGTATCTTCGGTCATGAGCATGATTCTTACGGCGTATAGGCGAAGCTATTCTCCAAAGCGTGCGCCATGCTCGACACCGAGGCCATCATTTCGTGCCTTGTTAGCAACGTTACTTCGCTCGTCGATGACTGCCCGTGCTGGGCAGAAATTGACGATGCTGGCGCCGTGCAAGCAGTCTGGGCATTCTTGGAGATGCTCAATCCGCGATTTTAAAGCTGCCAGCCAGATTTCTGCGTTCCTAGAAACGCTCGCGATCGGAAGTGACAGGCCTTGCAAGCGGATAGGTACCTGTATTTATTCTGTAGATGCGGCAGGACCGCTGTTCATATTTATCGACGTTCCCTGAGTGTTTCTATCATGTGGTAACAGAGGGGACCATCGTAGGTCTGAGAACGACAGAGCGAGCAGCAACCACGCTTGTAGAGTCCGCTGGTGGGTGGTGGCGAGATGGGAGTTGGTAGCGTGGGAACTTTCTAAGACAGATCATCTATCGCCGCTCGGCATTTGCCGGGAGGGAGTATATCCTCCCAGACCATTATCGACGAATCGCTTCCTATCCTCTCTCGTGCATATACCGTGCTCCGGAGTCTCCATGCTTGAGCCAGCCCTTCTGTGCTCACGAGTGCTGCGACCAACAGCTGGTTGCTGAGTGCTCTCGAAGGCATTGAATGGACGCATCTGGGCGCGTTGGTTCTTGTGACACCTCTCACCCTTCTCCCACGAAGAAGAAAACAAGATGACCCACCGGAACTCAGCGGATCTTCCGACTTGTACCTCTCTACGGCTCCCTCTCGCAGGAAGCTATCTGGGAACAGCGGGCGCGCAAGCCTCCGTCATGATCATAGTTTCGGTCCACGCGCTCACGTCCGGTCCAGAAGGACTTCGTTCCCGTATCCGTCGAACAGACGATCCTCAAACAGCGTCCCGTGCCCGTCCGTTGCGCGGCTATACTCGACACGCGCTGACGCGGGCTCATGGGGCCGAAAGGCACCGATGAATTGTTGCAGTTGCACAACCCTTCTCCGCGCAGCGAGAACTCCTGATTTGCCTCTGATTTGCCATGGTTCCCTCAAGGCTTGTCTTCGACCTCCATCGTCTCTTCCTTACCTTCGGGGAGCGCATAGCAAATGAGGACCATTCTCTGCGTACTCTTGCTGGCGGCTGCGAGCGTTCTGGCGCAGTTCGACGGCCTGCCTAATTGCGCCGACGATTGCGCCGATCATGCTATTTCCGTATCCGGGTGCAGGTCGAGGTGCGTTTTTCGCGTTGCGCGCGCGAGTCGTACTGATTTCCTGCAGAGTCGACCTCGAATGCCTCTGCACGTCGGAGTCCTTCTCGTCCGAGACGGAGCAGTGCGCTGTGCATGCGTGCACGATTACCGAGCAGAGCATCGTCCGAGCCCTCCTGGACCGCCTTTGTGCCGCCGGTGCGTCATTTTCCGAGCTCCGGGGAGCTCAAACGAGGGGCTGACGCATCGTCAGCCACATCCTCGTCGTCCTCGTCATCGTCTAGTAGCTCACAGACGTCGACAGCGACGACCTCGAGCGGCTCGCAAACCGAGTCAAGCACTTCGTCGGAATCCGAGGCTCCCAGCACGACCGCCACGACCCCTACGACTACGCGCGCAGCCACCACAACGCGCAACACCGTCACCGCCGGCACGACCACCTTCACGTCTACCGCCCCCGACACGACCGTCACCCGCACCTCCGTGCACACCAGTGTAATTTCCGAGAATCCCACGAGCGCGAGCGAGGAAGGAAACCAGAACTCGCCGACCGCAACGAGAACCGCGACGAGCACGCTCACCAGTCATGCTACGATCACCGGCGCCGCCGAGGCCTCCAGCAGTCCCAAGACGAGCGCAAGCAGCACTAGTACGGTGAAGATGACGATCACCTCTGGCGTCTCGTCCGCTCGTGGTGCCGCTTCGCCCACCGGTGCTGACTTTGATGGGGCATTGCTGTCCATTGGTGGGCGTGCAGTGGCCCCAATCATCTCTGTTCTGGTCATTTTCCTCCTGTATGATCTTTGAGAACGTTGCACGACGAATTTGTTAGATGAGTGGACTAAGACTTTTCGCGTCTGTACTTATGTGTGTATTTCTGCTCATCTTGGGACTTCTTTCTATCTTGTTACGACCGTGATATCGTATGTGTGTAGTGTAAGCGTCGGTACTTGATGAATAACGTGATTATGCGTGTTACTGCAGAAGACGAGCGTACAGCCACCTGGAAAATCCAGGAAGAAATGCTTCCGCGCAACAATTCAATGACCTGGACCATGTTCGGCAAATGCCGGGCATTGTTCCCAGTTGGTGGCATCCGGCGAATGCGCCTTCAGAGTCACTGCGCAGCCGGTTCCCCCACATGGCTGGCTATGGCCATGCACGCAATATGAGCTCTTCGTTCTCGGCTAACAAGCTGGGGCAGATCTTGGTCATAGCCATCAAGACGACATAAACACCTCCCTATATATCCCCTCAAGATGTGGCAACGAGCTTTTCCTCACTTTCGAGTCCTCTTCCATTCCTCATGAGTATTCAGGCGCACACCGCTGGCGACTTCTACCAGCTCCCGCGCCAGCAGGGCCGCATCAGCCCCGAAGCCCAAGCCGATGTCGAGCGCTATGGGCCATATGTGGCGATCTACAACGAGTGGCAGCGGGCCCATTTTCAGCCTGCTATACATCGACTCAAGCAACGCCTGAGCGTCGTCGATGGCAGGCAGGTGCGCGAGGTTCTGGTTTTGTCCCAAGAGTGGGCCCTTTTCGAGAGTGTGGCCATGCGCCACCTCAAGCTCACGCCGAACTTGCGCGCGCACCTGCTCAGTACCACCAAAAAGCTTCTCGACATGGTCGGCAAGTACTGGGGCAACTACTATGCTGCTGTGGAAAGGCGCTCGCCAAAGGAACTCCAGAACTCGCCGTATCTCCTGCGTGACCCAGTGCTCGAGGGGCTCGTCAAGGACTGGTTCAAGAAGGTCAAAATCGACAGGCGCGCGCTGCGAGACGGCATCGTCAACTCCAGTGCTGAGAGGGGGCAACGTTACTGGGATATCTTCCGCGCCGGCCTGCTTCGAAAGCTGACAGCCACCGAGAGAGCAAAGCTAGTATGTGGCATATGATTATTGACGGCCTTTCCATCCACTGATTCACAGCGACAGCCAACCCAGCGCTTTCGCGAGATCCCAGACTGGAAAGCGCGCTTCCAACTGATGGCCAGGAGCTTCCAAGCAGACGTCGAAATGGCGCCCTTCATCGTGGACCCCATCACTCTAGGAGGAGCTATCGCGTATCGCAACGTCAGCTACACTGCAGTTGCTACGAGAAAGCCCTGACCTGACCTCATCTGCAGAGCGCAGCTTTCTACACCGACGGTCGCAGCAACCAATTGCAGTACATGGTCGACTGCATTTACGAGATCCTGGACCACATCTTGACGTGGCTTGGCATGGCGGAATCCTGCGGTGAGGAAGCCATTTGTGCCTTCCTCGAGGTCCATAATCTCTAGGGAAAAGTATAGTGATGGTCACGGGTAATGAGATGGAATAGCTTGACACGCACCGAGAATATTCATTGCTCAAGGTTCTTGCTTGCACACACTCTGGTAAGTGGAACACGAGAAATCGAGAATAAATAAGGATACTACAGACGCTTGGAAGCATGTTGAATAAAGTACAATGCGCATGATGGTCAGTCCCAGATGATCAGAGATTCTACAAATCGGCCGGCGACTATGGCGCGCTGGTCAAGATAGTTCATATAGTCGAACGATTCTATTATACCGCGCGCTTGACGGTATCGACGACCTCGGCACCCTTCCGAGCGAAGACGAGCTGCAGACTGTCAGATGATGGTCAAAGGAATGGAGAACACGACTCACCAAGTACGGATTCGCCGTATCTCCCGTTGTATCCGCGAACACCTCGCTCTTGTCCACCACGGTGACGTCCGAGTCGTTGTACTTGAACCACTGCTCAGGCTGCCCAGGCAAGTTCCGCGAATAGAAGAAGTAGTGACCCCACGACGGGCTGTTTCCGCGGTGAATGAACACGCTCGTGAGCTCGTACGCGACCTCGTGGTCGTCCGCCCACAGCGCCTCGAGCTCGGTCTTGAGCGCAACGATCTTCTTCTGCAGGCTGTCCATTTCTAGCTGGACGAATTCCTGCTCAGCGCGAAGT
Organism: Schizophyllum commune H4-8; assembly: GCF_000143185.2. Lineage (NCBI taxonomy): Eukaryota > Fungi > Basidiomycota > Agaricomycetes > Agaricales > Schizophyllaceae > Schizophyllum > Schizophyllum commune. The sequence goes on along the minus strand of NW_026089539.1, from coordinate 3,623,342 downwards.
GCATTGATGAGCTGGGCATCGGCTTCTGGAAGCTCAATAGCCTCTTGGCGCGAGAGGAAGCTGATGGTCGAGCCGAGGGTGTTGTAGTATGGTGCGCCACCCTGGGTCCGGTGAGCCTCTAGTAGCCCTCGGAAGTGTCGGGTTTACACACCTTTCCTTGCTTGAGCAACCGCCATCGATCCCGACAGGACGTGAGCTCATGCTGTATCGCCTTGGACCTCATCTTCTTCTGCGGATCGCCACCGTCTAGGTAACGGTCCAAGTAGATCGTCTCGTGGAACTTGACATAAGCCTGGTTCTTATACGGCTGAAGTGTCTCGCGGTTAAATTGTACACGCTGTCGAAGTTCGTTAGTACGAAGTGTTTACCCCAAAACGTACTACGTACCTGGAGTTGTACTTGCAGCAACGGCGGGACATCCACAAGCTCAACCTCCATGCGACTCTTCTTGCCTTCGAACTCGACCGTGTCGTAGAAGTATCCACTGAGGCCGTCGTAAATGTCCGTGCCGTCCTCTGTCACGTTCAAAGGCAAATGCGAGAACAGATCTTCCTTCTCGTGTATGGAGCTTCGGGAGGATGCGTTCTCTGGTGATGCCACGATTCGCTGGCGTAGCTTGCCGTAAAAGAGGCTGAAGTAGTTGTGAGTCTCGGTTTTAACGGACAAGCGCCTATCGCGACGTACCGCTTGACCACACTCGTCTTGTCGATGTCTTGTGAAGACTCTGGCCCGCCAGAGCCATCAAAGCGCAACAAGGCCGTCTCGATCTGAAACATGCAGTTGTCCATGCACTCCGCAACATCGTGCTGGCGACCTACACAGGTCTGTGAGCACTACATGACACGAGCCTGTACCAACTAAACGCACCGAACATCATCTCGTCATCCCTTGGCACAATAGGCGCCATGGGCTGCTCGAGGGCAGTCGACTTCGTCTCTGCGTGGGGCGTCGCCGTCCGCATGCTGACATCGCCATCCTGGTCCTTCACCTCCGACGTCTTCCGTGCATGTCGCGGGGATACCGGCGGCGACGGAACCATCACATACCCTTCTTCCTCCCGCACAGGCGTGTCCTCGTCCATCGCGCTGGCTGTTGTTGCCCGACCCAGCTTGCGTGGTCGCTTGCCTAGTACGGTGCCTCCTGGACTGCGCGTGCCCTCTTCAGGGCTTCCATACCGCGCTCCGGGAGACGCGGAATCTTCTACTAGGGTAGCGTCGGTGTCGTTCGACGACGCCGTACCGCCGCGCTCAACCTCGTCTTCCTCTTCGTCCTTGGAAGTGACTAAAGCGAGCTTCGCAAGTTCGATCGTCGGCGTGATGGCCGGGTTGTTGTCGTGCTCGAGCTGGTGGAACAAGGCTGCGAGCTGGCTAATGACTACGTCAAGGTATTCAGAAAGGAGTTACGACGCGGGATGTTGCAACTTACACTTTCGCGACCGCACGATCTCTCGCCGGGTGACCAGTCTACCGCCAACGCGATGCTTCTTCAGTTGGTCGTCCGTCATCTTGTCGTCCGCCAACGTCTTTGCATCTGCCTGGAACATGGGTCGCACGGCTTCTCGCAAGTCCTTGATGGTGTAGAAGTACTAGACCGAAAGGTGAGTACATCATCGAGCAAGGACGGTACCACAGCGCACCTGCAGGAGGGAGTTGAGATAGCAGGTATTGGTGAGCTGGTTCAGACCTCTAGGGAGGTCTGGGCGGATCGGCGCGCGTATATAGCCCGCTACAGCGTCTTCAGTCAGGATTGATGATGAGAAAAAGAGGACTCACGATCAACACCGGTGCGAGCGAACTGCCGCAAACGCTCGCTGTCGCGAACGTCTGCGATCGTGACGATGGCCTCCCGCATCTTCTCCACCTCATGCGGACGTTCCTCAAGCTATCCTCTCGTCGATCATTGCCCACGACGCGAACGAAAAGCTCACTCACCCGCATATTGAAGACCGTGATCACCATCTCATCCTCCGTATCCTCCGGTATCTCGAGCAGCTTGTACGCCCGATCCGCCGTCATCATCGACTTGCTGTACTCCCACATGCCATGCAGGGCCACGCTCCCCCGCGCCTCCGCCACAATCCTGAACGCCTCATTCGCCTCCCTCAGCTTGTTTGCGCCGTCGATCGTATCGTGCATGGCCTCCTTAACGCGCGCACGCCACGCATTGGCGACGAACTCGTCGTCAATCTCATTATCGTAGTCGACGCGTAGTGAACCTTCCGGACCGAAGCCCAGCTGCGCGACGGCGCGCTCGAGGTCAGCTTGCGTAAAGCGGTTGCGGGAGTTCTCTATCGCGAGGAGTTCCTGTAGTTGTTGGGGAACGTCTTCGCCGAGGGTGGACATGAGCTGGACGATGGTGGCCAGGTAGGTGTAGTAGAGCATGGTATTTGCGGGATCGCAGCGGCACTGGGCGAGGTAGCCGAAAGCGAGGAGCTCTGCAGAAGTCTGTTAACAAGAAAGAGGATGTCTGCTTGAGGTGCCATACCTGGTGAGTACGATCTGTAAGTCAAGCCCAAGCCCTGCCAGACCCCGGGTGGCAACATATCCGTCTCCGAAGCTTGAACCATCTTCTGGCTGAGAAGATTGCGAGGGACTACAACTCATAAGCTCCATGCCGAGGTCGTATTAACCATAAGCTTACTTTGGTCAACGTGCGCCCCAATAGCAGTCTGATACATCTCTCGAACGCCCTCCAGGTTAACGTGGACCGAATAATTCCGCTTCCCGTCGAGTGCTTCGGCTGTATGCAACATCAGTACCTCATCCACTGGCCCACGGAGGTGCGTACGATTGAGCTTTCTGTAGATGTATAGCCAAGAGCTGATCTCGACCCAAACGCGAAGTAAGCGTTGACGATTGATCTTCCCGTGCGGAGTGTTGGAGTCGATCTCGGGAGGTCGTAGATGCATTTCGTTCTTCGACGATTCCTCGTTGAAACCCATGAGGGAGAATATCTCCTTGCTGCAAAGGTCAGAATCATATATATGCAGAAGATGAAGGATGACGAACACAGCAGGGCCATATCCGAGCTTCTTCTGGAAGGCAGTCCCGTCTGTACGCAGGGGCTTATGCTTGCCTTTGAAGACATGGTTTTCGATAGCGCTGTACGGATGTCAATGATCGTCGAAACTGAAGATGAAGTGAACCAACAGCAATATTGTCTCCACGGCCTGGTGTGCTGATTGCTTCGGCAATGTGCCAGGTGGTGGGTTTGCCATCTTGTCTTCGAGGAACTGCGCCCACGTGTCGCGAGGTATGATCCCTGGGATCAGCCCGCTCGCCACTACGTATAACTGACATTGGCAACAGATGTACAGATCGAAGAGCCGGCCCTCTTCCTCGTCACTGTCTTCCAACTCGTCTTCTTTGAGCTTCTTCGGGTCGAAGCCGTCCGGAAGTATAGCCCCACCGCGCCTGCGCTGCTTCTCGGGGCTGGCCTCCCATAGGTCGCGCAGAAATGGCGGAGTGAGCTTGCGAGAGTCGATCGCGTTCTGGTAACGATGAAAGTGGTGCGTCTTGTTCATCGGCTCGAACATCTCTTTCTTCTCTGCGACGCAGTCTGTGGTCGTTCGCCGCCGATCTTGGTGAGGGAGTGGGTGATCCGACTTGAAAGAGCGCGCAAGTGGAGGGGCGACAGACGAATTCTTCCAGAGTAGAATAACCCAGCCGTTCTCGCGAGGGCAATAGTAGGCATTGGGATGCGGAACCGCCATACGAACCTCCTCTTCAGAGGAAACGGTCATCGAGTCGGGAGCAGGAGAAGGTCGACGGGGCGGACTCGATGTGCTTGCGGTGGGCTCTTGAGGCTCCGATAAGGTGCGAGGTAGGTTGGCCGCCACACTGTAGAGTGTGTGCTCATGATAGTGCATCTCCTCTGCTACGAGGGGTGGTAGCATGCCCGGGCCTGGGTACGATCCCTTCGACATCTTCTCGCGGTTCCACCACTCGTTCTCCGCCTCAAAGTCGCGACCATCGATGGGTACGACAGACGCGTGCTTGACCTCGGTCTCGTACGTCGTGGGGCCGCCCCAGTTCGGTGTGGTATCCCAGCTGCTTCCACCTCCTCCCCAGGACTCCTCCCAAGGGTTCGGACCAGCAGCAGCAGCCGCAGCAGAGAGGTTCCACTGGTCGGGTGGAAGCTCATCATTGTCCGGCACCAGCTCGGGCTCGCGGAAGGGTGGTGTACTGTACGCGGGTGGTGGGGAGTTCACGGGTGGTGAGAAGACGGTGGTACTCGACCCGACGTTCTTGGGGCGCGATGGGAGGGGGGGAGGGCCCGCTGACTGCTTTTCGCCATAGAAAGATGATGGGGGTACGCCCGACGATACTGCCGTCACCGGCGTATTGGGCCGCTGAGCAGGTGGTTGCGCTCCCGGGGTCGGCAGCGGCCTGCGCGGCTTCGGTACGCCATTGTCTCTGTGATCCATCCTGACTCTGACGCGTCAGCCTCGGTGTCGGTGCCAAAGACACTGCACGCGCACCCCAAGCGCTGGTGATCTCAGTCCTGATTCCTTTCCAAAGCCCGTCTCCTTATGTTCTCTCGCGATCTTGCGCCGCGCCGCGTATGTCCGTCCAAAGTGACAGCACAAAGTCAGAGTCTGAGATGAGAAATGGAGCAAGCAAGCCGCCGAGCTGACGAGCGCGACTTCAAAGCCTCAGCGCCAGATCCACCGGCGTCCACGCATCACGTAACGGACGACTCCGGGAAACAAAACCAAACATCATCACGTGCAAGTTCAACTTGTAACTTCATCGCCACAGCCCCTCGGAGAACGCAACTCAGGGCAAAGCTGTGTTCCGCATGTTGCACCTAGCACACCGATCAAGCTGGCATGACTTTTCCCAAGTCGAATCGTCTGTCGTTGAACAATCTACGCTACTCACGCATCTACCTCCATCTTCGCAGCCTCCGGCGCAGGCTCAGTTGCACTCGTAGGAGCACTGACCGTGTCAAGTGCGGGAGGAGCAGAGTCAGAAGCTGCAGTAGCTGGAGGCGAGCCTGAGCTCGATGTAGGCGCCGCAGCCCGTGGCATCGGACTCGCCGTCCCTGCCTCTTCCTCCTTTCCTGCCGCCTCCGCCTTCTCTTTCTCTTTCTGGCGTTGGGTGATGATGTGCCTCTCCCACTCCTCCACCTCGTTCTTGCACGGCGCAGCTTGCGCACCAGCGAAGGAGCAGTAGAGGGACGTCCGCACAGCGCGGAGCCCGAGCCAGTTCCATCGTTCTTTTGCCTGTGAGCCAGGCGTCAGTTGGTCGTTCGAGCTGTACGCTGCGCGTGCACGTACCTGCTCAGCTTTGTTGATGAACGAATCATTAATTGGCGGTGGTGGCGGCGGTGCTTTCTTGTCTGCTGGCGCTGGTTCAGGCTTCGGAGCGTCCGCAGCTTCTTGCTTGACTTCCTCGCCTTCCGCAGCCGGAGCGGGAGGCGGTGGCGGCGAGGCGGGCTTTGGCTTGGGCCTGCTGCGCTCCAGCTGTGCCATGCGCAGGTCGATCTTCTTCTGCTCAGCCTGAGCCTTCCTCACCCAGCCCTGCAGCTCATCTTCTGGTGATGTCTCCTCGCGGTCCCTAAAGGTATCATCAGCTCGCAGTCCCTGAGTCCCAACGGCGCAGTACGTACTCATCTGGCTCCCGCAACGCAAGGCTAGAGATGTCGTGATATCCAGTCCCCCACACCTCAGACAGAGGGGCCGTGCCCAGAGGGTGAGGCCAGGGTTTTGGTGGCTCCCTCATCTTCTCCCTTGCCTCCTCCGTCGCCTTCCCTAGCGACCATACCCTTCTCTCTCCCACCTCCTCGCTCCAGGGCTCCTTGTCGAACTTGGGCAAGCATGTCGCCGCCTTCCACGCCACCCAGTTCCGCTCCCGCTCCAGGATGACTGACACCGTATCCGCAAACAGCCGCCCATTCGGCGTCGTCTGCTTCAGCTCCTCCATCGCCTTCCTTGCCGTATCCACCACCCACCGCTCGTTCTCGCCCTCGAGCGTAAAGTCCATCTGCACGCTTCGATTGTTCCCCGCATACAGCACCTTCGCATTCGGCGTGAACGTCAGCAGGTGGTTCAGCAGCACGAGCAGCTGAAACAGGAACTGCCGCCGGAACTGCGTATCCGCGATCTCGAGGTCGAGCAGCTCCGGGCTTGTGAGGTACTTGGCGAAGAAGTACTCGGCCGAGTTGGCGTCCGCGGTCGTGTCGGGCTCGCGCTTGCGCTTCGTGCCCGAGCTCACGCCGGAGCGGCTGCCCATCATGGCGCGCTCCTTCGCGGTGGCTTCCTTGATGACGGGTAGGATCTTGTTCACGCCCTCCTTGAACCTCGTCATCAACTCCGGGTCGGTGCCAAACAGGGGAGGGCGGGAGAAGGGAAGTTGGAGGGACCAGAAGGTTTGGTAGAGGTCTACGCGGTGTTGTCAGCCCATGATGAGGCGCGGGTAGGAAATTGACTTACCCATCTTCTCTGCGCTGATCTTGTTGGCTTTCGACGCGTCCTCGTCCACCTGCATCGCATCCGCCTCCTTCGTCTCAGTCGCCTGAGGGTTCTCCTCGCTATCCTCCATCTTCACATCACCCCCCTCATCCTTCTTCTCGTCCTCCTTTGCCTTCCAGCCGACACCTTCCCACATCGGACCATACTCTCCCCGCAAGTTCACGCCCGACCGCTCGCTCAACGGGAAGATATCACTGAGGAACGTCATAATTCTGCCACAGAACTCTGTCGCGCCTGTCTTCGACAGCCGCTTTAGTAGTGCATTGAGCATGCGAAGGAGCGCCAGCGAGTTCTTGTTCGTGCCTTTCCCCTGGTTGGGGACGAGGGGGACGATGCGCTTGTAGCGAGATTGCAGCCAGGTGAAGAAGACAGCGCATGACTGCACGGTCTGCGTCTCGAGCACGTCCGCTACCACGGCCAGGGGGGCTCCGGGATCGCAGAGGTCTGGGGAAGTGAGGGTGATGAGCTTGGCGCTTATGGCTAGCAAACGCGCCACGCACCGAGTTCGGCAAAGGTCAGCACGAGATCGAGTCGCAGTTGCAAATGGTCGTAGTAGTCTGTCTCAGGGTCCTTCAAGGCCTCCGCTTCCGTGGCCTGCAGAGTAATTCGCGCATGAGAACAGGCGCGCTTCATGGCATTGACGCTACGCACCGCAAGCCTGAAGATATCCTGCCTGAGAAGAATTTCCCATCGTCCTCTCCGGTTGTCCAAGGTTCCCTCCCCGCTAGTAGCGTCTATAGCGCGCTTTACGACCTCGGTAATCTTCTCTGCGTCGACTGGAGGTGGGGGCAACTCGTTCAAGACGAGTTCCTGTAGATGCCTGCGTCCGATCATGGTGTGTCGTCAAAGATACCAAGTGAGAGGTGTTTTCGTGTGCGCGAAGCACACAAGAGACTCTTCCGAGCCTGAATGTGATGAGAGCGCGTGCAGACGCGCTGTAGTGGTGAAGAACAAGGACCTGCCTGAATTTGCCAACGTTTGCCACGTTCTCTTTTCGGCCCGCGTCTCCGGTCACAATAAGTCCTTCCTAATCCGGCAGCCTATCATTGCCTCCTGCCGTCATCACGCCGCTGCCATGGGCCAGGACGCACAGCGCCCCGATGGCGAAGCCTTCCAGCCTACCACACAAACTGGAGCAACCACTATGACCAGCGAGATTGCTGTACTCGCCGCCATGATCACCAGCACGACATCTGCATCGGAGAGCTCTCTCACGGAGCAGGATCTCGCGCGACTGCTCTCGCAGCTGGACGACGCGAATGGCATGGCGAAGGGGATGGAGAGCAAGCTTGACTCCATGCTGGAGCAGCTTGATGACTTGCTCGGCGTCTTGGAGCCAGCGACGGAGGGTAACTCGAAGACCTAGGTCGTGTGCCACTTGGTTGCTTCGATGTCACGGGTTTGACCACGCTCGCGTACGAGTGAGTCTCTCGCTGTATACCGGATTTACGGCTTGCTGAATCTTTCTCTAGGATTACTAGAACTAGTAGTATCGGATTTACTTCCTTTTTTGCCGTGACTTCGCAATGAGGAATACGAATCTCTCTCGGGTTTAGTGAAAGAAGGAACTACTTTGCAACTATCTGGCGCACACTTGCAGAGAACAATACGATCCTCAACGACCCTGGTTACCGCAATTTTGGATTACGGAGAGCGTCGTGTTTAGAGCACTGACCAGCCGTGTTCCGCTTCGAGTGCGCAGCTGCCATTCACTGACATGAATATGCATCTAGATCTATGTTCTATCCCACTCTTCATCGGTAACTGCCTCCATCACATCATCGCGCAGAAGACGCATACGGCCTGCTCCGCTGCCGAATCCGCCATGTCCAACATATCCCGCACGAAGCTAGTCGTCATGAAAGCAGCCATAATGAAATTGTCCAGCTTGTCCTTCGACTTCATTATCGCCAAGTCCTGTCTGATGGTAAGAAACTTCGACACATCGATGTAAGAGGAGCACGAACTTGAACTGCCTCGACGCCGAGCGCCCCACCCGCCGTGATGGGGTCCCGCAGACATTCGGCCTCCTTGCCCTCCTCGCCCTCCTTCACGATTTCCCTCATCAAAGACATTATTGTGAACCGTGTTTTCCATTCTGGAAATTCACGGAATGCTTTTGTCGGCTATCGCGACTGTGAGTTCGCAAGTTTTCTTTCCACACATGGGTTCCACTCACCACAGACAACTCGTTCATGCGACCATTGGGCCCGCCAGATGCCACAAATCGCGCCACACCCGCTAGGAAGATGGGCCACTCGCGTTTAAACATCTCCCGGTATTCTGCATGCCTGCCTTTGCCTTTCATAGTGCCCGAAAGGGCCTTCGACCTGATCCGCTCGTAGTCGATATTCTTGGAGGCGAGCCACTTCTTGACCTTGTCCTGGGAGGCCTTGTTGAGGCGCTCCCAGGCAAAGGGCGACTGCTCGATGCCCTTCGCCTCGATATACTCGTCCGAGTGGCGATACCAAGCCGCCCAGAACCTGCCGAGCAGTTTGAGCAGGGCCTTCTCGTATTCCCTGAAGTGTCGTAGCTGCGCGTCTGGCAGCACGAGCTCCCCCCTTAGGACCAGGACGACGGCCCTGAACGTCTCCCAATTGGCGGAGAGCGCAAGGACCTCGCGGACGTCTTCGTCACTGGGGTGGCCAGCATCGACCAGCTCCTGCAGCCGCGAGGCACCTGGTTTGAAGAGCTCGCGCATCCACTCATTGTAGACTGCGGCGGCTTTGCCGTCGCGCAGGTAGTCTGCCTGGGCCTGGGCGGACATCCCCGACGAGGTGGACGAGTCGCGCACAGGGTAGGTGAGGAAGTCGGATGCGGTACGAGTGCTTGCCATGTTGAATGAGCGAGAGTGGGGAGATTGGATGGTCGGCTCAGGCAGCGCTCGTCGCCTTAAGTAGTACAAACGAGCGCCTGTGTGTGTGTGTTCCTGGTTCATGAGCAGGTCAAAGCCAGCCTTTGATACTTTGTTGTTGGGATACCTCAAAACCCTTCTTGTCTCCTGCTCTCATCTTCTCCCACGAGTGGCACTCGCTCTACACCCCAAGTCTCTAGTGTTATGCGCTCCTCGACCCCAGTTCCGGCGTCTCCGAGGGCGGAAGCGCCCTCGCAGGCCCCGACGGCGGCGATGACCCCTGTGCCACCCTCGACGCCGGGGTCGAGTGGCGGGCCGGACGGCCCGCCACTCGATCAATGCGTCGACGAGATCATCCACATCGTGCAAACGTACTGGAAGACGACGGCGAAGGACAAGATCCCCAAACGTGACCGGGCGTGCCAGCTCCTCGCCCGGCTCAAAACATCGCTGGGATCGGGTGGCAGTCCCGCCACTCGCGCCGCCACCGCTTGCCCTGCCGATCAGGCGCCGCCCCCTCTGTCTGCACCACCCACCCCTCATCTACCCGCCCTCGAGGCGTTGCTCGCAACTTTTCGGGACGACATCCTTCGAGAGGTCGGGTCACGGCTGGATGCGCAGCAAGCCACCACGCTTGCTGCCTCGGCTGGGCCGGCACTGTCCCCTGCTCCCGGGCTCCCCATCCTCCCTTCCCCCCTCCGACCTCCGACGCGCAAGCCGAGCGAGGTTGTCGTCAACCTTCCCCGAGCCAAGAAGAGCGCCCTGTCGCGCTCGGTCCCCCCTGCCGAACTCGCCACCCGAGTCGAATCTGCCTTTGCCTCCAGCAAGGTAGAGGAGCTAGTGGCGATCAAGGTTCGGGGAGTGGCCTGGCGCGCTAACGGCAGCTTGATCATCACGGCGAGGTCGAACGAAGACGCAGCGATAATCCTTCAACATGCTGACGCGTGGCTGAACATGCTGGAGGAGGGATGTGAAGTGGCCAAGACGCGAGTCAAGGTCCAGGCGGATGGGGTGCCCGTGGCGGCGGTAGATGTGCGGAATCCCGCGACTAGGAAGACGTTGTTCCGGATGAATGAATCCACGTTTGGTGGCCGCGAAGATGCGCTGGGTGGAGTCGGATGGCTGCATGGCGAGAAATTGCCAGCAGGTAAGACGCACTCGACCCTCGTATTGACTGTGGACAATATCGACGTTGCGGATCAACTCATCTACGACGGCTTGTCTGTTGGCGGGCTGGTGTGCCCCGTGAGGAAGTGGTTCCCGTCCCTCCTACAGTGCTTTAACTGTCAGCAACCTGGCCATGAGGCCAAAGCGTGCCCTCACCGCCGAGATCCCTCCAAGCGCCGGTGTTTCCGTTGTGGTGGTGTTCACTCCTCGCGAGAGTGTGTGTGCCCCAGCTCTACCAAGTGCAGTGACCTGCGCTCCTGCAGGCATATCAAGCCGGTATGCGCTAATTGCGGTGGTCCCCACAAGGCCATCGACAAGGTGTGCCCGGTCCTGCAGCGGGCGCGCGCGCAGCTGTGGTCCCGCTTGGACAACGGATCCCCCTACTACAACCCTCAGTTCACCCCCGCGGGCTTCGCGGGACGGTGCTAAATGGACACCCCTTCTGCGGAACGGGGGCTTCGCGTCAAGAGCCTGAACTGCCGCAAGCAGAGGGAGGTCGTCATCTCCCTCTTGAACGACACGAAGCCGGAGGACTTCGACGTGCTGTGCCTCCAGGAGGTGCCCATGTCGGTGGACTCGCAGTTATCGTATCGCTCCGCTCATTGGCACCTCATCCTCCCGACGATTCCGCGGCCCGATCGCCTCTCAATGTGGTATCGGAGCGCAATCTTCATCAACACTCGTATCCCCTCAGACTCGTATCGCCAGCTCCCAATTGCCTCACGAGATCTCACGGCTATTTCTTTTTCTCTTTTTGATCGACAATTCACCTTATATTCTGTTTACAATCCACCCAGCTCCGACGCTACCATCACTTCCCTCTACACCCACCTCAAGACTCTCGGCAACGACCCGTCGGTTTTGCTAGTGGGTGACTTCAACAAGCACCATTCCTTGTGGTCAGGCCACTCTATCTCCAAGCAGACGACGCGCTCGAATACCGACGAAATTCTCAAGCTTCTCTCTTCCTTTGACCTGGTCTCGTGTACTCCCCCGGGGATGCCCACGTACATGTCCTCTGGGCGCCGCCCCTCAACTCTTGACTTGGTCTTCGCATCCCACGACTTGGCTGATGACCTTGTCAGGTGCGCCACAGGAGCATGTCACGGCTCTGATCACCTCTCTGTAGACGCGCACCTTCAGCTCGCTGTTCCCACCACCGACTCTGCACCCCGTTTCAAGTGGCGGGACGTCGACTGGGATGACTTTGCTGGCACAGTGGACGATGAGCTTCGCAGGCGAGGAGTGTATCAGGACGTGGAGGGTATGGAGACCGCCGAAGGCGTGGATGCGGTGGTGGGGAAGGTGTCGGAATCCATGGTGGCAGCGGCTGACAAGGTTGTCCCGCGTGCACGACCGTCACCATACTCGAAGCGGTGGTGGACAAAGGAACTCACAGACCAGCTGCGCAAACTGAAAGCCCTCAAGAACAGAGCCACCAAGCGATCTGCTACGGCGGCGGAAAGGGCGGCTGTCGGCCCGGCTCAGCGCGCGTACCATGCTGCCATCCGACGGCAGCAGCGACGGCATTGGAAGGAGTGGTTGGAGGAGGCGACTGAGGCGACAGTGTGGCAGGCAAACAAATACGCGGCGCATCACGCTGAGTCCACCACACCCTCACGCATCCCCGATCTCACTCGTGCTGATGGCTCGAAGGCGTCGTCCACTGGAGAGAAAAGTGAGGTACTCATGGATCAATTCTTCCCAGCGCCACCGCCAGCACGGGTCGATGACATCGCCGACGCGGTGTACCCTGATGTTGGCGATGCCCCGCCAATTGTGGAGGAAGAGGTCCTGACCGCCTTGCGCGATCTGCGCCCCTACAAGGCCCCCGGCCCGAACCAGATCCCGAATGTCGCCCTTCAGCGCTGTGCGGGGGTGCTCTCTGGACCTCTCCTGCGCATCTTCAACGCGTCCCTGCGCCTCTCCCACCACCCGGCTGAATGGAAGGTCTTCACTACCATCACGCTCCGGAAGCCAGGGAAGCCTGACTACTCCGTCCCCAAGGCGTATCGGCCTATCGCGCTAGAGGATACCGCGAGCAAGGTCTTGGAATCGGTCATTGCAAAGCGCCTTGTCTTCCTTGTGGAGTCGGGCGCTGTTCGCTTCCCCAAGAACGCCTTCGGAGGGCGCCCTGGCCGGACCACCACCGACGCGCTCCTTTTCCTGGTCGACCGCATCAAGGCGGCGTGGCGGCAGCACAAAGTCGTTACTGTGGTCTTCAAGGACATCTCTCAGGCATTCCCCTCTGTCAATCACGCGCGCCTCCTTCATAACCTCCGCATGCGAGGGGTCCCCCCCAATCTGGTCCAGTGGATAGCTGCCTTCTTGAGCGGCAGGACGACCAAGCTCCGTTTTGACGACTTTGAGTCCGATCCAATTCCTGCCAGCACGGGTGTGCCACAGGGCTCCCCACTCTCGCCCATCCTCTACCTCCTGTACGCTGCTGACCTCCTGGACATCACGGAGCGGCTGGCTGACAAGGACACTTTCTCGGCGGGTTACATTGATGATACCATGTTCGCGGTCGCTTCAAAGAGCATCGCAGAGAACCTCCGCAAGCTCGGCTACCTCATGGGGGAAGCTCTCGCCTGGTCAGACACGCACGCATGCCGCTTCGACATCAGCAAGTATCAAATGGTCCACTTCACGAAAAATGAGAAGAAGTACACGGAGGAGCAGGGGGCGGAGGCGACCTTGCTCATCCGGGGTACTCCCGTTCGACCGTCGGAATCTGCCAAGTACCTAGGGGTGATTCTGGACCGCCACCTCCGATTTCACGAACAAGTCGATGCCGCAGTTGCCAAGGGCACCGCTACCGTTCTCGCCATCTCCCGTCTCACCCGACCGACCTTTGGGCTCGCGCACAAGCACGTCAGGCAGCTCTACCGCGCCGTCGCAGTCCCGCGGATGGAATATGGGCTGGTGGTGTGGTATAATCCAGTCCGTGCGCGCAGCAGCGGGAAGGGGCGGCAGGGGTCGGTGGGGCTATCCAACCGCTTGGGCAAAGTCCAGCGACTAGCAGCGTGCATCATCACGGGCGCTTTCCGCACCACGGCCACGGATGTACTGACCTACCATGCTGACCTCCTTCCGGTACATGTTCGCCTTAACTATGCGGCTTTCAACGCAGCGCTACGTCTGTGTACCCTCCCCATTCCTCACCCCCTCAACAAGCCGACCACCCGTTGCCAGAAACACTATGTTCGGCTCCACCGCTCCCCACTGCACGAGCTGTTCAACGCATTCCCGCAGCTCCGCGACTTGGAAGTCATTGACTCCACCCCTCCAGACCCCTCGCAGCCCGTCCCCTTCACTACGTACATCTCGGATGAGGGCAAAGATGGTGCTGCAGAAGGGGTGGAGCAGCAGGTCGCAGAGGGTGGGGTGTGCGTTTTCTCCGACGGCTCTGGGTACAAGGGCGGGATTGGCGCCGCCGCGGTTGCTAGGCTTGGGCAGGGTCGCGTGCTGTCTCGTCAAGTCCACCTCGGGAGCGACCGCGACCACATCGTGTACGGCGGCGAGCTTGCTGGTGCGGTTCTCGCACTGGACATAATCGCATCGGTACCGCGGCTGACGCGCGCCACTATCTTCATTGACAACACCTCTGCGATCCGGGCGCTCCCGAGGCGTGCTGCGCGAACCGGCCAGCACCTCGTGAAGCTCTTCAATTCCCGCCTCGCAAGTCTGCGCAGGCAGCGTAGGACCCTCACCATCGGGGTTCAGTGGTCCCCAGGCCACCACAACATCTGGGGCAATGAGCTAGCAGACGAGCTCGCCAAAGCGGCTGCTGAGGGGACGACGAGGGATCTGCCGGACTCCCTCCAGCATCTGCGTGCTCTTCCGCGGAGTGTGGCGGCAGTACGGCAGCAGTACAGGAAGTCGATTCAGGCCGAGCGGACCGCGTGGTGGGCTGCGTCCAAGCATGGACGCAGGATACGGCGCTTTGACAAAACGCCCCCCGGTCCGAAGGTCCTGCGCCTGTACAAGGACCTCCCAAGACGGTCGTGTAGCCTGCTGACCCAGCTACGAAGCGGGCATGTTGGCCTTTTTGCGTACCTAGCGCGGGTCCGGGCTGTGGACTCGGCACTGTGCACGACGTGCGGGACCGAGGAGACGGTGGACCACTATCTCTTCGAGTGTCGGCGATACAAGGACGCACGTCATCGTCTCCGGGTCGCAGTTGGAGGTCGACGGCTGGATCGCGCGTGCGTGCTCGGCGAGGTCAAGAATCGGGCGGCACTTCTGGCCTTCGTGCAGGAGACGGGCAGGCTAGCTGCCTATGCGGAACGCGCATCATCGGGCTAAAATCGGGTCGCTGGTCTTCGAGTTTGGGTATTCTCCCTTCACTTTCCTTTCCCCCAGATTATCTCTCCTCTATTTATCTTTTACTTCTTACTTTTATCTCCGGGGACTTGATCCTCGTTACGCTTCTCTCAGCCGTCTCGCGCGGTGGGGGCACGCCAAACCCATGCTGTGCATTTGTTCCCTTCATGTCATAGATTACCACCCACATAGCTACATCTCGCATCATCACACCCCTACCGGGTGCGATGGGGTAGCCACGTAGGCCGACCACGGCGTTAGAGCTACCGTAAACCTCAGAGCATATCTATCTATCTATCTATCTATCTGTTGTTGGGATTGCAGCTTATTGTTCAGCGAGCAATCGACGTTGTGTATGTTCTTTTCAATTATCAATACTATTATGTGCACAAACCCTCGGGTCACAAGACTCGTGAATTCCCGAAAAGGACCGTGCATACGCCAATGCGTCGCTTCCTGGACAAACAGTCACTGAGAACATACAGCTCGAAGTAGTATTCGGAAGCTTTCGACACAGGTTTGTGAGAACGACAAACTCAGAATTCACTTGGGCATGCGCAAACGCATCAACAACGGGCCGTGCCGCCAAAGGTTATGCTCCTGAACACAATGGGTCAACCACGTGTACAGTCCCAACATACACACTGACCTTGTAAGACCCGTCGAATTCCTCAGAGCTGAAGCTCTCCGCGAAGTCAGCGTCGAAGGAGCGGACCAATTTGGCAGCGAGAAGTCTGGAGAATCGTCAGAATACTGTAGGGCTAAGATCGATCATCGCACTCACTTCATGTTATACAGTGCCACAGGCTTTCCCAAACAAATCCCGATACCGCTAGAGAACGGTATGAAAGCTTCGGGATTGTGGACAAGGCCGGAACGCTCGCCCAGCCATCGCTCAGGCATGAACGTGTCCGGGTCAGAAAAGTTATCCGCTAAGCCCATCGTCAGTAAGTCGCATCTGTGCCCCGCGTCTGTCTACTCACCGGATCTATGCATGGCGTAGATAGGACAGGCCACGACCGTCTCCTTCGGAATATAATGACCGAGTATCGTATAGTCCGCCGCCCCGCTCGTCCTCGGTGGTCCGGCTGCCACAGGCGGCACCATACGAAGCGCCTCCTGCACGCAAGCATCGAGATACGGCAGTCGCATAAGCGTATCGTAGTCCGGGTCCAGGTCGCCGAACGCGTCGAGGATCTCCGCGCGCAGACGGGCGAGGACGGCGCGGTCTGCAAAGACGTAGCGAAAGAAGGTCGTCGCGCACTCGCTGACTGTGTCCCAGCCGGCGACGATGAGGAATGACGCGTCCGCTGCGGCTTCAGCTTCGGTGATCTTGTACTCGCCAGGCTCGGTGTTTTGCTGAAAGGACATCAAGATTATGCTGCATCATCGACGTAGTGTTACCAACGTACGAGGATGCTGAGGATATCCGCGTGCACGCCAGCCTGCTTCTGACGCGTCTCCTCGACTTTCTTTCCAGTGAGCTGGGACAGGATTAGTGTAAGCCTCCAAGTGTAACCAAAAAGGAACGTACGCGCTGGAATACAGCTATCGGGCCGGGCGTTGGGGCCAGCCTAAGGATATCCCGCATGTACGGGACTTGTCCAAGGACTTCGTGGGCGTCAGAGCCTTGGGTGTGTGGCCATTCAAGCAAAGCTCACCACCGACGACGAGAACTCCCATCAAGATCTGCGCGATGTCCGCCTGATTTTTCTCACTAATATCAAGGGACTCACAATATCGGTCCAACCTTCCTCGTCTCTTCCGGCCGCCAGCTTTTCAAAGCCACCAGAGAAGGACATATCCCCCATATTATCGCTGTGCATGTCGCGTTAGAACGAACCAGGACCGTTGGCGCGCAGGACAACGTACATGCCCCACATTGAGATCCAATGCGAGAGGTCGATGGTCTCGCCGTCTTCAGACTTCTTGGCGAGGATCTCGATGAGTTGCGCAGTACGCGCCTGCATATTGTCAGGACGGTTGTTATCACATTCATGAGAGCACATACTTCGGCCATAGGGCGAAACCGCTTGATATTCTCGCTCGAGAAGGCCCTGTGCCACGCCTTGAAAAGCGTTAAGCTGGCGGTGACAGCAAGGCTACACCAACGTACAGGCAAGCGTTCCAGGTATCTCTCCTTATTGGGAATATTGGTGAGGGCGTCCGCGTCTGACGGGGCCCCCTGATACGATGGGCCGCGATACATCTGCGCGTATATCGGACGGATGGCGGCAGGCTCATTCACAGAGAGCTCGTTGGGTCCGATTCTAACCCACGGCCCATAGCGCGCATGTAGACTGCGTATGTTGATAATTGTGGATAGCCCGGCACGAAGAGCACTCACTCTTTGATTAAAAGGTGCCTCGTGCCGCGAGCCACATAGTACGCCATATACCATTTTGTTATCTTCGCAAGAGGTGGACCAGGGTAAGTCGCGAGAGGATGAAAGGGGCAGAGGCGATATGCAACAACAGATGCGCTAAGAGAGGCCAAGTAGAGCGCACAAATCGCTAAAGTGCATCCGAGAGCGACATGCAGGGTGTTCCCGCCGTTGAGCAGGTACGCGACTACGCCTACATTCCCTGCAACGACGAGGGCGAGGAACCCTTGCACATTCAACTCACTACGCTTGAAGATAGCATAGTGACTAAGCTGTTTGTTTGTGAGCTAAAAGTTGCGCGAGGACGGCGAAACTCACGAGAGCAGCCAGCGCAATATTGAGGTAGACGGGGAAGACCATGGCGGGTTGAAACAGGGCGTAAGGGCGGAATTGATCTGTCCTACCTACTGATATACCGCCCTGTGCACCTCTCTTCCGCCGCTGCTTTGCAAGTGCATTATTGATGGGGCCATTCAGAGCGCCCATGTGTGTATTCTGTAGCTTCCTCGTCTATGAAGAAGACCTTCGACGCGGCAGTCGAGGCGCAATGCTTGTGATCATCATGACGAACATCGGATGCCATTGAGCAAGATTCACGTCCCCGTAGGACTACACTGCCAGCGAGATATACGAAAGAGTCAGGTCAAACGGTGAAAGAGGGTGATGGCAGGAGGCAGGTGTAGATGAGGGCGCGCGGCGTTTGCCGACTCCGCCGGAGTATCGGGCCGCGGCGCTTGGAAAGCTTCCGCTCAGGCAAAACTTCGACTTAGGCGCCAACGGTCACCGTCGTTCGCTGTGATGCTCCCATGGCTTGCCGTCTGTCGACGTGCTGCCCTCAGACCTGTCTTTGACTCGCCCTATGCCCTGAAGTCGGCCTTCGTCAATGTCGCTCGCTCACGGAGAACATACGCGACCGCGGCACCCCCGCTGGAGAACATACGGAACATTGCTATCATTGCACACGGTGCGCCTGCTTTGTATACTTTCATAGGTCTTTTTCTGATACTAGGGCACAGTCGATCACGGAAAGACCACTCTTGTAGACCAGCTCCTCCGCTGCGGAACAACATGGGAGCAAGCGGATGCGGGGACGGACCGGGTCATGGATTCAAACACTCTGGAGCGCGAGCGTGGCATTACTATCCTTTCCAAGACGACTTCAATCACCTACGTTACCGAGAAGACGAAGTCCCCCATCCTCGTCAACATCGTCGACACGCCCGGACATGCGGATTTCGGTGGGGAAGTCGAGCGGATCATGAGCATGGTGGATGGTGTCGTACTGCTGGTGGACGCGACGGAGGGACCCATGACACAGACCCGATTCGTGCTGGACAAGGCTATCAAGCGTGGGATCAAGTATGTGTCGCTGTGCATCTTGTAGAGCCATTCCTGACCACGTTACAGGGTCGCGGTCGTGCTGAACAAGGCTGACCGCCCGTCATCTCGCCCCGACCAAGTAGAAGCGGACCTCTTCGACCTCTTTGCTACCCTGGAAGCCTCCGACGAGCAGATCGAGTACCCAGTCCTGTACTCCTCTGCCAAGGAGGGCTGGGTCACTAGCTCGTTCCCCGTCGAGGAGAAGAAGCCCATGTCCCACCTACTGGAAACCGTCATCGACTACCTCCCCGCACCAACCCACCTCGACCGCTCAGGACCCTTCTCCATGCTCATCGTCCAGATTGAGGCGGACTCGTACGTCGGCAACATGTTCCTTGGGCGCGTTCAGTCTGGTACGGTCAGCGTTGGCGACACGCTTTGGGCTCTGGACAGCGAGACTGGGCAGAAGGTCGGCGAAGGCAAGGTCAAGAAGCTCATGACGAGCATGGGTGGAATGCAGAAGGTTGAGCGCGACTCGGCCGCTGCGGGCGAGATTGTCAGCATCGCCGGTATCAAGGGCGGCGCGGTCAATGTCACGCTGGTGCACCCCGAAGGTTGGGGAGCGGAAGGTCCCAAGGCTATCGAGGTATGCCTCCTCCACGTCTACTCACAGTTCGTAGCTGACGATCTGCAGACGACACCTATCGATCCACCGACCATCTCTACGATCATCTACCCCAACGACGGTCCCCTCGCTGGTCAAGACGGCTCCAAGCTCACGTCGCAAGTCATCAAGGAGCGAATTTACAAGGAGGCTGAGACCAACGTCGCGCTCAAGGTCCTTCCTGGTCCCACCTCCGAGGCAATCGAGCTTCGCGGACGTGGTGTTCTCCACCTCGGTATCCTCTTCGAGACCCTCCGCCGCGAAGGCTTCGAGTTCCTTATCGGCCCGCCCAAGCCCGTCCTCCTCCCCGACCCCGACAACAAGGGCGGCTGGCTCGAGCCCGTCGAGCGCTGCGAGGTCGTCATGCGCGAGGAAGCCTCCGGCACCGTCATCCAGCAGCTCACCATGCGCAAGGGCGAGATGGTCTCCTACCACTCCGGCGGGGAGGCAGGCTTGTCCGACGGCTGGGTCAAGGTCGTCATCGACATCCCCGCGCGCGGCCTCATCGGTTACATGGCCGGCGAGTTTAAGAACGACGTCCGCGGCGAGGGCACGCTCAACCACACCTTCCTCAAGTACGCGCCGCACTTCGGGCCGTTCGGCACCTCGCGCAACGGCTCGCTCATCTCGATGGCGGCGGGCGAGTCGAGCGGGTATGCGATGCAGCCGCTGCAGGCGCGCGGCATCCTCTTTATCCACCCGCAGACCGCGGTCTACCCCGGCATGGTTATTGGGGAATGCAACCGCGCAGGCAGCGACCTCTACCTGAACCCCTGCATCAAGAAGCAGCTCACGAACATCCGCGCGGCAGGCGCCGACGAGAAGATCGTTTTGAGCGCGCCGCGCGTTATGGGCTTGGAGGAGCTCGTCGCATATATGAACGAGGACGAGATGGTCGAGGCAACACCGAGCACTGTCCGCTTGCGCAAGCGGATCCTCGACCCGAAGACGCGCGAACGGATGAAGAACCAGAAGGGCGCCTTCTAGGGCGGAGCATCTACACTATACGCATCTATCATTATTACTTACGCATAGTACTATCCTACTAATACACTCAACCCCGACTTCTGCACATGGACCCTTGGCGGGAGGTGAGCCAGTGGCCAGCCGGTGGCAATATGTGACATGTAAGTTGTGACAACGTGTTTGCCACTTTATGGTTGACCTATTCGAACTCGCACCGGACAGCGATCACAAAAGCATGGCCAAAGCACGGTTGAAGGCGCGCATCTTATGTCTTTTGGTGCTCGAATTCAATGAGTATGTGCTGCTGTACCGTGGTCATGATCGTGGCGCCGACCCGACGCATGTTCTGGCCCAAGCAGGCGCCATGGCCATAACTACCCACGCCGGTGCAAAGACCACTGGCAGGCTCGGGCCCATATATAGGTAAGTGTCCCATGCTATAATCACCCTCCCCCATCTACCTCCCCCCTTCTCGCCATGGTCGTATGCCACCCCGAGCCCTTCCAGGTTCGCCGTCCTCGCTCCAGATACGCCTTCCGCGTCTTCCCCCAGTCATCCCCGTCCTCCTCCTCTGAGCTGCCCGCCTCCGCCAACGAGGACCTCAAGACGCTCGGCAGAGAAGCCGCCGTCTACAACGAGTGGATGCGCTACCTCTTCCGCCCTGCCCTCGCCCAGCTCGACCAGCTCGGCCTCACCGACCACGACGCGTACACAGTCTTCGTCCTCACGGCCGAGTGGCACGCCTTCTGCGCAGTCGTCCACTTTGACTTCAGTCTGCCGTACAATCTGGAAGACGCGTTCTACAAGGTCGAAGTGCACAGGTTCTCCGAAGCCTTCGCGAACTTCTGGCTCCGCTACTACACGAATGTTGAGGGATTCAGCAAGCCGAAGTCGGTCAAGAATCTGCCCACGACTCACCACAGACGCGTTAGGGAATGGTTCGCAGCTCATGACATGGACTTTGATGGGCTCCGCTCTGTATTCGAGGGGCAGAGCACCAATGCGATTCCGCCTGACTGGGGTATCGTATTCGCCACTGCTCAAGACGCTAAACACTACTGGAATATCTTGCTCGCGGGTCTGATGCAACATCTGTCGAGCAATGGTGAATCAAGGGTGAGTGGACCAGCAATATTCTTTAAGACGTGACTGAGCTAGCTGCACAGCCAACCGCATCCTACCTGCAGATACCTGGGGCGATGGTGCGCTTCTCCTTCTGGCCCGACTTCGCATTCATGGTGCAGACAGACATGTCTGAACTGATCCGTGACCCCGTCACCTTCGGCGGAACCTGGGCAATCGACGTCTTGAAGGTGTGTAGCCGTCGCAAGCATATCAGTCCATGATGGATTGACCATCCTGCAGAAGCGAGTGATGCAAAGGACGGCGAACCTCGATATGGACGAAAACCCGACGACGCTCTTCATGCAGAACATCTTCCACGTCATCTATAAGACCCTCTCCAAGATCAGCAGCGACGAATTTTGGGCAGTTCATGCGGTATCTGCGTTCATCGAGCTGTCCTACCAGGATAGTCGAGCGAGCAGTTCCGTTGCAGACTTACGTGCAGGCAATTGATCTCGTGCAAACACTCAAACTATGGATGCGCCTCACCCTATCACTGTCAGTGTTTGGGCTTGTTGAATCGTGCGCTGGGCAAGATGTCTACGGCGAAACTACATGTGTGACTGTCACGGTTGAAGTTTTCAGTCCAGCATCGTCAGGTGGAGTCAAGCAAACGTACATCGAATAAGGTTGCCTTGCTCATCGCGCGCATGCATCACAAGCGACAGGATGATACATAGAATAAATTATGTCAACCATCTACGTTTCTACACACGGCTCTACGTCCACTGCCAGTGTAGCTCATCGGACTGCGCGTCTATCATACATCATTGACATTCAGTTCGTAATAAAGAGCAACCATATACTAGTGATGTGTGGTAAGAGCTGGGCACTCGAGAGGAGTGCCAGCTCTACCTAGAGTAGTAGGAAAGAGGAGAGAAAAGATGGAGGAATATTAGTGTCCTACAAGGCCCTCATGGTGAGCGGCCAACATGTTTGTCTTCTTCCTGTCCTTTTCCGTAATCCATCGCAGCGACTGCCAGCAGGCGCGCCTCGCCGCCGCTGCGGTCTGATGCGCTGATGGCGCTCACTGCTGCGCCTCCTTCTCCGCCGCGTCCGCGTACCCGTTCGGATTCTTGCTCTGCCAGTTCCAGAGGTCGCGGCACATCGTCTCGAGCGACTGCGGCGCCTTGAACCCGAGCTCCTTCTCCGCGAGCGTGGGGTCCGCGGTCAGGTTGGGCACGTCGCCGCGCCGCCTGCCGATGACCTCCGTCTTGTAGTCGAAGCCCGTCGCCTTGCGCATCGCCTCGACCATCTGGTACACGCTCATGCCGTGGCCCTTGCCGAGGTTGTACTCCTTGTAGCGGATCTCGGCGTTGGGCGGGAAGACGGTAGAGCCCTCTGAGAGGGCGTCGAGCGCGAGCTGATGGCCAGCGGCGAGGTCGACGACGTGGATGTAGTCGCGGACACAGGTGCCGTCCTCGGTCGGATAGTCGTCGCCAAAGACCTGGAGCACGGGCGGAAGACGACCGACGGCCATCTGGGCGAGGATGGGGAGGAGGTTAAGAGGCTTGCCGACAGGGTCTTCGCCGATCAAGCCAGAGGGATGTGCGCCACCGGGGCTGGGAAGCTGTCAGTGGTTGTGTGAAGGGTCAAGGGATTGATCGCTCACTTGAAGTAACGGAGTGATAGCGCCTGCCAACGCTTCGGCTCCGCAGCACAAACGTCCTTGATGATGTTCTCGCAGACGATCTTGGTGTTGCCATAGGGGCTGAGCGCTTGCATGCGGGTGGTTTCGGGAATCGGGATGTCGGGAGGAATGCCATAGACAGTGGCAGAGGAGGAGTAGACAATGCGCGTGCAGTCAAACTCGTCCATGAGGCGCATGAGGTTGATCGTGCCGGCGACATTGTTGTGATAGTACGTGAGCGGGATCTCGGTTGACTCGCCTACTGCCTTCCAGGCCTGGGGTCGCGGTTAGCATGCAGTGAGACGCGAAGGGGTAGGGTGCTGCGTACAGCGATGTGGATCACGCCCCATATGCCGCCCTTCCCATACTTCTCAAAGACCTTGCGCACGGCGGCCTCATTCGTGAGGTCCGCCTCGTAGTAGTCGATCTTGGTAGAGTCAAGGTCCTGCGCGCTGGGGTTTGGGGGCAATTCGTCGCGCGCGATCTTCTCAAGGCGTCTGTACGCCTCGGGGTGGGAGTTGTGGTAGTTGTCGATGGAGATGACCTTGTACCGGCGCGTCTTCTGCAGGACATAGACGACATGCGAGCCTAGGGGAAAGAGTGAGCGACCGCAGCAGCCATGGATAAGCGCGCCACGCACCAATGTAGCCCGCACCGCCGGACACTAGTACATTCTGCGGGGCTCGTCAGCGCCAGCGACGAGAAGGATAGCATTGGGCGCGCACCTTGAGAGGAGTAGCAGCCATTTGTTCGTTGGCGTGGGGGGTTTCTGAGCGGGCCGACTGCATACTGTCGCACTTTTATAAGTCAGAGTCCCAATGGTCCGTCTCCGCACCATCGATCGCCCGGATCACATCCAGCCGCCACCCATGCCCCGAAAAGGCAAGTCAGCCGACCCCGCGCGCGTCACCGTACATGTGCTCCCCCTCACAGCTCACTCGAGAGTGCTCGAGAAACGGCGCACGCAAGCCGCCGCGCCGAGGTACCCATCGGCGGGCGCACCATCGATCATGGTCTACGCTACCCGACTCTATATTTCTATACCGGCCCCGCCCTCCCCACGGGTCCCCGCAACGCGGTCCGCGCGCCACCGCTCGGTGTACGCCAATGAGCGACTGGCTATAGCGACTCGAGATGCGCTAGATAGGCAGCCTCCGCAGAGCAGCCAGGGAAAGCCCGAGCCCCAGTGGCACCAGCGACCGTGTCTCGCCATCGGCGCGGACACCCTAGGCACCGCCAACACCCTCATGACGGCAACGACCAGCGCGAGCAGGTGGCACGAACGGGAATTCGGAGCAACGAACGGGAATAGAGCCTCTGCGGAACGGGAATAGGAAGCGGCAACCGGCCAAACAAACGGGAATTGCGACCAAACAAACGGGAATTCAGGACCAAACAAACGGGAATTCGAGCCAAACAAACGGGAATTCTAAAGTTCGGGGCGCATGAAGGTGCCTGCGGAACGGGAATTCGAAAGGTACGGATGATGCAAGCTCTCCATTGTGTCGCAGGGGCACCGAGCGAACGTTCGAAGGTCTGGCGCGACCGCCGGGCCGTCTATTGTTCGACGCGCCACTGGCAGTCTGCGACTCGGGCGGGGGAGTGGGATGATCCACCATTCGATGTCATTCGAGCCCGTACTCGCCCGAGATATGGATGGATGCGGCTGTGAGTAGACCTTCGGACTTATGCGAGAACATCGACCAACTAATACTCCGCCTCGTCGATAAGGCTCAAGGGCAATAAAGGGGGGTGGACTTCGCCAACCGAGCGCGCTGTAGGAGAGGAAGCGCGTTAGTCCAAGATCCCGGACGCGTATTGTGAACTCACGCTTGGACGGCTCAATCTCGATATCCACCTTCTTCATCGACAAAGCCTTCACGAGTCCCTGCGGTCTCTCCAGGCAGGAGTATACCGCTGATCCTGCGTTGAGGACAAGCACTTTGACTGACCTGAGCGCACGGGGTGCGTGCTCGCCGTCAAGTAAGTCCGCTAACTGCGCCAGTATGGAAGCGGATGTGACAAGACGCAGCTGTGGGTCGAAGTGGATGGCTACGTGCGTGACATTGGGCGCAATAGTGAAAATAAGCGCAAGCAGCGTTGATAAAGCAGTCCTTTGATCTGCGCCTCTCAGAAGCAGGTCTACGTCGCGCAAGGCGAGAAGACGCAGTTGAGGCAGCGAGATCGCCTTCTCCTTCATCCCTGGGAAGAGCGCGCGGACTAGGAAGTTGTTCGTTTAGACGCAAGGTGAAAAACGCAGTGAATCCCACACCTTCCATCCTGCAACCGAGCTCCAAGCTCTGCAGCGAGTCTGCGCACCGAGAGACCATATTGAAGGCTGCTACCCGGGAATGCCATGCTTCGGCGCGATCTCGTTGGCTGACTATGTATACATTCAGTCGGAGGCTGCGCAGACGACTATCCGTGAGCAAGCACTTTTCATTTGTGAAAAACCGCAGGAAGTCAGTGCCCTTCAAGAACACGGTAAGGCTCGCGAGTCCAGCCGGCTGCTGGATATGCTGTCCTTCCCAGCTGTCAGGGAGCGTCCAGCTTAGGCGTAGGTCGCGCAATTGAGGAGGAAGCGCTAGGCTTGCCGTTGAATGTGGGGAAATGATGGTAAGGCCAATCGTCACGGAACGCAGCGATGGGCGCGCCGTCGCCTCTATAAAAGCAGTATGCGTTTCCCTGTTAAGCTTGGTGATTTTAGGGTATGTTGCATGTATATGCAGTTCTTCCACACGCTGAGCCCTGTCAAGGATCCCAGCAAGCACTTCCTTCTCCCACACCCACGGACCATCGAATGTTTCCACGAAACGAAGGACGTGCACGTAAGCGCGGAGATGTGGATAGTCTCGTAGAGCGTGGCCAAGGCATACAGCAGTGTTGACATCCTCCACAAGGATATCACGGAAGAGGAGCGCCTGACTTATGTAGTAGAGAGACCTATGAGCAAGCGCGCAGGTCGCCAGCGATGGGATATCGCGATCGGCGTATAGATGGCCCAGGATGCCGTCTAAGAGCTCATGAGGGAGTTTCGCCTCTTTTGACATGATGCGTCGGAGGCCGCGAGCTGCTCGACGCGATAGCTTAATGCTCGTAGAGTATGAGATGATGCGAGGAGGCAAGCGGGCTCTGCGCGGGTCCGGCAAGTCAGCACGCGCCGTTCGGCGATAGCCGAACTTCAATACGACGGACCAACATGTGACCCTCGACCTAGTAAGCCGGCCACGGAGGCGACGAAGGCAGTCTGGCATGGTAATGAGAAAGAGACAGACTGTCCTGACGCAGTCTACAAGACCGGTCAATATACATCCTGGCCCCGTACTCGCGAGAACTCGACAGGAATTTTGGCAACGCGCAGCGTGCATACATCAAATTGTTATAAGAGAACCCAATCATCACTCATCTAAAAGGTCAAGAGATAGCAATGGCGGTTCCACGTCACGATATGCTAAGAGTGTAGCGATCAATGGTCATCAACCAAAAAGTGCATGAAATGTACTCACTGAACGTAGGCCCAATCGTCACATCTACCTTCTCCGCCAGTGGAGCTAGTACGCCTCGCTTCAAGTCGCCCAGATCCTTCAACTTGTCCTCCTCGAACGGGTGGCATCCCGAGAGAGTAAAGCTGATAGACCGAAGTGTGCTGGGTGCGTTGTCGCCAGTGAGAATACCTCTCACTGGCGCAAGTATCCTAGATAGGAGAGAAAGCGGATGCCTGTTCATCGTTACTTGAATGGCAATGTCGGTGACGCCAGGGGTAAGGGCGAGGAGTTGTTGCAGCCAGTCAAGACTGCCGAAGGTATCGATGTAGGTCATGCTGATGTCACGTAGGGCGAGCAGCCTCAGGCGAGGAAGTTTGCCCCGAATGTGCATATGCCGGATGAGGAAGTCCACTATCGTGGCGTTTAGTACGAACAGGCCAAGGTCGGCAACGGTTTTGCTCACTGCTTCCCAGGCACGCGAGTTCAAGACTTTGCAGCGTCTTTGAGCAATGCATCACGATGTCAGCGGCATCTTCCTGCCACCCATGGCTCGAGTCTATCTCGAGGCGCAAGCTCCGCAGATTATCGATCCCGAACATGTGGTTGCTCTCCCTCCAGCAGAATAGCGAGAATATCATGAAGTTCGACCCGCTCAGGGACAACGTGAGATCGGTCAGTTCAACCGGCGCCGAAGTTTGCGGGACCACCACGTCCTGCAATAGCATCCAGGACAAACGCAGATCGCGTATATGCGAGAGGTGCTTGAAGAATATCATGGGGAGGGCGATGATGCACGCGAGACTGAGCGTACGCAATGAGGGCCGCACTATCGCCTTCGAGAGGGCGACGCGCGTCTCTTCGGTGAGCGCGCCATAGTATACGGAGGAGGGGTGGAGGTACAGCTCCCGCACTTCGGGCGTCTTGTCGAGTATCCCGGCGAGTGATTCATCTCGATAGATCCACTGATTGCCGCGCTCGAGCTCCTCCACGCAGAGGCTATGCACGTAGGCGCCGAGGTGAGGACGATCTTGCAGTGTGCGAAGCAGACATGAGGCGGAGGCGGGTCCGCGTATTGTTACGTCGCGGAAGAGGAGGATCTGGCTCGTTTGGCAGAGGGACCTGTGAGCGAGCGCGCAGGTCGCCAATGACCGAGTGTCGCCAGAAGCGTATATGCAGCCAACGATCGCATCCTTGAGCTCCTGCGGAAGCCTTTCATTCTCTGACATGTAGAGGGTTTACGGAGAGCACGGTTCAATGAGTGCAAGCCTCCGGCCAGCCTGAAGAATTTGGCCAGATGAGAGGAAAAGTCAAGCCGGTTTCACGCACGTGGTCTGCATTGCGTGTCCGTCGGCAATAGCCGAAGCGTAAACCACCAATGAGAAATTGGCCATACAGCACGTCGCAAGGGAATTGAGATAATCGCCTCTATCGCGAGTACAGATTCAGAAGCCCAATCTACCTCCTGCTGAGAAATACTCATTTCAGGCAGCGAATCAAGAGACAATCATAGTTACTCGTTCAGTAGATCTAGGGAGAGCAGCGGTGGTTGGACGAGGCCATGCGCTTAAGAGGACATCAGACGAATTCAGAACAGCTGAAGTCAATGCGGACTCACACAACGACCTGGTAATCTTCACATCCACGGCGTTTGATCGGAAGACATCCAGCGTCCATTCCAGATCCTCCAGATCCTGCTGATCATATTCATACGACGCGTCATGTAGGCTCCGGGATATGATCCTGAGTGATTTAAGAGAGGGGGTAGCGTGATTGCCGACTAGCACTTTTGCCAGCCGTTCAATCAAGACGGTCAAGCAGAACAGTCGAGGGATCGGCCGCTGGACCTCCACGGCGATATGCGTGACGTTCGGTGCATCGGCAAGCAAGCGGGAGAGCCAAACCCAGTGCCTCGAGTCGAAGCGCGTAATCGAAACGTGGCGGAGGGCCAGCAGTCTCAGCCGAGGAAGAGGAATATGTAGATTCCAGTCTTCGGGTTCATCCGCTTCGGGGAGCGCGGTCAGCGTGCTGCACGACCATCTCAGTGCATAGATGACGCCTCACCTGACATAGAGCACCCTAATTCTAAGCTTTCCAAGGTATTTGCGCATGGAGCGATCAAGTCAGGGATGCCGACTTGCCATCGCATACCGTACATGAGCAGGCTCAAGCTACGAAGACGATCGACCGAGAATATCTGGCCACGTCCCCTGCGAATACTGTACCTACGTGTATGGAAGCAACCGCCCCTCAGGTGTGACATTCCGCAAGGGAGGCAACCAGAGGCCCTGGAAGCGGCCCGGCGTCAGCCGGGCCGCCAAAAATGGGAATTTCGACCGAAAATTACCTTTTTTGGAAGGATCTCCGGCCCCCAAAGTCGTTGTGACCTGTGACATGGGCAACGCAACCAAGGGGTTGTGACGTGGGACGGTTGCCTCCATACACGTAGGTACAGTACACTCCACGAAGTTATCAAAAAATATTCCATTCACGTCCAGGGTGAGGTCATATAACCGGATCGGGGAGCTCGACCAGTCAATGAACTCGATGCCCTCCTCGTGGAAGTGAACGTCTGATAGCCGTAGATCCCAAAGTCGAGGCATGTCGGCGAAAATGATCCAAGGCAGGTTTATGACACATGCAAGGCTGAATACCCGCATCGAAGACCGGGAGATCGCCCTCAGTAGCGCGCCACGTAGTGTATATGGGAGCAAGCCGTATGCAACAGGAAATGGGTGGAAGTATAGCTCCTGGATGGCGCGAACGCTGTTGAATATTCCGGCGATCTCCTCAAACTCAACGATCCATTGTATCTCGTCCGAATCCTCGACACCGAGCACACGCACGTGCTCACCGAGGCGGGGATTTTCTACCAGAGATCGGAGCAGACGAGTAGCGGACAGTGGTCCATGGAGAGAGATATCACGAAAGAGATAAATTTGGCTGGCCGAATAGAGCGATCGGTGAGCCAGCGCGCAAGACGCCAACGACTGGATATCGCCGGCGGCGTACAGTTGGTGTAGGACCGCTTCTTTGAGCTCCTGCGGAAGCCTTTCATCGTCCGACATGGCCACCGCTCAAATTTGTCGTGGACTCTATCGTGACGCGCGGACAGATGGCCACCTCCAAGTAAGATGAAAGGAAGAGGCAGGCCAGGTTTGCGCACGTGGATCTCGGTAGGTGACAAACGCCTCCGTCGGTGATAGCCGAACAACAATGTTCAACTTTGCCTCCGCAGTGGCAGTATGCCGGACAAAGGAGAGCGTCGTCGGACCAACGAACGCGGCCAATCACTTTGCACTGTGTCGTCTACTGGAATAGGCAAGTATGCGCTATGTCGGTGACGAACCAGCTGTGGCTTTGTGCAGATATCGGCCATAAGGCCCCTAATTCATATCAACTCTCCGGCCATATAAGGAGGTCGATCCTGGTCGATTGCTGCACAGTGATCAACTCGTCCTCGCCCTCACACTCGCTGTATCCTCAAATCTCAACATGAAGCGCACCCTGGTTCCGAACCTCACGAAATTCCCTCCTAACCGCTTGGTCATCGGCAGCCCCAACGTCCTCCGCGATGCCGCCGTCTTCCGAGCTTGGATTGATTATTTCAGAAAAAAGTACAATAAGGTGGTAGCTGCAGGAATCAGGCCCGAACACGACATCAATGTGCATCTCGCTCCATGGTTCCTCGCGATCAACCACGACTGGCTTTGTTTCTCGAAGGCTGTTGTGGAGTCTGGCTTCTTCAAGGAATACCTACCCGAGGCGAGAGAATTCACTCTGATGCTCTATACTCTGGCAACAACGTTCTGGGAGGCCTATTATCGTGTTCACGAGCAAGTCCCTTCGCGACACGTCCACTCCAACTCGTCCTCGTACGCGTTTCTCGACAACCGAACCCAGTCGCTCATCGAGGCGTGGTTCCGAGAAGCGGGCCTCGACTATGCGCATATGCACCGGCTTTTCAACGCTCACAGCTACGACCAGCTGGACGGTATGGTCCACTTCGATCCCAGCACTGTCGTGTCCAGGGCACACGTGAGACCCAAGCGCTACTGGATGATATTCATAGCGGGGCTGGCCCATTTTCTGTGCGAAACTTCTGAATCGAAGGGTCTGGTGAGTTTTCACTGCTCACGCATCCGACTCCAACGCTCACCGCTTGCCACAGTCGCTTTTTCGAAAGAGATATCAAGATCATTGGCCAGCACGCTTCCTTATCGGGCCACAGGCGCAATCAATTTGGGGCGCCGACGATATCCGGGGGCCCGTCACCTTGGGAGGATACTTTGCATCTCATGTAGTGCGTCGTGAAAATCTCCAAGGCTGATTTGTTCTGACCTACCCATAGGAGACGAACTGCACGTACGCGAGTGGAAGCCTGGAGCGCGACTATCACATAGTCCGCTGCATCTTCTGGATGATCAACCACGTTGTCGACAAGCTAGGGATGGGAGACGCGCAAGCGGAGCAGGCTATCTCTGCCTTCGTTGGGACGCTCGTTGTGCCCAAGGTCACGGCGTAGAGGTTGCAGATTAGCTTACATCGTGACGAGACAAACAAGTAGTTTTGCAAGGAAAGCGAGGATTACATCTTCGGAATCGTTGGAAAGGGAAGAGCAAGCAAGGCAGACAGCCGCGGCCGTGGTGGTTGAGGACAAGAGACGCGGCGGCGGCGCGCGCCGATCGCCCCGGCATCGCGGCTTCACGGACCGCGATCCGCGCGCGCGTCAATGTCGCCATACTTAGCGTCGACGACCTTCGCAGACAGGTCACGGTGCACGACGAGCTTGTCAGCAACGAATGAGCTTACTCAAAGGAGGATTCCCCATAAGAACCGCGCTCGCTGCCCTCCCACGTTCCGTACCCCGCTACACGACGTGCATTCGCCTGTACACGACCGCCATGACGCTCCCCGAGACCATCGAAACCATCGCCATCCCGAAGGTGAGGTGATGAGGGGGGAGATCAGGGAGGGCGCTCATGAAGATGTACAGACTGGAGGTATCAAGCTGTTGGAGAAGGTTACGTTGCCGTTCCCCAAGGTCGAGCCCAACCATATTGTGGTGAAGGTGCGTGCGGTGTTCCCCCGTCCCCCGATGATCGCGCTCACAGATGGATTTAGGTTGAGTGGGGAGGTGTCAACTTCATTGATACCTACTTCCGGTGAACACATCGCCGTTCGCACAGACGCTATGTACTGACGATAATCCCACCAGTCAAGGCCTCTACCCGCTCAAGTCCTTCCCCGCCCCCATTGGCAAGGAAGCCACCGGAACCATCGTCCAACTCCCCACAGACGAGAAAGTCCTCAACGACCCCGCCTTCAAGAAGTTCAACTTCGCAGTCGGTAGCAAAATCGGCACAGTACGTCCTATCCGTCCTTGCACACATTCCCTCTAATCCCTTCAACCCAGGACGCCCTCGGCGCGCACGCCACCTACATCTCCATCCCCTGGACCAACGCCTACCCCGTCCCCGAGAGCATCGACACCAAGCTGGCGGCGGCCGCCCTCCTCCAGGCCCTCACCGCCGTCTCCTTCGTCGAGGAAGCCTACCCCGTACAGAAGGGCGACATCGTCCTCGTGCACACTGCCGCAGGCGGCCTCGGGCTACTCCTTGTACAGCTGATCAGGCATCTGGGCGCGACAGTGATTGGGACGACGTCGACGGCGGCGAAGGCGGCGATCGCGAAGGAGCATGGCGCGGACCATATGATCTTGTACAAGAGCGAGGATACGCTGCAGAGGGTGCTGGAGATTACGAATGGGGAGGGCGTGCATGCGGTGTTCGATGGTGTGGGGAAGGATACGTGAGTGTCTGACCATGGTATGAGAGTTCGTAAGCTGATGCGCTGTGCAGCTTCGAGACCTCCCTGGCCGCACTCAGGCGAAAGGGTACCTTGGTCGGCGTGGGCAATGCGTCTGGCGCTATCCCGCCCGTTTCCCCCCTTCGTCTCGCTGCCAAGAATATCAAGCTGCTTCGTCCGACGTGAGTCTTCTCTTCGCACTTTCTTTATCCTCATTGCTTACCTCAATTCCCCAGCATGAACAACTACGTCTTCACGCCAGAAGAGAAGCTCTACTACACCAACAAGGTCTGGGACTACGTCCAACAGGGCGTCCTCAAGATCAACATCTTCAAAGAGTACCCATTCTCGTCTGAGGGCGTCCGCGAGGCGCAGACGGAGCTGACGACCGGCAAGACCACCGGAAAGTTGTTGATCAAGATCGCAGCGTAAGGGTCAGGCTGCGTCGTGCTGACGATGAATCTACAAGGAAATGTATATTATGTGGTATAGTAGCGGAGCAGAAGGACACGATGCCCGGAGTATAATTTGTAGGACTGCATATGTGCGTCTGGCAATGCGCACGGGTTGGGTCCTCGCGGCTCCGAAGTTGAACATGGTACGTTATGTTGTGACAGTCACAGTTCGAATTCAAGCTGGTCGCCCCCGACATTGAACCACACAGCGTCAGATATCTCAGAATGGTATCAAATAGGATCGCAATTACTAAAAAGACAATGCATGACCGTACACAAGAGGACCAAGAGGATAAGGAAAGTGCTACAAGCTCCAGGCGAACCTGCTATGAAAGTACCACGAGACATGAATTATATACCACGAGGATCGGATAAATTACTTGTAGTTGTAGAAACCGCGGGACATGGGCACCATCAAGTCCTTGCTCTTGAGCATGCGCGCGAACCAGTCGCCAAAGACAAGACCCCAGAGGACGCCGAAGTAGGCAGCGCCGCCGGTCTGGTGAATTAGTCAGCTAGGATGTTCTGTAAAATGTGGCATGACGTTCCTTCCCAACCGTGACGAGGATAAGCTCGTAGCTGCCCTTGTACACCGCGGTCGGCTTGCGGCCCTCGAGCACGGCCTTGACGTTCTTCGCGACGACGGCAGCGTGCGCGGCGTTCTTCGCAGCCTGCTTCTGCTCTGCCCAGTCGATGATGTCGCCCGCGGCAAAGATGTCGTCGTGCGCGGCGGTCTGCAGTGTCGGGCGAACCTTGACGTAGTTCGCCTGGTTGAGGAAGTCCGCGGGGAGGAAAGAGGTGTTCGGCTTGCCACCGAAGGCGGGAATCTGGAAGGGTGAGTGAGCAGGGGGTTGAGTGAAAAGGCGAAGGTAGCACTTACGATGAGGTCGGTTTCAATAGTCTTGCCCTTCTTGGTGGTGATTGAGGTGACGGAGCCGGAGGGGATATCCTCGACCAAGTCGTTATAGATGATCTCGACGCCCTTCGCTGTCAGCCGCGACTCAAACGCCTTGCGGAACTTGGTCGGGTAAGTCGAGTTAAGGAGGGCCTCCTGCCCATGCACGATGGTGACCTTCGTCTTCTGTAGCGGAAGTCAGGCAAAGCCAGTCGAGTTCCAGGGAAAAGCACACTCACAGGGTAAAACTCCTTGATCTCGCCGGCAAACTCGACACCTACCGCGCCGCCGCCAACGATTGTAACGCTCTTCGCCTCCTTGATCTGCCCGCGCCAGTGCGCAAGGTGGTCGGGGATACGGTCCGGCTCCTCCGGGAAGTTGAACTCCTCCGGCCAAATGGAACCTGTTCCGAGCACGAGAACATCATACGCGACGCGCTCGCCGTCCGCAAGCACGACCTCCTTCTTGTCCGCCTCGACTCCGACGACCTTGCCCTGCTTCACGGAGCCAACTCCGTTCGGGAAGAGCTTGTCGAGCGGCACGAGCGCCGTCTTCTCGAGCTCGTCCGTAGAGGTGGTGAGCATGCGGACGGTGGCGGGGAGGAGGATGTGGAAGGGGCGGGGGTTGATGAGGACGATGGAGTAGCGCGAGGGGTCGAGCGTCTTCGCGAGGCCGGTGGCGACCTGCGAACCAACGCCAGAGCCGACGATCACAACGGTCTTCTTCTTCTGGTCGGTCTTCTTGTCAGACATGGTGGAGGAGGATGTACTGGGGAGGCTGGAGGAATATAGGCGGGTATTGTGGGTGCAAGGGGCGTCACTTCCAGGGTTTTATCCCTACGCGACCCACGACAATGACCAAGGCGTCTGCAGGGCGCGCGTCCTTTGCGTAAGCGCCCGTACGTCAGATTGATGGCTTCGGTTAAACGGCATCTGGCTGGGGCAATAGGATTCCTTCCACCTTTTCCGATGACTCTCTGCGCAGGACAATGGACTGGTGCTGAGAAGTCTGGCTTGGTCAACGTGGAGGACGACATGAGATGTCGATCGCGACGCCTTGAACTCATCAGATGGCCGGCCTAATTGGGATCGATCGTCTGCTGCTTGCCTCTTTCGGTACAATGATACGCTGCGCCTTGTTCTCACTTCCCATGGGCTGATCAGCATGCCGCAAACGCTGGAGGTCCTCGACCTCCCCACAGAGATTCTAGCGTATATCCTCATACAGGCCAATTTCGTGGACCCTGACGTGCCTTGGGTACTCAGCGAGACCTGCCGTAGGCTCCGTGCTGTCGCGCTCTCTGTGCCGGAGGCGTGGACACATGTGTACTTGCCTCCCACCACTTTCAATCAGCTGGCACCGAGCCTCAAATCAAAGGACGCGGACGATGCAGATCATGACTCTGATGAGGCGGACTCAGAAGTCAAGACCCCGCGCCCTCTCGCCCTATGGTTGGAACGTAACGGCCAGCGCCACTTTCATCTCAGTATCAGGCTCTGCGACTTGCCTAGTCGCCCTGATCGCATGATTACCGTGGCGCGCGAAATGCGCAATGTGAGTTCTATGTTCCTCGCGAATTCTGGGATTCTGACCAAGGTATCGAAGCATGGCTCTCGCCTACGTGGAATAGCCCTAGATGGAGAGAGTCCGTCCGTCGCTCTTGAGCTTCTGGCGATAGTCCTAGAGCGCGTGGATTCTCTTCCTCATAAACCCCAAGTCGACGTGCAGTTCAAGGCTGACGTCTTTTGGTCGAAAACTGGCCCACGAGACGTCGTGAACGGACTGGAGAAAATGGCAACAGCTCACGCAAGTGTTATCAACTCGATCCGTCTGGAGGGATTGGTGCCGCCCCCTGGGACCTTTCGTGACAAGCTTGAAGACCTGGCCGGGTTGGCAATCGACACAAAGTTCCTGCAGTGTGTCTTGCCCCATTGCCCGCGTCTCAAGCGATTGCACCCTGGGAGTTACGCATATGTCCATTATCGCAATGTATGGAAGCAGCAGTCCAGATATTCTTCCATCGGCTTCACGAACTGGTCTTATGGTGACGAGATCCCACCTGAT
Organism: Schizophyllum commune H4-8; assembly: GCF_000143185.2. Classification (NCBI taxonomy): domain Eukaryota; kingdom Fungi; phylum Basidiomycota; class Agaricomycetes; order Agaricales; family Schizophyllaceae; genus Schizophyllum; species Schizophyllum commune. The sequence continues at coordinate 3,587,728 of NW_026089539.1, read as the reverse complement.
GCCCTGGCGCTCGTCACTCTTCCCGCGATGGAGTACCTGGATGTCTGGCAGACTTGCCCCGAAGCAATCCTCCTACTAGGAATGCATATGCCCGCGCTGCGCACACTGAAATTGCGCTTCAGTATCCCCAGCATGTTCGAAGACGATCGAATGCGCCAAGTCGGACCCGCTTTCGCTCAGTTCGTCGAGCGTACGCCGCATCTGCGTGTCGTCGATCTTGACTCTGCCCCAATCTCCAAGGACACGCTATGCGTAGCCCTCTGCTCAATGCCCGTGCTCGTCGACCTGGGTCTCGAGGATATCCTCGTCACTGGTGGAGTGGTGGACGCGCTGGCAAAAGATGCGGCGTTGGCGCCGAACTTGGCCCATCTGCGGGTGCGCAAGTGCGACAACGTCACTGGCTCGAGCTTCATGCGGCTAGCCCTCGCGCGGTCCGTTCGTGCAGGCGGAATGTTGCGCAGAATCAGTGTGCACCTCTGCAAGAACGTTGCGTGCACGGATCTGGAACGCATGCGAAGGATACTAGACCATTGAAGATGAAGGTACTCACCACAGCCTGTCCACTTGTTCATTGTTCTGATATCTTCTCAGGCAGCTACGCACCTACTTTCGAGCCTTCGTCGTTGCCCCTGATTTAAGAACTATTTCTGACCCTATAGAACCGAATTAGATAGCCAGCGATCTGTAAACTGGTCATGGTGGTACACATATATGATACTCATACCAGCAGCTGGTTGGACAACGAGCACGACATGACGTCACAATGTCACCCAGCCCCATTGGGAACAAGGAAGCGCGCGAATAGCACGCCCAACGCGCAGTTCGTCGACTACGCGGCTTGTCTTCGTCCTTCACTGGCCCAAGTTTCCGGGCCCGCAATCATGTCGGAGTCCACGATGCTCATGTCTCTGCCCACGGAGACACTCACGGCCATCGTTCTGTTCGCTGTCGCCGTTGACATGGGCATACCATGGGTGCTGAGCGAGACCTGCCATAGGCTGCGCGCTATTGTGCTCTCCTTACCGCAGGCGTGGACGCGCGTGCACCTGGCCCCGGTCACCTTCTACGAGTCCAAGATTGGGCCCCCGCCTCCAGCTACTGAAGGCGAAGACGCAGACGATGACGTCGATTTGCCTGGATTGAGGCTTGCTCGACCTCTCGACCTATGGCTGCAACGCATGGGCGACAACCCATTCGAACTTCATATCGAGTTCTGCGATCTACCCAGTCGTGCTCTGCGCATAGGAAAGGTCGCGTCAGAAATTAGGAAGGTCCGTTCTTGAGGCGCGATCAGAGGTCATGTTCGAACTGACGGGCGATTCCAGCATGGTTCTCGTCTACGAGCAATCTCGGTCTCTGGAGAGAGCCCTGAACTATCTCTCGACATGCTCAACACCGTACTGCAACGCCTTTCCGAATTGCCCAATCCTCCTCAAGTTGACGTGCACTTTACTGCCTGGATCCTTTGTCGGAAAAACCCGTCGGACCTGGTCAGGGGCTGTGCAGGGGCTGTGCAGAGACTCGATCCTGACCAGGTCCTGGAGGACCCTGGAGGCGATCTCAGCTGAATTTCGGTGCCCTATAAGTCGGCACCCAGGTATCGTATCCGCATGAAAATGGTATCATTGGAATCCCAAGAAAAGTAGCTACACGGCTGTGTAGTTAATTATCTCCTAACATGGGTTTTGACGAAGTCAATTTACCTGTCCAGGGCCTGTGCAGGTTCGATCCTGAACAGGCAAGACGGAAAGTTCCGACATTAGGGACCAAGCCGACAACCGTACAGTTGCGGGGGAATTGGAGAACGTGATGGTCGGTAACGCTGCCGTCGTCCGCTCTCTCCATCTGGAAGGTCTCATTCCCCCTCCTGGAGTCAGCCGGGAGAAGCTCGATAGCCTTACTCTGCACGAGAAGATGTTGAACGTCGAATTCCTGGTCAAAGTCCTGCCTCGTTGCCCGCGACTGAAGGAGCTGCGCACAACCGACAAGCGTATCCCCTATCGTCACTCGACGCACATTATCAAGCAGGGCATGTTATCTGCTACCTGGTCCGACTTCTCCCGCGCAAGGTGGGATTATGGTGACCCGCTACAACCGGAGATGTTGCCCGCCTCGCTGACCGAGCTCGAGTATCTCGATATCGGCATCCAGCGATGGGTTGGGATTGCCTTTGCGCTGAAGCAGCTGCAACTGCCCGCGCTGCATACCCTCAAGATGCACTGCTACCTCGACGCGGAGCTGGCGATGAGCGGCTATATGAAGCACTTTGGGACCGATTTCGTCCGCTTCGTCGAGCGGACGCCGTCGCTGCGCACCCTCGACCTCAACGAAACGCCGATATCGAAGGGCGCGCTGTGCGATGCCCTCCGCAAGATGCCTGCGCTCGTCGAGCTGGGCCTCGGGGATCTCCTTGTCACCAACGGCTTTGTGGACGCTCTGGCGCAGGATAGGACGTTGGCGCCCCACCTGACCTATCTGCGGGTGTATAACTGCGAGAATGTTGCCGGCTCGAGCCTCGCCGGCCTGGCGCGCGCGAGGTCTACGCGCTCTGGCGGGAAGTTGCAGAGACTAGATGCGGACCTCTGCAAGCACGTTACGAACGCAGATATCAGCCGCATACGAGGGATGTTGGGTGGTTGAAGGCAGATGTGCGCTCTGCAGTCGACACCACCAGGTTTCAGGCCTCGGGTTCAACAGCCTCTGCCAAAATATCGTGGATGTCAGTTTCCACACGGCTCCGCTACTAGCTCGCTCACCCTCTCCTTCTAGACTGTCGCCTACTTGGTGCCACAAATATGATGATATGCGCGAGGGCTAGTCAGAAAGGGATTACAAACGTATAAATTCACGGAGTTGGTCAACTTGAACGCTGTTATGCGGGCGTAATTACGCGCATTCGAGGCCGCTGAAAATGTGTATAGAGGAAGCAATTCACCGAACTTCGATTTCGACGTGCTCACACTATTCACGGCCTTCTCGCGCCGCGCTACAGCACGCTGGAAGATAAGTAAAGTCTGATGGAGGTGATAGACGTTCCCTGTCCCTTGCAGCGAACATTCACTGGGCAAAATGACCGTTCTGGATGGCACAGGTTTGCTCAAGCCTCGAGGCTACTTTTAGAAGAAAAAGCGCGAACATGACAAAGGCGTGTGAACCTCAGGGTTGCCGAGAATATGTGGCGTCGGTGCCTGTCTTTACGACGACGTCAACCGTCAACCGCGCATTCCCGACGACGGCCACGACGACGAGCACGGCGCTGGCGTTCCGAGCCAGCTGACGGACCAGACGGCGACCGCCACCACACACGTTATACACCCTTTTTCTTCTTGATATCCGCGCTCACTTTACCCGCCCGTGATGCTTGCGCAGCAGCCGCCTCAGCCCCGCCAGTCGACATCCCGCGACGTCGACCCCGAGTACCGCATGTCGATGCCCAGAGGGTCGCCAGCCATGTCCTCCCCGATGAACGATGGGTCCGTGCGCTCAAGACGAGGCGTACCCGCACCCGAGCCTTTTAACGGGCAGGACGGCTACGATGAGGAACAGCCGCCAGAGCAGGACGACGAGGCTGATGATTTCTACAACGGCACCCCCGAGCACCAGGGCACACCCTCCATGTATGATCCCGGCTACGCAGCGCCGAGCGCGGCCAGCATCGCAGGCGGCCTCGCGCGGTCGACCGCGAACCAGTCCGTGCGCGCGCCGTCCCCGCCGCAAGGCCCGCTACTCGACCATTCCCATCTCAAACCCGGCAACCAGGCCGCGCTTCTCTCTCACGAGCGCACACTCGAGCTGTACCGCGCGAACGCGAAGAAGACGCAGGACCCTGATCTGCAGTTCGAGTTCGCCGTCTTCATGATCGACGCAAGCAAATCCCTCCCCATGCCCAATCCTACTGGTGGAAACCTGCTGGAGTACGAGAAGGCGCAGGAGAAGCGCGAGGACCTCATCAAGGAGGCGCTTGGCTTGCTCAAGCGCCTTGCCGATCGCGGACACCCAGCTTCCCAGTACTTCCTGGCCGACTGCTATGCGAACGGCATCGGCACCGTCCGCAACAAGCAGGACTTCGACCGCGCCTATCCGCTATTCGTCCTCGCTGCGAAGCATGGACACCCGGATGCGGCCTACCGCGCCGGCACCTGCTGCGAGAACGGCTGGGGATGCCGCCGCGAGTCCGCTAAAGCTGTCCAATTCTATCGCAAAGCCGCAATGGCCTCCCACCCAGGAGCATTATACCGACTCGGCATTGCAGAGCTCAACGGCGAGCTTGGGCTCAGCCGCAGCCCAAGAGAGGGTGTCAAATGGCTCAAACGCAGCGCCGAACACGCCACCGCCGAGTTCCCCCACGCCCTTCACGAGCTCGCCCTCCTTCATGAGCGCGGCATCGAAAACGTCGTCTTCGTCGACTACGAGTACTCGACCGAGCTGCTCGCTCAGGCCGCGGAGCTCGGCTACGCTCCCAGCGCCTATCGCCTCGGCGAGTGCTACGAGTATGGCAAGATGGGCTGCCCACAGGACCCGGCGCTCTCAATACATTACTATGTGCGTATAGCCTCAGCGCTCCGCACGCCGACTGACCGACTCCTTTAAGAATATCGCCGCACAACAGAATCATCGCGATGCGTGCTTTGCGCTGACAGCATGGTATCTCGTCGGATCGCCCGGAGTACTGCCCCAGTCGGACACGGAGGCTTTCCTGTGGGCAAAGAAGGCCGCGGAAGCTGGGTTGGGGAAGGCCATGTACGCCGTCGGGTATTTCCTCGAGGTCGGCATCGGCACGCCAGCGGACATGCAGCAGTACGTCTTTGCGCACTTGAACGTGTTCTCGAGCTTACGTCTTTCAGAGCATTGGCGTGGTACAAGAAGGCGGCCGAGCAGGGCGACAAGCGTGCGGCGCAACGTCTGAAGGGCTCAAGTCAGCCAGTCTACCAACCAGGTGGTCCCGGGAGCGTACTGCACCGCTCAGAAGGGGACAGCGCGTCGGTTGGGAAGGGCAAGGATGGCAAGGACTGCGTAATTATGTGAGGTCGGGTGATCACTACACGCACATTCATCCCGATCCGCTGCCTTTGTCCCTACCATCACAGTGTATCTTTATTCTCCTTTGCCCTCTCCACCACACCTTTCCTTTCTATAATGACAGATTCGACCCGGACATTTGTACGCGCACCTCTGATCTTTGCGGACCTGCAGCGCGCGTTGGGACCATACTCGTAGGCGCTACTTCGTGCATCATATAGAAGCTCATGTACATCTGTTACAATGGAATGCGACGTAGCGGCAAGCGTCTAATGGATGGACAGTGTTATCCTGCATAAGATTCCTCAGAAATCGCGAAAGCGATGACAAAAACGACGCAATGAGAAAATGGCCCGTACGGGGGTCGAACCCGCGACCTTGGCGTTATTAGCACCACGCTCTAACCAACTGAGCTAACCGGCCGATGGTCTGCTGTGATTGAGTAAGAGCGTGGGTGTGTCGCTAGCCAAATATCGACGATCCTTGTCCTCGGTGCACGTTCGACGTTGAGGCTTCAATCAGTCGGAGACTACCGCATAGCAGGTAACCGGGGCAGTATCTACACTAAATGTCTCAAATTAGGTTATCCAACACGACAACATGGTCAGAGTCTACACTCGTAACGCAGCAGTGCCCGGAAAAGGCTTCTAGACTACTGACGGCCGCTTCCCCACCGCCGGGGCATCGTCTCAGTTGCGAAGTAGACTCTCTGAAAGCACATTCAGCCACATCCCTCTGTTCAAGCTAGCATCAGCGCGGGCTTTGCATGTCTAAACGGCAACGTTCGATTAGGGCGCATTGATTGCAGTGACCTTCGTACCAACCGAAGGGCGACAACATCTCAGGGACAGACAGACCAAGACAGGCAGTGGTGAATGATGTCCTGTGGCAGGTTTGAAAGCGTTATTGCTGGGGCCATGGTCGCAGGAGGAAAGAAACGGTCTCGAGTCACGACACGCCGTCACGCAGATCCCACCCGGCACTTGCCGCCGTACGTTGAACAGCATCTTTACCCAGCGACTCGCTGCCCCGAGAAGCCTCGGATGAGCCTGTGGAATAGTATCTTCATTGTGCAAGGTCTCTTTCAGGGTCGTTATCTCCTGTCACCTATGATACACACAAGGAAGCGGATTCTGACGCCTCAGAATGTGCGCGAACAAAAAAGTGGTATATAGTGGAAGTCCAGGACCCACCGACCGCCTGACATCGCCCTACTTCTTCATCTCCAACACCCTCAGCGCCTTCGGAATATGCGACCCCTCATCCCTCAAAAACTCCACCACCTTATAATTGATCACCCGCGTCGCCCCCAACATGAAGAACCGCAAATGCGTCAACTGCGACTGCAGCTCCATCTCCCCGTACTCCTTCCGCATCGCGTTCTTCACTTTATCGTACTGCGCGGGCGTGATGGACGGGTAGCGCAAGCGCACGGGGTGCGCGTGGCCGACCCAGGCGACATTCATATTGTGCGCGGCCACGTCGCGGAGGGAGTGCGCGTCCTGGAGGGCGGGCTTGGAGGCTGGGGTGCCGCGGTAGGTGATGGGGCGCTGGGCGCCGAGGACGGTGGGTGGGGGGCGCGGGCGGGCAGGCATGGACATGGAGGAGGTCAGGCCGGGTGGGCTGAGCGCGCCGTCCGCCGCGCCATCCATCGACTGGGAGGGGTTCAGCTCGGGCGTCGCGCTACCGTCTTCTTCAGAGTCCAAGTCAGGGATGGACAGAGACGCCGGAAGAGGGTCGCGCTTCGGCGGCTGGATTTCCATGAGGTACCTATGGCACATCATGTCTATGGCGGTCTGTAAAGTGTATCAGTGGCCTGTCAGGCACACGGAACGAAGAAAACGTACTCGTATAATCTCTCCAGCCCTGAGCAGGAGGTCCAGGAAATTACTGAGCCGCGCCGCGGCAATATTGTCATTGATTATGCGCAGGACGAGCGAACGCTCATTCTCGGTCTTGAAGAAGGAATAGACGTCCATGTAGAAGCTAGAAAAGAGGTCAGGAGTTCCGAAGCACATATAGTCGAAGACATATACGTACCCGAGGACCTTCCCTATCGTATCCCCCATATCCTCAAGGTCGACCTCGTCCATGCGCTCCATATCCGCCTTCAAATTATCCAAGAACTCCGCGAACGCGCGAACTACAAAAAAGCCCGGGAGGCGGTTGACCTGCGCTGCGCGTCAGACCACGTCCTCATCGACGCATATACCCTGCTAATTACGCACCTTGCTCTCCCGCGCCTGCCGCCAGATCAACAGCAGCGCGCACTCCAGCTCATGCGTCGCCATCGGGCGGGCCTTATAGATCGCGGCTTGAATATCCTTGTTCTCCTTGTCTGCCAGCTCCGCCAGTGTCTCGTCGCCGACTGCCTGATGAACGATCGCCTCCGTCATATAGTACGTCGGGCTATGCGTCTTCAGCTCGCCGGGATCGGTGTCGGAGGAAGACGAAGAGGATGACGAAGAAGAGGGCGCGAGCGTCGACACCGCTGACGAGGACGCCTTCTCCGCCTCCGCATCCGTCTTGCTGCGGCGGAAGAAGCTGCTGGACGAGGACATGATGCGCGAGAGGGATAGAGTAGACGAGGACTTCGTAATGGAGGGCGCAGCTAGCTTTCCCTCCTTGGCGAGCTTCCGGGCAAGGGAAAGGGACGGCGCCATGGATGGAGGTACGCCGTCGACGGACGCGCTGTCTTCTGCCGACTGAGAAACAGCGATATCTGCGTTGCGCGAAGCGTTTGAGGCGGTGTTGTCGGTGAGCATCTGCTTACTGAACGACATGTGGATAGTCTGTGCTGGGTATATAGAATGTGGAGGGAGAGAACGAGAATCGGAAGCCCGACGTCGGGCTCTTATGCACTACCAGTCCGCTGCCTCCTAAAGAAGACCGGCTGCACCCCCGGCTGTCATGATAGTGATGCGTTCAGATCCTTCTTTCATTGTTGAACGATCAAGACATTTCGCCTCAGAAAGGTTCTCGGATTCCGTGAGACAAAAGGCAATGCAGGAAGCACAGAATGGCGGGAACGAAAGATGAACGTTGAACAAAAGGATTGACGCGTCGGGCGAATGTCGACGCGCACGTGGAAGCGCAAGTCCCGCTCAACGTGTGCAGTTCGACTTGAAGGTCCACTCCTGCCATTTTCCTCCCAAAAATCCATCATTAGCAGCGAGTATCAAGGAGTCATACAGGCTGCGGTATATGGGAATCGTAAAAGGTATAATATATGCCTATGTGTGTCGTACGAGAAGATCGAAGAGTCCATGGAATCCTGTGATATCCGAGTGTATGGCCCATCGCAGGTACAGATATCTGGAGGTCTAGGCAGCTACTGCAGCGACGGCTCACTGAGCGTCAGGTGCGGCAGTCTCCTCCGGCCGTGCGGGCGAGCCGTCGGTCGACTTGTTGTGGGCACCTTCGCCATGCTCAGCAGTCGCAGACCCTACGGGAGCCTTAGCGGGCTTCGAAGGCGCAGCGGACTCCACTTGGTGGTGCATGGGTACACTGTGCGAGGGGACCGGAGTGTTCGGCGGCGCACGGGAGTTTCCCTCGTCATCGGCCTTCCCAGGTGCATCCAGGTGCTCGTCAGCCGCGCGCGCTCGCTTGCTAGGAGGCTGGTCAGAGGCTGAGCCTTCCGAGGCTGCAGCGACTGGTATAGGCACGGGCGGCTGGACAGGAGCATCCGAAGGATTGACAGGCGGTTGGACAGGAAGGTTCGACGGACTGACTGGCGGTGCCGGCGGAGTAACAGGCAGGTTGGACGGGTTCAAGGGCGCCGGAGGGAGGTTCGACGGGTTGACGGGAGCAGGCGGGAGCTGAGAAGGGCCTGGCGGTTGTACCGGAGGAGACGGTAGCTGAGAGGGCATGGACGGTACCCCAGCAGCTGACATCATTTCCGACACAGATGCAACAGCAGCGCGCAGCTCGTCTAGGCGATCGTCGCTCTCCGCATCGTAGCTCCCATCGTCGTAGTCCTCCACGCTCGCGGCGCCGGCGGTGCCCTCCTTGCCACATAGCGCATCCGCGAGCGGTGTGAGGGGTAGCTTGCGCAGGATCCCACACACCGGAGCGGCGAGGCCCAGAGGACCAAGAAGGCCGGCGAGAAGGGCTGTACAGGCGTTAGTGAGTGGGTGTATGCGTCACAGCATGGTTGGTACGCACGTCCGCGGGCCATCAACTCGGTTCTCTGCTCTAGCTCATCTGGCGGCACCGCGCGTGCGGAGTTCAAAGACATATGCCGCGTATGGGCGGTGTGGAAGGACGAGCTGGGCGTCATCCCGCCGTGCTGGTTTTCGCCGGTGGGTGCGGCGAGGGCGCCGAGGCTGCCGGCCGACGACGAGACAGCGAGAGTGGCGATGAGAATGGAGGAGCTCGAGGGGATCTTCATCGTAGACTAGGCGGGTTGGTAAAATTAAGGATTAAAAGGATGTGGGCGTCTAGAAATGTGCGAGATGGAAGTTCGGGAAGAAAGCGAGGGAGGTGTTGTTGACGCGTCGCCACGGGCCTTTATAGTGGAATGCGTGCGCAAACAGCGGAGGTCCAGATCGGGCAGTATGACGAGCTTCGCTGTCGGGCGGGTGCGCACCGGGAAGGTGTTATTTGGCAGCACTTTGTTTCGACAGAAAGGTTAATGGAAGGGACTCCGCCCGATCCGGTGGTAGCCCGAGCCCATCTCGAGCAGATCTTCCTCATCGTCCAGTCGCGTTGGTCTTGAGAGCCCGGTGAACTCCTTCGCGCTGAGGACGGCATGCTCCCAGAGGTCACCGAAAAACTCGATGATGGTTGGGCCCATGCAGGTCGACGCGAGGCACCATAGAAGCGCGGCGGAGCTACCGCATATGTCAAGAAATGTCACTTACGGAAGAAGAACCGTCAAGGGCTACGCACAGGAAGATCGCGACGATGAAGAAGATGGGCATAAGCGCCTTGACGCTGTCGGTGCTTCCGCCGCTTGTCATGGTGATTCGGACAACGGATTATGCGGTGGAGGGGGGTCTTGAGCTCGCTGGTGCAGCGAGCGTAGAATGTGTGTGTGCTTGCTGAGAGTACTTGTGAGGGAGCTCAGCGACGAGAGCAAGACGCGTCGGGCCGGACGCGTTGCTGCTTAGCGCTCGGATTCCGGCCCGCACGGGACACACTTGCGGAGTCTTCCGAATGTTCCCACGCCCTGTTTTCCTCCGCTCACGCGATGTTCGACTTCACGAAAGCCACTCTGAAGCCCACAGCGCCCAGACCAACGTCTGCTTGCAACGGAATATATGCTCCTACAAACACCTCCGGAGCCCTCAGGCCAGACGTCCCGTTGGCAGTAGACTGAGTGCATCAACACGCCTCAGGGGACAGAGCTTCATCACCTCCTCGCCTGTTGAACCCCTGGTCCCTCTCCGAAAGGACAATGCCGATGCGCGACCTCACTGTCTTAAGCCAAGCATTTGCTCACCTCCCTGCTGTAGCGTGGACTCAGGCAATCCCTGTGCTCGAATGGAATACTCAGTCGCCTGACGACTCCATCCATACGGACACGGCGTTTTGTACTTCGCTTGCGCTTCTCTTGAACATTGGCCCTGTCCTGACAGATCGCTAGCCATCTGCCCAGTGTAAGCTGCATATGGACTTACATGAACGTAGTCCAGCCCAGACCTGCTCGAATCGTGTTATCTCTAACGATGAGCAGGTTCATCCCAGGCTCCTTCTCGTTCATGGGATCATGCGCAACTTACAGGAACAGTTCGCGGCCTTCCATCCAGTGTATTGGGGGATGGAAGACCTAGGCGGTAGATTGTATACGTAGATCAGAGTCGGTGATATTGTTATGAATTGCATTCCTCGTCTTTTCCTCCCTAGAGGAAGTGTAAGAACGAAGCCGCGTACCAGACCAGACGAACAAAGGGCGTCATCGAAACAGGCGAAATGCAATCAAGCCCTGGGCCAGCCTTCGAAGGGGCAGCCACATGGCAACGGCAGTAACCCGCACCGCGATAAATTGGGTCACCGCATTGCTTGTCATCGACCACCACATCTCCTGTCTTTGTCCTCGTCCCCGTTCACGTCTTTGAACGAATCCGCGCATCTCATCATCTCACGCCCATCGCGACGAACGCCAACACCGCGAACGAAAGGGATCTTGCCGGACGCACGGCTAGCTATACACCTTGTCTTGTGCGACGCGAATCGGCAGCAGAGAATACTACACATCTGAGCAGAGCGTGCTAACGAAGAATACGACATGGTGCGTGGATCCGATAGTGGCGTGCTCGGCATGGACTGAATGCGCGTCGTGCATGCAGGACACGCGCAACCAGGACCCCGAGGAGCTCTACGTCAAGCAGGACAGAATTGGTGCGTGTACCCATTCTTCCCATCCTGTACAGCTTCTGACGCTTGTCTTCTAGGCAAGGGCTCCTTTGGCGAGGTCTACAAAGGGTGCGGGTCCTCATCGACTCCTGCCAAGTCGGACACTCACCCTCCTTGCTCGGCTCAGCTACGACAAGCGCACCCAAAAGACAGTCGCGATCAAGATCATCGACCTTGAGAGCGCGGAGGACGAGATTGAGGATATCCAGCAGGAAATTCAGATCCTCTCGCAGCTGGACTCGCCCCATGTCACCAAGTGCGTCGCCCGTACACGCGATTGAACTCTCGCTGACGACCGCACAGATACCATGGCTCGTACTTGAAGGGCTCCAACCTATGGATTGTCATGGAGTGCGTCTTCCTATCCCCAAACCGCCGCGTCGCAGCGCGCTGACGACCTCACAGGTTCTGCTCGGGCGGGTCGTGCTCAGATCTGGTACCGATCTCGTCTCTGCGCGGCTGTCGCTCCCCCTCCTAACGCGCCTACAGATGAAACCCGGCGTCTTCCGCGAGGAGTACATTGCCATCATCCTCCGCGAGCTGTTGCGCGGTCTAGAGTACCTCCACACTGAGGGGAAATTGCACCGCGACATAAAGGGTACGCGTCGCGTGCAGACATCCGCGGAACCATTTCTCACGTGCCTCGGCAGCGGCGAACGTGTTGCTCTCCGCGGGTGGGGAGGTCAAGCTGGCCGATTTCGGCGTGTCGGGGCAGCTTTCGGGGACGCTATCGGCGAAGAAGAATACGTTCGTGGGGACGCCGTACTGGATGTCGCCTGAGGTCATCAAGCAAAGTGGATACGATCACAAGGCGGACATCTGGAGTTTGGGTATCACCGCCATTGAACTGGCGAAGGGCGAACCTCCGTATGCCGAACTCCATCCGATGAAGGTGTGTGGGGTAGCTATTGAGCGGCCCAGATGCTCATAGGCCCTCCCCTTAGGTCCTTTTCCTTATTCCGAAGAACCCTCCGCCGACTTTGGAGGGCAACTTCTCGAGATCATTCAGGGAGTTCGTGTCGTACTGTCTCCAGCGGGATCCTCGCGACGTACGTTTGACGGCGTACCCGGGATACCTCCCCAACTGACAACATGACAGCGACCATCTGCCAAGGAGCTGTTGAAGCACAAGTTCATCCGGATGGCGAAGAAGACGAGCTACCTGACTGAACTCATCGAACGGCACGAGCGATGGAAAGCCGAAGGCGGTGGCCGTGCAGAGGAAGACGAGCAGGATATGGTCAATGATCTGTGAGTCCACCCCCTGCGACTGGTCGTGTCCTGTCCCATAGCTTCTGTAGCCCACAGAGCGGTGATCCCGAAGACCTTTGGGACTTCGGTACCGTGCGCCATGTGAGCACCGTCGGCCGGTCACAGAGCAACATTCAAGTCTCTGGCCCTCCCTTAACATGGGAGAACGACGACAAACTATCGCGCGCGTCTGACTCTTCTTCCATCCGCGTCGCTACACAGCGCGGTGTCGGTGGCTCGACGTCTTCGCGAGCCTCGTCGACAACAGCGAAGGGCGATCTGCCGCCTTTGCCACCGCAGGCGCAGTCACGCAAGTTCGATACGCAGTCGACCGTGCGACATGCGCCGACGGCGGCAGCGAAGTCGGGGCATGCACCGAGAGAACCCTCGGATGAGTATGATGATTATGGAGATCAGTATGTGGACGATGAGGCGGTGGACAATTTGAACGGCAAGTTTTCGGGCGTGCAGTTGGAGGACGATGAGGTTGCGGACACGACGATGCTGGATTCGGTCATCTTGCCTGCGATAGCATCGGTGAGTCGGGCTGAACTAGTTTGTTTAGAAGACATCGTTAACACTCCACAGCTCTTCCCGCGCGTCGCATCGCAAGAAGCGCGGATAGCGTTGAGCGCTTTGCAGCGCGCATTCACGGAAGCGGAGCGCATCATCCCAGGAGTGACGCTCGAGTTCGTGAACGAGATCGTGGACTCTGTCGAGCACGTCGAGGACGATCGATGAGCGAATGCTGTATTACCCTCGGCTCATGGCATACATACTCTGTGCATGGGTTCGCCAGGATCTAATCGTTACCCATATACCTGGACCCTCCCTTGTTTTCGCGCAATCGTACACGCTCTTGGCAACATCTGCTCGCACCCATGTACTGTATCTCCGCTCTGTCCTGCAATGCAATACATTTGGCTGGAATGAATGAGGATGCGCTTTCATCCGGGCCCGTCCTTTGAAGTTCGTGGCCCGCACTTCGACGAGCGGCGCGGGTTGAACAGCCTGCCGGCAGTTGCCGTGTCGGTTTGGTTCCGCATTTCATTTCTTCGCCCCGTGTTTGCTACGGCGTCGAACGAGTCCTCTCCTTAGACACGAGAGATTGTGAGGTTGAACGCTTGCTCTAGCTTGGTGACGCTCTCTCTCAGGCCAGTGAGTTGCGCTCAGATCAGCACTCACGACTCATCGTCCGAAAGTCAGCCAGATTCATCGCCGTTGAATTGCAGATCCCTGCCCGGACCCTTCTTTCAGGAGCTGCTATTCTACGCATGCCCAGAATGGACACTGCATTGTGGCGCAGTCCTTCGGCCGCCAGATGATGGAAGCTTTTGTCGAAGAGTCGAATTTCAAATGACAACATAACCCCTTTGAGGATGTTTATTGTTCTCTTGCAGGTCATAGCGCTTCGCTGAGTTTGAATTGCTCGCGCTTACATAACCACCCAGGTCCGAGCAAATATAAGGCGCGAGCGCCCGCAGTTGAGCACCACCACCTTTCTTCCTCTGACCGCCACCATCCCCCACCGTCGCCACCCCCTTTCCCTACCCTTCGCCGCCGCTCCCCACCTTTTCTCTCTCTAACGTCCTCCATGTATCCGACTCCGACTTTTCCGACTACACCGACTCTCTCGGCGTCTACAAGAGACAATGACTAGCCAGCAAGATATATGGCAATGGCGTCGACTCTTGGACCCTAGGGACCTGGGAAATGTGGCAACGCGAACTGATAAGGTTTACCAAGGTGTGTGATCTTCCCATCATCTGGTCACCTCTCTGCTGACTCGTTGTACCCAGAAAGTGTGTTGCGCTCGTTGTCCATTATGTGGCATCATCTCATCGTCTCTCTTCAGCCAATGACAGCGCCTTCGCAGGCAATAGTCCGGGTATTCCCAAGTACGTCGCCTCATTCCTCACACACGCCACTGAACTCATCACACCAAAATCAGTGTGGCGCCGACTAGGCAATGGCGACAAGACGCAATGAGGGTATATCCCAATGAAACGACGCCGACACATCGACAACGTCGACAACGACCGGCGAGATGCTGTCAAGGTCCCCAGCTCTCAATTGCGCCACGGGCGGGGCGCGCCAAGGCTGCCTACGCTCTTTCGATGGGCACGTCGAGCTGGACTCTCGACGGGGCACAACCGAGGCAATCCGCTCGCAACAACAACTCAATTAAGTAGCTCCTGAGGACGGGGAGGCCAACCCGTCGGAGCGGCGTTTCTGTCCAGCCAGGGACGTTGCGCCCGGGCTGGGGTTTTCGTCCCCAGTCCACGCAGACTCGTAGGTGCCCTCATCGGGCGGTCGTCGCGATGCTCGACTCGGCCTTCGCGCTGTGGTTCTGCATTGTGGCGCGCTGTCTCGTTGAGGGCACCTACACCCCTCTTCCGGGTCCCGGGATGAACGTTGCCAATATGCGCAGTCGGGTACCGCGCCTTCGTGCGCGCGAACCCACGGCGGTGGCGCCCGCGGTCGTAGGGTCGGATATACATAATTTTTCACTGGCCGCCTCCTTCGGCGGCCCCTCCTTATTTTTTCAACCTAGCCGATATCCCACGTCTGTCGACGTTGTGGAGGGGCGGGTAGAATGAATGGGGACGGGGATCTTCTTCTGCATCGCCAGCCAGCAGAAGTCTATCATCATCAGAGAGTAAGCACATTGCCTATTGTCCATTGCATGCCACACATGTACATCTACGCCTGCGTATCCTTCTTCTTCTTCTTCGTTCCCGTCCCCTTCTTCTTCGTCCTCGTCACCTTGATGGGCTGAGGCGTGCTCGGCTCCGCCGCGTCGTCCTCCGGTACCTCATACTCTGCATACGGAGACATCGACGGAGGTCGCGGTGAATCAGCGAAGGCCCGACTGAGGAGCGGCGAACTACCCAAGGGCGATTGCGCTCTGCCACTTAGAGGTGTTGAGATACCCGTGGAGGATGGCCGTGAGGGTGGCTTCGCTCCCGGAGGCATCTCTCCTACGCGCTCGACGACGAAGGGCACAGGTGAGGGTGAAGGCGATTCTCGGTCATGACGCATCGACGGGAGGGTAGGATTGGGGGAGTCTAATGGCGAACATGGTATTTCAGAAATATGAACAGAATGATGTGAGATCAGTGCCGCACCTGGTAACAGCGAGGGCATTCCCTCGAGTTGTACAACTGGGATGGCGTCCACATCGTCGGGAGCGGGTGACTTTGTTGACGACTTGTCCATGATATAGTACGGGTCGTCCTTCAAGCGTTCCAGACGCTCGGCCTTCCTCTAAGAAAAGAATTCTGTCAGAACCTGCCTGGTTCGTAGCGGACGACAGACTCACCCGTTCCCTCTCAGCCCTCTCTTCTGGCGTTTCGGGCTGAACCTCCTCAATCGGGATCAGTGCGTCACCATTCGTAGCCTTGCCCTTCCCCTTCCCGTTCACGGCCTTCTCCTTGCCCTTATTACTGCTCCCGCCCTCTTTCTTGCTGCTCTTCTTCCCCGACTTTTTCGTCGGCTTTTCCTCTTCCATCTCCACCACCGGTGGCACGATCCACGCGTCCAGATCCAAACCCTCCGGCACCGGCACCGCAGCCTGCGCCTCCGCCGCAACCGGGTTGAGCTCGTGCTCAGTGAACAGCGGTCGAATCAAGTACAGGCTCTTCGGGAAATGCGGCTCCGCCGCCGCAGGCGCGCCAAACCCACCATCTTCCTCTGCCGCCGCGAACGCGTACGCGGACTCAGACTTGGGCGTGAACGAGCCCAGGTCCGCGCGAATAAATTGGAAGAGCTGCAGCGTCTCCGCGGCGCGCTCCTGCACCTCGACGTGCGGGCTGCTGGCGAGGTCGGTGGCGCGGGTGATGATGGTGTCGACGGTGGCTTGGAGCTCGGGCAGGTCGTCGTTGTCCCAGTTGGCGGCGAGCTCGGCGGCCCAGAAGCCGAAGATCTTGACGGCGGCTTGGATGTACATGGCCATGATGTCGGGTGGGAGGAGGGTGATTTCGGGTTGGAGAAGGTAGGGGATGAGCTTTTGCGGGTCCATCATTTCACTGAGGCCGAGTGTTAACCTCTGCGACTGGACAGGTCACGATCAGAACCACTCACTTGCAATACTCGCCACAGATCCACGCAGCCGCCCACAGCACCTCCGGACAACTCCCCTCCTCTTTCGCATTCCTCAACATCGTATCGTCCATCACGAGGCTCGCCATCAGCTTCACCCCATACCGCCGCACGGCCCTCACCCTCCCCACCACATCCACCAGCTGCGCGCACACCTCCGCGCCGATGCCCGACACGCCCGCGACGTTCGCGAGGTCGACGAGCACGGAGAGGTACCACTCGAAGTTGCCGACGTGCTCGTACATATTGGCGGAGCACATGCTGAGGATGCGCTGGCAGAGCACGAGGCGGTAGGCGGCGGACTGCGAGGGTGAGGCGAGGGTGGCGGGGCGGCCGGGGGCGGTGGATATTCGGGCGAGGGTTTGGGCGGCGGTGGGTTGGGTGGCAGTGACGCTTTCAGGGACGAGATGGGAGAGGATCTGTTGAACGATGGATTGGAGGTTGCTTTCGTCGGCCTGAGGGCGGGGATAAGCCAGTGTCGAATGAGGTGTAGATGTACGCTTACCATGGCGGAGACCAGATCCAATGCCCGCATTCGGATGCTGATGTCCTGGTCGTTGACGCTAGATAGGATGGTATCCTGGTATTCAGCGACGAGATGAGGGTGTGTAGGCACGATCTTGACCATCGCAAGAAGTGCGATATATTTCACTGCGCGAAAGTCAGCCTCAGAGCAAGCTTAGAAAATTCGACTGGACATACAATTCTGGTCAGGATCCTGGATGAACGCTGCCAACTTCGTGACGCATGTCCTTGCCAAGTTGTCGCCCGCATGTCCGCGCAGCATCCCACCAATGATACACGTATGCACACATTCATACAAAAGGGATATGGCGGGGGTGGTAGAGATGAGGTCAACGATCTGCGGTTGGAGCTTCTTGACCAGGCGGGGTTCGTATGGCATCATGCTCCCGAACTGGATGAATGATCAGTACGAGTATGGTAGGGCGAATAAGCGCCCTACGAGCTTGATGATCTTGATCAGCATCCAATTGTTGGATGAGGTCGTGAGGAGGTGGAAGAGCTGGGGCGCGAGGCTCAGATAGTCGGTGGGGCTCTTCCGTGCCAGTTCGCAGAGTACGTTGACTGTGGCGGCTACCACAGCTATATGTATAATCAGTATCCATGATACTCAGTAACTGTGTACCACGCACCTCCATCCGGATCCTCCAGCCGATCTTTGAGACGGGGCAACGCCGTCTGCGCCGCAGCGGGATACTGCTGAAGGACCTTGTACATGACCAAGACGGCGCGTTTCCGGATTTGCGGACGCGAGTGCGTGAGCATCGCAATTAGCTCAGGCGCGAGATCGCGTGAGAGCTCAGGGGTAGCGATATGGGATACGCCGTTAAGGGTGACGGCTACGTCTGCAGGCGTCGACGTCAGGTCCTGACGAATAATGTAACTGGGAGGTGCAATGTTGGCTGAGCGGGCGTACACACCTTCTTGAGGAGGTTTGTGGTGAGCATGAGCACATCCGTGTCCTTGTTAAAGGACTGGGTGGCTGCGAGGTACCCAACCGACTTGAGATGGAACCGAGGCGAGGACATAACCTCGACGACATGGAAGGAGGCCCAGCTCATGTCGTACCCAAGCATGTCAAGCTGTAGATGGTCAGATATCCATCCCCCGTGCATAGTTCAGCAACGCACGTATGTGAGCTTCAGCACGGCGCCCGCCTTAAGCTCCATGTCCTCCTCGCGCACTTCCCGCTTGATCTCCTCGACCGCCTTGTTGATGAACTTGCTCTCATCCTTCTTGTTTGCGCGTAGACCTCTGATGAGGTCCTGCAACGTCCGCTCCCACATTCTTGGATCTGTATAACGGCGACGACGACGTCGAGGACGTCGGTCGGGACGAGGAGCAGGGGACGCGGTATCCGGCCCGCCGGCATGCGTCACTCCTGATCCCTATCACGTGGTAGTTCAACTTGGATTAAACGCTCGTCTCCAGCTTGTCTCTTGCCTTCATGAACTCGCCCTTGGGTGCTAGAAAGCTCGATAGACACTCAAGAATATATCCCTCGGCAATACGTCTACATCTTGCCAGCGCACAAGGCTTTAGCGTTCTCAGACCGCTGGCCACGCCATCGGTCCAATTTCAGCAATGATCAGTCTGACTCGGGAGGCGGCGATCAACGACGGTGAGAGCAGATAGCGCAACAATCCCCTCTCGCGTCCTCCTCCCATCACTACCAGCCTCGTCGTCTCATCTGTGGCATGTCTCTCCCTGCCATCGCCGTCCTTGGCGCTGGGGCTATGGGCTCCAAGATCGCCCACCGCCTTCATACTTCCGGTACAGGCTCCATCCTCACCAACCTCGATGGCCGGTCCCCTGCTACCCGTCAGCGCGCTGCCCAGGCTGGTATGGTGGACGCGTCATACACAGACATCGTATCCCGGGCGACGCTTATCCTAAGCATCGTCCCCACCAAGGAAGCTTCAGGAGTGGCTGAGCTCGTCGCTTCTGCATACCGTTCTGCCGGGCTGACTCGCAAAGCTACGTTCGTGGACTGCAATGCGATGGGTCCGACGACGATGCGGGGTATCGCAAAGGTGTTCGATGGGACGAACATCGTTGTCATCGATGGTTCCATCATCGGCGTGCCGCCCTCTGATACTTTCAACCCCGGAATATATCTCTCAGCGGAAGAGAAAGACGAGCAAGATCTAGACGAGACCGTCGAATTACTGAAGAAGTATGGCTTGAATCCCTTCGCACTGAAGGGCCAAGACGCGTCCATCGGCGCGGCTAGCGCACTAAAGATGTCGCACTCGGCAAGTCCTTTCACAAAATGACGGCTGAAGCCGCCTCTCATTGGCTCTCCTATAGGGTATCGTCAAAGGCCTCATCGGCCTTTTCTACACGATGATCCTTGGTGAGCATCTTCGCATACACTCTACCTAGACAGCTGACCTCATTTACCTAGCCGCCGACCGCAACTCGCCCGCTACAACCACCGCTCTCCTCCAC
Organism: Schizophyllum commune H4-8; assembly: GCF_000143185.2. NCBI lineage: Eukaryota > Fungi > Basidiomycota > Agaricomycetes > Agaricales > Schizophyllaceae > Schizophyllum > Schizophyllum commune. The sequence goes on along the minus strand of NW_026089539.1, from coordinate 3,568,027 downwards.
GCGCTCGAGCACTCACAACCCGCGCTCGTCGACCGCGCCATCGATCTGGTGCCCGCGAGCATCAGCAAAGCGTACCGGCATATTTACGAGATGAAGGAGGTCGGCGAGTTCGTCGGCGGGGCGCAGTCTTCAGAAAGTCCGTCCAACCGTGAAGGTGGTACTTCTGCGTCGGGTGAAGCAATTCCGCCTGCAGAAAACCAAAGCTCAATTCTCGGCCCCGAAGTGCAGCAGACGTTCCTGGGAATTGAGGCGCTCTATCGCGGGCTCGCGCGGGCGAACGAGGAGGGCAGCAAAGAGTGCGATGTGTTGAGGGACTTCGCGGAGGCGGCGAAGAAGTTGCGGAAGGAGGGCGGATAGTGAAGTGGTATCAGGCGACTTGGATATAGAATGTACGTTATTGAACTTTCGGCATGTGTGCATAGGCTCACTGACTATCTCAGAACACCTGTCGTTCCTCTTGAACATGTACACCTAATCTCACGGACATTGTGTTCCGAAGCTGGAGCTTTACACCCGTGAAGTCTTCTTATCGAACAGCGCTTGACTGGACGAGAATAGAGACACCCTTTCCAACAATGTGACCTCATTGAGAGTCATAGATGCGGCTATGAGCAGCGGCCTAGCCGATAGCGAGCGAAGTCGCCCTCGTGTATAAAGGGATGAGGTGTCGACGTTGTAAAGCTATCGTGACTGATCCTCAATCTCCATCATGGACCGTGACGCCAACGGATCAGCGCGACCTCAAGGAGACCAGTCACCTTCTGTTGCTCGTGAAGACACCGCTCTGCAACTGGGCGACTTCGCGATAGATGACCCTCGCCCCATGAAAGGTCCGTATCACGTGCTGCATCTTCCTGCCTTTAAGCTGACGAGACCCCAGTCGTCGTCATCGGCGCAGGCTACTCTGGTATCATCGCTGGTATACGGTGCGTGAGCTGGCGCGCACGAATTAACGTTGCGCTCACGGATCGCCCAGCTTTCGGCAGTATATCCAGAACCTCGACTTGACGATATACGAGGCCAACGCGGGGGTGGGTGGGACGTGGTACAGCAACAAATATCCTGGTCTTGCGTGCGATGGTGAGTGGGCACTGAGGGAAATTGATACTGATGAAATGACAACGTCGCCTTGCAGTCGCCAGTCACGCAGTACGTCGCTCATTGCGCACTAGCAGGCACTATCAGCGAGGCTGAACATACATTTTCCCCAGTATCAACCCACATTCGCACCCAATGTACGCATGTCCAGCGTCATTATGATTGGTCTATGGCTCACGCGTCGTCCGACAGCCCGACTGGTCTAAGTTCTACGTCTCCGGGCCCGAGATTCGCGCCCATGTCGAGTACATGGTCGACCACTGGAAGCTTAGACCGTTCATCAAGCTTCGCCATCGGCTGGTGCGCGCGGAATGGGACGATGAGAAGGGCAAGTGGATTCTTACTATCGGCGTCGAGCCGGAGCTGCCGGGCGTCAAGGAGGGGCAGACGGAACACGAAGAGGCGGTGCAGTTTCAAGACACTGCGGACGTGCTCTTCACCGGCTTTGGCCTGCTTAGTCGCTGGTCTTGGCCGGACATTGAGGGCCTGCAGGCGTTCAAGGGACCCGTAATTCACAGCGCACAGTGGGAGACGCCTGAAGGTGGGGATACATGGGAGGAGAGCGTACGAAACTGGGGAGAAAAGCGCGTCGGCGTCGTCGGTCTGGTCAGTGCTCGATTGACCTTACCTCGTGCACGCGACTCACCCCGCTCATCCAGGGCTCGTCTGCGATACAGATCGTCACAGCCTTGCAGCCTCGCGTTGGCAAACTCGTCAACCTCGCCCGTGGCAAGACCTGGATCTCGAATGCCTTCGGTGCTAGCACATTACAAGCTTTGGCGGGCACGAAAGATTGCGGCAATTGTAAGCTTCTCAATACTCGATATATATTGAACTGCTCATTTCTTTGACAGACGAATTCACAGCAGCCGACAAGGAGAGGCTTAGGAATCCAGAGGAATACCTGAACTTCAGACGCGAGATCGAATCGGCGATCAGTGTGAGTCGTATGTTTTTCTCTCGTATAGAACAGTATACGACCAAAAATTTCCAGGTAGCCTGGGTCGCGAAGATGCGCGGCTCCGAAGCGCATGTCGCGGGCATGCGAGAGCTACAGGAAATTACGAAAAGGAAGCTTGCCAAGAAGCCATGGATAGCTGACAGTCGTGCGTTCATTCGTCTCATCCCATCGAACACTATTGACCGACCGTCAGTGATACCCGAGTTCAGCCCTGGGTGTCGTCGACTCACTCCATGTCCTGGTTATCTGGAAGCGCTCTGCGAGGATAACGTGAGCAGCGACGCTGTCGAGGCAGGCACTACTTAAACCGGCACCCCAGGTCGATTTCGTATCGTCTCCGATCGCACGGGTAAACGAGAATGGTCTTGTCACCCAGGATGGCCAACAGATCGACCTCGACATCCTCATTTGCGCCACCGGCTACGACTCGTCGTGTCACCCTGGCATCCCCATCATCGGCAAAAACGGCGTCGACTTGAGGGACAAGTACACGCCGTACCCCAAGACGTACCTCTCGATGGCTGTCGACGGCTTCCCGAACTGGTTTCAGTCGCTTGGCCCCAACTCTGCTTCTGGATCGGGGTCGGTCATGAATACCATCGAGGCGCAAGTCATGTACGCGGTCAAGGCGACGCAGAAACTGCAGCTGGAGCGGCTGAAGAGCATGGACGCTAAGAAGGAAGCGGTTGACGACTTCGACGCGTATATAGAGGTGAAGTCATGCGGCTAGCTGACCTGACGTAGTCCTAGACTGATCTGCGGTACGCATAGGCGTTGTTCCCCAAGACGGTCTACAGCGAGCATTGCAAGTCGTGGTATAAGAATCGCAACACGGATGGCCGCATCTGGGGCTTATGGCCAGGCAAGTATATTCCAACTTTATTTGATCATGTATCTGACGCCGTTCTGAAGGGTCGACATTGCACATGCTTCGAGCGCTTGAGCGTCCTCGATGGGAGGACTACACTTATGAGCCACTGGAGAAGACGACCACTAATCGCTTTTTCTGGATGGGTAATGGGGCGACCGTGTCAGACATGGACCCTGTCGGTCATAAGGCCTTTTACCTGGATAAAATCGACGTCCCTCCAGGTGAGCATACGCTTCTCTCGAAGGCGCGGCTGCTCACGACGTGCCAAAGTACCCAAGTAGATGGGCTTGGGATGCCACATGCAGAACAGTACTGGTAGCCTCGTCCCCACCTGTCCGGTAGTTCGCCCTTGTATCGTATTGAACCCGATCAACTCGGACAATGCGCTTCCGATAAGTATTGCGCTACATGAATGGCAGTCGACCAAGCAGAACATTCGGCTCTGGGACCTTCTCCACAAACACCACTTGACCAGCTGCGAACACCCTCCATCGCGAACCCCTGTTCACGCCTGTAGCCATCGTGACCACGTCCAAAGGGCCTACTTGTACAAGGCCTGGGCCTCCTCCCCGCCCTTCAATACACTGAATCAGGTTGGAATCAGACGCAATAGAAGAGGAAGGGTGGGAGCCCGCAACTACTCCGGTTCGTATCATCAGGCGTGGTAGATGGGAACGAGCGGAAGTCCGACCCACCTATTGTGCTGCTATCACATATAAAGGGACAGGGCGTCAAGTGCAAGGAGTGAAGGTCGTTCATCAGTCGCCATCATGGGTAACAGAGAAGGCGTACCTCTGGCTTCCGTTGATCGCGAGGAAGCTGTCGCTGAAGACACGCCTTTCCAACTGGGCAATTTCGCCATCGACGACCCGCGTCCTATGAAAGGTCAGGGTCTGCTTAGCTCGAGGTCGCCGTTGGGCTGACACAAACCAGTGGTTGTCATTGGCGCAGGATATTCTGGGGTGATAGCAGGCATTCGGTGAGTCACTGACGCGCTGTCAAGGCTGTCGCTTTAGTCACCACGCTGGGATATAGCTTTCGTCAATATATTCCCAATCTTGACTTAACGATATATGATGCCAACGCGGGGGTCGGCGGGACCTGGTACAGCAATAAATATCCCGGTCTGGCGTGCGATAGTAAGTCAAGCAAGAACCTCCATTGTGCTGGTGCTCATAGTTCTTGCGTAGTTCCCAGCCATGTGGTACGTCCTACAGAGTATCAGAATCATCGTTGCACAAGTGCTGAATTCCTTCCGGTATCAACCCACCTTTGCGCCTAACGTACGTGGATATCTCTTTGGCCAAAATGCTTCTGATAAGCTCGGCCACATAGCCCAATTGGTCCAAATTCTACGTACCCGGTCCCGAGATCCGCGAGCACATCGAGAACATGGTAGAGAAGTGGAAGCTCATGCCGTATATCAAACTTCGCCATCGGCTCGTGCATGCGCAATGGGACGAGGCCAAAGGAAAGTGGATGCTCACCATCCGCGTCGTGCAGGAGCAGGCCGGCAAGGACAACGCCAAACCCGAGGATGCGATTGAGTTTCAGGACACCGCAGATGTGCTCTTCACCGGCTTTGGTATGCTCAGTCGCTGGTCCTGGCCTGACATAGAGGGTCTACGCACGTTCAAGGGGCCTGTAATCCACAGTGCGCAGTGGGAGACTGTTGATGGCGCGGAGACCTGGGAGGATAGCGTCAAGAACTGGGGCGACAAGCGTGTCGGCGTTATTGGCGTGGTCGGTGACCGATAAGCGTGACGCGTAGCAATTGGCTCACCTTGTTGCAGGGTTCGTCGGGCATACAGATTGTACCGGCGCTGCAACCTCGCGTTGGCAAGCTCGTCAACTTCGTCCGCGGCAAGACCTGGATCTCGGGCACTTTCGCTTCGAACACATTGCAAGCGTTAGCGGGAACCCAGGCTTGCGACAACTGTAAGCCTTCACAATCGGATGCTCAACAATCGCTTACCTTCCGTCATAGATGAGTTCACGCAAGCGGATAAGGAACGCTTCCAGGACCCAGTGCAATACATGCAGTTCAGACGCGGCATGGAGATGGAGAGCAATGTAAGCTATTATACGGAAGTGATGGCTGCGTGGGCTTCATCTATCGTATAGGCAGCCTATGCGGCGACTTTGCGAGGAAGCGAAGGCCAACTCGTGGGCCGCAAGGAGTTGAGAGAGATCATGGAAAGGAAGCTTGCGAAGAAGCCCTGGATAGCTAAGCATCGTCAGTTCGTCGCTTCGTCGCTCGGGTATGATGTACTTACCAAGCAATAGTAATACCCGAATTCGGCCTGGGTTGTCGCAGGCTCACGCCTGGTCCTGGTTATCTCGAGGCGTTGTGCGAGGATAACGTCCGCAAATATCCTTCAGAACCACTTATATTCCTCACGCTCGTCCCAGGTTGACTTCGTCGCGTCGCCGATCAAGCGTGTCACCGAGAACGGTGTCGTTACCGAGGATGGAACAGAGATAAACTTGGACATCCTGATCTGCGCCACGGGCTACGATACGTCTTTCCAGCTTGGGTTCCCTTTCATCGGCAAAGGCGGCGTCGACTTGAAGGATAAGTACACGCCGCATCCCAGGACTTATCTCGCTGTTGCAGTCGACGGCTTCCCGAATTGGTTCCAGTCTTTCGGTCCCAACTCAGGCGGCGGGTCGGGATCACTGACTGCCACTATCGAGGCGCAGATTGGGTACGCTGTGAAGGCGACGGCAAAGCTCCAGCGGGAGCGGCTGAAGAGCCTGGATGTCAAGAAAGAAGCAGTGGATGACTTCGATGAATACCTCGAGGTAAGGCTCACGAACACGCGGGAAGGTAGTGTCTAACTGCAGCTGCAGGCCTTCTTTCCGAATAGCGTGTTCAGTGAGACGTGTAAGTCATGGTACAAGAATGGCAAAGCCGAGGGCCGTATCTGGGCGCTGTGGCCAGGTAAGCCCCTGCATGATGAACCGTTGTGCGCCAGCTAAGTCTTCCCGCCGGGACGAAGGATCGACGCTCCACTTCGTGCGAGCTCTTGAGCACCCTCGCTGGGAAGACTTTTCGTATGAGCCCCTCGAGAAGATGGATCGAAATCGGTTTTATTGGCTTGGTAATGGCGCGACTGGAGCGGACATGGACCCTGCCGGTAACAAAGCCTTCTATCTGGATAACATCGATGTTCCTCCAGGTAAGTAGCCGCTCTTCGTAGAAAGAAAGTGCAGTGATCACGATCTTCGCTAGTGCCAGAGTGAGTCGTGGATCGTCGTTCACCTACCAAGAAGGGCGACCTTATCGGTAACCGTTCGACCCGGTCAGGTATAAGCATTCAAAGCTCGTGTACACGACAGTCGGCTGTAGATGGCGATACCTTACACTAGACCGCCACCTTGATACGATCTAGCGGCGCAATCCAGCCAAATGTTCTATCCATCTGTCACTCTCGTCTTTAGGGCGGACTAGACTGCGACGTAATACCGAGTATCGCACCGTGAGGCGAGGTATAAAGCTCAAAGGATAGCAAGCGCAAGGGTCCATCTTGCATCCTCATCATGCACACTGTCGCAAGTGCGCACGGTGCCTCGCCTAACCGAGATGGAGTCGCGCTCGCACAGAACAGCTCTGGCTTCCGTATGGGCAATTTTGCTGTTGATGAGCCTCGTCGCATGAAAGGTGACCTGCACCCGAGGGATTTTCGCTGTATGTGGAGACTGAGGACAGTGTAGTCGTTGTCATCGGCGCAGGATACTCTGGCATCATTGCCGGAATTCGGTACGCATGATCACTCAGAGTCAAGAGATCGAGGGTCGTACTTACCGTGTCTGGGAGTTTCCGCCAGCACATCCAGAATCTTGACCTCAAGATCTACGAAGCGAACGCGGGTGTCGGTGGGACCTGGTACACCCATAAATATCCGGGGCTTGCTTGTGACAGTGAGTGCCCCGTGAGGCGTTACCGTGGCCCCTTACTAACTACAGGACTTCCAAAGTCCCAGGTCATGCAGTACGTTTCTGATGCCCTATAGTCCCATTAGTTCGCAACTGAAGGGATACAGTATCAACCGACCTTTGATCATAATGTAAGTGTATTGCATGAGCATGAGTTGCACCATCTAACATGTTTTCAGCCGGACTGGTCTCAGTACTATGCCTCTGGGGCAGAAGTCGGCGCATACCTCGAGCACATTGTTGACAAGTGGAAGCTCATGCCCTACATCAAGCTTCGCCACCGCCTTGTTCGCGCGGAATGGTCAGATGAGTCAGGCAAGTGGTTACTCACGTTCCAAGGTCCCGACGGGGCCAAGATACGTGACGTCGCGGACGTGCTCTTCACGGCTGTCGGAATGTTGAGACGCTGGTCTTGGCCCGATATAAGTGGCCTGCGAGCATTTGGCGGGCCCGTGATACACAGCGCCCAATGGGAAACAGGCCTTGCAGATACGACCTGGGAGCAAAGCGTGAAAGGGTGGGCAAACAAAAGGGTTGGAGTGATAGGTACTGTAAGTGCGACTGTTCAGTCTGCGGGTTTCGCATGGCTAACTCCAAGTAGGGATCATCCGCGCTCCAGATTGTTCCAGCCCTGCAGCCTCACGTCGACAAACTCGTAAACTTCGCGCGTGGCAAGACCTGGGTGACGGGTTCCTTCGGCGCGAGCGTACTCCAGAACTTGACCGGTCAAGCGGCCTGCGACAACTGTGAGTGAATCTACTCGTCGTGTGACGGTCTTCCCGACTTGAGCCTGGTGCAGATACGTTCAGCGACGAAGACAAGCGCAAGTTTCATGACGCAGAAGAGTATCGCAAGTTCAGGCGCGACCTAGAAAGGGAGGTCAATGTAAGCTGGATCGCCTCTTGCTGTACTCCCTACTCACTACGCTTAAGAGTGCCTTCAAGATGGTGCTGCGAGACAGCGAAGTCCAAGTACAGATGCGCGAGCAGCTGACGGAGGTGACGAAGAAGCGATTGGAGAAGAAGCCGTGGATCGCTGACCATCGTGAGCAAGCATGCCGCGCAGTCGTGAGGGTGGTTCAGCACTGACTCGGCGGCAGTGATCCCCGAGTTCGGAGTCTCGTGTCGTAGGCCGACGCCAGGCCCCGGCTACCTGGAAGCTCTGTGCGAGGACAATGTTAGTCCCATTGCCTGCCATTCTACTATCCAGCTCACCTGAGGGGCAGGTCGACTTCGTGCCATTCGGCATCCAATGCGTCACCAAGGACGCTGTCATCACTGAAGATGGCCAGACGATTCCTCTCGATATCATTGTCTGTGCGACGGGTTACGACACCACCTGCAAGCTCGATTTCCCTCTCATCGGCAGAGGAGGCGTCGATCTCTCGGAGAAATACGAGCCGTATCCCCAAACGTACCTAGGTCTCACCGTCGACGGCTTCCCCAACTGGTTCCAGTCCTTCGGCCCCAACGGTGCTCCTGGCGCAGGATCGTTGGTCCTCGTCCTTGAGAAGCAGGTCGACTACGCAGTGAAGGCAACGGCGAAGCTGCAGCGCGAGCGTCTGAAGAGTATGGATGTCAAAAAGGAGGCGGTGAACGACTTCGACGAATATCTGGAGGTGGGTTCGGTTCATCAACAGTAGTGACGTGTGAACTTACCACATGTCAGGCATTCTTCCCGACAACAGTCTACGTCGACTCGTGCAAGTCGTGGTACAAAAATCGCGAAGCTAATGGTCGCATTCGCGCACTGTGGCCCGGTAAGAATAGGTTCCTCAGGGATCAAAAGCATCGAAAGCTGAGCGAAGCCGCGTTCAGGGTCTAGCTTGCATATCGTTCGCGCCCTCGAGCACCCTCGGTGGGAGGACTACTCGTACGAGCCACTCGATGGAACCCGCAACCGCTTCCACTGGTTCGGCCACGGCGGGACTGTCGCAGACATGGATCCCACCCGCGCTGACAGGGCATTCTATATGGATAACATCGACTATCCTCCTAGTAAGCAATCCTTCGCATCTTGACGATGGCGCGCACTCACAAGCATATTTAGTCCCCGAGTAAGCAGAGAGCTATCAAGGACGGACTTAGCACAGACAGAAACAAAGAAGTCCATAGATGCCTACCAGTTTTAATGTACATGACGCGCGAAGAGTTAGTGCTACAGTATACTGTCCGTGCAAGTCCACGTCTAAACCTCGTCCTCGCCTTGTCTATCAGATCATCCCATCATGCTGCGCAACTGCCCGATGCGCAGAGCTCGAAGGCCGCTGCGTCGAACGCGGCGGAGGCGGCGCCGGCGTGCGCACACCCCGCCGCTCCCTAGGCGGGGTTTGCGGCACGCCCCCGCTGCGGGTGGACCCCGGCGTTGTTGGCCTATACGCGCCAGGCGTGGTCGAGCCTGCCGACGACACTGGTGTCCTGCGCGAAGATGTCGGCACGGGTGACGATGTGTTCGACAATCCCCCTGGCATCGGACGAGGTGCGGCGACACTGCCCGACCTCGAGCGCGATGTGGGCGGTAGGGCTGGCACGTCGGGTACGTCGTCCGGCAATGTCATAGCTGATGTCGCCGGCGATCGGGTATTTGGCGTCGATGAAGGGGTGAGGGAAGCCTCAGAGCCTTTCGTGTGTCGCGCATGAAAGGCGAAGTGGGCTGGTATAGGTTTAACGCTGCCAGTTTCCCGAGGATGCTCAAGCAATAAATCATCGAAGAGGAATCGAAAGTCGAGACCGTATTCTTGCAATAGCTAGTTCAATGAGGTCAGCACCTATGCTGCGCGCACTAGGAGGGACATACCTTTCGACTTTGCGAGTACGTGATGGTCATGCACTCATCTACAACCTTTCGCTCGACGTCCGGGCTGTAGACCTGTTTCCTGAACGCCTCGGCGTAGCCCTCGATTTGGTGCCTCGCCCATTCGATGAACGCTGTCGGGAAAATCAAGACCTACGATGTAGTTTCTAGTGGTACGACGTACCGCTAGCCGCCTCATTGTCTTTGAAGCTCGCCAAGAACCAGTCTGCCGTATGCTTGATCGCAGTGAAGGTCACGACTGCGAGATCTCCAACATAGGCACCGACATGGCCCTCGAAGGGTATCTTGCGGACCAACGAACGCAACACCTGCGTGCGCATATTCAAGAAGGTCGACCGCGCAGCCGGGCCGGCCTCCAAGCGCAGAAGCCACGATATGAGGGCGATCACGGTAGACTTGCGGTTTGAGGGCATAGAAAGGGATTGAAGCAGCGCAGAAGTAAGCTGGGAAGACAGGATGGGTAGCTTCGTTGCCAACGAAGGCATCATGGACGACTTCGCCTTGCCTAGGTCTGGTCAGCTGGGAAGCATAACGGGTTTTAGAGAAGCTTACCTTGCTCAACCAATGTCACTGCCTTCTCCCATTCCCTCAGCGCGATGGCGACGGTCAACTCATCCGCCCATTCGCCCACCCATCGGCCGTCGCGTTCTGATTTGTCGTTCGCGGAAGACCCAACGTTCACACCAGCATTGCGCGCGAGGTCCGCCATCCAGTCGTTCATGGGTGGTAGGCGGTCGGGGTTAAAAGCCATGGATGACCGCTGTATGATGAAGAGTCAATGTGTAGCAACTTGGAAGACCAGTGTACGTACGTCTGCCCCAGTCCACATACTCTTTCGCCTCTCATGCTCGCCTTCCCGCTCCTTTCGCCTCTTATCCGCCAACTCCTCAGCAACTTGACGGAATTGGGACAGCAATGCCTTCTTGTCCGCTGGTGTATCCGTGCGGTAGACATTGGTTTCCTTGCCGTGTCGGATTTTGAACACGTTCGTCATAGCTAGAGGAAAGTGAGCTTCGTGCAGAGTGAATACACTGGGGAAACGCTTACTCGGGGAATCCTTCGTGTCGAGGACCATCATCTCGTTCAACGGCCAACATTTCTCCGCAACGAGCTTTCCCTCGCTGATGCTGCCTCCACGCGTCTCTGCAGCTGCTGTTCGTCGTCTCCGGCGTGCGACCAGGACAAGATCGTCCAGAATGACGAACTTGACCTTCCCCACGACCTTGTACGTTGCCGCATTCAGCGCCGCCACGCCATCCATCTCGTTCACGACGTGCCGTCCTGGTGTCGTCGGTGCAAACTTGGCAGAACCTTCGATCTGCGCGTGCAGTGCCTGCATCTGGTTGAAGTACATGATGCGCAGGTCCGCGACTGAGGATCGGCGGAAGGTGGACATGGTCGAGCCATTTGTGGAGGGGTCGGGGATGTGCAAAAGGGACGGCATTGACTTGTACTCCGAGAGGGACTCTTTGAGCTCCAGCATTTCGTTCTCAAGTGTAGATATTTCCTTCGAGATCTGCACAAACTCCGCGTAGCTGTACGTTGCATCAGTATATGCATTGTGCACACGAGCGAAACCACGCACTTGTTGAACACGTTCCGCTGCAGCTCGACCGCCATATCCCCCTGCGCGCGGCGCAAAGAAGACTGCAACGACTTGATCTCCGCCTCCGTCGAGTTCGCCAGCTTCGACTTGAGGTCTGCATCGACGATCAGCAACTACGCGGGCCGACACCCTCACCCTCCCAGCTTACAAGCATCCGCATCGAAGTTATCATCGTCCAAAATCTTCTTGTCGTCCTCCTTCGCCTGCTTCTCCTGCGCCGCCTTGTCCTTCGGCTCACGCACCAGTTCATCTTGCTCCCTGAACGCGCGCGGCGCGCCCATGCCCGCGGGCAGGCTGGGTACCGCGGGGATCCCTCCCACCGGTGTCGGCCCAGAGATCTCTGCATAGCGCATCGACATGCGCTTCTTGATCTTGTCGTCGACGCGCGACTTGCGGTCGCGGGGCACGGCAGGCTTGCCCAGCTTGGTACCCGAGCGCTGCGCTTTGCGCGGTGGCGCCTGCGACTTGCGGGTGCGCAGGGAGGACTGCATGGTGGGTATCCCGTTGGCAGAGGTATCGAGGAGGGTATAGGTACGAAGAGTACGTGGGTGATGGACGCGAGAGCAAGGGACCGAAATGGCAACTGTCGCCGCACGTGGGGTGGGTCTACAACTTCCGTCGCTGCTGGAGACGCGGTTCCTCCAGCGATTTGGCTACATTAAGTGTTTCGTGAAGTTCTATCCAGATACGCAGGTATATAAACAATCACTCGTCCACTATCCCTCGTCTTCCCAGCATCGGCCACTCCCCTGCAGGTGACGGACTCTCCGGCACCATCCCCGGCACCTGCCCATACCCAATCGTATCCTCCAGCAGCTCCTCCCCAAGCATCCGCAAGTTCCCATCCGGCCCAATCGACTGCCTAACATTGAGCGGACCTGCACGCGCCCCGAACAGCGTCGACGTATCCCCCCGCACACCCTCGTCCGACGAGGAGTCCGAGTCCGAATCGTCGTCCACGCTCGTTGCCCACTGCCGCGCGAAGGGGTGGACGGGCTGCGCGAGTGCATCCGGCGGCATCTCGTCGTCCATCGAATCTGATGACGAGCGCGAGGAGATCGAGTCAAAGGAGTCGTCGCCAGCATTGTTGGAGGCCATCATGAAGGCCGCGCCGGGCTGTACAGTCGCGTCGATGAGGTCGTCGTCATCCGAATCCGAGTCGTCGTCCACGCCGCGCCGCTGGAAGTTGAGCGGGATGGGCCCAGCGACATCCCCAAAGGACGTCTCGGCTTCTTCAAGTTCGTCTTGTGGCTCTTTTTGGGGCTGGTGTTGCTGCTGCTGCTGTTGATACGGCTGGTCGTCGTACGCCTCCATGCGCTGCATCATGCTCTCCAGACTTGTGTCGTTCGTCACGCTGGACTGCGACTCTTGCTGCTGGTGGTATCGCGACAGCGACGAGGGTACCGACGGCATCGAGCTCACACTCGTCTCCGTGCGGCTCTCGTACTGGTAGCTATATTGGTACCCGCGCTCCGCGCGCTGGACATCACTGACCAGATCGCGCGTAATCCTATCCACTGCCATCCTCCCCGGCGTTCTTCGCACTGAGCGCGGTGCGCGCGCAGGAGACATCAGGACGGGCGGCGACATCCCAGGTGGCAGGTCATCGTCGTCCGAGTCGTCATCGGCAGCAGTATAGGTTCGCTCGCCACGCCGTGGTATAGCCAGCCCGGCCTGTCCCAAGTCCACCACACCATTCCACTTCTGCGGCTCCGGATTCCGGCTTGTGAATGGGTTGAGGTGCGCAGGAATGGGCGTCTTGATCTTCTGTCGTGACCGCGATGGCGAGGCATACAAGCCAGGCGTCGTCGATTCCGGCATATATGTCTTGTTCCGGAGAATGCTTCGTAGTATTGGTTCTTCTCGCTCCTTCCCCTTGACAGAGGTAGGAATGAACGTCCGCTCCTGCGTCGCCGTAACATTCAAGCGCGAACGTTCGTCCTCCTCCGCCAAGCTACGCAAGTCCCGCGACATGCGCACCATCGGGGACTCCAGCGACGCAGCCCATGAACTATCCGTAGACTGTGTCGTATTGGCCATCTGCGCGCGCTGCCTCGCCGGAGTGGACGATACGGCGGCCTGCGCGGGAGCAAAGGACATCTCCGTCGACGCCATACTCTGATCGTATCGCGACTGCGGCGCCCTGGAGGTGGAGGGTTCATCGTACCCCTCTGACGGGGCCGGCGACTCTGGTACGGGAGGAGGCGCCGCAGAGGCCTCGGATTCAGCCTGTACGGATGGATCTTCGTGCACCGTCTCGTAGTCATCGTATGCCGGGATGCGAATCTGCGCAGCCTGCTCGTAGAACGAGGTCCAGAACTAGGTGGTTTAAAGTGTAAGTAAGTTTTATTGACTTCATTACAGCGAACGCAAACCCACCTTCGCAGCCTCCCTTGCCGGTTCGGTGGCGGTCCCGTACCGCTTGATCGCAGGTAGAATCTTGTTCATCAACAAGCTATGGATCGTAGCAAAGTTCTCGTCTATGTTCTGTTGGGTGCAGAAGTAGGAATGGGTCAGTAGGGGGCAAAGTCCTCAGGGGTTCGTAGAGCGCACCTGCAGCTTGAGTGTGATCAGCTGCTCGATTTGCTCGATCTGATCTGTTACGGAGGCTGTGGTGTCTAGTCCTGGGACGTCTATTGACGCCGGATTGGGGTTTGGCTTCCATCGGGGAGGGGGCTGGCGGATGGGTCTTCTTGGTGGTAGGTCCGCCATGTCGTTGTCGCGTGAGACGTTGTGTGTAGACGAGAGGTGGACAGTGGTTGTCAAGCAAGGTGCTGCGTTTCGCGGGACTTCGCGTTGCAAGGTAGAGCGCTGCGAAGCTCGCGTATATAGGGCTCTCAGAGATGGGGTGTATGAGAAGATGAGCGTTTAGAAGGCGCGTCCGGACGCGTCGAGACGTGACAGTTTACCAGTGACACATCGTGACAAGCATGAACGGAGGACCGGTCCGATCCCCAGGCTTGACGTTCTCCGCCATGTCCAACACGCACAAAGGCGACGACCCTCGCGATGCCTCATTAGAGACGCGTCAGTAGCATCAGCTCGAAGAAAACAGCAGCTTTTAACTATTTAATGTAGCTTTCAGGCTGCCTCATACATGGTATTCTGAGAACGGTGGTATGCAACGTTCGTTGCGCTCCTCTTTTATCATCGTTAACCCCCCTCAGACTTGTTCGGCCAGGCTGGCGTCATGCTTTCTGGTGCGCGAAGCCCCTCCTTCCAGCTTGCTCAATCTGACTTATCTCCCCCAGGCTTGATTGCCGTCACGCGCAACCCGTACGCCCCATCTCCCCTCTCCCTCCAGCTCCACCCCTAACTCCTCATCAGCTACCTCGGCTGGCCTATCGCTTTGCTCAGCTTGAACCAGTACCTTAACAGCCACCCAATGCGCACGAAGGAGGGCTCAAGCGGCTTGTCGAACGTTGTGTGCGTGTATCGCGCTCCCCCTCGTGATCTCCCCACTGACTCGCCCGCTCTACAGCCTGTGTGCCTGCGCCGTCATTGCGTCTTACGTCCCCATGTTCATGCTGCAAAAGGCCCCACAGACGCAGGCTGCTTAATACAAGACTGCGCGCTCCCCATAATGAAAAGCCCGAGTGTGTCGGTGTTGCCTCCGGAATTCCTGAACAAAGTCCAGCAAGTCGTCAAGCATCTACTCGTCGTCGCTAGTCACGAGCACCTTCTATCCAAGTCTGGTCCACGTCAATTACGCTGACCCCGTCATGCGTGAGATCCCGCGTACAGCGTAGCACACACATCACCCTTCGCGACGTCCATTGCGCGTACCTTCCTTCTCCCGCTTCCATCAGTGATAGGCAGTCCAGACAGGCAGAAAGCATCAACAAAGAACAAACTGTAACCAGTGTGCTATCGCAATGAGACCTGTACTATGTAGACAGCAGAACGTAGCCGAAAACAACACTTCGCCACGACGATGGCGAAGGGTAAGAGGAATAATGTATAGACTGACCCCAGCCGCCGCCTCAGCGCCCTGCCGGCGGGGTGGGCGGGCTTGGTCTGTACAATGTGTAGAAGGAAGGACGAATGTATGTGTGCATGAACAATGAATAATGGATTCGGACTGCGGGTGGTATGGGTGAGATGTTGATTCTGTTCACAGGAAGATCGACACATACGAGCAAGGAGACGCGTCGATCACATCTCTCGCGTCATGACTCGTTATTTCTTCAGGTAGAGGGGCTGCCTTCTACCAGTCGCTGCAGCCGGGGCAGCCAGCTGCTTCCAAAGTGTCGGGGATCTGGGGAAATAGACGTTGAGCTGAAGAAGTCCACTGCTCGCAGTTGATCACACACCGGTGCGGCAACAACCGAAGCGGCGACCATGAGCGCGACAGCAGCAAAGAGGCGTGCAAACTGCATGATTTCCGATACGCAGGCGCTGGACGGGGCTGACGAGGGTGCGGGGTGTAGATGCGGGTGTCGTTGGCTGGTCCGCGGTGGCAAACGGAGGGTGAAGAGGGACCTGCGATCGCGCGGGGGGGGAGTGTAAATGGGCCGCCCGCGCCAGGAACGCCGGGCACATGGTTTATGCAATCGAATTTGACGCTCCTGACGTCTTGTGCGCCGCCCCGATCCAGATAACGCGGCCTCTGGCAGATGCGCGTGCCGTTCCTGACCACGATGCGCCCTATACCGCCTCCGGGCCCATGGGCAGAGGCCCCGCGGGCCTCTAGCGCGGCGCGGGGCCCGCCGGTACGCTGCTCGCATCCCGTAGATCACCTCCGACGCGGAGAGCGCCACTCCTCGACGAGCGGGCGAGCGACGTCGCCGCTGTCGCGCCCTGACGGCGGCCAAGCGAACGACTGCGCAATCTGCGGCTGGCGCGCCCCCCGCGCTCGCGATCACGCGTTTTTCATTCAGATCGACTCCGGAACATCGCGCGTCGTGCCGACGAATCATACCGACCCCTTCGTCGGTACTTCCGGACGCGGCGGCCCAAGGTTCAAGGCGACTTGGAAGGGCTTGTTCCTTGCACCCACAACAGAAGAGCGATCCCCTTCGACAGCTGCAGTCCACCTCGAATTCATTGGATCCTGGTACGTCGTCCTAGTGCAGCGATAGTGGCGCAAGTCGCGACACCGACGTCCCGGGGAACGGTTGGCATTGATTCCGCTGCTGCTCAACTCTCCTAGAAACTTGATAGCGCATCCCAAGGCGAGATAGAGCTCCGCCATGTCGTCGCTTTCGTCTAGGAAGCGACGTCTTCTCAAGTGGCAAGAGTTGGCCTCCACTCGTCTCGTCCGTGGTCGGGCCACTCTGTCGACCTTCTTCGATGCACGCAAGCCGGTCTTTGTACCCCTTGAGGTCTCTCGACCTCCCCAGTATACGCACGCCGACAAACAGGCGACCCCGATGACGGACATTGGAGGAATCAATACGGACACTGCTGCTGGGCATATTTGAGGCGTAGGCACTCATTCGAATATCCACCCCGCGCCTTTCTCGGGCGTACCATTGGGCCTTCCACTTACTCACAAAGACCCTTTCGATTCGATCCTCGAGCGTATTTACGCAAGAGCGTGGCGAATCATTGGTGCTGCGGACCCCTCGACACCAACAGCGACCTTCTACAACGAATATGTGGCAAGCTCACCTTTCGTCTCTCACCTAGGGCGGGCGCATGCTGGAAATACCCTCACCGCGGACCTGACTTTTTCGCCCTTACTCTGGACACCTTGGATGTCCCTTCCCCTCAGGCTGGACTCGTCTTTCGGGGGTTATGTCGGCGTCGGCCGTATTACCTATATGGGTCGTGGACTTCATTCGTGTGCGTGTGCCTCGAAGATGCTCTAACCCTGGGCGACTGCAGCTTTCTTTGGTCGCGACCACTCTCGTCCGGCAGCGCATCTCACGCTGGAGGGAAAAGAACTTCAAGGCAGGTGGCGCGTCCATTTCCGCAAGTAACCTGTACCTCGTCGGTGGTCCCGTGAGCCCATTACTCTAGCGCGAGGTTATCACCGACTACTTGCAGCACCGGCCCTAGGCTTGTCTGGAAAGCCACGTTTGTCTGCGCCAATTACGATACACCTCCTCAACCACACCAAGGCATCTCGCGTTATTTTCCTCGGAGATGGCCACTTACATATCATCCAATACCAACCTCGGAAGGAGATACTTACGGATCGACAATCCTTCGATGCACAATCTGTCAAGCTTGTGATTGCAGGCATTCGTCTGATGGACAAAACACGTTCGAAATGCTCTACCGGACAAGATAAGCGCGCTCTCCAAATACAGTTTCCCTATCAGACACAGCAGATCGGCAGGCAAAATACGATAGGTCCATAGCCGATTCGGAGGCCTCTCGACCCACTGCCTCAACTTCAGGTATCAAGAGTCCCAATCAAGCACGGCTGCCCCGACTCTCCAGCGCATCCTTCAGGATTTCGTAGATCAGCAGGATCTGCTCGTCACGCTGCACCATCCCGGGCCTCTGGTCGCGCAATGAATCCACCTCCTGCGCCACCATATCGTTCTGCAGTGCCCCGGACAACTGCAGCGGCCCCAGCGGCGATGGCGCTGGTGCGAGCGATGGTGGCGTGGTGCGCGCCGGCGGACGCAGGACGCCGAACTTGCGGAGGAGGGAAGAGAGCGCGATGAAGGAGCCCGTGCGCCCGATGCCGGCGGAGCAGCCGGCTATAATGGGTGGGTCGGGGTCGGACGCGGCTTGCGGGGCAAGGGAGGTATCCCGGTTTGTCTCGTCGACGAGGCGAGCGAATTCGAGGAGGGATGCGCGATCCTTGGCTTCGGGAACACCGTGGTCAGGCCAGGTGGCATAGAGGAGGTGTTGGAAGATGATAGGCGCGGAGTTGCTATCACTCCCATACTCATCGCCGTTGGCTTGCTGCTGGGAGATGGGAGTGATAGAGATGATGCTCCTGACGCAGTTGGCCTGCTCGATCTGCTCGCTCTTGACTAGAGCTACCTTGAAGGATGGTAATTCGGTTTCAGGTTCTGGAGGGACAATGATGGTTTGGCCGACGACTTCTGGGAAGTATGGGTGCGCCTTTCGCCGACCGCCCTCCATGTTCTGTGTAAGCTGCACGACAGTGCGCACGCGCGTCGGGGGAAGGTCCTCGCGCTGCAGCACCCTAACCGGCTCGGTAATGAGACTGAGGAATGCATGCGAGGTGTTTGGTAAAGGCGCTTGGGCTGCGATCCACCACTTCCCGCCGAATTTCTCCAACACCCAGCTTGCATTCAAGTAACGCTGGCGTGAGGGGTCGTCGGCAGAGGGCGCGGTGACGCGCGTGCGATCGTAGGGTTCGAGTTGGATGTACCGATTATGTTGTTCATTGCATGGGTTGCACCCTACGGTCACGGCGTAGTATTCAAGCCTCTCGGGCTTGACCTCGAACGCCTGCGCAGAGTCCACCCAGATCGCCTCCATTGGAGTGAGCGGCTTGATAGATGGATCGCGCTCCCGCTCGGCGGCTTCACGCGACTGAGCGCGCGCAATGTCGCGGCTCAGCTCGCGCTCCATGAGAGCGCCAGTGACCTGCCTGAAGCCCTCGGGTGTCAATGCACGCCGGAGCCATGGTTGTGTCGAGGGCGGCATCGTAGTGGTGGAATGTTGAGATCGCTTGTTAACGTCGTCACCCATCGCGGGGACAAAAGGAGGCCTGCATATGGAAAGTAGCTGCTGCAGCCGCTTGGCTTTCCCCGTCATCGCGCCCGCTGTACTCCCCGATGGCGACGTCGCTGCTGACGAAGGACACGGTAATCAAGTGCGTACACGTCGTGCGCAGGTAGTACGTACAGCACGCTCACGATCGCGCCAGGGTCAGCTCGACGCTCGACAAGTCCGTGGGCAAGAAGAATCTTATCGATGGCAGTCCGGAGACGTGTTGGACATCTCAGCAGGTGTGTATAGAGTTCGATGCAGTAGACTGCGGCTCACACGGGCTCTAGGGCCTTCCCCAGTATGTCCAGGTGGTCTTTGATCGCCCGGCGAAACCAGAGACCATATCCCTCACCTTCCAAGGCGGCTTCGTGGGGAAAACTTGCATCGTGTCCGTCACGCAAGGAGGGTCTAGCGACTGGCAGGAGATGACACGCATCTACCCTGAAGACGTCAATCGGCAGCAGACCTTCCCCCTCTCCACCGATCTCGACTTGTCCCAAGGTGCCGAAAGGCTGAGGCTAACCTTCGATGAAAGCACCGACTTCTTCGGCCGCATCACTATCTACGACCTCAAGATACTAGGCTCCTTCGTGGCCGCCTAATCGCGTTCATCGTGCCGGTCCTTTCTTCACCGCGACGTCGCAAACCCGCCTGTCGACAGACTCTCGGGAAGCGCGCCACCGCAGTTGTCCGCCGCCGCCTTATCCGCCGTCAGCGTGATGGTGATATTC
The DNA here is from genome assembly GCF_000143185.2 of Schizophyllum commune H4-8. Taxonomy (NCBI): domain Eukaryota; kingdom Fungi; phylum Basidiomycota; class Agaricomycetes; order Agaricales; family Schizophyllaceae; genus Schizophyllum; species Schizophyllum commune. Next base: position 3,548,363 of record NW_026089539.1, on the reverse strand, counting down.
CCACCCAGCCGGAACGCATCGTAAAAATCAAGATGGCACCGCGAAGGTAACTCCTCCCCGTTGATCGCGACGCTCTCGACGTAGGCGGCGACACCATCAGGAATGGTCTGTGCAACGGACTTGGGATCGAAGTTGGCGACAGTGACCGTCGTGCTGACGTTGAGATACGCGTTGTGGATGGTGTACTTGGGCACGAAGGGCGAGAGGATCAGAAGCTCGGTGGTAGAGGGCACTGGGGAATAGGAGATGAGGCAAAGATAAGCGCGGGAGCCAGTCGTTGCATACCTGGATATAGGCCCAGAATGTGGAAGGTCAAGAGGGAGGACATGGCAGCCTGGTCGTCATTGCCAGGCAAGCCAGCGGGTGCTAGAAAAACGCGTCAGCTAAACCGCTCCAGCGATGTTGACGTATACCCACTGATGCCAAAATTCTCAAACACAACTTCACGGACGCGATCCACCGACTTCGTTGGGCGATCCGCATAGTGGTACCCTATGGGCGTCTGGAACGAAGGTTCGTTCTCTGCTAGGTAGTAGCCAGCCTCAAAGAAGTGGTCGAGGCGGTCGACGAAGGTTTCCTGCCACGAAGATCATGAATCTCGCCCGTAAAACCACCATCACAACGTACATTGCCACCCATGAGCTCGATGAGATACGCGGTGTCGTGCGGGACGAACCACGCATACTCCCACGACGAGGACTCGTAGAAGCCGTTGGTGTTGCCTACTCGAGCGTCAGGCGAGAAGGCGGATGTGCATAGCCAGCGTAACTCACCAGCAGTCAGCGAGCACTCCCGATTCGAGTTGTCATCCTTCAGCGAACAGTGGATGGGATCCGTGTAGTTGAAGTCGCCGTTAGGAAGGCGCTTCTGAGGGAAGCCCTTGAATCCATCGCTCTCCACGCTCGGGTCCCAGACGTTGCGGTACCACTTTGCAAGCATGCATCAGCATCTATATCTATAGGATATCGAGCAATGCGCACATAAGAGCGGTTCGTATATTCCGCCAAATCTTCGTCGTGTCCCAACAGCTGCGCCACCTGTCGGATCCCGAAGTCCTCGAATGCGTACTCGAGCGTGCGACTGCCCTCGCGCGTCTGACGCCCGACGCTGGACGTGTCGAGGACGCCGGCGGGCACGTAGCCGTATTGCCTATGAGAAAGGTACGAGTCAGTAGTAGGCTCATGACATGATTCTATTGCATCACGACCACTCACTTGTACACATTGATCTGCCTGCCGTAGATATTCCACTCCGGTGGGTTCTTCTCGCCATTTGTGAGTACAGCGGCGTAGAGCTCCTCGAGGTCGATGCCGAGCGCAGCCGCTTCGTTGTGGTAGTGCACGGCGAAGTGCGAGAGGATATTGTCGGCGGAGGAGCCACTGTAGGACGAGGTGGTCAGCGCCTATACACGGTGGCACACGCTTGTCAATGCGAGATAAGCAGGGAGCGCACCCTTGCGTCCAGCCTGGAAGGTTGTTTGCGCGAGTCTCCGGCAGCCATCCCTCTTTGCGCCAGCCATCGATGTAGGAGTCGACAATCTGGGCAAACTCGACAGGAGAGGTGAGGGCCATAAGAGGGTAGAAGGTGCGGTACTAAGAATAGAGAGGCGTCAGTAGCGTAACGTAGACCACGGCGAATGCGAGGCGTACAGTATCCCAACTAAAGTGCAACGTTAGATGGGTTTTGAATCATACTCGAGGCGCAGAACCTTACCTAGCATAGAACGAGTCGAAGTACTGTGATGTGGTGCCGACATACTTGCCCTGCGTCTCGCCAGTAGCATTGTTCTGTGGCCACTCCAGTACGCGTTTGTCTCCCAGGACGTAAACACTCACCGGAGTCAGGTTCGAACGATACAACGCCGAATACAGCATCTCCGTAACATTCGCAGGCGTGCCACCCACATCGATCTCGATGCGACTCAGCTTCTCGTTCCACAAACCCCTCGCCTCCGCCCACACGTCCTCGAAGCTCTTCTCCCCGATCTCCTCTTCCGCATTCGCGCACGCCTGCTCCGTCGATACGAAGGATACGCCCACGCGGATGGTGATTTCCTGTGCATCGCCAGAGTACGAGAACAATGCGCCGGATTCGTACTTGTCGCCAATCAGGGAGCGAGTGAAGTTCAGCTGCGTCTGTCCGAGGCCTTTGGCGTCAAGGCCGTAGGCGTTGGCCGTCCAGACGCCGTATTCGTCGAGGGTTTGGTTGTTGCCGGGGCCGAGGAGGTCGTAGCAGGCGAAGGCTTGGTAGTTGAAGGAGCCGGGGCCGAAGCTGCGTAGTGTGTCAGGGTTCCTTTTCCTATCAACGAAGGCATACATACCTCGACCCATAGCTGCCTCCAATCGTCACCCTTCCCTTCTCTGCATCGATATTCAACTGCCCCCCAGCAAATGACCCAGGCAAATCATTCGCCAAGTCAAGCACAAAATACGGCTTCGCGCCCTCCGGGAACGTGAACCTCTCCAAACCCGCCCGTCGCGTCGCCGTTGCCTCCATCTTGATCTCATTGCCGAGGGTGAGAGCGAAGTAGCCCGGCGCACCGTCGTCGGTGTCGTTCTTGCGGTAGCGCTCGCGCGCGGCGAGGCGGGTGGTGCAGGTGTCGAAGCCAGAGGGGCAGAGGAGGGGCATGATCTCGAAGTTGCCGTAGGTGCCGGAGGAGGAGCCTGTGCCGCTGTCGTGGAGGGGGCTGAGGCCGCGGACGCGCTCGGCGGGGTCGGTGATGTAGCCTCCAAGACATGAGTTTTCAATAAGTAGACGTGCAACCCATGATACACACCTGCGGGGGCGTAGCCCGTCATGTCGGTGGTGATCTTGGCCACGCCGAAGGGGACTGATGCGCCGGGGCTGATTCGCGTAAAAGCCTGATTGGGTGCATATTGACAAGACATCGCTCACCAGACATCGCCATAGTTGTCTACAGGGAACACTTCACTTCAGCAAGCACCGATGAATAACAAGAGCGTCACTCACCAGTTCCGATGAAAACATTAACGAAAGACGTGTAGTCGGGGTTCGTCTCGTTCGCCGCAGCCTCAATCGCGGCAGAGATACGTTCTTGCAGCTCGGGCGCGGGCTGGGCGTAAGTAAGGGATGGAAGGAAGGAGAGCGCGAGCCCCAGGAGAGCTGGGGAGATTGCCATCGTTCTGTCTGTGCCGCAGGAGAAAGGGAGAACCTGAAGCGACGAAGGGCGACTCCGCGCATATGGACCCTATATAGTGCCCTCGACGCGTCTTCGACGGGGCACATGCTACCGTGCGGATGATGTGAACCCTGTGATAAGCGCGATGCGGCGACGAGGCGGCCTGTCCCCTGTATACACTCGGAAGTACGGGGAGAGGGCAATAGTGTCTGAGTGTCGCCATTGATGACGAGGGAAAGCAGAAGAGAGCATCTGCGGCAACGTTCTTCCAGGTCCGAAGTCCGTGGACATGGCCACACCTGCGAGAGTCCGAGAGCAGTGCTATTAGGGTGCAAACGACAGATATTGAAGACCCAAGCTTGTCGTGTGAACCGGAGTTAGAAGCCCTTGACGGCCATCTACTGTTCCTTTTCGAAGAATCGCTTTATATTGGCGTCTAGACGCGGTCACATTGACCCTTCAGATTGCGGCAGTTTAGTAATTCGGATGTATACGTAGCAATAGGGAAGTCCCTTGCGGTTCATGTTGGCGGAGCAGGACAAGATATCGGGCAGCATCCGGAGAGCAGGACATGACCGTTGGAACCAAGGTGTCGGCCATACTCCGTAGCACGTGGAGCCGTGGATTCCGATTTGGGAACATGGCCGCGTCTTCGACCTTGTTCTCGGCGTGTCTTCGACGCTCGCCTATCCGGCCCTCAAGCAGAAAGCCCTCTGAGACGACGAGACTTACAATCAGAGGCTGCACTGAAGACCGACCGAAAGCTCTGCTGCCTTCCAGCGATCGCGTCGACCGCGTCCGATCAATTTGATTGCGCATGCCGCTTCTTGCCTTTGTCCGCCACCGCGCCTTTCGAGTCCACCTCTTCCCTCCCCTCATGGCCCGCCGCCCGCACTCCACCTCCCCCGAGCGACCGGCGAAGAGAATGAAGATGGACCGCCTCACGCCAGACGACTACCGCAACGGCATCTTTCTGGCACCCATGGTACGGTCCGGAGCCCGTGCGTTTCCCCAGCGAATTTGTAGACGCGGGCGCTTACTTCTCCACAGTCCCTACGCGCCTGTTCGCTCTCAAGCATGGCGCGTCCTTGGTGTGGGGGCCGGAGATTGTAGACAAAGCCATCCTGCACGCCGAGCGCGTCGTAGATCGTGCGTGACTCGTCTATCCCATTCCCCCTCTCACTAACGAGGCCTTGCAGCCGACACCGGCATCATATCCTACAATGGCAAATCTCGCTCCATCTACCAATGCTCCCCCGTCGAGAAGCCCTACCTCATCTACCAGATCGGCTCAGCCGACCCCGAGCTCGCCGTGCAAGCCGCCAAGGTCGTCATGCACGACGTCTCCGGCATCGACCTCAACTGCGGCTGCCCGAAGCCCTTCTCCACCCACGCAGGCATGGGCGCCGCACTTCTCTCCACGCCCGACCTCCTGTGCTCAATCCTTAGGGCTCTGAGGGAGGCCATGCCACCCGAAATCGCGGTCTCATGCAAGATTCGGCTGTTGTCGACGCAGGAGGAGACATTGGCGCTGGTCGGGAAGATCATCGAGACGGGCATCAGCGCGCTCACAGTGCACTGCCGCACGCGGAGCATGCGCGATCGCGACGCCGCGATGATCGAGCGGTTGAAAGAGATCGTAGATTTCGTTAAAGCGAGCGGAAAGGATATTGCGGTGGTGGAGAATGGGGACTGCAAGGGATACGAGGATGCGAAGCGGATACGGGAGATGACGGGTGAGTGGGGATGGGCTTCTCGATATACAAGTGCTAACGATCCCAGGCTGCGACTCGGTCATGATCGCGCGGGCGGCAGAGTCTAATCCTTCTTGCTTTTCCCCCACTCCCCTTGTCGATGTCGAGAAGACACTCTACCCTGCGTACATTCGTGTCGTACGTGCTCCTCCTTCCCTTCTACCCATTCCAACTCACCTTCCTCCCAGGCCAAATACGTCAACAATCCCTGGCCCTTGACAAAATTCTGCGTCGGCCAGTTCAAAGGCGCGCATATCGAGACATCGAAGAAGGGCACGGTCGATCTCCGTACACAGATCTCGAAGGCAAACAGTTATGACAAAGTCGAGGATATTGCAGGAGGGTGGACGGGCGAGGAGGACTACAAGGAAATAGTGCGCATCATAGAGTCGCGTCCTCCTAGGCGACCTCGGTTCGTGTCCGAGGAGCCCGCGGAGTCAGCGCCAGCGAACGACTCGGAGGCAGAGGCAGCCCGTACGGAGAAAGCAGGGCCCGTACCAACTGCCGAGCTCGCGGAGAACGGGACGCTCTTCCCTTTGCTAAACGTCGCAAGGGCAGATCTGGATCCCCTGCACACGCCGCCGAACACGCAGAACCCGGAGCCTCCGTCGATGGGTGTGCCTCCTACGTTCCCAGATCCTTCGACGATACCTGCGCTTTCAGGGCGCGATGCACCGACGCCTACGCCGGGTGGGGATGTTGGTGCGCCTTAGACATTGATATCTCTTGCTTGTTTATTCGTTACTACTATACATTCTTGTCCGTGCGTCGTCATGCGATAATTGCTTTGCTTGCTCATGAAATGCCTGAACTTATCCTTCGCCTTCAACCTTTCCTGACCCTCACTCAACTTCACCGGCTTACTCGTCTTCCTCAATGTCCACCAAATCCCTTCCCTCCTCCACCATCTCTCCCGCCTTACACCCGACGGCTTTGACCACCCCCGCCGCCCCCGCCCGCAGCACCGTCTCCGTCTTCATGCTCTCCAGCACCACCACCGCCTGCCCCTTCTTCACCCGCTCGCCAACCTTGACGCGCACCTCGACCACCACGCTCGGCGTGGGTGCCCTCAAGGCACCTTTCGTCGCCTGCGCGACATCGCCGGCGAGGGACTGCACCCACGCGGGGGCGCAGAGACCGAGCGTCGTCTTCCGGCCGTCAGAGAAGAGGTGGAGGCGGGCGGCGGAGGTCGAGGTGGGCGGGGCGGGCTGCGCGACGATGGTGGTCGTGCTGTGCGCGTTGTCGAGGGTCGTCGAGAGGGTGGTTGGGGAGAGGAGGCGGGCGGGGACGGAGTGGAAGTCGTGCGCGGGGGTGTCGGCGGAGGAGGAAACGGTGATGTCGAAGAAGCCGGGCGCGGTGGACCGGAGGGTGACAGTGGCGGTTGTGGAGTCGTCCGTTCGGAAGCTGATGGCGCGCTCGTAGGTGTCTCCGCCGAAGCGGCGGGATGTGAGGGAGGTCCATGGGGACGGTAGGGTAGCAGGGGAGGCCTCGGGCGCTGGGTGATCTCGCAGGGCAGTGAACAAGGCAGCCTTTGCGAGCAGTTCTGGCGATGGCGCTGCCGGCGGCGCAAACAGCTCATCAAAGTGTTTCTACAGTCCCATCAGCGTCCTCTGTCCTCGAGCGCACGAAAGTACCCACCTGAATAAACCCCGTCTCCACCTCCTCGTCAATGAACGCCCTATTGCCCGCCAATGTCCTCAAAAACTCCACATTCGTCGACACCCCTACCACATGGTACTCCTCCAGCGCCTTTCTCAATAACCGCAGCGCCTCCGTCCTATCCCGCCCATGCACCACCAGCTTCGCAATCATCGGGTCGTAGAACACCCCAATATGCGCCCCCTCCCCGAACCCGTGCTCCAGCCGCACACTCGGGGACACTGCGTCCAAGCTCGCTAGCCTCGCCGGCTCAAACTGGCCCTCCCGCCCGGGCGTGGCGCCGGGGAACGGAGTGGCGAAGGTGGCGGTCGGGGAGGGGGTGGAGAGGTAGAGGAGCTGCCCGGCGTCGGGGAGGAAGCTATTGCGCGGGTTCTCGGCGTAAATGCGCGCCTCGAAGGCGTGGCCGACGAGGGGGATGGCGGATTGGGTGAGGGGGAGGGGGTTGCCGGCTGCTACCTCGAGCTGCCACTCGACCAGGTCGAGCCCGGTGACCATCTCGGTGACGGGGTGCTCGACTTGGAGGCGGGTGTTCCTGGGTGGGTTGGATGAGTTAGATCGTGAGGTGCGATGGAACGAAGGATACAAACATACATCTCCATGAAGTAGAAGTCCTCCGTATCGTTGTCAAAGATGAACTCGACGGTGCCCGCGCCGCGGTAGTGGACGGCTTTCGCGGCAGCGACGGCCTTCTCGCTCAAGTCGGCGCGCAGCCTATCCGAAAGACCTGGTGCGGGTGCCTCCTCGATAATCTTCTGGTTCCTCCTCTGCACCGAGCAGTCACGCTCCCAAAGACTGACAGCATTCCCGGGCGAGTCAGCGAAGACCTGCACCTCGATGTGCCTCGGCCGCTGAATGTAGCGCTCGACGAGGACGGTGTCGTTCCCGAACGCCTTCTGGGACTCGCGCTTGGCTGACTCGAGCGCTTCGTAGAAGGCTTCGGCGGTAGGAATTGTCACGGTACGCATGCCTTTGCCTCCACCTCCGTGGATAGCCTTGATGAGGACGGGGAAACCTGTGGCGCGTTAGAATAGCGTAGGATGAGGATGTCTCAGGCGTACCAATCTTCTGCGCTTGTTGGAATAAGAATTCAGGATCTTGATTGTCGCCGTGGTATCCCGGTACGCAGGGAACGCTGGCGGCAGACATGATATTCTTCGACTCGCTATGGATCCGTCAGAGGGACGTCTCGTAGATACGATATGAAGCGTACCTCTTCGAGCCCATACTGACGATGGCGCTAGCAGGCGGGCCAATGAAGACAATGCCTTCGTTCTCAAGTGCCTCGGCGAACTGTGCATTCTCGCTCAGGAAACCATAGCTGAAGCCAGTGTGAGCGGAAAAAACTTTGACAAGTGCGCCAATGTACAATACCCTGGATGTACGGCCTGTGCACTACTTCTCTTGCAGACGTCGATAATCTTGTCCTTCCTCAACTACGCGTAATTGTCAGAGACGGAGTGGAATGACAAAGGCATGGGTCACACATAGCTATCTGCAGAAGGAGCGGGTCCTATGCAGTAAGCCTCGTCTGCCTGTGATAGATGAGCAAGAATGTTCGATAACATAAGGGTTGACGCGCCATCTGGACGTGTAGGGAATCCTTGTCAACTTCGCTGTACACCGCGACCGTCTTGATGCCCAGCTTTCGCGCAGTCCGCATCACGCGACATGCAATCTCTCCTCTAAGAAGCCGTTGAGTCTCTGAGCGGAAGTAGTGACATACTGCCGCACCTGTTCGCGACAAGTATCTTGTCGAAATGAGGTAATCTGGACGTGGAAGGTCGATCTGTACACCAGGTAAGTCAAGATCCGGACGCAGGATGGATGCGCACCTGGGATGGATGTCGCAAAGGAGCGCACTGCTCGTGCAGGCGGATGGACCGCAGAGCTGCGACTGACATTTGTACGCGGTACAGTCGCAACCTCTTCACGAACTGAAGGTCGCGCGGAAGCAAACCCCGCATTCCCCGTGGGGCGAACAAGGGAGAGGCGAAGAGTCTGTGAGAGCCTGTTCGAGCGCCGAGGAATCATGCTAGGCGTAGTCGTGCTTGATTTACAGGACGCAGACGCGTAAAACCCGAGGAGGATGAAGGCAAGAGACAACGTCGAGGAGAAGAAGATCCGAAGCCGCTGAACGTGTTTGCGGGGAATGGGCGCGCGGTCCGTGATCCGACGTTCGTCACTGCACGTGGAATATCCAACATCGGAGGTTTCCTTCCTCCCTCATCTCCTTCGACGTTATCTATCGACCGCGACGATCGCGCTTCACTTGGGTGCTCTCGTGATGTTGAGACAGCGGCAAAGTATAATCTGTACCTTGACAAACAACCCCGTGCCGCACGAAGACGCATGTAACCTCGCGTAGACGATGCGGTTGATTACTACATCGACACCTTCGAATGGACTTAACGGAACCCCGGTGCCAAGCTTGCGGATGACGACGCAATGGGCTCTCTACGCTTTTGTGCTCTACGGAGAAACAGAGAGGCTCAGCACATGCAGGCGAGCGTTGTCCCTGAACGAACCTCGCTGCCACACGTGTGGTGACCTTCGTACGCTGAGGGCTGACTGCAGCCCAAGAGCAATCTCATCATCCTTCATTTATATCTGCTTCTGGGCCTCTGTGAGCCGATCTCGTACGTTAGCGGTCGCTCTGCCAACCCGCTGTACAGATTCGCAGTGCTGCAGCATGTGCCATCCATCACGAAATCACCTTGCAGGGTATAAAGACTCCTCGAGTCGATCGCGATGACCTTCCAGGCGTCGCATGCTGTGAGTCAACATGCCAGCCTTTCATTCAGCCGTTTTGTGTCTCGCACTCTCTTTCTCGTCATTCCTTGCGAACGCGCAACCGGCGCCCGAGGTCCAGCAGCGCATTTCTCAGGCGATCGCAAATGCAGCCAATGAGACGAGCCCGGACTATACGTCTTTCGTTAATGTTTTTATCGGAACAGGTAGTGTCTAATTACTCTACTCCGCTGAGAATATTCAACATATCCCGTGCCAGACAACTTTGGCGATGTCTGGTATGTCCTGATTCCTGATTCCATGCATTCTTCTAATTGTGATACCCAGCCCTGGTGCTTCCGTTCCTTATGGCATGGCCAAAATCACCACCGATATGACAGGTTACTCGCCTTCTGGTTCGTTGAAATTCTTCCTACCGCCTCAATCGCTTGTCATCCCATCCCCTACCCAGGCTACATCACCGACGCCACCCAGTACATCCGCGGCCTCAGCCCCCTCCACGACAGCGGCACCGGCGCCTCAGGCGACTACGGCAACTTCGCCGTCATGCCCCTCCTCTGCCCTGACGGGTACACTACCTGCGCCACCAGCTGGAACAACCGCCAGCGCTACCGCAAGGCCAACACCGACGACGGCTCCCCGGGATACTTCGCTCTCACGCTCGACAACGAGATCAAGATGGAGGCGACGGCGACGAGGAGGGCGGGCTTGGAGAAGTTCACCTTCCCGGAGGGGGCGAAGCCGTACTTTCTGATTGATCTGGCGAACGATTTGACGCAAAGTTTTGCGGGTGGGGAGATGAGTATCGTTCCCGAGCAAGGGAGGGTGACGATTGGAGGGTGGTATGGTTCGAGGTCAGTTTGCCGCTCTAATTCGGCAACCCACGACTTACATCCTCGCTCAGCTTCGGTCCCGGCTCCTTCAATTACCAGACGTTTGCCTGCTACGACCTCTTGAACGGAGGAAACCAAACCCTTGACGAGTACGGCGTCTGGACGGCGAACAAGTAAGCTTCACCTTCCCCACAACTCCTCTCCGACATATTCTGACTTCCCTGCCCTTCCAGCTACGGCCTCGACGCCAAAGGCCTCGGCCAGACCCACCTCAACCTCACCCGCTCCCTCATCGGCGACCACTACGAATCCGGCGCCCTCTTCTCCTTCGCCACGCCCACCTCCACCTCCTCCCCTCCCCAAATCACCCTCCGCGTCGGCGTCTCCTTCGTCTCCGCCGCCCAAGCCTGCGCGAACGCCGAGTCCGAGGTCGGCAGCAGGTCGTTCGACGAGGTGTGGGCGGAGGCGCGCGAGTTGTGGAATGAGAAGCTGATGCGGATCGAAATTGATGTGGGCGGGACGCCGCCGAATGTGACGGAGATGCTGTATTCGTCGCTGTATAGGGCGAATCTGACGCCGGTGGGTATGAGGAGGGAGAGGGGTATGGGAGGCGGTGCTGATGGACTTCGTAGAACAATGCGACGGGCGAGACGCAGGGCAAGTATGCGGGCACGAGCTCGTATTACTTCGACTCGTTTTATGCTAGGTAAGTCTTCAATTACTCATGGTCTCAAATCAACTTACTATACCCAGCTGGGACACCGTACGCGCACCACTGCTATTGCCACAACATCTCCACTACTAACCCGACCTCAGTACCGTACCTTCTACCCGCTCATGACGCTCACCTCCGCCACCGAATACGCACAAATCGTTGACTCCTACATCGACGGTTGGCGCAAGGAAGGCTGGCTGCCCGAGACGCGCGCAAATAACCTGCCCGGGTGGACGCAAGGGTAATCGCTCTTCTCCCCGAACCCCGACACATGTACTTATACACTGAACGCTTACCAGCGGCTCCTCCGCGGACAACATCCTCTCCCACTTCGCCGTCCACTACCACAACGAGGCATCCGCGCTCGGCATCGATCTCGACGAGCTGTACTCTGCAGTGCTCACTGACGGCGAGGTCAATCCGCCAGAGTGGAATATCTATGGCAGGCAATCGAATGTGTACAAGTATGCTTCGGGTAAGAGGATTCGAATGGCACGCTTATGCCCTTGACAGGCAATACGGCTATATCCCTTATAACGTCCTCGACACGTCCAGCGTCGGTCGGCAGACGCGCGAGGCGAGTCGAACGCTCGAGTACGCCTTCGAAGATTTCGGCATCCGGCAGGTCGCGCAGCTCCTTGGGCATGCGGACGATGAGGACAGATACACAAACCGATCCTACGTGACTATCACTGCGTTGTGGTACTAATGCTACGCTGACATCACCCGCAAGTGGTACCGCAACGTCTGGGACTCGAGCGTCGAGAGCGATGGCTTTACTGGTAATTCATGGCAAATGGGCGTCCAAACCTCGTAGACTGACTCGAGACGTAGGCTTCCCGCAGAAGCGTTCCCCGGACGGCAGTTTCAGCTACACGGACCCCATCAACTGCTCGCCGAATGACTCGAACACGAGCCGACCGTGCTCTTTGACGGAAGGTGCGCGGTCCGGCTTTTCCTCTCTGCCACCAATTCTGACATCCAGTACGCAGACAACGTGAACGGCTTTTACGAGTCCTCAGCATGGGAGTATGCCTGGTTCGCGCCGCACGATACGGCGCATCTCATCGAGGCGATGGGAGGGAACGCACGTATTGTCCCCTTCTTTCGAAGCAGTCTTGTAATTGACCGGTGCTCGTCTAGGACACCTTCGTCAGCCGCCTTGACCACTTCTTTGATGCAGGATACTACCTGGCCGGCAACGAACCGTCTTTCCAGACGCCCATCGGCTACCACTACGCGGATCATCCGACGAAGTCGGTAGACCGCGTGCGCGAGGTGGTCTTCAAGAACTTTGGCATCAGTGAGCTGGATTGGATCGCTGGAGTCGATTTCCTTGCTAAAGCTGCTTAGCACCGGCGGGACTGCCTGGAAATGATGATCAAGCCGCTATGGCATCGCTGCTGACTTTCCACATCCTTGGCTTATATCCTGGTAAGCACCTCGAACTAGCACGTCTCCCTCGATGGCACTGACGTCGCTGCAGTTCCATCCACCACCCAGCTCCTCATTCTCTCACCCTTCGTTCCGAAGTACACGATTCACAATCCTTACCTCGGTATCAGCACGACAGTGACAGTCGTCGGCTACGACCAAGCATCCGTCGCGCAGACGATTCCGGATGGGGTGTCTGCGTACGTTGAGAGCGTCGCGATCAACGGGGAGACCCTCACATCGCGGTGCCACTTCGACTTCTACGACGCCTTCCGGCTGGGAGGCAATATCACCATAACGCTGACATCGGACAAGGCGGCGGCGGATAATTGCGGTGACGCAGTCCCGGAGAGCCTGTCGACTGGCGGTTTCTCAAGTACTCGTTGAATGACCGAAGTGCCTTTTCATGTGTAGTATCTAGCTTGTACAACGACCATGAAAAATTTCAACCATACTCATTCTACCCGCCTCTCTACTGCGTCGACAGACGTGAGATATCGGCTAGGTTGAAAAAATAAGGAGGGGCCGCCGAAGGAGGCGGCCATTGAAAAATTGGAGTTTTTGACCCTACGACCGCGGGCGCCACCGCCGTGGGTTCTCGTGCACGAAGGCGCGGTACCCGACTGCGCATACTGGCAACGTTTATCCCGGGACCCGGAAGAGGGGTGTAGGCGCCCTCAACGAGACAGCGCGCCACGATACAGAACCACAGCGCGAAGGCCGAGTTGAGCATCGCGACGACCGCCCGAGGAGGGCACCTACGAGTCTACGTGGACTGGGGACGAAAACCCCAGCCCGGGCGCATCGTCCCTGGCTGGACAGAAACGCCGCTCCGACGGGTTGGCCTCCCCGTCCTCAGGAGCTACTTAATTAGGTTTTTGTTGCGAGCGGATTGCCTCGGTTGTGCCCCGTCGAGAGTCCAGCTCGACGTGCCCATTGAAAGAGCGTAAGCAGCCTTGGCGCGCCCCGCCCGTGGCGCAATTGAGGGCTGGGAACCTTGACAGCGTCTCGCCCGTCGTCGTCGGTGTTGCCGATATTGGTGTCCTCACATTGGGATATACCCTCATTGCGTCTTGTCGCCATTGCCTAGTCGGCGCCACACTGATTTTGGTGTAATGAGTTCAGTGGCGTGTGTGAGGAATGAGGCGACGTACTTGGGAATGCCTGGATTATTGCCTGCGGAGGCGCTGTCATTGGCTAAGGACAGACGATGAGGTGATGCCACACAACGAACAGCAAACGCAACACACTTTCTGGGTACATCGAGTCAGCAGAGAGGTGACCAGATGATGGGCAGAGCACACACCTTGGTAAACCTCATCAGTTCGCGTTGCCACATTTCCTGGGTCCCCAGAGCCCGGAAGTCGACGCCATTGCCATATATCTTGCTGGCTAGTCATTGTCTCTTGTGGACGTCGAGAGGGTCGGTGTGGCCGGAAAAGTCGGAGTCGGATACATGGCGGACGTGAGGGAGAGAGTGGGGAACGGCGGCGAAGGAGAGGGGAAAGGGGGTGGCGACGGTGGGGGATGGTGGCGGTCAGAGGAAGAAAAATGATGGGGGTCAATTGCGGGCGCTCGCGCCTTTTATATGCACAGATCTGCGGATTTATGTAAGCGGCAGAATTCAAACTCAGCGAAGCGCTGTGACCTGCGCGAGAACAATAAACTCGCTTAACGGGGTTAGCTTGTGTTGATCATGTGAAATTCGATAGGGGCCAGCCACCAGCGGCCTTCCCTGGCTGTCCAAGCCGTTCTCGCATCTCCAGGTGAGAAAATACGACCGACAAATGGTAGTGATGACATTGAACTAACGGCGCCGCTGCCGCCTCGAGGGTGGTGGTCGCGGAGGAGAACCAACGCGGAATCAAATGGGGCACGTGGTATCGGCATCGGCCGCTGAGCAGTTCGATTCTCACGCAGCGCACGCAGCACGTCGCTCACCTGCCATCAATCGGTGGCTTGCCTTCTGGGTGTTTCTCCGCCCGTCCATATTTCCCAAGCGTTCCACGCAAAGTGAACATGTAAATCAAGCGGTAGACTCTACAACATGTTGTACATGACTCCAACCTCGCGTACCCATCCACATCTACACGATCATATCCATTGAGCCCGCTTCTCCGCTGCGTCGACGGACGTGAGATGCCAGCAAGGCTGAAAAGATATGAAAGAAAGAGGGGCCCGCGCACGTAGTCGGGCCGCAGATCACAAAATAGGCTAACCCGTGAGGCTATAGCGGACAGGCCGGCGCAACGTCGCGACGGGGTACGCAATGCACGATGGCCACGGTTTGGCGCCCGACAGCCGCGGCGACCATGTCCGGGTCTCAGCCCCAGCCCATGAGGGTGTAAATGACCGGCGCCGCGACGACGCCAGAGTGGGAACCAATGCTCGATGGCTGCGGTGTTGCACTCGACGACCGCCGGGACGTGACTCCGGGCACCTACGGTGGGTGGTGCAGGCTCGGCCGGAGCGCGAGCCCGCGAGGCGCCCCGTCCCTGGCCCGGACAGGACGCCGCCCCAGCGGGTAGACCAGACCCGCCTTCCGGGCTACTTAAGTCTGGGGCGGAATACCCAGCCGTGGAGGCATTAACGCATCTGAGGCCAGCCCGTCGATGCGCTCTCCTGATCAAGGAGCGCCTCCACAGCCAAGGCGCGCTCCGCCCCAAGCGCTTGGTGTCATCATTTCCTCAGATCTTTCCATGGGATGCGCCGGTTTCTCCTATATCGTTGTCCTTTCTCCTGTCGCCTGTGTATCCTGGCTTGGCGCCAATTAAGGCTCTGCTCGCGTACATCAGGCAAGAGAAGGTCGGTAGCAACGCGACAACGCACCTTTGTCTGTGTTTCCCTTTGAGTTCCTTTCTTGCTTGGACAACCCATCAGCGATAGCAGTCGAACGGTAAAGCAGCGCGAGCGCAATACTCACTAGAACGTAGCATACGTTAGTGGCAAGATATAGGTCGGGCATAGAGTACGCACGCTTTGTATTCCTACTTAAGCGCCGTCAGATGTGCGCGTCCTTGAGGTGTTGAACTGTGGTCCTTGTTGCCACATATCGCCATGGTCGATCGTCGTCCATTATCGTCGGGTTTCGAATTGTCCAAATCGCGCGCGTCGGGATCGAGAAGCTAGAGTGTGAGTGAGAAGGGAGCTCATGTCTTCGAAGTGCTGATGGTGGCATCGTGATCTTGACATCGGGCGAGCGGACGGCGGCGGCGGCGGTGGAGATGGCGGCGGCGGCGGAAGTGGAGATGGTGGTAGGGGGAAGGGAGAGGCGAAGAGCGACGGCGCCTATCGGATCCTTATATACAGTCCCAGCCGAGCCGTTATGTAATGCTGTGGTCGATTCGAACCCAGCGAATCCCTTGCGGCCGCCATGGGGGAACAATGGCGTTGCTGAATGGGGCAATGATCACCATGATCATCGGGGCTGCGAAGCGCAGATTTGCGGTCGGACGCCGGAGACGCTGCTCTCATTCTAGTCAGGACGTTTCTTCAAAAGATATACAAGGGAGTATGGTCAGCGTAGCGGACGAAAGGGGACGATGAGAGCACTGAGGACCAACACTTGCGACAGCTTGCTGGTTCACATGCTTATCGCCCCATTTCCCAGCATCAAAGACGAACAATTAGGTGATCAGTGACTCGACGGATACTGGCCGCGAAGCGCGCCGATGGCTTGTCGCCGGATCCGCGAATCTTGCCTTCCATGATGATGTAAGAACGCGTCGCTGTGAGTCTCGTCGACGCTGAAGCGCAGAAGCGAGGGTCTGGGGTTTCCAACCATGGTCGAGAGGAGGACTCGAGAATTGGCTTGACATCATGGTAGAGCAGGTGCTAACCGCCTAACACTCTTGGTCGTCATTGTGATGTTCGGTCGAAACCAAAAACTAGTCTCGTAAACCATCCTCCAGTAAACTGGAGTCTGGTGCAGTTCCTGGGGTAGGTCGCAGAGTCGGCGCGGAGTTTGAATTCGATTTTGAGGCCAACGTCCCGCGTTCGAACC
This sequence comes from Schizophyllum commune H4-8, assembly GCF_000143185.2. Classification (NCBI taxonomy): domain Eukaryota; kingdom Fungi; phylum Basidiomycota; class Agaricomycetes; order Agaricales; family Schizophyllaceae; genus Schizophyllum; species Schizophyllum commune. Next base: position 3,532,078 of record NW_026089539.1, on the reverse strand, counting down.
CGCTCGAAATCAGAGGTCGCAGCGGGCGGTGGGCGGTCGGCATCGCTCGGCACGCCCAAAATTTCAAACTCCGCGCCCACTCCTTGACCTACCCTGTATATCGGGCCAGACTACGGCGGCGATGGAGGCCACGAACAGCTACGTGATGGAGGAACCAAAAACCGCGCACCGAGCAAACGGAGGCAATCGTGGGCCACGTGTATCCGGCATATGCCGTCTCATCGTTCGACCTGAGTTCAATCCGCCGTCGGCTCGAAAGAACAGGACGTGTAAGTGGAAGAGCGAAGAAGACATTTCAAGGGCATAGAGCGTCCCGTGAGTTATACAATTTTTTGGCATGTGACACTCAGGAGCAGCACGCGAAGGCTCGAGCTATCTACACGAACAAAGAAGCTACACCCCACAGGCCTCCGGTTTCCGGTGGGCATATTGAGAAGCGATACATCAGCGCGGGCCCGACAGGGCGTCAGACGAGAAACTCACCGAGATGATCATTGAAAAAGAAATCGAATGATGGAGTGAGAGGAAGGAGGAGCACGTAGAGCGAAAGGTAACGCGACGCAAGCATCCCACCCAACGGCGAGGAGCTGCGAAGCAAAGGGCCGGTGATGAGATAAAGAGAGGACGAAGGAAGAAGGAATGTGGATAAAGCAACTGCATGTTCAATCCCCAGGTTTTGCCTTTGGCTACTAACCGGAGAGTCCTGTGCTCGTCTGTCCATAGACCAACACCGGACACCACCTCCAACCCATTCGGTGCATGACGAGCATGACCCCCGAAGGTAGGTGCCCATGCGAGGGTTATTATGGAGCTCATATGAAGAGGTGGGAGGGGGAATAAAGGATTGGAAGAATATGGAGGTACGACGGGTGTTCGGGCTGCATTTATGGTTTTCGGACGCACACCAGCTGTGTGTCGCACTGCGACATCTTGCACCTGTTTGACATTGACAGCGCTAGCGCTGTACACGTTTGTCTGTGATGATGTTGCTCTTGTTTGGCTGCGACATGGCTGCGGAGTTTGCCGAACACAATGAACCACAAACAAACCATCGACCTTGGGCTAAAAGCTTCCGATTGCCTACAGATGCGACTTGCGCATGAAAATTCTGTGTGGAAAGAATTGACTAGGCATTTTAGACCGTCTCTCCGGTGCTGCTGTCAGGCCATGCGCCTGAAAACGATCCACACTGGCGTCGACACACGGCTGACGCTACAGCGATGTTCTTGTCTTTCCTCTTTCCAAACTTGACAGCCATTTCCCTTGATTGGTACTTGCACGAGTGGGACGAGGCGTTAAACCTCATGAAAGCCTACTGCGGCGAGTATTCTCATCATCGCCGGCGCTGCGAGACGTCTCCTTCATAAGCGCCTCACTCGAAGGCAAGGGTAGAGCCTGCGCCCAACGATCATAAATTTGCGGACGAGGAGGCAGCTTTCAATATATTACACAGTCTTTCGTGTGCTGTGGAAGATGGAAATTCGAAGAATAGCTAAGTATCACGTTCATCATTAGGCTAGGTGGTAGGCACGTAGTACTTACCATTCCGAGTAATCATCACGCACATAACGCGCTGTGTTACCCTACACGATGACTCAGACGCGCGTCTTTCTCCTTTCACCATCATTTCGAGCCACCTTTATCCTTTCAGCTTTCGGTAGGCAGAACCTGAATAGTGAACGTTGAAGACCGAGTCCGCGTACCCAACTGACGACCAGGGTATTCGATTCTCCTTGCGATGAACGGTTGTCTTGCGTTCGATATTCAGCACCTGATATGCCAAGAATACGATCTCAGTGGACGCGACCTCTGTCAACTGGCGCTGACCTCAAGATCTTGGCGGGATGCGGCCTTACCCAGGATATGGGCGGAATTGGACGCGATCACTCCTTTGCTGAAACTCCTGCCCGAGGACAAGTGGGATATGAAGCGACAACTACCTGATGTGCCCAAGCTATACTTCGTGCGTGCTCGGGATCGTCTCACTCTCGATTCTGGAACTGAGGCAGTCGTAGGCGTTGCGCCATCCGCTCGAACGTGCGGATTGGGATGCCGTATATGATCGTTCGCGCTTCGTCAAAGAGCTCTCGGTTCATGACACGCAAGAGGAAGATCTCCATGACTTATCCGCTCTCTTCTCTTTGTGCTCGCCTCCCGCGCCACTCTTTCCGCGCCTGGATCGTTTGAGGGTTGAGCTGACTGAAAGACGAAGCGTGCTCGACCTTTGGCCACTACTTGATCTCTTGCTCTCTCCCTCCCTTACTTCGGTGCATATTCGAGACCCACGTTCGAAACTTGCCGGGGAACTAGACCTGCCATCCCTTGCAAACCAGTGCCCACACATCGAGGACTTGGCCATCTGCACCACTCGCAAAAGCCACCCCGCTTATCACTCTGATCTGTCTGCGGCGATCGAGAAATGGGACAAGCTCGATACCATCGTTCTGTCCCTTTGTTCTCCGGACCTCCTACTACCGCTTTCCCTCCATCCTCATCTCCGACGGCTCGGCTTGATCGTGTCAACACAAGAAGCCCCTACAGACGGCAGGTGCCGCCTACCTGTTCTGCCCCCTGACTGCTTCCCGTCACTCACGTTCATCGTTTGGAGTGGTCTGACCTTGTTCGAGTTTGCTACATTCGCAAGCTTGGGGCACGTTCGGGCGATGGAGGTCATCTGCGTGAACCACCCGGGCGAGGCACCGCTCTCGACCGAGCTACAACTCGCCATGGACGCGATAGCCGCTTATTGCGACCCCGATGCCCTCGCGAAGATCATATTGAATCACGATACCGAGGTCAACGCCAGCGCCGACTACGCGCTCACTATGGAGCACATCCTGCCGCTGGCTGACTTCGCGAGCCTCCAGCACGTCAGTCTGGGAGTGACAACCGGGGCGCTCCTGAGCGACGAGGACTACGCGGAACTGCTGCCGTGCTGGCCGCACCTCGAGCACTTCGAGGTGGAAACAGGGGCTGACGCTCCCGCTGGCTGGGTGTCGCCCGCTACGCTGCTGGCGCTCAAGCACTTCGCACACTTTTGCCCCAAACTCAAAGAGCTCTGCCTTCCGCTCACAGCGCACGAGGTCCCCGAGTACGATGATATCGACGTTGTTGGGGACGATCACCCCTTGTGTAAACTCGACATCGGGCCCTCCTCGATATCGGCGCCCCTGCAAGAGGTGGCGGAGTTTCTGCGCTGCGCCTTTCCGAACCTGGGGAAGATTATCTGGACACACCGTAGGATAGGCGACGCTGTACAACTACACCCGCGACTTCGTGAGCTGGTGATGCTCATGTTGTGACGCTCATGTGGTGTCTGCGACGTCGCGCTATGCACCCTCTTGAAGTTGTAACCTGTTCGTCTATCCAAGCACGTCGCATTCGAGTTCACGCTAGGTTGGTCTCGATCGAGTTCGTCAAAGCATTGAGCATAGCAAATGCCAGATACTATAGTACAACAGGCCTATCGGCCGTACAAAACAACACATCATATCAGGTCGCTCGCCCCAAGGGGGGCGGGTCATTTCAACAAGTCATGATAGACCGTCATGTCGCATCCTCACCCCATCCCCGCTCACGCCACCTGTACCCCATCCACTCCTCACGCCGCGCTCTCCTTCCTCACCCCTCACGACGCGTTCTCCTTCCTCACCTCGCCCGGCTTCTCCGACATGTCCTCGTGGTGCACCTGGTCGAGCAGCGTCGGGCGCCACGTCGCCGACCGCCACGGCTTCACGTTCTCGCGGTACAGCTGGTCGACCTCCTCGAGCGTGAGGCCCTTGACCTCGGGGATGCAGAGCCAGACGTAGAAGAAGCTGGGGCGGGGGCGTTAGTTCGGGTGTTGATGAGGGTTTGGTGTGGGTGAAGGAGGAGAAGAGGGTACATATGACGAAGAGGCAAGACGCACCCAAAGACGAGCATGCCAAAGAAGATCAGGAGAATGAGCGGGCCGATGTCGTCCGCGATGCGCGGCGCGAAGAAGCTGAGGAGGAAGTTCCACAGCCAGTCTACACGAGTGTCAATACCATGCTCAGGAGCTCCCCCGAATCCCACTCACTCGTCGCACTCCCCAACGCGATCGCCTTCGGCCTCACCCGCAGCGGGAACGACTCGCCCAAATACACCCACGGCACCGGGCCCCAGAACACCGAAAAGCCGAGCACATGCAGCACGGCCATCGCAATCATCACCTCGCCGCCCATCTTCTCCGACTTGGTGAGGTCCTCCGGGAGCACGTCCGCGCCCGCGGCGACGTAGTGCCCGACGAGCGCGGCGATGAGCGCGGCGGCGGCCTCCCAGACGGAGCCGACGAGGAGGGAGCGGCGCCGGCCCCAGCGCTCGATGAGGATGAGCGCGGGGATGGTGCCGGCGACGGAGACGCCGCCGAGGATGCACTGGATGGCGTAGGGGGAGAGCGTGGTGCCGGCGGATTCGAAGAAGGTGTCGCCGTAGTAGTCTATGAAGGATAGTATATGGTTAGAGAGGACGATGAGGGGGAGAGAGAGGGGCCACGCACAGTAGAAGTTCTGGCCGTTGAGCTGCTGGATGAACTGGAGCATCATGCCGTTGATGGTGCGCTTCCAGAGGGCGTTGCGCGTCGAGAAGCACTCGAGCCAGGTCGCCTTGCCGCCCTCGTTCTCCGCGCGGATGCCGAACTCGAGCTCCTCGAGGTAGTCGAGCACCATGGGGTCGTCCTCCGACGCGTCGTTCATCATGGCGATGACGCGGCGGGCTTCGTCTGAGCGGCCTGTACCGATGAGGTGGCGGGGGCTGGATAGAGTTATAGTTAGATGTGGGTATATGCGCAGGAAATCATGGCAACGTACCTCTCGGGAAGGAAGAACATGCCAGAGATGAGGATAAGACCCCATAGCATCTGCAAGCCGACTGGTATCCTCCAACTGGCGCTGTTGCCGATGTCGTGCGTGCCCAGGTCGATAACGTAGCTGATAAAGATTCTGCCAAACTGTCAAAACCCTGCTTGCATTACAAGTGAGTAGAACGCCTTACCCCATAATAACCTGCAACTGGTACATGACCAGGAGGACACCGCGCATAGCTTTGGGTGCCGTTTCGCCATTATACAATGGAACGATGGCAGACATGGCGCCAACGCCGAGGCCAGCAATGAAGCGGCCGGCGCTGATCTGCGCGATGGACGTCTCCGTCCCGGTCTGGATGGCAGTCCCGATAGTGAAGATGGTGGACCAGAAGACGATGGAGTGCTTCCGCCCGAAGCGGTCCGCCGTGAAGGCCTGGCCTAGCGCACCGAAGAAAGTCCTGCGCCAAGGATGAGCGGGTGATGCAGGGGTGATGCAAGTGTGGTACGCACCCAGCAGATAGCAGGGAGGTGATGATACTTTGTCGCTCGCTGGAGAGCTCGTATTCGCCGTCCGCGTTGAGCTCGCCGAAGCGCTGGATGAAGTCGGGCATGATCAGGCATCCTGAGATGACACCGATGTCATAGCCGAACAGGAAACCGCCTGGCGAACGTTCAGAACACTGCGAACGATACAGGAATAGTGCGGGGACGTACCAAAAGCGACGAAGATGCCAAGGAGGATGGCCTTCGGATTGGTGGGTATGTCGACTGCCATCGTTGCGCGTCGGGCTCGAGCGAGAGGCGAAGACGGGGTATGCGGAGGTTCCCCAGGACTTTATAGCGGGGCGCCCCCAGGCGGCCCACGGGACTGATCGTAGCACCCCGCGGGGCGGCGAGCACATGCGCGGGGTGGGTGGGGCGGGCCGGGAGGTGAGAAATGGGTGGGAAGCATGTGCGAAGATCAAGGAACGGGCGACATGGTGGCCTGCGGGTGGAGCACGGGATGGGCTTTTCCAGCCGGCGGGAGGGCCGCGAGAGAGAAGGGAGAAGATGGGGGCGAGCGCCGAGCGACTCCGGCATCGATGGTGTCCGTATCCTCGCATAGAAAGGCGCTTCCTTGCATCCAGCCTGTTCTTGGGTGTCCGTGAGCTCCCTTCTGCATACAGTCCTGCAAAGTTTCCCGGAACCCAATCCATCGTTCAGCCGAGGCGAAATACCGGCCGCCGCGAACGACCTTGCCATTCGGTGATGGAGATTCAGAAAGCCAACCGTGGGAGTTCATTTGCGGACCTACGGACCGAGCTCTCCAACGTCACCGGAGCGCGTGCGTGACGTCAGCGCACAATGCTTTTGTTCCTTTTCCGTCCTGCGTCGACGTCACCTGCGCCCCTCCCCTTCCTCCGCGATTTCCTCCGAGCCGCTTCTTCTCGCCATCAGCACATGAGCGAGGACGATCAGCTAGTGAGGGCATGGGCGCTTATCTTGTGAGCCCAGAGCCCCTTCTCATGTTCACGGCTTTTCTCTGCTGCCTCTGCGCCGTCCTCCGCACCGTTGCCTCCTGGTTTGGCTTTACTTTGCGCGTAGGCCGTATCGGCTTCCTATCTATCGGGGACATCACGTACACCCATCGTAAATCCGCGCAGTACCGCATCGGGCACATCAGCTTCAGACCGCATGTCCCACACAGATATCATCCCTATTGGGGCGTCTTCACCCTCGAGGACTACGAAGCAAAGGACGACTTGTGCCACGTCTCGATCGGGCGCCTAACTACCACGCTCTGGTTCCTCCCCGCCTTCTTCGCCTCCACCCCCAACACCCTCGCCTCCGTCACCCTCGACGACTTCCGCGTGCGCGTCTGGACCTCGTCCCAAACCCCCACCTGGCTCGCGCGCCTCCGCTACAACGTCATCTCCACCGTCCTGCGCGGGGAGCACCTGCGCGTCGGATGCCTGCGGACGCAGATGAAGTTTGCCTCGCCCGCGGGGCAGCCCGACCGCGAGTTCGGGCGCGAGTTCAAGGCGCCGACGCTGCCTGGGCTTGGGAGGATGGAGATGCGCACGGCGGTGATGGCGCGCGGGTGGCATTTGAAGAATTGGCAGAGTCGGTTGTATATCTTCGAGACGGTGGATATGGTCTGGAGGACGGGGCTGGACGCGGAGTGGAGCTCGCTGGCGCTTGTGGCGCAGAGCTGCCATTGGCTGAGTACGCGGGATGCGTATAGAGGACGAGGATGGAGGTATGCTCTTTTCCGTTGACTTCAGTTCGGGCTCATGCTTACTACACCTCTCAGACCCCTCCTACAATGGACGCTCCTGCTGCCCTTGCAGCTATACAATTCACCAACGTCTGCCATGGACCTGTCCATCACACGCATGGACATCCTCTTCGACCAGTTCCACCTCCGCGACGCCGAACTCATTCACCAGACGGAAGACTGGGTGCGGACGGTGAACTCGGACGACTTGGGGCTGGGTACGTATCTATGGGACTCGGTAGCACGCATCGCTACGAGGTTGATTACTTGACGTTTGTTCCATCACATACTGTGTTTGTTCCCTCACATACTTTTGTTTGTTGTATTACCTTCATCATCATGTAGCCACAGACGATACACACTTAGCATAGCATTGTACCTTGCACGATCGGATACATAACGAACACACACGCATTGGACCGCTCATGTTTACCATCATTTCGATTCGACGCGCGCCACGTCTGTTGACCTCTATTTACACCCATGGGTCCACCCCTCGGCCGCTCGGCCGACATATCCGCGCATCGCCGCGGCGATGCGCGCGTCTGAACAGTGACCCAGAGCAGTCAAGTCATGTCGGCCGCTAACCCTCTCCTTCGTACCGTCGCGTTCGCTGGCTGTCGTCGTTCTCCCTTGCTGTCATCAATTCGTTTGAGATCTTCGACCCGACTAGCTGCCACAACTCGACCAGCATTTGCTCTTCCTCGACTAGCCTTCACTACTTCTCGACTAGCAATTGCTACTTCATTCACACGCAAAATGTCCTCCTCCACCCCCGTCAAGACGCACCCCTCGCTTTCTATCGTGGCCACGCCGAGTGCGTATTCGTGGGCCAGAACACCTCTGGGGATGACTCTAAATCGAATGTGACTGACTTCGAACTCGTTGTGCAGACGCCCCCGCCGCCATCGGGCCGTACGCGCAGGGCGTGAAGGTTGGGATGCTTGTGTTCGCCTCGGGTTGCATCCCCCTCGACCCCGCGACGGGGCAGATTGTTGAGGGCGGGATTGAGGCGCAGGCGCATCAGGCGCTGAAGAACCTGAAGGCGGTCGTGGAGGCGTCGGGCTCGGAGCTCGGGAAGGTGGTGAAGTGCACGGTGAGTCCAGTTCAAGCGTCGTCATTCCTTGGCGACCAGGCGTTATTTCCTGGCGACCAGGCATTCCTACAAAAAATCCCTTTGTGGACGAATGAAGTGCCATAGCTAAACACGCTCTCGCCAGGTCTTCATGAAGAACATGGACGACTTTGCCGCTGTGAACGGTATTTACGCGCGCTTCTTCGGCGAGCATAAGCCTGCGCGGTCTGCCGTTGAGGTTGCTCGTCTTCCGAGGGATGTCTTGGTCGAGATTGAGGCTATTGCGAGGTAGGAATATCACAGTGTGCTCTGTCCGTTATTGTTGCTGACTCTCTTTCAGCCTCTGACTCCCCTCAAGCCTCTAGAGTTGCTGCGAGCATGTGTGAAGTAACCAATGTAAAGTCAGTGTAGTTAGACATCAGTAACCTGATCTGAATGTCGAAGCATCAGGGAGATGAGAGCCTTGATGAGGAGTGCCGTCGCAAGAGAGCAGGATGGCATGTCCAGTAAAGACATGCTTAAAACCGGCAAAAAGAGTAGTAGCCCACCGCGAGGGTCGAACTCGCAGCCTTCAGATAATCTTTCCCGCCCTCTGGACTTCGTAAGAGTCTGACGCTCTATCCGATTGAGCTAGGCGGGCGATGGAAGCACAATAGACTTGCCCTTTATGTCAGCGCCACATGTCAAGCGTCACGCGCTGCTCGTCCTTCAAACATCACACGCCCACCGGGACGGTATTCCGCACCTCTTCCTTCTGACCGTCATGAAGTCCTTCACGAGACGACTCTCCTTCCTCGCACTCGCGGGCTCTGCCCTGGCACACGGAGGACACCATGATAGTCCAGGGCCGGAGAACGGCGAGACGATACAGGAATACGCCCAACGACACGTATGTGCTAGCATGACGCGTGAACTCCGCGTACTCACAATACACTAGATGTCCAAGGAGCACCATATGTAAGCTATGTCGCGTCTGGATAGGTCCAGCCAATCTCAACCCCGCCCAGCGACTCCTTTGACCTCCCCAGTTTCTTCCAGTTGCATGATCTCGACGGGTGCGTGCTATATCCCACTTCCCCACACTGCCATCTCACACCGCACCCCCAGCGACGGCGTCTGGAACCGCGGCGAGATAGAGGCCATCTACGGCGTGCACCACGTCTACTCGCAGAAGAAGTCCAAGGACGACGTCGAGCACCAGAAGAAGGCGGACACCATCGTCGAGACCGTACTGGCGAAGATGGACAAGAACAAGGATGGGGAGATCGCGCTGGAGGAGTTTGTGCTCGTCGGGCTGGACGGGCTGCCGAACTTTGATAACTTGGGCGCGGAGGGGCACCATTACGACGTGGAGAGCGGTGCGCTACGTGTTTGGTTGTGCGGGCGCTTGCTGACGTTGTTTGCTAGAGTTCTTCCTGCATCATGAAGGTGTGTAGCGCTCAAGCTCCCTTGTCATTGTGCGACCGTATTCCATGGCACTTATCAGCAACCTCCAACCTACTTCCTCGTCACCTCCCATACCACCCGCTCCACCACATACTAACAAACCCCAGAGGAATTCCACTCCACGCCCGAGACCCAAACCGACGAGTCCTACGTGCACGCCGAGGACATCGAGCACTTCCGCCACCACGAAGAGATCGAGCGCAAGGAGGCCGAGAAAGAAGCCAAGTACCAGGGCATCTCCGTCGACGAGGCGCTCGCGCAGCACGACCCCGACCAGCAGCCCCCGCCGCCCAAGGTCAACCGCGTGCCGCCGCCCGAGAAGCAGGACCCCGCGGTGCGGTTCGCGAACGCGAAGGGCGAGGCGGACCGGCTGGGCGAGTGGGGCGCGGGCGACGAGGGGTACAAGCCGCCGGTGAACCCGAGCGAGAAGATGAGGAAAAACTTGCCGTATAAGGTGCGTTGGGGTACTGGTGTGTGGTGGGTGTATGGATTATGAGGCTAATATGCAGTTCCAGTACAAGTTCCGTCGCAGCTGGGGCGATTTCTGATGGGCTTGGCAAGTCTCTTGCGCTGGACGCTGCAGCCTGCTCGATGGCAAGGCGGGACGAGGATGACGACGGGGACGTGCTCGGGATTTACGCATACGTTGATGACCTTCCTACTCATGTTGTATGCGCGTTCATTTGGATTGGCCGTGGGGCACATGTCTTATTCCGTGTAAATTATGCTCTGCGAGGTGGGAAAGTGTCCATGTCTAATCACCAAGACCCAAGTGAGGTCAGGTTTGCAGAGAGATGCGATACTAGGCTACATGAAGATGAGTAAACAACGAACAGGGGGTGCAACGAAGCCAAACGCCGCTGGTATATCACCACTACTGACTCCTACTTGACAACAAGTCCGCCTCATTGAGTGCCGTGCCCGTCAAACATATCCTCCATCAGGCTCTTCTGCACAGCCTCCCAGTCGATGGCGCCGTTGCTCGCATAGAGGCTCTCATACGACGCCATCGACACGTTTGAGAAGAAAGGCACCAAGTCGCGCACGCTTTCGATTTGCCGTATGTTGGCGAGGAATGGGCGTCGTAGAGGGCGGGAGGCATTGAAGGATGTGACGCCGGCGGGGCTGAAGAAACCGTTGCCGACGGAACCTGTTGTCGCGGCAGGTAGTGCGCCTGCGATCTCAGCGAGTTGGTCCATCATGGCTTCGGGGAAAGCGTCGTCGGGTCGGTAGACAGCGTCGACGGTGTCCGTGATGAACATCCATTCGTGGCTGGGATGCAGGTCAGCACGATAGTGCCAGCACCGAATGAGAAGACCCACATCTGGAACTCTTCCGTTTGCAAGGTGACGAGCAGATCGAGGCACTTGCAAGCGGCGAGGAGCAATGGTAGGTCGTCCGAACCGTCAGGTGGCAAGTTGAGCATCACTGACTCGAACAACCGGTACTGCGTGGCGAAGTGAGCATTGCGAACGCCATACGCTGTGCACACGTTGACTCACCAACTCGGTTAGCAGTACGGGCCAGAAGCTCGTCAAGTTGTGAGGCGACAGCCTGCACAACAAGACCCGGACGCAGAGGTACACTTCGCTCTGCACTATGGGCGCTGTTACGTTCTTGAGCGTCTCGACGAGCTTCTCCTGTATGGTTGGCAGCTGCGTGATGAAGCCGTTCTTGTCACCACAGAAGAGAGCGAAGGATAGTCGGCGCAGCTGTAGCGAGCGCAACAAGAGCTCGTACTCCTTGTTCGTAAAGATGTTCGCGGATGGTGCGACAGCGAGCTTGGCTGTAAGATGTTGTCAGTGATTGTATGAACCGTGAACGACGATGGAACTCACACAACAGCTCTGGGAACGCCGCCTTGTCTGAGTGGAAGAGCGACTTGACGATAGGCTTCCACTTCTCCGCTGTCTCGACCGAGGAGCTGAAGAAGCGATTGTCGTTGAACAGCTCCACAACCGGTGCGCGCCATAGCTTGAGTGCAGCTGGGATGTGCGACATTTCTTGTATGATCGCGATGATGGGGTCCTCGACTTCCATAGGCCTGGTGCTGTCAATGACTCGTGACCCATCTCCCCTTCGGCCGTACAAGACAAACAGACCTTGCTCTTCCCTTTGTGGCCGGGCTGACGATGTAGTACGTGATATTGTTGCAAGCACTGACGACCTTGTCGTTGTCCAGCAGATACCGGCGAAGGTTAGGAAGAGCGGTCGATGCGAGATATTGAGTGATCTTTCAAAAGAATGAGCGTCTGAAGGCAGGTACGAAGGCGTAGATATACCTCTACAATAAGCTCGTTAGGCGCTGTCACTTTGGTCATCTCATTGTTCAATGAAACTGTGCTAGCATTGGCTTTTTCGTCGATCTTCGCGTCTACTTAAAGTTAGTTATGGGTACCAGTGAGTGGGATACTGAGCGCATACCAGGTCGAGGTGACTCCCTGCCCGCGGTGCCCAAAGTGTCCTTCGTCGATCGCCGTATCCAGGAGCCCGAGTCGTACGAGCGGCCGACGTACATGACATTCGAGTCCAAGAGCTTGCCCAAGCAGTCTTGCAGCTCTTTGCGAACGCGGCGATCTTCCATCGCGGTCGTTTGCGTGAGCTTGTCCGCAAGTACCGTGATACACCTTGTACAGCTCGTCAGAATCGAGTGTCGAACTGAGGAGGATGCATACCTAAGGCCAGGGTAATGTTGAGGCTTGAACTCCTTGGAGCTACCCGTGATGTCCTTGACGAGCTGAACGTAGCGACCCCAAACCTGCAGCACCAGAGGACCTTCTAATCGTTCTAGGTACTGTTCGAGGAACTTGAATAAGACAGCGTCGGTACTAGGATTCATGAGCAAGCATGTCCGTTAGGATGGGAGAGCACTCACACCGCAGGGTTGCTCGCGGCTCTCCTTGCTTTGTCCGAAGCCATCGTGACGCGCGTAGCTATGCTATCGCAGATCATAGACACTACATTCTGTGCGCTAGTAAACAGGACGTCGACGAGCTCCATCGTGGGATCATCCGTTTCCTGAGCAGATGTTAGCCTCAGACGATGACAACACGGTCCTCAACTCACTCGTTCCCGCATCCAGCATTCGACAATCGACTCGAAGACCTCAACAGGGTAAACGCGGTACAGATGCTCTAGCACGCGTCGACAACGTAATCTTGTGCGAGTGTAGATGAGGGAGAGCGAGTCATCTGTCGACGATGGATGCTCAGGTTGCGACCAGACGAAGTTTGACCACAACTGATGAAGAACGCGAACTGCCTCGCGAAGGGCACGGTAGCCAGGTGATTGCGTCTGGATTATGCATGAGCGGGGGAACATGGGAGCGAACATTGATATACTGACCGTGAGCTGCTCGTCTGCACCAGCGTTCGCTGAATCCGAGCTGAAGACGCCAGAGACATAACCCAGAAGACCGCCGCCACTCTCCTGTGTCGGCTTCTCCGGCGACATCCCATCGTCCTCTGCTGAGTTGGGTTCCGACATGTAGGCCAAGCTCAGGAGCACCAAGCGCTCCAGTCCGTTCAGCAGCATGACGATTTCGGCGTCCGTCGACGAAGACAAGGCGTCAAAGGCGAAGTTCTTTCCCCTCGCAGCAGCATCCAGAACGTCGCGTATAGATCCGCTGAGTTGTCGGCACAGGCATTCGTTCAAAGGGTTGACGACAACTTGCAGCGCCGGCTGAAAAGCCGGCACCGCCATCAAGATGAAGTCGAGCCAATGCTGGAGGATAGGGCGATTGCTTGGCATGCTAATGCCGTCAACTAGCGTTTGGATGAACAGCGGGTTGACGGAATAGGCCGCGGTTTCCTCAGACTCCGTATGGCTCATCGCAGACATGCTTGCGTTGTAGTCCGTTCCGCGGCTGTGACCTTGTACTATCGATGGCGCTTTTCTAGGTTGCACGGGAGTGATTGCTGCAGAAACCAACGAATGAAGAAGATGCAATAGTTTGTTTTGCAAGTCGAGCCGGGAGGCATGCACGCAGAAGAACAACTTTCCAATGACGGCGGCCTCGACCACGCCAACAAACAAGGGGTCGATATCGCCTCTGGAAATGATGCCTTGTAGGAGATCCACGGCGGTCGACTGTATGGCAACGTTGAAGGTCTGCATCGATGGTATGAGGGACTTCTTGGGCTCCGCTTGCAATAGTCGCAGGAAGTTCTCGATAAGCACATCAGCGTACGAGGTATCCGCGTCACCCCCGCTCTTCTCCAGTCTTGCAATCAAGTCCGCATTAGGCGTACGCCTGACCGGCGTCGTCCGCACCGTCTTCGCGAAGCCTTGGCCTCCGAAGCGCATGACGCCGAGCAGGAGGTCGAGGAGATGCTGGATGTACCGCTGGTCGAAGGGCCGCTCGTACATGAAGCTTTGCAGCTCCTTTCCGTGGATCTTCGTCAGCGACGGGCTGCGACGGATGCCTGGGTCCAGAATATCGAACAGTATGGGATCGAGTACGCGCAGATACGACTTGAGGCTACAGCGCATCCACGTCTCGCCGATTCGCCGAAGGGAGGGGTCGTCGCTTTTGAGCGTCTCGAGGACGATCATCATGGGCACCTTGAAGCGGAATCCGGGTAGCAGGGAGTCGTCTATGCCATATTGTTAGAAAGAAAAGTGCTAGTACGGCATATACAACTTACCAGTCAAGCGCCATAGTATTCCGAAGGCTTCGTACGCCTCCTGCACATTCCTGTTTTGAGGCGAAGTCATCGTTTGCGCGATGATGGACTCGATGTGCGACCCAGGCGCGATCTCGTCGAGCGCCCAGATGAGGCTGACAGTCCGAACATGGTAAACCGCGCAATCGTTTCGCAGGTAGCGCAGCAGCTTCGACATCAGCTTGAACATGACTGGGCGCGAGTCGATGTTGATAGTGGGCTCCAATGTCTGCGCATGGCACAGCGACGCAATCAGGGTGACCGTCCGGTCGACTATGGTGAAGTTCGCTGACTGTAAGGAAGGTTAGTCGAGGTGCAGGGCATCGCAGGGTAGACCTAATGTCCCACCTCTTGCTCGAGGACGTGCAAGGCCACAGAAAGCCATTCGCCCGGGTTCCACGAAACCTTTGTCGGCCCAGAGAGGAACTCGAGGAGCTCGTCCAACATGAGCAGCATCCGCGAATATACCTCACGCGCCACCTCCGACGACGCCGATTTGGCCAAGTGCTCAGTCAGTGCCGTGAAGCTACCGAACACCGATGCGAACGGTGAGATGAACTCTGCTAATGTTTCGGGAACAGTGAACGCCGCTTGGGTGCCGTAGAAGGTGCATGCGTAGGTATATGGGCGTTCCGTAACGCTCGCTTCTTGCATAGTGTCGCCTAACTCAGGCCGGCTCAACAAGGAATTATGCGCAATATGCTGCATCATTTCTTCAAGGAGAAGCATTGCTTCGCGTACTGCCGGGGACGACGCCTTGCTGTGGTGCTCTTGCAGGTGTATCTGTAGCATCGTTAGCGCGACTTTTGGCCGACATATAAATCCGGCGTACATGTATAACGTCGACGATCGCGGCAAAGAAAATCGGCAAATGAATTCTTTGCATCTCCTCGTCCTGCGCGAACGACTTCAGGACGAAGACGGTGAGTTGAATGGCCTCAGTTTTCTTGCCGTCCCCGATTATCTCGGACGTGATGCTACCCAGTAGTTGCTTGCACAGAATCTGAGGCTCGACAGCCTCGTACAGCGTGCTTGCTGTCATGGCAATCTAAGGACGGCGTCAGCAAGCATTCCCAGAAACTGAACTGCATACTCACGTCACTCGACGGGTCGTGCGAGGCTTGCATCAACCGCTTCAGGTCCAGAAGAGCATCGTAGACGAGCGTCTCCGTAAGCGGCGCGCCGACCTCCCATTTGTCCAAGAGCGAGATGAAAATCTTGAATGGGCGTGACTCTGGGTATTCGCCAGAGGGCGCATCCATATCTTCTTTCAGCGTCTGTCGCAACAGCCCAAGCGCATGCTCCTTGTAGTGTGCAATCTGCGTCTCACTCTTCTCGTCCGAACCCAGAAGCCACGTATACAGCCTTCGGTTCAGAGCAAGGTCCCGACGCAGGACTACGGATACGGCCGCGCGCATGAGGATCGCTCGGTCTGCGGGCTGCGCGCGCGTAACGGCGACAGAGTCAATCTTCATGGACTGTAGCAGCAGGTCGAGGGCACCGCGGCGGACGAGGAGGTTGTCGTCTTCCAGCGCAGCGGCGAAAGCGCGAATCATCAGCCCTATATCACGACCAACGACGTGTGTCATGTCTTCCTGGGTATCGAATTTAGGGAGGCGGCGTGCGAGGAAGTTGAGAGACGTCCCGCGGGATGCGGGAGACGTGAGCATGACGAGCCATATGTTCTGAAAGAAGAATGAGGGGGAGACGGTCCCGGAGAGGCGATCAAGAAGGCTGATGACCTGCAAGACGTAAGTTCAGTGAGACGGATATGCGAGTATGGACGCACCTTCTCGAAGAACTCGCCTGTCTCCTCTTCCAAGCCAGGGAGGAGGGCTAAGATGAAGGATTTCGTGACGGGGCGAAGCGCGCCTTGAAGGGGGAGATAATGCACATCATAGAGGTTCAATAGTGTGGGCTACGCGATGATTAGCGGATGAATATAGGAGCAGGACTAGGCGCTTTACCTTGACTGAAGTTGCGGCGTATTCGAAGAAGGGGAACAAGCCCATGGACCAGAGAGGTAGATCGCGCCTCAGACCTTCAGACTGGGCATTCATTCAGTACGCTGCTTGCAGTATCTCCCTAGCACTCACTCCTAATACAGCCAGTATATGCGAATACACGTCCAGCGCGCGTTGGTGTACACCATTTGGGAGGGCGGGATTCAAACATTGCGCCAGACGCTTCGCCACGATCACCTTGCGGGGGATCTCCTTGAACTGGTTGTACGTTTGGAAGGTCTACGTATCCAGTTGGTCATCGTTCATGACAAAGGGTATAGCGACGCACCTTGAGCAGTTGCTTCAAGAACGCAATGCAGTCTGCCCACTCGTGCACATTATCGAATGAGTTCAGGCACTTGTCGACCTGCTGTGTGTACTTCTTGTACTTCGGGTCCGTCGCGAACGCCTGCTGCGCGACAACTGGGGTGAAGGGCATATTATTTGTGTGGACGCATTCGAGGATATGGATAGCGCTCGTCAGCACGCGGATGGGAATAATCAGTGTCAGGAGAAGACGGACCGCGCTCAGTCGTTCGCGCGGTCACCCACGCGGACCGCGTGCTGGCAGCGCCGGAGCCCGCGCCCACGACTTCCGAGAGCGTTGGGCCGGCTGACATGGAGGGAGGAGACAAGGAGGCCGCCATCGTCCGGCTCGGTGGCGACGCGCTGCGCTGTCTATGCCACGTGCGATGACTGTATTGTACAGGGACAGCCTTTACAGTCAAACTGCCAACTGGTGCGGGCGCGTATGTCTAGTTCTATGATCGCAGCAACCCGGCAGTACAGCGCAAGTGCAGTACAAGTATCGCAATGAGTCCGTGCAAAGTTCACGCAAGTATTATGTCCGTCCGTCAAACGAGCAGCTCACTCTCCCAAGAACCATCCCTAGACCTCCAGAACCGCGTTCTCCGAGTCGAAGGCCATTCCTCCATCTCCAGGACCTCGACCTCAGCGGGGTCAATGACCACCAAGCCCATGTTAGACTGCGCAGCGTGTTCTTCAACCTCCGAGCTATCCTCCAAACTGCTCGCCTCCTCCGCGGGGATCGACGAGCCAGGGAGGCGACGAGAGGCGAAGGACTTCCGCTGCCTTGCGTCCAGGCTGTGGTAGACCTCCTCTCTGAGCTTTTCCCAGTCAAATTCTTCGTCGGCCAGCGCCCGCAGACCACTGTTCGCCTCGGGTCGACGTATAGCGAACGCATAGTGCGGATATAGCGTGTCTTGGGGTGTGGGAAGGATTGCAACTGTCCCGGCGATATGATACTGCTCTCCTGCATCGGGGAGGTGCCAGCTGAGTCGAATTCTGGGGTGCGCCAGCAGATGTGCGAGCTTCGGGGTCCGCATGTCGACTGGAGCGACCAAGACAGGGTGCGAGGGATAAGTTGCGGCAGAGACGAAGGAATGGAAGAAGAAAGAGCGAATGTACGGCCTGCTGGGGTCCGAGGCATCTAAGGAGGAGAGCTGCAGCATCCTGTTCGCCACGCTGGGAGATTTGCTGAGCGTATGGGCGATCGAGGTCTTCCACTGGGGTGCCTCCATGGTGGCGAGGTCGGATGCTCTCTGCTCTATCACCCCCTGCCCCGTACTATGGCCAACTACTCACGGCGTCGTGGTAGGGGGTTGTAGGTAAAGACAGACCAGGATTCGATGAATCGCCAGGATTTCATATAGCGCTAGCGCCGGTTAGTGTGCGCCTCGCCATAGATAAGTACCAACCAGTGACCCCAGCCACGGCGAAGACACAGACATCGAACAGAGTTGTCGCCCCAGAGTCCGAGATAGGCCCTTGAGCGGAGGGGAACGCATTCCAGCGACATGTCGGTGAACAAATGTGGTTTGGTGCCAACCAGCAACGTTGACCTCGTACTTTTCGGCTTCTACCAGTTTACTCGGTTTCCAACCGCTTTTCCGTTCCAGGATGCCGAAGTCTGGCAGGAGAAGAGAACATATGGCGTCTGTTACAGATCTAGAGCTGTCGTAGCTTGAATAAGCACAGAATGGGCCAAGGAAAAGTCCGAAATCGAATGAACGGAAGCCACATCTCCGCTTCCTCGAATTCCCGCGAGCTGTCAGCACCGCTCACAACTTGCCTCTGCACATCATGGACGCCCCGACAATTTCCACGCTCCGTGAGGAGCAGACGCCTCCGCCCCCAACCCCGTCGTCAGGAGCGTCGCGCGGGGGTCCCACCCGCATTAGGCTGCTCATGAAGGACGAGGGCGCACCCGAAGTGAAAAAGGAACAGGGCAGCGACGTGGAGGACGAAGAGGAGGACCAAATGATAGATGAACTTGCGGACGACGACGAGCCCATGGCACCCGTTCCGGCGGCGGCGTCTGCTTCGGCCAAGCGCAAGGCGCCAGCCAAACCTAAGGCGCCACGGAAGGATACTAGCAAGGAAAAGATTGTCATTCCGCCAGGTGTGTACTCCATGAGCCTTCGCGTCGCAGACTGACCTGATAATTGCTGCAGTTCCTCAACCTATCGAACCTCCTGTCGTTCAGACCCCTCCAGTGGAAGTCCCTCCCCCAATTCCCATGCACGAGTCCCCACCCAAAACTGTCCCCGCCAAACGCAAGCCTGCTGCCAAGAAGCCGGCTGCAGCGAATGGGAAGACCAAGGCAAAGCGAGCCAGGTACGTCGACCTTTGCCCGATTCGACAAGACCAACCGCTTATTCTTCCAAAGGACGTCCAAAGCGGCTTCGCACAGAGGAGACGACACAGACCGCGCAAGCGAAGGTGACTTTACTGCAACCCTTCTTGCTCTTACGCTGACATGCTTTAGCTGGGTATACCGCAACCGCCGCCTCCTCTCCCGGGAACACCATGTACTCTGGCCACACTCCCGAACCCGACTATGTCCCCACGCTGAGCCACCCCCACACCATGTCCGCGCCGCCTCAGCCGATACCCCACCAGCATCCGATCCACCCGCCAGTACCACCCGAGACCGTCGAACCTTTGGGCCCCATACCCATATATCCACTCCCTACCAAGCCGTTCCCCGTCATGCCCCCGCCAAAGATGGGCTCTGGCTTCGCGCCCGTCATTCCTCTGGACAAGACGTCACGCAAGGTGCGCCACTGGCGTATCGCTCAACGCGAGATCAAAGGCATTGCGGGAGGGCGCTGGTTCGCACGAGCTTGGACCGGCGAGAAGCGATCCGAGCTCGCAGACAAGCCCGCGCCAGCTGCAGGCTCTGCGTCCGTATCTGCAGCGCAGACTCGCGCCGGGTCTCAGGCGCGCGGAGCTGGGGCCTCGCTGTCGCGTTCTAGCACCAGCGCGTCTGCGCCACTTCCCATGCCTATGCCTATGCACCTTCCCGTGCCCGGGTTCATGGCGACAATCCCCGCGACCTCGTTGGCTGCATCGGTGTCTACGTCTGTCTCGCGCTCGTCGTCGGCAGTTCCCGAGGGCTCTGCATCGACGTCTACGGCGCTGACCATGACACGGCAGCCGTCGAAGATGCGTATCGCGCAGATGGCGCCTGGGTCGGAGCGGAGCCCCTCTTCGTCGGTGCCTCCCCCGGATCAAGATGCGGAGATGACTGCAGCGTAAATGCCGAATATGTCTTCTCGTCGCTCTCCCACACATCCTGCACTCTTTCACCGAAATTCAACTTGCCGTCCCTTCCTTTGCTTCCGGTCAACCACTTACTTTGTGCGCCATACAAGGTCCGAGATGCGCCAGTACGGTCTCTCCCTTCTCTCATGTACCACTGGGACATATACCGACGTTTGTATGCGCTTCCGTAGCTGATCTATACGAACCCATGTTGTCTTGTCTGTCACTTGCGCGAGTGTTAGGCGTATGGGGACGCCTAAGAGAGGGCCGACGCCTTATTCGTCGACTACCCAATTGGGGTTCTACGAAGCTGCCATCTGACCTTGACTGTA
The DNA here is from genome assembly GCF_000143185.2 of Schizophyllum commune H4-8. NCBI lineage: Eukaryota > Fungi > Basidiomycota > Agaricomycetes > Agaricales > Schizophyllaceae > Schizophyllum > Schizophyllum commune. Next base: position 3,511,912 of record NW_026089539.1, on the reverse strand, counting down.
CCCAGCCCGGAGGATTATCGGCCCAACATCGCGCACTCACTCTCGCCCTCAGAACTCGACGCGCCCATCCCAGCCGACTATATAACCAACCAAGTCGCGTTTCTCCGGGGTTGCTTCATACCACCATGAGCAAAGCATCGATCACTCGCCCCCTCACCGACTGGTCCTTTACGCAGGTTGGCGGTGGAGAGGGAACGAAGGACGGAGAATGGTTGCAATGCTCGCAGTTTCCAACGACGGTTCATGTAGAGCTACTCAAGCTCAAGCGTATCCCGGATCCTGTGAGTGCTTGCAGTATATCGCACGATCAAAAACTTATCGGGCTGCGTCAGTTCCTTGGATTGCATGAATGGGACGTGCAATGTCGGTATAAAGTCACAGTATCAAAGGTCTGTACTCAACGATTATAGGGATCGGCGAGACGCAATGGTCATTCAAGACCAACTTCTCGGTCTCCAAAGACGAGTTATCCCCGTCCAACGTAGACTTGGTCTTCGATGGGCTTGATACCTTCGTGAACGTCTCCTTGGTATGCTAAACTCATCTATCACCATCTCGAACGCATGCTCATGCATTAGCCAGAACGGAGAGCACATTCTAAAGTAAGTCGCCTTCGTTCTGCGCGCTTCTTATCTCTGACTGAGATTCAGAGCGAACAACCAATTCCTATCTCACCGAGTTCCCGTCAAGTCGCTGCTGAAGCAGGGCGATAATGAGCTCGTCCTCACTTTTGACAGCGCATTTGTCCATGGGCGTGAGCTCGAGAAGAAGCACGGCAAGCTCGGTCTTTGGAATGGCGACTCCAGCCGCCTGCATGTCCGCAAGGCGCAATACAAGTACGTGCACGCCCTGCCATCACTTATCAACCCCCGGATATCCCTCCTTTCTATCGTGTCGCTGTCTATGACGCTGACATTGTTGTGGCAGCTATGGCTGGGACTGGGGTCCAGTTCTCATGACTGTCGGTCCATGGAAGCCCATCAGCATCCATACCTACGAAGCTCGCATCGCCGACCTCGACATCCGATCCCGAGTCGAGCAGGACTTCTCCGTGAAGATGCCTGTATCATTCACAGTCGCCAACTTCACCTTTCCTCTCACCGCGAAGATCGCCTTGAAGGACCCGTCTGGCAAGATCGTCTCCTGGGCGAACCTCCCTGTGCAGTCTGAAACCCGCCAGGCCGACTTGTCATTCGCAGCGGGCAAGCTGGAGCTGTGGTATCCGGTGGGATATGGCGCGCAGCCGCTGTACACCTTCGAACTACAGCTTCTGGACGAGAACAACGACGTGCTGGATAGCAAGGAGCAGCGCGTCGCTTTCCGCCGCGTCCAGGTCGTGCAGGAGAAGCTCGTGGACCAGCCAGGGTTGACGTTCTTGTTCGAGATCAACAACATACGGATATTCTGTGGAGGTGCGTGCAAAGTAGTTTGCTATATCGACTCGCGCTCACAATTGTCAGGCTCCAATTGGATCCCTGCCGATTCCTTCCTGACGACGTACGTTGGTCCTTTGCCTTTCGCCAAGCTATAAACCAGTCAACATTAATCAGGATCACGCCCGATCGCTACAAGGCATGGTTGAAGCTGCTCATTGAAGGCAATCAGAATATGATTCGAGTATGGGGCGGCGGTGTCTACGAGGCAGACGTCTTCTATGACACATGCGATGGTCAGTACCATCGTTCCTTCTGTACTTTTCTGTTTTGACACGGCCGCAGAGCTTGGCAGTAAGCTTCTTCTCAGCTCAGAAATGCCCTCGTCTCACTCGTGCCAGTCCTCGTGTGGCAGGACTTTATGTTCGGTTGCGGCCAGTACCCCGCTTATGACTCTTTCCTCGACTCTGTGCAAGAGGAAGCAGAACAGAACGTCAAGCGGCTTCGTCACCACCCATCCCTCGTCATCTTCGGTACGCAGTCCACCGTCTTTCCTGTCTTTCATTTCTGACGCAGCAATCACATAGCTGGCAACAACGAAGACTACCAAATTGCCGAGTCGATGAAGCTCGACCTCGACTACTCGGACGAAACGTCAGACTTCCGCGAGACCAACTTCCCGGCACGCTATATCTACGAGCGCACATTGCCCTCGGTTGTAGAAAGGCTGTCGGACGTCTACTACCATCGATCTTCGCCTTACAGTGGACAGGGCAAGCCTACGACGGACAAGACGCTCGGTGATCTGCACCAGTGTAAGTCGACAAGCGTTCGTCTCGCGTCGCGTATATCAACTACTTCTCAGGGAACGTCTGGCACGGCACCCAGGAGCCCTGGCACAACTGGGACATCCTCGCTGGTCGCTTCGTGTCTGAGTTTGGCATGTAAGCAGCACACTTCAGCAGAGAAGACCCTCTTGTTAACGTGCACTGTAGGGAGGGATATCCGAACATTCGCACCGTGGACTATTGGCTTGGTGGGGACGTGTCGGAGCGTCACCCTCAGTCCAGAGTCGTCGCCAACCACAATAAGGCGGACGGCTACGAGCGCCGACTGGAGCTCTACCTGGTTGAGAACTTCAAGCATGCGTTCGATATGGACAGGTAGCACCAAAATTCCTCTCCAGAGTATGTCGCTGACGCGTACTGTTCACAGCTACGTCTACTACACTCAGATCATGCAGGCTGAGACGCTTGCGTCCGCGTACCGGCTGTGGAGGCGCAACTGGAAAGGCCCCGGTCGCCAGTACACTTCCGGCGCGCTCGTCTGGCAAATCAACGACTGCTGGCCGACCTGCTCCTGGGCCATCGTCGACTACTTCCTCCGTCCCAAGCCCGCCTACTTCACCATCGCCCGCGAGCTCCGCCCCTTCACCGTCGGCATGACCCGCAAGGAAGTTACCGCCTACAAGGACGACACGTCCGCCGCCTTCCTCACCATCACCACTGTCCTCGAGATCTGGGGCACCAACAGCACGTTGACGGAGCGGAAGGCTACGCTGGAAGTGCAAGAGTTCGACCTACAGAGCGACTGGACGGAGAAGTGGGAGAAGGAAGTAGTGCTGGCGCCCAATGCGAGTACGGAGCTGTACAAGGGCGATGTCAAAGGGCAACCCGTGCGCACTAAGAAGAGCGAGGTGCCGAAGGATATCATCGTGTCGGCGCGCCTTTTGGACGCGGACGGTACGGTTCTTAGCCGTTATGCTAACTGGTAAGGCACTACTGCCCTTCTTGGACTTCAACTCAATATTTGTTCAGGCCCGAGCCGTTCAAGTTCATCAAGTTCCCACCAGTGGAGGCGGTCGGACTGAACATTAGCGTCGCCGAGGACGGAGAGACCGTGTCCCTGTCTGTCAAGAAACCCGTCAAGGGCGTCATTCTCGACGTCGATGGAGACGACGTCAAGTGGAGTGACCAAGCGTTGGACTTGGTACCAGGCGATGCTCAACAAGTGAGAGCCGCGGGGCTGAATAGCAGGAAGATCAAAGCAAGATTCCTTGGTGACGGATCCGCGTAAACCTTCGCTGAGTGTATTTTGGATGTCTCGGAATTAGATTTGTATGATTATATGAGCTTGGACTCGTCTGCGCTTTTGCTTCTTCATGCGACGTTATTCTCGGAGGTAACACCTACCGGAAAAGGAAATGGTGGCAAATTGAGCCACGTGCCTACCGTGACCCAAAGCGCTCGTGTGGCGTGACGCCTCGCGTCAACTGTACACGAGTTTGCCGCGCTCATCAGGCTAAAGGTCGAAAGTTGAGGGCTAGGTCCATCGAGAGGTACATTGCCGACTATGCAGCGGGACCTAAACTGACAGAAATGCACCAGATGTTCGAGATACCAGAGCTCCTGCAAGCTATCTGCCGGGTTGGAGAGCTGCGCCGTCACGACATCTATCAATTCATCCAAGTGTGTCGTTTCTGGCACGATGCCGCCATATCCATGATCTGGGAGGACCTCAGCAGTCTGGTACCTCTCCTTCGCTTGCTGCCCGAGGATGCTTGGCAGCTAGAACAGAGGAAGTTGCGTTTAGGCAGAAGCATGCAAGCTTTCGTTAGTGGGCAAAACATCGAGTTTTGTGCAGTTCACTGAAGTTTTACCAGGTCTTGCGCCGTCCTCTATCTGAGGCGGACTGGGAAAAAGTACCCCAGCGCTCGTGCTTCGTCAGATATCTCACCGTTCGTGAGCTTATGGACAAGCGTATGTTGTCGGAGCAGACGCTGGAGCGTTTACTGCAGAGTCCGCCGCCGTCCGATCTCTTTCCCCACCTTCGATGCCTCAGGTTCGAGGTCGCGATGCCGACAACGCACGACAAACCCTTGCTGGCCATGCTCTTGTCACCGACAATTACCTCATTGATCGTGTCGTCGAGCGATGAGGAGCTCGTCAGTGACTATGAACCCATTGCTCGCCGCTGTCCTGACATCCGGACGCTCATCGTCAATGAGTCATCCATGGACGACATCATGGCTCCTATATCGTCGTTCGACATCGCCAACGCCATCTCAAGATGGTCGGGGCTGCAGACGATCACACTTCGTATTGGCCCATGGCATCCTAGCCTTGTGATGCAGCTCGCGCGCCTGCGCAATCTCTCTGAGCTCACACTCTGGATCCACGAGGATGACGGCGAGAACCCCAACGCCGGCGAGCCTATGTCACTAGACGAGCCTGCCTCGCGCTTCGTGTCCCTCAGGAAGCTGACGCTCGGCGGTGCACCTGTGCGCTGTGCGATTAGCTTCCTAGAACTGCTGGATGGGTCGCCTATCGAAGCTATATCCCTGGCTCCAGTCTTGCTAAAGCACTCCCTCGATAGTTTTCAGCGGCTGCTCAACCTTATGCGGGACCACTGCTCCGCAGACACGATGCGCTCGCTGCAAATCTACTTCGACAAGGAGGATGACGAGGCGCATTGGATACGCACGCCGCTGCAGATGCAGAGCATACGGGCCCTCTCACGCTTCCGTAATATGGAGGTTCTGTGTCTGCAGGCCACCTTCGGCGTCGCTCTGACAGATGCTGACTACGCCGAAGCTGTCGGCTGGTGGTCAAAGCTCACCTCCTTCAATGTCGATACCAGATCGCTGGCATTGATCACTGGCGAAGTTCCCGGCACCCCAGCTACCCTGCAGACGTTGATTCACTTTGCGCGCTCGTGCCCGTCTCTACAGACCCTCGAGCTTCCACTTCACGTGACAGATGTACCGCCGGTGGATCTGGAGCTGTATCGGATGAGGGCACGCAACCATCCTCTTCGATACTTATTTGTTGGCGATTCGCCTATCGCGGAGACGGACAATGCCGCACTACTGCTCAGCAGAATATTCCCCGCATTGGAACCCGCTGACCTGGCATACGACGACGAGCCTGAATGGAGCGAAGGGTGGCGCGATGTCTCTGAGAGCCTCCGTTTGCTCGCTCGGGTTCGAGCATTGGAAGATGCTGATCACAGTACAATGGAGGTAGATTGAGAAGGAAATAACAGCACGTGGATGTCTTGAATACAAGCAGGCGTCCAATGCCAACTTCTCCATCGAGCTACCTTTCATGACTTGTCACTTATTTGCTAACTTTTACACGGTGGTGTGACGGCGAACACGAAACTAAACTTGCCTGTTCTGGACATTCTCCGTTTTGCTTCCGTTCTTCGCGTTTCATACACTGTTTCTTATCATGAATTATACGCCTCGAAGTATGCATAATGTCCGGAAGGAAGTAATACAGCAGTCGCATTTAAGATCTGGTACTCAGGGAGCGTTAGACTCGTTGACTGGTCTACCTTGTTGGCGCGCGGTAAGAGATCCCGCTTCTTCTGAAACACAAAGCCTGCCTTTTTAGGACTTGTCATCGTCAACCACATCCCCTTTTCACTTACATTAATCATGTCGGATCAGCTTAGCTTGCAGTCGAGAATCAAGGTAAACATACTCTTCTTGACCTCGTACATAGCTCTGATGGGCGAGATAGATGCGGGATGGGCGGGGGATCCCGGTAGTTGGGTTCGGTACGCATATGGAGGTTCAGAAGGGGGGTGTACATCTAACGGTACGCAGGAACCTACGAGATGGATGGAAGAGAAGCGTACGAAGCTGTGACCGCCGCACTCGAGGTAGGTGCTCTATCTATGCGGACACGGGACCTGCGCTGACGCAACCGATTCCCCTTTAGACCGGGTACCGCCACATCGTGAGCCTTCCCATGCACCCGGCGCCGGGAGATCATATCTAACGGTCCTCTTCTCCTTGATAGGACTCTGCCGAGTGGTACGAGAACGAGCGCGAGGTCGGCCAGGCTATCCGCGACTTCTGCAAGAAGCACAACGTTCCGCGCGAGGAGATCTTCTACACCTCGAAGCTCAAGCTCAACAACGGGTACGCGGGTGTGAAGGCGGCGATCAAGCGCTCGCTCGATGCGTGCGGACTTGGGTATATCGACTTGTACCTTATCCATGGACCGATAGGCGGCCCGCAGGCGAGGAAGGAGAGCTGGCAGGCTATCTGCGATGTGCAGAAGGAGGACGGGACACTGAAGACGTGTGGGATTAGCACGTACGGCGTCAAGCATATCCGTGAGATGGAGGAGTACGGGCTACCGATGCCTGTCGTGCATCAGGTGATTGTCTCCCGAACAAGCATACTCTGAATCTCCGGCTGATCTGAAGCAGATCGACCTGCACCCGTTCCAGACGAGGCAGGCTATCGTTCACGAGTCGAAGAAGCATGGTATGACTATGGAGGTATGGCTTTATGCCTTGCATGATCGGCTCAAGTAACTCACCTTGGTTCTCGCAGGCTTGGGCTCCGCTCGTTCGCGCTATGCGCTTCGATCACTGGGCGATCAGCAGGGTGGCGAAGAAATACAATAAGTCGCCCGCGCAGGTGCTTTTGCGCTACTCTTTGCAGAAGGTATGCGCCTTCATATACGATTGGACTACTACTGAGTGTACTAGGGCTACGTTCCGCTGCCCAAGACGGTCAGCAAGGAGCGGATGGTGTCCAACGCCGACATCTTCGACTTCGAGTTGTCCGAAATCGAGATGGCGGACTTCGACGGATTGGACGAAGGTGATGGGTAGACCTTCGAGCTCAAAACTTTGACTTACTGTGTTGTTTCAGGCCTGGTCACCGACTGGGACCCGACGACGGTGCCTTAGACTAGGGGCCTACGAGTAAAATCCAGCGTACGCAATCCGTGTTCATTGAGGATACGGAAACCCCAAAATGTAGATCGTACAAAGGCAATGTAAAACAACACAGTCGATCGGGAATGACACCGCGCGCGACGAGTAATCCTCAGCTTCGAAGTACTGTAGTGCTCAAAGGTGCAGCGGGCTGCCCTCGGCTAAAGTGTACTGTGGTTCGCATCATAGGCTCGCCGCGCACGGTGCGCTAGACGAGGCAAGGCCCGCCCAACGTCTCGAGTGCGTGTATCCCCCCAGAAAAGAATAGTATCCCCCAGTAAAAACACAGACGCGGCCCACGCGCCATAAGAGCCCCCGTAAACACATAAAGCAGTCATAGACCGCTGGGGGGCCGAGGAAGAGCAACCAACGACGGAGAAAGGGGACGAGTCTCGACCGGGATGGCTCACTGGGATAACGAACCCACGTTCCGTCGTCGGCCGCGCGATCTTCTGCACCCCGCGTAGCGAGGAGCTGAAGTACGGGGCGCCGCGGATAGATGCGTGCAGTTCAGTCCGTTGGCCGCGCTGAGCATCGACACCGGCAGAACCTTCGCACCTCACGCAGCGACCCCAATGCTTGCGCACCTACGCTACAATCCCCCAGTAAACACGAGCCGAGCCCTCAGTATACCCAAAGACAGGATGGAGATCCCGTCGCAGCGAGGAGGCGAGGCCAACGGCACGGCGGATCATGAGCGTAGAGTTCAGTCTCGTTGGCCGTGCTAAGCAGCGACACCGGCAGAACCTCGCAGTTCGCACCGCAGCTGGCAGCGCTCGCGCTCCTGCGCTGAAAACCCTCAGAATACCCAAAAGCCCCCAGTAAACACAAGACAGGACCGAAGTCCAGTCGTAGCGAGGATGACCGGTCGTCAAGCGGCGAAGGGAGTGTTGAGCGAGCCTCGACGCGATGCGCAACGCGCCACCGGTATGAGGACCCCGGACCCTCGACTCGACCTTGCGAACCGCCCAACTCGCAGCCATCCTGCGCTACAGGAAGGCGCCGTGACCTCGCGGCCACGACGCCCGGTCATGCCACCCGAACAGATGACATGGCGGCGACCCCGAAGGGCCGCCGTCGGTGCCCCATCGCGGCGGCACCGTGCATGCTACCCTCGACTTGTGCTTCGTGGCTTGCGCGTCAACACCTAAGCCGAGGGTATTCCACGATGACGAGCTCCCAACGCGCCGCCGCTGGGGGTATCTTGGGTCGCCACCGCGTCATGCTGAGGGGTTACCAGCTACCCCGCGGCGCTCAGGTTGTCGGTGTCATCATCCCCAGGGTATATGTCGATGCTAGGGCAGACGTTAGATGGGCGCGGGAATGAGGGATGGGCGACGCACTCTTTCTCTGTATCCTCCTTTGTTTCTCCGTTGGCTTTTCTGTGTGCGAGAGAAGGTAAGCGGAGTGAAGATCGATAGACGCCGGCCACCCACTCTATGGATCGTATTCTTGAAGTCGGGGCTCAGGCATTTTTCAGCCTGAGTAGGTGCGGCAATGAGCAAATGGGTAAATGGACAGAGCTGTGGCGACGCACCAGTTTTGCCCTGCAGCACGCGAAATCTTTTTCTTTCATTTTCTTTGCTTGCTGTCCTCTGTCCCCTGTTGCTTGTCCCTGTCCATTGTCTTCTTCCTCAACCATTTTTTCTTTGTCGTCGTCATCATTTTTATCTGCGAGCATTGATCAATAAGCGCCGTTAGATGACGAGCGCGCCACACACCTGGTGAGCGCGAAGAACGCAGTGGCATTAGTGGCGACGATGAGGAGGAGCAAGTGGCATCACACATCTGTATCTTTTCCCTGTTTGTCGGTGCGCGTAGCACGGAAGTCGTCAGCGACAGCTGCCCATAAACAAACTAGAGACGACACTCCCCGCGGCCTCATGGGCCATGCCACAAAAGGCGCCCGGGCGTCGGTGGCGACGGCGGGCAGGCGGGCGGACTCAACTTGGCGTCCATGGTGGTGGTTGGGAAGAGAGAGCGGTAGCGAGTCACAAGCACAGGTCTGCGCCTTATGTAAGGGGCCCGAATCAGATTCAAACTCAGCGAAGCGCCGGGCCCGTGCGAAGAACAATGGGGGCCCGACCGTGGGAACACCGCAGCGGGCCCAGCGCCCCGGCTGTGATCCCATGGCCAAACGGTGTCGCCTACATTCTGGTATGCTCAGAGATGTACTGAAAGAGAAGGCCTGTATGGAGGAGAGAGGTGGCCCTCGGGCAGCCATCCATTGCCACAGCTGAAGTGCGGCGCACGGAACCAACCGAAGCCTCATGGCAGTCACGTGATATTGGCCAAAGCGGTCACATGCTGTTCTATAAACGACGTCATGGAAACCTCTGACAGGTGAAGCGCAAGATGATGATGTGTTTGCAAGTGATAGAGCCTATGTATCTACCGTAAATTCGTAAGGATCGATCGTATTAACAGCGTTAGATAGATCTTGACCATATATCTAGAAGTCAGACGCGCCGCACGTCTTATTCCATGCGCTATCGCCCCAAGAGATGGTCGTGCTGAACCCGTTTGCGGCGACAAAGGCATCGAGTGCGCAAGAGCCATACGTTCTGTCCTCTTCTGAGTCGGCGCAAGTCGACAAAGGGAATGGCGAGTCATTCAGGATGAGCCTAACTTGCGGCCCATCGAAGCTGGTCAAGGCACATGAGTTTCGGCAGCAGACAAGCGCAAACAGAGGCCACTCACGAAGACTTGCAGGAGAATTTCTCCCAAACCATCTGCGCTGCGAAGGGTACCTGGTTGGAGGTCCTCCAATTCCGTTCAGCGGGCATAGCCGTCGTTGAGAGCGGAGGAGCGTCCCTTCAGCGAATCATAAGCGGCGTGCATCACATATGGACTCATGATACGCACTTCGCCAAACCCAGCGCAGTCAAGGCAAGGTCAATCGTCGTGTCGTGGCCGAACTCCAGATATAGTGGGACAGCATCGCCGCTAGCATTCGTGAACCTGTCGATGAGCTTGTTGACATAGAGCGAGCCGATCGTCGGGCCCATGGGGTTGGGCAGGTTATAACCAAAGGCCCCAGTCATAAGCAGGTCGAGCTCGTACTCGAACTGCGCCAGCTCCTCCTCCGTGAACACGTCGCACCAGGGCGAGACCTCGTACGCGGCGTAGTCGTAGGCGCAGGCGTAGAGTGCGCCGTGCGTGTCGTCGTCGGTCAGATTGAGGCCTGGCATAAGGTCGTTCAGGCGGGAGGTGATGTTGGGGAGGTATACTGCCCCCCATTCGTCGACGGGCTGAAGAGGAGGTTAGGAATGCAGGATCGTAGTGGAGAATGAGAGGCTTACAGCAACGCCGAAGCTGGTGTACGACCAGTTCGCGCAGGTATCCATGGGGGTAATCCACGATATCGTGACCTCATCCTCGGCGATGGTCTCGAATGCAGTGTCCTGCAATGTGAACCAATCCCTGCCGAAGTACCCCATGCTGAACCACTGAGCGGACTCGATGACCTGAGAAGGGTATTGAAACGCAGGACGAGCATCCCACAATTTTTTTAACATACCCGGTCCTGATCACCGGCGAGAACTGTGGTTGCGTTCAAGTCCGGGTACTTGAGCTTGAAACTAACGAGGTGTCAGAGAAGCCCTCCGAATATTGTCATACGACGTACGCGACACCATGATTGAAGAGTTGTCTGCGTCCGGGGGCGGTGAGGTTGTCGTGCCCAAGGGAAGTAGTGTAGCCATCCTTCAGGAAGAGCATGCTCTCAGGCAAATCGGCATTTTGCCTGTAGTCCACGACGTCAGTATATGGGTTGCAAGTGAGGCAAGCGGACGCACACATAATCATAGTTCGTCGCGAGCTTCTCCGTTAGGTTCACAATGTACCCGAGCTCGGAGCTCAGCGGCCAGCGGCTGCCATGCCTGCCCATCTGTACGGAGAGGATGCATCAGCCACCAACCGATCGCGCATCGCTCACCAACGCACCAGCATGACCTGATCGACAGTGCAGTCCTCGGGCAGCGTCTCGTTCAAGCCCTCGGGCACCGGCGCTTTGTGGTAGGGTGCCAAGTTGCCGAGGTTGTTTACGTTCGCCGCCAGCGTCGCCTGAGCGAGCGCCAGACCGCTGAGAAGGACGGAGAGCATGTCGAGCACGTCGAGGAGAGCGGTGAGCGCGTTGAATTGAGCAATGGCGCGTCAGAATGTGCAGGCGCAAGAGCCTATGACCGGAGGAGGCAAGAGACGCGCGAATGCCGTCCGCCGCTATATGAACCGTCGGCGTCTGACGCGCCGCCAAATTCAGGCGCCCCTGGACATGCGGTGGCGCACGTTCCGTCGGTGCCGGCCATGTGGGACGCACTTATCGCGGTCAGATTTCTCTTTTTGGTGCTCGGCCTGTCTGGGCAGTGCGATAAGCGGGTCGCTGCACTTCTGAGTATCTTCTATGTATTCTTGTGAAGGTACAATGGTGGATTCGGCGACTACATGAGCGTTCAGAACAACGGAGGGAAAGTATGGACATTGTGACATGTCGCGTTCGTGACAGCCCTCGCGCACGTGTCCAAATTTGCTTCCGCCTGTGCCGCCATCGTTTTCCGAACCGTGACGAGTGCAGCATCCGCGTCAACCCAGGTCTGTGCTCAGACCTATGGCTGAACCGTCTTATTAATCATGGGATGAGCATAGAGCCCTCCACATGAGCAGCCCAATCCAGATCCCCGAGCTGATACAAACCATCTTTCGCGCAAGCCGGGAGGACATTAGGCCTCGGCGGGATTTATGTCACTTCGCGCGAGTCTGCAGAGCTTGGCACGACGTTGCAATCCCTCTGATATGGGAAGAGCTCTTTGACCTGGCCCACTTGCTCCAGCGACTTCCCAGAACTGCGCGGACGGTCCACGTCACAGGAGCCTACCTCGGCCGACATGGAAACATCGGCATCGCCTTTCCTACTTTTGTAAGTAGGGCACCGGAGGATTTCCATTACTGTACTCATGGAAGGTGGACAGGACATTGCTCGCCCTCTAACCAAGGAGGACTGGGCCCCGGTGCTCGAACGGTCCCGCTTCATCAAACACTTCGGCTTCACAGAATTATTGTCGGAGCCGCGCAACTATTCCCCAGCTACCATCGATGCCATACTGCAGTGTCCATATCCCCTATTTCCCAACCTGCGATGGTTGAACATCAACATCCGCAATCCAACCGAGCAGCATACCGAGCTCGTACAATCATTTTTGAGCCCCACTGTAACGGCGCTGGTCGTCCAATCTCATTCTGCCAAAATACTGGGGAACTGTAACCTGCTTGCTCGCAGATGCCCTTCTCTCCGTCGTATCCAACTGGATGTGACGAATAGCGGTGTCACTTCTGTGCCCTCCATAGAGATAGCGGACGCAGTCGCGGCGTGGTCTAGCTTGCACAGCGTGGATCTCAAGATTGATGCTTGCCATCCGAACCTTCTGCCCTCGCTCGCGCGCAGTAACAGCCTAGTTTACCTCTCTCTCTGGTTCACTGATGGCGCCGGAGGGCCCCTATCGCTCAGTGAACCCGTCACCTCCAGTTTCACGGCTCTGCAAACATTGAAGCTCCGCAACGTGTCCGTGAGCCGGGTCTGTGGCATTCTCGCCGCGCTAGACGGCTCGCCCATCGAAACAATATGCCTCGCCCCCGTCCTCCTCCACCAGTCGCAGGACAACCTCCGCCGCGTCCTCTAGTCCATCCGCGCCCACTGTTCGCCCGGAACAATGCGCGAGGTGGAGATCTACTTCGAAGGCCTCGACGCCGCCACAGTCGACGGCGACCACTGGCTCCGCGCGCCGCTCGACATGCCCACCATGCGCATCCTCTCCGGCCTCCGCGAGCTCACCTCGCTCTGGCTGGACGTGACCCTGGGCAGCGCGCTCACCGACGGCGACTACGCGGAGCTCACGCGGTGGTGGCCGCACCTCCTCGGCTTCGACGTGAGCACCATATCGATGCTGCGCCTGTCGGAGGGGCAGGAGCAGACGCCCGCCACCCTGCACACCCTCGTCCACTTCGCGGACAACTGCCCGCACCTCGAGCGCCTCTCCGTGCCGCTCAGCACCGATCTCGATCTCGACGAGGGCCCGCACATAAATCGCAAAATGTACGGCAGGCGGACGCGAAAGCACCCGCTCGTGTCCCTCGATGTGGGCGACTCTCCCTTAGAGCCTGGGTCCGAAAACGACATCGTCTTGCTCCTGTGCAGTCTCTTCCCGGGCTTGCGGGACCCCGACTTCAGCATCCTGCGCTTTGAGGGGGATGAGCCTTGGAGCGCGGGGTGGCAGGGCGTCGAGAGCAGACTGAATTTGCTCCGCCAAATGGCTCGATACGAGGATATAGAACGTCGCTTGGAGGACGGGACCTTGGTCCTCGACGATAACTGACATGCGCACGATCGATACTCTCAGAGCACGCCCTGCTAGCCTTGTCTCTTCGCTCATGCAGCAAGACGCAGACGTACTATTAGGTATTACTATATACACGATGGCAGGAAGGAGGAACCGATAGCACAGATAAACTGACAGACAACCGAAAGAGAAGGTCGAAGGGATTCAGAGATGGACGATTACATGCGAGAACAGCGACTTGTAGAATATGGGTAAGACAGAAACGAGCGAAGACGTAAGAGATACACGAAGAAAGAGAGTGAAGGGTTCCAAGTGAATGAGGGAGCGCGGGAGAGAGAGAGGAAGGCGTGCGTAGATGGGAGGCGGTCGATCAGCAGGTAGATGAAAGAAACGAAGAGCATAGCTACGGAAAGATACCAATGGAAGGATGCGCCTACTAGCCGCCCAGAGAAGGCCTGGCGGTCCAGTGCTAAGGGAATCACTCTCGTGAGGCCGTCCACCCACCGCCGACAACCTCCCGCCATCTAGAGGTCGACAATAAAGAGATGCGCGGTATCATCACCACCGTTTATACGAGTCGCATATTCCGCAGGTTGCCCTTGATGATGATGTCGCGCACCGTCGATATGATCGTCGCCGTCCGTCTCGTGTCCGTCACGGACGTGAAGTGAACTTGAAAAGGGTGCTTAGCGATGTTAGGCCAAGGCGCGACGCACAAGCACTTACTGTAGAGCTCCCGCTCTTTATTGGGTGTGTAGGTTTGGTGCAGGGCGCCGAATTTATTGCGGAAGTCTACAAGTTAGTCTATCAGTCGACGTCACCTCGGATGACTGTGAACACATACATTTCGATACTGAATCATAGTCGTTTGGTCGGTCGCCATAGGATATCATATGTTGCCCAAGTTGTACGCCTGCGTCCAGCTTCGACTGAAAAAAGGCGTCAGCACCGCTCCATCCTCCACCCGTCGTCACCCGTGCCACATATCGGTATTTCGATAGCAGCTTTGGATAGCAAGTGCCTCCAAACTCGCCTACTCACCTGCAACAAATCACACTTGTTCAAAAACAGCACCAGGTTCACATGCCCCAGCAGCTTGTTCGACACCACCGACTTCCACAGCAGCAGTGAGTCCTCCATCCGATTCACGCGCGGGTCCTCCGTCAAGACCTGGTCGAAGGCGGATATAGGCGCGAGGAAGATGATCGCGTTGACTGGGATGAACATTTAGTCAAAGTTCCTACACCATCGGGACGAAGGGGATAATCGCAGACGAGAAGAGCCATACTCACCATCCTCAAAATACGGCGCCCACGCTTGTCGTTGATTCCGCGCACCACCGACGTCGTAGATCTTCCACTGCACGCCTTTGTTGTTGCCGTTCGCTACTGAGAACGTATGCTCCACGACGCCCATTGTCTTCAACCTTGCCTTCAGAACATCGGCTGAAGCGATTGGAGTCAGCCATCGCAGTTGGCATCATCACCAACGAAGCCTCACCATCCGTCGGGATGTACTTCTTCGCCGTTATTCGTGGTATTTCGTCCAAGTAGCTGCGCCAATCAGTATTGTTTTTATCCCAGCAACACCCACTCACAATCCACTGCTCTCCTCCAACCGCAACCGCCGCTCCTGCAACCGCTGCCTCACCCGCGGATCGCGCCACAGCTCCAACATCGCCGGCGCACACGCATGCAGCGCATGCACCGGATCGTCCGGGTCCTCCCACCACCCCTCAATCTCGCCCGTGTGCGCGCTCTTCGGGCTCTTGGACCGGTTCCCCAACGCGAACGCCTTCTTCCAGTTCGTCGACGTGTGCACCGCGACCTCCTTCTGCTTCCGCCCGGACCGCGTGTCCGCGGGGGACACGGGCAGCGACTGCGCGCGGTTGTCGGGGATGACGATCGTCGGGTTGGGCCGCGCGCCGTTCGCGGGGTTGCTGGGGGCGCTGTAGGAGGGTTGGATGGGGCCGAGGTGCGTGGGCTCGTCCTCGTCCGGTGCGGAGAGCGATCGCGTGAGGCGATCTTCTAGTGCGACCAGGGGTTCTAGCCGTTGCCGGTAGGCGTCGTAGTTCGGAACCTTCGTGCCGGATGTGGCTGAAGAAGGGTTGCTCTCAGTAGACCGAACTTCCATCGAGTCATCCGCGTCCTCATCGTACGCGTCCGAGATCGCGTCCAGAATTCTGCGAGGGGTAGATTATCAGTGCTACTCTTACGCGATAGGGAAATAAGCACACGACGCACCGACGCACAGAGCGCACGAGATTGAGATAGATGACCGCGCGCCATGCGATGCGCTCTTGGTGGAAGGCGGCTGGCGAGTGAAGAAGCTGGAACTCTGCGTAGGCGGAGTGAGCACATGGCAGGGTGAATGGATAGGCGCGCGCATATAGACGCGTCGCGTGCGCGAGCTGCGTGCTGATCAGCTTCGCGCGCGCGACGCCACACGCCAGCGCGATCGGGGGAGAGGAGGTGGGAGGGGGAGAAGGAGCGCGACCGCTACTCACGCTTGAGCGTCGTGCTCTTGCCGGACTCAGACTGGCCAAGGAGCAGGACGTGGACCTCGGCGCGCGCCTTCTTGCGCTCCATGCGCTCCTGACGGAGCATCTCGTCGATGTTGTCGCTGATTTTCTTCGCGTCGCACTCGGCGCGCAGGCGGGCCGCGCGCTCCGTGGGCGACTCGTTCTCTGGCGGGAGGAGGGCTGCTGCGAGCGGGTCTGACAGCGAGCGACGGCGGTTGGGCTCGATGCGCGGTTTCGCCATGGTCGTCGTCTGCGGCGGCGGGGACGGCGCTGGGTGGGGACAGAGGGGATGGCGGGCGGAAGCAAGAAGGACGGAGGCGCCGACTCGCGCGGCAGAACGCGAAAAGCGGGCTTGACGACTCGCGTGGCGCAGTCCACGTGCGCCGACCGCTTTCCCCGAAGTTCAAGTTTCGTTGGCACGACGACGCGCCGCTCTCTTGTGCTCTCCTTCGTGCTTTCCGTGGGGGCGGTAAAGACGCTAGCTCTGACCCTTGTCCAGGTGGAAGACCTTCACACTGGCCAACTTCATTCGAAAATTTCGACAGCTACAGCGTCGGATGTTTGGTAACGGCACTTTCGGGACGGTGTTCGGTTGGCAGACTCGCCCGACGGAACCTTCCAAACGGTCATAAGCTTCCTCAGCGCTTCCGTCGGCGCTTGCCAGCTTGTGTCCGGCAGGCGACAGACCGACGTTAGAGACGCCAAGCTCGGCCCACGAGCCGGGTGGCGCGCGACTGGAACGCGAGAACAAGCTCTGCGGCGCTAGTGACCCAGACTTGCATGGAGATCGGCTGTCTATTCGCCTAATTTGTAGGTTAGCGATATTGGGCGCCCCTTCATTTTGTGCTGCGCACCGAGGGAGGCGAGACGGCGGTTTGAGGCCGTTGTGGCTTTGTTCCCCATTAGGAAGTGCTTCATGAGCGTTTATGGACATGTGTTTTATGGCCAGTGCTCGTGCGTCTTGCGTTCGCCTCACAGTCTTCGCACTGGTCAGCTAGGCATCATAATACTCTATCGTCTCCCTGCCCCCCTCCGAGACCAACGGACAGACGATCTTTGCGACTCGCACAAATTATTCTAGCTCCCTTCCAGCGCATGCGCACGCCCCGCGTACTTCTCGGGTCAATCCACAGCTAGAACTTGAGAAAATCTATCCGGCTCGAGGGACGCGTCAACAAGCTCGTCTGAGGCCCTGAGCGCGTCTTGTCGCCCTTGCGCGTGAGAAGAGTGACGACCGAGTAACCGCCGAGGCGGCGGGCGCCCTCGGCCACGCGGGAGAGATCAAGGGCCATAACGACGACGGGCGGAGGGACGGCCGTGGACCGGGGCTCTTTCCGTCGTTGGCTCGGACGACGAGCTGTGCTGTGCACCCTTCCCCCACCTTCGAGCTTAGGTCCGCGCCAACTTCTTCTACCTCAGAATGCGCCGGAGATGCTAGTCGTCTCCAGCATCGGCCGCTTCCTGCTTCTCTTCTTCACACTGCTGGCACTCGCCGCCTTTTCTTCTTCGATTCCGCTGCCTGGCGAGTCCGCGCGGTCGATGAGGCTGCCCGTCACCCGGCAGCTGCTCGCGCCCCGGCAGGGGGCAGGGCCCTCTGGCGATCCCGCGACCTCCTCCGACGCAGGTACGTGCGCGCTGCGCCCGCCGCGCTATCTCAGCTCATGCCACGACCATCAGCAGCATCAGACGGCGCGCTTGGATCGCTGCCGCCCGACGGCCCTGCTTCATCTGGCGCCCCTGCAACAGCCACAGACTCTTCAGCGTTCCCCACAGAGCCCCCTTCGTCTTCCCCTTCACCTTCGCTCGATGTAAATTCTACCCCGGCCAGCTCATCTCCATTCCCTTCCATGTCCTCTCCCTCGATCGACCCCTCGGCCCGCGTCGCAGAGTCAGATAGCGCGTCTGCGTCGTCAGATAGCGCTTCCGCGTCTGCTTCCTCCAGCCCCGCAGTCTCCGCGGCCTCCGTCTCCACGTACACAGACCAAGTCTCCGCGGCACGATCGGCCTCGACCGTTACAGACTCTGCGTTCTCGGCCACTCAGACAGACTCTGGCTTCAGCGGCAGTAGCTCATGCACGGACGCTAGCTGGTCTGCCGGGGCCTCGGACTCTGCACCGTCAGATTCAGGAGCCCCCTCTGATTTTACTGGCCCTTCAGTTCCAGCAGCTTCGTCGTCCCCTGCAGCTTCGTCCGATCCAGCGGCCTCGTCATCCCCGTCAGACCCTGCAGCCACCTCGTCAGATCCAGCCGTCACTCCCTCTGATGCAGCTGGTGTCCCCTCTGATGCAGCGAGCTCCCTTTCTGACCCCACCGCCCCATCCAGCTCTGATGCGGGCGCGTCGTTCACGTCATCCCCTGCACCCTCTTCTACTGATGCAGGATTCACCTCTGCGCCAGCAGACGGTGAATTCACGTCCTCTCCGGAACCCACATCCACCGACGCAGGCTTCACCTCCTCACCTGAGCCCACCTCTACCGATGACGGCGACGGCCGCGTCCCGCCCAGCGACATCAACACTGCGACTGGGGAGATCACAACCAGCGCAGGGGATGGAGAGCGGCGCATCCCGCCTACCGCGACGGAGGGTGGTGCGAGTGCGACGGACGGTGCAGCGGACGGCCAGCCGACGACCAGTGCGGAGGACGGCGAGCGTCGCATCCCTCCTGGGGATCAGACGGCTACGGACTCTGCGGCGGACCCCAACGCAACGCAACCACCTGACGGTGCGCGGCAAGGTGGCGATGGGTAAGTTCTCTCCTCACAAATCGTCCCATCGAGGCTGACACCACTCACAGTAACTCCAACGACGGTCAGAGACAGGGCGATAACGGCAATAACAACAACGGTAACGGTGATGGCAATGGCAACGACAACGGCAACGACTCCTCCAACGACGCTTCCACGACCTCCGACAGCAGCAGCGATGACCGCGAAGCAGAGACAACGTTCAGCTTTGGCGGCGCCGCAGGCGCGGACCCGACCGGGTCTACATCTTCTATCGACCCTGCCCCCTCGGACTCGTCTTCGTCTTCTCCTAGGTAAGCATTTCTCTTCATACCCAGAGAAAACAAGGAACTAACGCCTATTTAGCTCGACCTCCTCCCAGAAGACCGCCGCCATTGCCGGCGGCGTCGCAGGAGGCGTCGCCGTCCTCATCATCGTCGCCCTCGCCCTCCTCTACGCCCTCCGCCGCCGCCGGCGCGCCGGCTACACCCACGCCCGCACCTCCTCCTGGGGCAACGGCGGCGGCCTCGCCGCCGGCGGTGTCCTCAGCCGCGCCATCGGCTACGACAACGACCACACGCGCACCGAGTCTTACAGCTCGTCCGGCAGCAGCACGAGCTCGAACCCGCAGATGGAGGAGATCCCGAACTTCCTGCGCGGTGATAGCCCGTACAGCTCGCGGTCGGGCGCGAGTGGGCGTGGGTATGTGGGTGAGCCGTTGGTGATTCCGTATGTGCCGCCCACGATTACGAGCCCGAGTGTGGATGAGAGGAGGTTTTCGGATATGGCGCCGCCGCGGGCGATCGTGGCGTCGCCGATGGGCTCGCCAGGACCAGGTCGCTCGTCGCCTGCGCTCCGCTCGGTGTCGCCGCCGGGCCCGCCGCCCATCACTCCTCTGCCGCCCCCGCCTGCGTCCCCAGCAAGGGCGAATGGGTCTTCTGCCAAGTCCTCCCCTGCCCCTTCGGCTCAGTTCACCCCGCCCGCACCTCCCGCGCCGCAAGGTCTCAAGGGTAAACTGCAGCAGGTCCTGTCCACCAAGCCAAAGCCGCAGCTGAACCTCCTCGCCGCCGTCCCCCCTCAGCCAAGCACCTCGCAGGCACAGAACCCCTTCCTGTCCCCGCGCGACGCCGAGGACCCGTTCAAGTCGCCCGAGGATAGGCGCCCGCCCTCGCTCCCTGCGCCTTCGCCACGTCTCGACCTCTTGCACCTCTCCGGCGTGCAGGACATCGACCCCACGCAGGCGCATGCGCAGTGGAACATGGGCCCGCGCCGCCAGACCGAGCTGATCGTGCCCGAGTCGCGCCCGACGTCCAGCACGGCGCCGCACGACCGTAACAGCAGCGGCGGGCCGCCCGCGTCGCCGTCTGTGTACTCGAACTACTCGAAGTCGTCTCGGTCGCCGACTGCCCCGTCCGTCTCGGACGATCCCTTCTGGGCACCCGTACTTGACGCCAACCGCAGGCCTCTGTACCCGCAGAACCAGACGCGTTCGAGCCCCAATCCCAACCCCTTCGACGATAGCAACTCAACCGCTGGCCGGTCTAACTATAGCGGAAACTTCGGCTTCGCTGTCTGAAAGGACTATCCATATATATTGACGTGCATTCGTACCAGCCACTCTTGACTCCAGGAATTCACTGGCAGTGATAACTTATTTATGAACGGATACTGTAAATGCTAACTAAACTTTTGGGATATGAGGCCATGTATCAGCTTGGGCAAGATAACAGCAGGCCTCCCTGAGTGCGACAGATGCGGCGGCGATCTGCAAGTTCGTCAGTTCATATCTCGATGCAAAGAAGGCTGCACGTACGTTCTTGGGAAGGAATGGCTCGAAGTGGTGGCCTGGGATGTCCCAAACCTTCATGGGCGAGCCCACATGCGATTCCCATGCACCTACGATCTCCTGGTTGTCGTCTGAGCGGTCCGCGAGCCATAGGGGTACGCCCTTCGTCAGCGAAGGCGAGCTGAACCCATCACGACAGCGCAAGAAGGCCAGTCGAGGCTCCACCCGGTTCCGCGCAGGCTCGTATTCTGCCAGCAGTCGTGCGTTTCTGGCGAACTGGGCCTCAAGGAGTGGCCGCAATGTCTTTGCACCCACACCTCCATTCAATCCTATCGCCACTTCGATGACTTCCGGGGAAAGAGGAACATGCCCTGATGGACTAGGCGAGTCGATCAAGATGACGCCGCGCACGGCAACGCCCTGAGCAGCAAGTAGGCAAGCGGCCTCATAAGCGACGACACCGCCAAACGACCAACCTGACGAGCAAGGATGAAGGACATGAATATCGCGGTAAGCTGATGAACGTACCCCCAAGAATTACGGGAACAGTGAATGTCATGCCGATGAACTGGGCGTACGATGCAGCCATGTCCGTCAGCGATTGCGTCCCATTGCCTGTTGGACTCGGTATGCCCCAGATCTGACGATCCATCGGAGGCAGGCGCTCATAGTAGTCGATGAGACCGCTCCCATCGTGAATGAGGATCAAGGGATCTAGTTCGCCGGTAAAAGGTTGCTGTATCAGTCTCGGCTGCAGAGTCTCTGCGTTCGGACCCAGATTGCGCTGCGGGACACAGGTGTCCAGATACGCAGCGATCTGCCGTATTGTCCGGTGGGCGACGAAGAAGTCGACTGGGAGCTGAACGTTGCATCTGAGCTTGAAGAGGTGTCGTGCTTCGATCGACGTGAGCGAGTCTAGCCCATAGTCATGCAGGTCGGTATGATGGATAAGTCGCTCAGCAGGAATCCCTAGGACTTCGCCAATGATCGCAGCTACAGCGGCGCAGTCAGAGGTGGCGACTGCGGGCACGTTCGTCAGAGGTCGAGCTTCCAGTGGCATAGCGAGCGTCTTGTGCAGAGCCTGTAGCTTTACCTTGCGGAAGACGATGTCGGATACTTTGGCTACGAGTGTCGTGCTACCGTCCAGCAAGGCGTACGAGGTGGCGCAGGCAGTGCCATCATCGCGAACATCGATGATAGCGTACACTTGGAAGTCCTTGCCAAGCACGTCGAGCGCAGGTGCGATAACGACTTTGCCGATGTTGGTGCAGATGTAGACGTCGTCCTTGTCGCAGTTGACGTTGCAGAGAAACCCTGGGACATGGAGCATGGCGTCCAGAAAGATTGGATGAGCTGGAGCTGATGGCATCGAGTCGTCGTCGTCGATCTTCACGATTGCCACGGCAGTGAGACCGTCTGCCGCAATCCGAAGGGTCTCCACAGCCTGATATTGAGCCGAGTAGTTGACTACACGCGCAAAGAGCTTGTAAACGGACTCCTTGTCGAAGTTACGGCCGCCTGGGTCGCCTGTGATAGCCTTGAGCGAGAACCGTAGGATAGGTGAATGACGTTCGAAGGCAGCCAAGACGCGAGCAGGATCCTCGATGCGATACTCAGCGCTCGCGTGCAGAGTCTCGATGGCAAACGGCGAGGACGAGGAAACGCGCACGGTGCCTAGTTGTTGTTCCGAAGTGACGTCGACGACCACTTTCCGTTGTTCTTCGGGTTGCAGTACCAGAGCGCGCTGGAACTTGACGTCCCGGACGACGAAGACAGACGCAGAGGTGCCCTCTGACAAGGTCAGGGTCACAGCGGCGTAGATCTGTTCGAAGTAGAGTGAAGCAGGATACAATGGCCAGCTTCCAACCGTGTGTCCTTCGATCAAGGTCTTCAAGTCGCGTATGGGCACAGAGAATGTTGTTGGGCCTGCGGGACCTGCAGCTCGGCACATGTCCCGAAGCGTCGGGTGGGAGATCGAAGAAAGGCTGGACGGCACCGATATCGCGTCCTCGCGGAAAGGCACCCAATACCGATCCTTGGCGAAAGGATATGGGGGTAGGAAGGGTACGTTTCGCACGTGTGGCATGTCGGCGAAGACCGCGCGCCACCGCACAGGCGTGTTGGTCGTATATAGCTGGGATAGAGCCGCGGACATGGTTGACCACGGATCCTCCTTCCGCCTGAGCGATGCGAGACAAAGCGGCGTGGCACCACTGGTGCCAGCGCATGACCTGACCATCGGCAGCGACGTGGAGTGAGGTCCGAGCTCGATCCAAATTGCGTTCAAGTATGCAGCGCTGTGCAACAATCCGTGTATGTTGTCGTGAAATTGGACTGGCTCTCGACAGTGGCGCGAGAAGTAAGTCGAAGTGAAGGTGGTCGTATCGCCAGTCGGTACGATCGTTCCCAGGACGTTAGAGGCTATGGAAATAGAGGGCGGTTTGAGGGCAATGCCTTCGCAGACCTTGTCGAGATCGTCGACGATGGGTGTCATAGCCTGCGAATGGAACCCAAACGGCACTTCCAGCCGCACGCACGGTATTCCGCGAGCTTTCAATGTCGCTAGGAAGTCGCCAAGCAGCCGGACAGGCCCAGCGACTACGCACTCCGAGGGCCCGTTGTAGCAGGCGATGCTCAAACTGTCCGCGAAATCCAACTCGATAAGACTCTGAACGTCGATAGGCGGGTACTTGACGGCGACCATACCAGTGGTTGCGACATCGCAAGCAGTTGCCATCAGTCGAGCACGCTTGCCCACAATGTACAGCGCGTCCTCCCGTTTGAGGACTCCTGCTGCTACAAGAGCAACGTATTCACCCAGGCTACGAAGGCGTCAGCAACCACGTGAACAGGAGCCAAACAAGCACCCACCTATGCCCGACCACCGCATCAGGAACAATGCCCCACGACTTGTACATCTCCAGAAGCCCGCATTCCAGGACGAAGGTGGCGGCTTGATATGCCTCAGTTTCCGCACGAGGGGTCGTATCGTGAAGCGATCCAACGACGACATCCTTCGCGCCGGTGAGGCCCGAGCCTAAGAGTATGCGCTCGCAATCGTCGACAACGCGCCTGAAGACAGTCGACGTGCCGTATAGCTGCTTGCCCATGCCGAGGTACTGACCACCCTGGCCAGAAAACACGAAGATGGTCGGCTCCTTCGCATCGACGACGGGCCTGACCGACGCGCCCGAAAGTCGTGCGCATAGCTCCTCGCGAGAGCTCGCGTAAACAGCGAGCCGATGGTGATGGATCTGACTCCTAGCGGTCAAGGTGTACGCGATGTCGCTGAGCGAGATCGATCGGCTGGCGGGGTCACGAAGCCAGCGCAGCAGAGCGTCCCGACGTTCCTCGAGCTGTCCTTCTGTCTTAGCAGAGACGCCGAATATATGCGCCTTCCTGCCATCGACGTCCGCAGCGCCATCATCGGGCGAGACGTACTCTTCGAGTAGGAGCGTCGCGTTCGAGCCCGCGATGCCGAAGTTGTTGACGACCGCTACACGAGTCGCTCCTTCATCGACATCCCAATCCGTCGTGCGCGTACTGATCTCCATCCCGCTTCCCTCCATCGGCTCGATGCGCGGGTTGAGGATCTTCAACGAGATCTGCGGCGGCACCTTCTTGTGCTTGAACATCATGAGCACCTTCGCCACACCCGCGGCGCCCGACGCCGCCTCCAGATGCCCGATGTTCGCCTTGACAGACGTGACGCGCAGCTGTTGCCCAGTAGCGAAAACCTCACGAATGCTCTTCATCTCTGTCGGGTCGCCTGCCTGTGTGCCCGTGCCATGCGCCTCGACAACTCCGACGCGCGAGGACGACATTCCCGCCGTCGACATCAGGCGTCGGAAGAGCGCGGCCTGCGCGTCCGCGTGCGGATGCGTGATCGACGGCGCACGACCACTATGGTTGATCTCCACGCCGCGGATGATGCCTAAGATCGCGTCCTGCTCTGCGAGAGCGTCCGAAAGCTTTTTGAGAACGAACATTGCGCTGCCTTCCCCGCGACAATAGCCGTCTGCTGATACGTCGAAGGACTTACACTGGCCCGTATGACTCAGCATATGAGCGCGGTCGAGCCCAATGAACATCTGCATGAGTGTCAGAACATGCCAGGTATGACAAGGAGAAAGCGTACATCGGGACTGGTAATGATGTTCACGCCGCCAGCGAGGGCGGCGGTGCAGTCACCATTTGCAATGGCCCGGCATGCCGCGTGAATGGCTACCAAGGACGACGAGCATGCAGTATCGTATACGACAGAGGGCCCTCCGAGCTTGAGAGCGTAAGAAATACGACCACTCAGGAAGGACTGTAGCGTCCCTGGACGAGTCGTAAGCACAAAAGCCACCAAACTGCTCGAGATGGACCGACCAGAGCTATAGCAAACGTCGATTTCATGCCGCAGATTCTGGACGTAGTCATTCGTTGCAGCGCCGATGTAGCAGCCAAAGGTCTCTCGCAAAGAGGTCGGCGTAGCGTCCGGGATATATCCCGCGCTCTCGAGAGCTTCGTACGCCGTCTGAAGCAGTATCCGCTGCTGGGGGTCCATGCTGCGTGCCTCCCTAGGTGAGATGCCGAAGAAGGCTGCATCGAACTCATCCGCGCCGTCGATGAAGTTACCCATGCTGGCTCGCATCTTGCGGGTCGACGAGTTCGCGGCACCGGTGTAATTGGAGACCATGAACCGAGCTTCAGGGATCTGTGCGAAGGAGTCAGCGTTGTCGGCACAAATTGCTACCTGTTACAACGTACCGAAGAGACCATATTCATACCGTTCTCCAAGCTTGTCCAAAGCTCGTCTGGCGCACGAGCACCAGGTACGTGAACGGCCATACCGACGATGGCGATGGGTTCTTGTATAGGGTCCGGTGCTTGACCAGCGCTCTCGCAGATATCCACAAGTCGCGCTCTTTTGCCCAGACGACGCTTGATAGCGCGCGCCAGACCACCACCGGGGCCAACGTTGATAATTTCGACCTCGGATTCGGGCGGAATAGACAGCAGTTGCCGATCTACCGTCTCCAGCCAGTTGACAGGAAGTACGGTGATGGAGCGAAGGATAGCATCCATGGCGTCCTGCCGAGGGTCGTCGAGGACGTCCGAGGTCGCGGCGGAGCGTATAGGAATACGAAGAGCAGCGAAAGCAGGGAAATCGACCTCGCGAAGTCGCAGGTCTTGCAAAACTTCGTCGTGGAGGGCGGTCGCGTAGAGTGGAAAATGGTATAATGTTGACAGACCGGGGTCGTGAGTAGTGCAGTGGGAGGGTATATGGTGTTGCTTGAAGAAGAGGAGATCATCCGGATGGCCAGAAATAGTAATACACGTTGTGTCTGTGATAGCGGTGATGGAGAGCGAAGGAAGGTCCTAAGGCTCGATCAGTCAAGACACTATATTGCGACGTTGTGAGCTCACAGTGGCGCAGATCTCGAGCAGTCGGCGAGCTTTCGCGAGGGTAAGCCCGGCCACGACGAGACTCCACGGTAGAGACGGCGCGACGTCGTGCGAGGTTAGGAATTCCTGACGATAGCGATGTACACGATAACCGATCCAGAAAGCGATCTTGAAAGCGTCGACAACGTAGGTGATAAACGAGGGTATATTGCGGGCGGCGCTGAGCGCATACGCGGCAAGGATGCCAGATGAGAATGGGAGTATGACGGCGGGGCTATCGGTCGTCCGGTGTTTTGACGACTCTAGCCATTCGAGCAGAAGTAACGACTGGATGAGGCATGTTCGTGTCATGCTCAGGATGGCGTTGTGGACGTCGTTCCCAGCTGGTATAGCAAGCAGCGCATCTGCTGTCGAAAAGGCGTTCGTATGAATGTCGGGTGTATCCCAAGTGGACGTCGACAGGAGTTCCTCGCTGAATGCATCGTGACAAGCTGCGAGGAGGAGCCGGCCCGCAGACGTGCGCGCCACACCTTGTGCCCTCTGATGAAGCGAAGGAGAGTTGGCTGATGCTGCGCCTTGACCGCCGAGGATGATGAGCCGCATCATGAGTGTTGAGGAAGAGAGGCATCGACGCTGCCTTCGCCATGCCCGGCGATATACGACATGTGGTTATAACCTTTGTCGATCTGGGGTCCGAATTGACGATGCTCTCCCAACGCGACTAAGAGACGCCGGGCGGTCAGCTGAGGCAGGGATATACTTCCCGAGCTGTCGTCGGAAGAGATTGAGGGTATAAGCATACGCGACACGCTCTTGTTGCCGCCGGCTAGATACTACGATGCAGCTTTTCAACAACCGCAAATCGCGTGTCCTTAAGAGTCTAAGCAGCGTCGAGACCACGAATGAGCGCCTGATACGTCGCGCAGGATGATAGTTGGAAGCAAGGAGCGCTGAGCTTCCGAGTCGAGATTGGCGTTCTCGGCGATCCCCGGCGGGCTGACGGCCCATTGTTCCGCTCTGAGAAGCATATCGGAGGGCGGCAACTCCCGCGGGGAGCGAGGGTGATCGGCCATAAAAGAGCGGACAGGACCAGAACGAGGATAATCATTGCATGAACGTCGTTGTTTAACTCGTATCTCATTCCGCGCGCTCAGCGCATTCCTCGCAGCGTCTTCTATGCTCCTTATCTATCTTCGCTGCAAGGCGCAAGATCCCCACACCACTTTCCACCGTTTCCCAGGTTGCACTGCGCTGGTTGAGTTCATCATAAAAGATCCTTTCCAGGTTCGGAAAAACCCGCCAGAGAAGCATGGGCACGTCGAGGGTTGAGTCCACGGGAGAGTCTCCTACTGACAGGGTTTTGAGCGGGTGATTTTCATCTTGTTCGTGGTAGAGGTCGTCCGTCAGGGGTGGCGTGCAGTATACAGAGCAGGATATCTGGAGCGAGCGCAGATTGGGACATTTGAAGGCATAATGGAGAAGGGGAAGGACAGTCGCGGGCGTGATTATGTTCAACTGGTCGTCGGGCGTTTCCTCCACAATGAGCTTCGTGTTGAACATCAGCTCTTCCAGGCCTTCCCACCAGTTTGCGACCTCCTCATGATCATCATCTGTGAGCATCACACCCTCGGTAGCGTTGACAATGACCGTTGTCAAGTGGCAAAAGACGGAGAGCGGCCTGATATGGTCGAGCAAAAGCGGAGAGGCGACCATTTGCGGAAAGCTTTGTACTTCTATGACCCGCAAAGTTTCATGATCGCAGTGTTCGCTTATTGCTTGTAGTAGCTGCTGGACGCTGTCGGATGAGGTGGGAGGGGGATCTAGTGCGAATGACGCGGACTCCATTCGAGCGATACCCCATGACTGCACAAGGGTAGTGGCGAAGCCGACTGATACGCTTGCCAGACATATGCGCTGCAAAGAAGCAAAGTGCGGCCCTTCACAAGGTAAAAGAGGAACGGTTCCCTGGGTAGGGACGTCGCAGAAGGCAATGCCCAGCGTCCGGAGCGATTCGCGCTGCGAGAGGCACGCCACAAGAGCGGGGTCATAGCACACTGGCAGCTGCACCGATGTGAGGCGAGGCCAGCTATCGAGCGCCTTGACCATGTATCCGGTGTAGTCAGGGTCAAGGTATGGCCGTCGCTTCCACCTCCAGCGCTCGTTCAGCAAGTCGATGCGTTCGATGTGAGGGAAACGCTCGATGATAGTCCGCGGATCTCCTAAGATCATCGCAGGGTGCTCTGGTATGCACAGAGATGTCACGCTAGGGGAAGCAAGGATGTTGAAAAATCTCTGGTAGAGTGCCGTATCCTCCAAGTCCGTGACTCGAAGCTCTAGGCGGCGCAGGTTCGGGAGCAAGCACGACGGTGGGGGACACTGGAGGATTGCCTCAATGACAGGCTCGGTCAGCCGTATCGGTGGCTGCTTGCCAAGCTGTTGCAGGTCGCCGCCTTCGTACGACTTGACGTAGACAGATCGCTTGTACACCGGCGCCCAGTCCGCTGGTGCCAGCGCACGCGCAAACGACTATTGATGGCGCATGAGCTAGAGAAGTGGCGATTCAACAGTGCACATACGAATGCAACCCGTGGCCATGAAGCCGTATGATTGTCTGGCCTAAGGAATGCGTCTCCGGGCATCAGATGCAGCAGAGGACATAGATTCGGTATGTTCTCCCATATCACAGGAATAGCTACATCCCTCCAGTTTCTCGAAGTCAATGCCAGCTGGCAGACATCTCCCTTGCTCAGGTTGGCATCTCGACAGATCGCGGACTGGATCTCAGGGATGCGCAGCGGGTGCGTCATTTTTAAGACCGAGCGACTATGCTGTTGCCCAAGCAGGACTTGCTTCCCAGACTCGGGGAGGAGGAGCTTGAGTTTCTGGGTAGCAGATGATGGACGGGAAGAAGAAGGCAACGGACAAAGAAACGCCCCGATCAAGGCCAAAAAAGGCAGGCATTGCTACTTTGTCCCAAAGGGGGAACCTTAACGTTCAAGTTCGCCTTTGCCTGGTACTTACTGAGGTCAGGCCTTTCAGGGCACTGTAGACGTTCATCGAAGGCTTTAGTGTTTGCTTTACAGTTGTGAAAACAAGAAATTCGAATAAAAATGCAGCAAAGTAGGTATATACGAGGTCCAATACAGGGCGTATGCACACGTCCAAAATAAGGGCTCATCCACCTCACGAAGCCTCCACCGGTACAAACTTCCACGACACCAAGGGTATCCTATTCCCCCGGCATGTGAGCCCTGACGAGCCGAACTCGAAGGCATCCATGTCCACTTCCTCCTCAACGCGATTCGCTGGTGGCACAGCGTATTTCGGCGACTCCTTGCGAGCGGAGGCACCCTTGCGCTTGTTGGAGCGCTTCGGTCGTGACTCTGGAGGATGCGAGTCGGCGCCGTCGCCCTCAGGCTTCGACTCGCTCTCGCTGGTGGCTGGCTTGGGATCGCCGTTGGTGGATGGCTCTCCGACTGGATTGGTTTCGGGTAGCTCTCCAGGCTCCAACGACGCATCTTCCGTCGGTGCCGATGAGGAGTCCTCCTTCGACGCGGATTGCGGCCCATCGGCACCGTTCGTGGCCGACTGCTTCGCATCCGTGTCGGACGTGTTGGATTGTGATGAGCCGTCGACGACGAGAGCAAGGTCATATGTGCCCTGCTTCGCCGGGGTGAGGAGGTAGCGCTCCTTCGGCGTCTCCAGAATGACAGGTTGGCGCGACTCTTCGCTGCTCTCGTCACCATTGGACGAAGACACAGGCAGGTGCGCCATGTTCACGTCTAATGGCTCGAGACCATCGTCCTCGTTGAGCCTGCGGCGCTTCGTGGGAGGCTCGTCACGAGGAGGAAAGAGCGCGTCCCTCAGCTCGTCAGGATCGTACTTGTACCTGCGGCAGGTAAGCACTTGTACTGGGCAACTCTAACCACAACTTACCCAGCACAGAAGGCCTTGTTGTCCTTCCCGAACGTGAGCTTGACTGTGCGCATCTCCATGGCCCGCTTGTCCGCCTCCAAGTCGAACACAGTTGGCGGCCGCGGGCATTCGCCCTGCAATGACGCCTCCAAAGGTGGCAGGTGTATCTTCGGAATCGCGTTTGGTAGGGGACCTGGCCATGCTCGCTTGGGCTTGCGAGACCGAACGCTCTTGTGCGATGGTGGCGAGGGCGAAAGGTCAACTCGCCGCTCATTGTACTCCAAGATACGCTGCGTGCGGTTCTTCTGTCCAAGTGCGCGCGCGACACCCTATTAGACTGTCAGCCACGGTAATTGTTATCGGATGCTGCAGCCACGTACCTTGACGAACTCAACCTTCAGCAGCTCAATAGCGCTCCCATCGTGCCCTGTCCCCCATCCTGCGCTCGTCATCACTTCATCCTCGTCATCATCACTGTCCTCGTCCGACCACTCAGCCGGACGCGTGCCAAAGAATCTCTCGCCCGGCCCGCCAACAAAGCGGCCCACCAGCTCCTCCTTCCCATTCCCGCACGCCCCGCTAGCAGCACAACGCAGCACGCGAAGCTCGACGCGCATATCCCAGCCCTCGCGCCGCGCCTGGCGAGCCATGCTCCAGGTAGCCCATCCGGCGTGCACGGCGCAGCTGAAGAGATCCGAGTCGTCTGTGTATATGCGCCGCCGCCCGCGGGTGTCGCTGTCTTTGTTGCGTCGGCGACGCGACTCTTCGTATCCGGGTGGAGGAACGAGCCCGCCACCCCAGACGCGGATGCGCTTCGGACGCTCGGTCGGAAGATGCGCTGCGGGGATCAAGACGGTGGCGCGCGTCTCCGTATCGACCTCGACGGAGTCGGCTGCAGCCGCTGCTGCAGGATCGACGGGTGCCGCCTCCGCTCGCTTCTCCTTCTCATCTGCGCCAGGGGCAATGTCGAAGAAATACGGGAAGGGGACGCGGGGGTAGATGTGCGTGCCAAGGTGCACGGTCGTCTTCGCGCGCACCTCCTTCTCGCGGTCCCACTCCACCACGTCCAGCGCAATCTTCTCGGGGTACGTCTCGCGCGGGCGATCCACGTACACCGGCGGCTCGTACATCATGTTCATGAGCTCGCTTCGCCGCTCGCGCCTCTCGCGATCCCTGTCGCGCTCGTGGACTTCCCCGCGCGCCTTGCCCGGCTTGGACTTGCGGCGCTCCCGGTCCCGCTCGCGATCGCGCATCTCGCGCTCACGGGCGATCGGCTGCGGCGAGCCTGTCAACGAGACGGGCTCTTCCTGCACCCAGCCGGTGTGGAACTGGTTCTGGAAGGTCCGTAGGGGGTCACGGCTCATCGGGTCGCGGTTCATCTGCGCGTACTGGCCTGGCGGGGGAGCTGGGGGTGTCGGGTACATTGTCTGGGAAGGATGGTGTAGAGGGGGCAGGTTCGGGTGCCCCGGCATACGGTCGCGCATGTCGTGACCGTAGCCGATCATGCCAGGTGGGGGAGCGTTGGGTGCATGCGGCTGTAGGACTAAGAGCTCGCCCTGGACTTGCTCCCTTGTTTGGCGTAGCTGTTGAAGCGGGACGTTGCGAGCGCGCAACTCGTCTGCCTCGCGCTGCGCTTCGTCGTCCTCCACTGAGATGACCTCCCGTTCCTTCTTGCTGTGCTCGCGCTTGGAAGGCGCAGGGGGGCGCTTGCTCGATGATGGTGCGCCAGAATTCAGATTTGGGTTGATATTGGAGGTAGAATCGCGTCTCGAAGTGGGATGCTTGGGCATCATGTATACGGGGTCGTCTGGATTAATCGGAAAAATCAACAAGGGGGATTGGCAGATAGCCATGCACACGCACCCGGCTTTAGTGCCTTTCGCCGCTCCCGATCCCTTTCGCGCTCTATTCGTTCTCTTTCCCAATCCATCTGTGCCAGACGCGACCGGTCGCGCTGTTCGCGCTCGCGCTCCTGCTGGTCTCTTTCGATCATTTCTGCTGTGCTTATAGGCGGCCTCCCTGGTCCCCACCCAGGCAAATCCTGGCGTAACGAGGTGCTCATGGCCGGCGAACGATGTGGCTGCGCGGGCCCTTGTAACGGCTGAGACCGTCGTGGTGCTTGGCTCGATTGACCGGACACGGTCGGCGGCGGGCCCGGCGGCTGGCCGGGGCCGGTGATGGACTGGGCCGAAGTGCCGTGGAAGGGCGATGGTTCGGCGTATCCGCTAAGCATGGGACCCGACGAAGACGAGGAGCCTCCGAGCCCGATCGACATGGGGCGCTGACTCTGCACCGCGCCGGGGCCGAGGATGGAGGGAGGGTACATGGGTGCTGGGCCGGCGGACGACGGGGAAGACGCCGCGGCGTGCGAGGGGTGCATGTGGTATTCGCTAGGGTAGCCCATCGACGGAGGATGTGCTGCTGAGCCGCCCGGGAGCATGCCACTGCGTGGCCGGCCGCCTGGGAGCGCGTCGGTTGGAAGTGGCTGGTACGGCGGCCAGCCGGGGCCCGCGGTTTCGCGCATACCGCGGTAGCCCCCGTACGCGTCGCCAGGCATGATTGGTGGCCACTTGTCCCTCCTATCACCACTGTAGCGGTCGTACTTGTTCCAGCTATCGCGCTGTTGGTCGGGAGGCGGCTGGCGGTCGGGGACGTGGGGAAGCGGCTGGGCATCGCGCGTTTCGCGGTCGCGTTCTCTGTTCTGGTTTTGCCGGCGGGCCTTGTCGTCGGACGGGGTCTCCTGGAGGAGGTCGCCAATGTTCATGGCTGCTGTGTTGTGGATGTCGAGGACAAGGCGGAGAAGGACAAGGGCGAGGAGGAGGGAGAAAGGAAGACAGGTCGATCACACTTTGATGACGACACGTGGGGTGTCAAGCATTCAGTCCCGTTCCGATCACGTCAACAACCCCTTAGCCAGATTCGGCATTTTGCCAATTACCTCCGTTGATCTTGACCGTCGATGTCACCCGGCCTGTACGCCAGCGTCCACCTGCGACCTGTCCCCTGCGCGCTCATCATCCTCCGCCTGCTCGAAATATGCGTGCGGACGTTCTGCGCGTGCGGTCATAGGATACGGTTCGCCGCGCGAAGACACAGTTTACGGCGCGAAGCGCGTTATCAGCCACGAGTTTAGGAATGCGGAGGTGATGTATCGGATTCCCAGGGACCAGCCATGTCGCTTCTGTCAGCCGACGTCAGGGATTTGTGGCTGAAGGTGTCTCTCGACATGGTGATCTCTTGTGGCAAAATGTCGAAGTCCTTGTGGTACTGGGCGATAGACAATCATTACGACAGACAATTAGCGCTAGACGCATAGCAATGAAGGGCTCTGATACCTCTACGGCTATAAGGTGCGCTTAGAGGGCGCTAATCAACGGTGATCGATGTCCTCCCGCTTGTGGCGCTTGACCGACCCAAGTACGAGCTTTTGGGGAGGGGAAATGGCCGGGCGCTGGTCAATAAAAGGTGACGGGATCCATTAGCGCCATGTCGTGAGAGATATTGCAGATGAACTTCGAGGATAGAGCGGGGCCGCAGGTAAGGGGCGCTTGCGTGCGTACAGCAGCTAAATGGAGGTGCGCTCAAGGCTTGCGCGTGAGTAGCACCAACAGCTCTTCTACCGAAGCTATCAGGCTGATGGGCACGAAATACACCGAGATAGAGCGACTTTGTTGCGAGCCGCAAGTCGGCGTCCAGAAAGCAAGCACAGCATGCCTCTATGCAAACAATGTCTCTTTCAGTACCATTTGCTGTCTTGCAGCAAGGATATCTCGCAAGCCACATCAACATTGCAGCGAGAAGTACAGGATAATTTGTTACTGCTACGTGTCCCTGACTCACGCCAGACCCATGTCCTACCGCCCGTCAATATAGCGCAAATAAGCTGACGAGACACACAACTCACCTTCTCGATCATCTTCCGCGCGATGGGGTGGAAGGATACCTTCTGCTTCGCATACGCTTTCAAAGCCACGTCTTTGTCCGTTAAGTACACAGCCCGGAAGATGGGCCGGTTGAACTTCATGCGCCCCTTCACGCTGCCGTCCGGCTCGTCACCGATCACCCAGTTCACCGCCGCCTGCGCGTACGCACGCGCAGCCTCCGAGGACGGGTCCAGCAACGCGACGGCGTAGAAGCGCAAGCGAATCTCCGCGTTCGGCGTGCTCTCGAGACCGTATAGGGAGCCCAGGTGCCGCACGTGGGCGAGAGGCAGCGGAGGGAAGGTCTGCAAACGCTCGAGGAAGACAACCTTCTGGTTGGAGTCGAAGGTCTTGAGATCGTCGGCGGTGAAGTCGAGGGTGTCGACCTGGCTGGTGCGCGCTGCGTCCCACCGGCCCGCGAGCTTGTATGCCGCCTCTGCGAGAGAGCGGTCGTACTCCATTTGCACCGGCAGGTCCATGCCCTCGCCGTAGAACCACGCGTCCCAGTCGATGCTATCGAGCGCCGCGATCTTCTCATCCCCACCATGCTCACGGTAATACTTGTACAAATGCTCCTTCCACTGCGCCGTCGTGATGCTCTTGCCCGAGAACGTCTGCACGTAGTCGCGGATGTAGGGGAGGAAGACGTCGAGCCCGCCGAGGGTGCGCTCGAGGTGGAGGATGAGGTTCGCACCCTTGTCGTACGGGATGCTCGAGTACGCGTCGTCCGGGTCCTCGCCGAAGGCGAAGTCGATGACTAGGCGCTGGTATCGTGGCGTCTTCTCGTACTGGCGGAGGGCATCCTTCATCGCCTTCTCGCCGATCACGTAGGAGAAGCCGCGCGCGGCGGGCGAGTGGAGGACCTGCTGGAGAAGGCGCTCCATGTAGTTCGTCCAGCCCTCGTTCAGCCAGAAGTGCGAGGCGTGCGCGTGCGTGACGCCATTGCCGAAGAACGAGTGCGTCATCTCGTGCACGACAACGTCCACGAGCGTGCGGTCGCCGGCCAGCAGAGTCGGCGTCAGGAAGGACAAGCAGGCATTCTCCATTCCGCCGTAGGGGAAGGACGGCGGGAGCACGAGGAGGTCGTATACACCGAAGCGGTAGGGCCCGACAATGTCCTCTTCTGCGGCGAGGAACTTCGCCGTATCCTCGCAGAATTCCCAGTACGCGGCGTCGATGAGTTCAGGCTCGGCCCAGATACCAGTGGACCAGGGCTTTCCCTCGATAGCAGGGAAGGCGCGGTAGCGCACATTCCCGCACGCAATCGCGATGAGGTAGGAGGGTATAGGGACCGGCTAAATCGTGGGTGAGTATCAATCTACCCTGGAACGATGGCACTCACCTGCTTGTAAGTGTAGGTGACCTTTTCCTTGCCGATTTCCTTGCCACCGTGCGCCGGGCCGTCCGAGGGCGGGGATACGCGGATGGCTGACAAGAGAACAGGCAGGACGGAAGTTACATTGGCGGAGTACGTCTGTCATGATGTTGGTGAATATCAATCACTCATGTCTTGGGAGAAGACGTACGATCTTGACGGAGGGAGTGTCTGCGATATGATCAGTCAACAGTATGTGTGCTGAGATCGCAACCCACCTTGTACAGGAGCGAGAGCGCGGGCATAGATCGGCTGGCACTGGCTAAAGAGGTATGGGAATTGCTTGCCCTGCGTCTGCCTAGAAAGGGCCGTCAGTAAATCGACCTCTTGGAACAGGAAGGATATCCACGCACTCCTTGTCCAACCACTGCAGCGCCAGACACTGCTTTTGGGTCTTGTAGGTGATTTTGACCTTCACCAACGCGTTCACCTCGTACTTAATGGGGAAGGTGATGTGTAGCGCCGATCCCATGACATGGTGCTTGGGCTTGATTTCATACTGCGCGGGAGATGAGCATATGGCAGGGAGGGAGCTGTGACGGACTGACGATAGCATCGACACCGTCGACGGTCGCGCTCTCGATGTCGAGATCGAGGGTGTCGAAGCTGCGATCTTTCAGTCGTTAGCTCGCCTGAGACAAGGGAAGTACGCACATAACCTCCCCCACCCCATCCTTCAGCACGCGCACGTCGTGCGTCGACGATCCCGCCAGCACCTCATTCTCGAAGTCGACATCCCAGTCAAAGTGCACATGCTGGCTCGCAACCGCCAGATAGTTTGACTGCGTCGTCGGGTCCACGTCCGCGGTCGCCAGCGTCGTGATGCCTGCGCTCGCCATGCTCTTCGCTTGCTTGGTCCTGAGGGCGCTTAACGGGAAGGATGTGGTAGTCGGAAGCAAGGCGCGGCCGTGCCGGTATCGGGCGATCAGGAGGCGCGCAAATGCTCCATGTGGTGTCGCGCGCCGAGGTCCGAGTCGCGCGACCCACAGCCCGGGACTTGCGGCCGGGTCTTGAGGGAGGCGCCGCGGAAAGACGCGCAGCATGAGACTGGGACGGAGGCGCTGGTCGTCGTCGTGGTCAACGGGGGAGCTGCCGTCGCCGTCCGCGTCGGCGGCGGCGTGTCCGAGGGCGTCGAGATGTCGATTTGCCCGGTTTCGGGGCGGGCGCTTATCCCACGTGGGCCCGGATCAGAAGTGTCTGCGCCGCCATTCCCGCTGCTCGTCTTGCTCACCACGTTCGAGCATTCGAATACGGGGTCTGAATGCTCATCGGTCGTTTCATCTCCTTCTCAGAGGGTTTTGTGCACTGAAAGTGGAGAGGACATCCCAATTAACAAGGGGAGCAGGTCTATCTAACCCCAACGTTATGGAGCAGTACAAAGTCGAAAGCGGGTCTGCCAAGATCATCTGTGGATGGGATGACCGCACAGTCATACAACATACGCGGTACGAGACAGAAGACAAGGCAAGATGTTACCCAGGCTGACTTTCATCCAGTATTGAAGTGCTCCACTTCGGCCATTTTCGCTGATTATCCTGGTCACGGTTAACGGCAAGCCAGCTAGTGAGCAGGCAGCAATATACAAGCGGCCCACCCTCGTATCCAGCCTCGCGTTCCGGCGGCTGTATGGAGGCTCGAAAAGGAGGAGGCGGCTGCAGCAAGGCAGCAAGCGAACTTCTTCGGCGCCTATCCCCGGCGGGACGTCGTTCGCCCCCGCCCATGCACCTTCCGCGCTGAAGCAATGGAAGGATCAGTAGACCCAAATTGGACCGCGCAGACGAGCCGAGAGGCCTCCAGTCTCGGGCATGGCTGCAATGACGCCCTCTCTCCTCCTAATTGGAAGCCGGCATAGGCGGAGGGTGCGCAGGCGATCGTAGTCTTACCAAGGACCAGTCGTGACCACTACACGAGGCGGGACGGTGCTTGTCCGGCCTTCAAAGCGGTACGTGATACCTTGTTTCAACCGAACAAGGCGAACCTATGCTGATCCGAACCAAGGCAAGTGCAGGATGATGCGCGTCCTTTACGCGAAGGAAAGAGGCCGTATCTCTTCAGGGTCTCCCTCAGTCGATGCTGGGCAAGGGTCGACTAGCTCGGGACGTATACGCTCGCGAGCTGGACGCCGAGGAGGCCTCGAAGACGAACCGTGACCAGCTGCGTCAGGGATTTGCGATCACGTGCGCTGGAGTGCGCCTGTCGCGGGTCACTCGCATCTTTGTCACAGCGGCCCAGGGTACCCCAGGTAAACCCAAATTGACCGCTCATCGGCGCATATAACATGGTCGACGTCCGGTCGCCCCGTTCCCCACTCACGTCCCCTGTCCCCGCCCGCCATGTCTGAGTCCCCACCGCCGGGCTTGCGCGACCACATCTCCGAACACGACCATGCGTACCCACCAATGCGCCCCGAGTCCCTCGTCGAGGTTCTTGACGATCACCACGTCGACGTAGCGGACGCGGAGAAGAACTTCCACAACTTGGCACGCAAGCTCTCGCACAAGTCGCGGTCTCAGCGGACTCTGCACAACAATCATGACAGCACGACCACGGTTGGGGGCGACCCCGAGATGGGCAAAAGGGACGAAGACGAGGTCTTCGATCTGCGCGAGTACCTCACGTCCTCAAACGATGCGCAGCAGGCAGCTGGGATCAAGCACAAGGTGCGTCGTAAAGATTTTGGAGGTAGTTCAGTCGCTCATACTTCTCCCAGCATGTCGGTGTTACCTGGGAGAACCTGCGAGTAGATGTTGTCGGTGGCGTCAACAGCAAGGTCTACATCCCTACACTGCTTGGTGCGTACCGCATCCCCTACCTAATCATGTCGCTAAACTCGTATAGACGCCATCATTGGTTTCGTCCTGGCCCCTTTGATGTTCATCTGGAGCTTCATCCAACCTCTCTTCCCTGTTGCGAAGACTCAGTACAGGACTATCTTGCATGAGTGAGTATCCCATGCATTCATTCATAGCGCATATACTGACCTCGTTCAGGTCTTCTGGCGTTTTGAAGCCTGGCGAAATGTGTCTGGTACTCGGTGCTCCAGGTTCGTATGTATGCCATCGAACGCGTAATCTCTTACTGACATCTGATCAGGCTCTGGCTGCACTACCTTCCTCAAGGTCATTGCAAACGAGCGCGGCGAATACGCGAAAGTTTCGGGCGACGTTCGGTATGCCGGTATCGACGCTCACGAGATGGCGAAGCACTACAAGGGCGAAGTCGTGTACAACGAAGAAGGTGAGTAGTTCTCAATCTAGTTGAGCCCTGGTACTCATGCTTGCTCAGATGATGTCCATCTTCCGACCCTCACCGTTGGTCAGACCCTCGAGTTCGCGTTATCGACGAAGACCCCTGGCCCTACCGGCCGTCTTCCCGGTGTCTCGCGCCAGCAGTTCAACAACGAGGTCGAGGATATGCTCTTGAAGATGTTGAACATTCAGCACACGAAGAACACTTTGGTCGGCAACGAATTCGTCCGCGGCGTTTCCGGTGGCGAGCGCAAGCGTGTCAGCATCGCCGAGATGATGACCACTCGCGCCCGTGTACAGACCTACGATAACAGCACCCGCGGTCTCGACGCGTCGACGGCACTCGATTTCGCGAAGTCCCTGCGAGTCATGACGGACGTCCTGGGCCAGACCGTCTTCGTCTCGCTCTACCAGGCAGGCGAGGGTATCTACGAGCTCTTTGACAAGGTCATGGTCCTCGACAAGGGCCGCCAGGTCTACTTCGGTCCCCCGTCTGAGGCACGTCAATACTTCGAGCAGCTCGGCTACAAGTCGCTTCCTCGTCAGACCTCTGCGGACTACCTCACCGGCTGCACGGATCCCCACGAACGCCAGTTCGCTCCTGGACGCACCGCTGACGATATTCCCTCTACCCCGGAGGACCTCGAGCGCGCCTTCCTCGCCTCCAAGTATGCGTACGA
This sequence comes from Schizophyllum commune H4-8, assembly GCF_000143185.2. NCBI lineage: Eukaryota > Fungi > Basidiomycota > Agaricomycetes > Agaricales > Schizophyllaceae > Schizophyllum > Schizophyllum commune. The sequence continues at coordinate 3,472,904 of NW_026089539.1, read as the reverse complement.
CATCAATCGCGAGCGCGAGGAGTACAACGAACACATGCAGATCGAGCGCACTGACCAGGAAGCCTTCCGCGCAGCCGTCCTCGCCGACAAGAAGAAGGGCGTGTCAAAGAAGAGCCCGTACACGCTCGGCTACTTCGGCCAGGTCATGGCGCTCACTAAGCGGCAGTTCTTCTTGCGGAAGCAGGACATGTTCCAACTGTTCACCAGCTATACGCTGTTTGCGGTTCTCGGTCTCATCGTCGGTGGCGCGTATTTCAACCAGCCCCTCACTTCGAATGGCGCGTTCACGCGTACATCGGTCGTCTTCGCCTCGCTGTTCAACATCTGCTTGGATGCCTTCGGTGAGATCCCGACCGCGATGATGGGCCGCCCGATCACCAGGAGGCAGACGAGCTACAGCATGTACCGCCCCTCTGCGCTGGCGCTGGCCAACACTATCGCCGACTTCCCGTTCTCTGCGTCGCGTCTGTTCTTGTTCAACGTGATCATCTACTTCATGTCGAACTTGGATCGCTCCGCGGGCGGCTTCTTCACCTACTACCTGATCAACCTCGTCGCCTACCTGGCGTTCCAGAGTTGCTTTAGGATGCAGGCGCTCATCTTCAAGAGCTTCGACGTGCGTGATTCCTTGAGTTGCTCGTCGATAACCCTGACAATCTCTTCCAGCATGCGTTCCGGGTTGCCGTCATTGTCCTGCCCATCATGCTCGAGTACTGTGGCTACTTCATCCCAGTCGATTCCATGCCCCGCTGGCTGTTCTGGATTCAGTACATCCACCCATTCTCGTACGCTTGGTCGGCGCTCATGGAGAACGAGTTCATGCGCGTGAACCTGGCTTGCGATGGCGATTACGTCGTTCCGAGGAACGGCAATGGGGTCACGAAGTACCCGTAAGTCTGTCGGTTCATCTCTAGCAACGTATGGCTCATTCGCGACACCAGTGACTCCTTGAGCGCGAACCAGGCTTGCACGCTGTACGGCTCGTCGGGTGGTGAGGCGATCGTCAGTGGCAAAGATTATATTAGCGCTGGCTACTTCCTGTCCCCGGCTGACTTGTGGAGGCGCAATTTCCTGGTCCTCGTCGGGTTCGCCTTGCTCTTCATCGGTCTGCAGGTCGTTATCATGGACTACTTCCCGGTATGTGGATAGTACAATATTCGTCCGAGACTTTTTACTAACCCTTCTCAGTCTTTCGATGTTCCATCCGCGGTCGCGATCTTCGCCAAGCCGGGCAAGGAAGAGAAGAAGCTCAACACGGTGCTTCAGGACAAGAAGGACGAGCTTATCTCCAAGACCGAAAGCATTCGCTCGGTCTCTGACCCGAGAGAAACATACCGCAAGACTTTCACGTGGGAGAATGTCAACTACACGGTCCCTGTCCCCGGTGGCACGCGCCGCATTCTGCACGACGTCTCTGGCTTCGTCAAGCCCGGCACGCTCACAGCGCTCATGGGCTCTAGCGGTGCAGGCAAGACGACGTGTCTCGATGTACTCGCTCAGCGTAAGAACATCGGCGTCATCACCGGTGATATCCTCGTCGACGGTCGCCCCCTCGCCCACGACTTCGCCCGCAAGACCGCGTATGGTAAGTGAACCTACCCGCCGCTGTGACGCTCGCGACTGATCGTTTCGCAGCTGAACAGATGGACGTGCACGAGCCAATGACGACGGTCCGCGAGGCCCTGCGCTTCTCCGCGTACCTCCGGCAGCCCGCAAATGTGCCCATTGAGGAGAAGAACGCATACGTCGAGGAGATCATCGAGTTGCTGGAGCTGCATGATCTGACGGAGGCGCTGGTGATGAGCCTGAGCGTCGAGGCGCGCAAGCGCTTGACGATCGGTGTTGAGCTGGCGTCGAAGCCGGAGCTGCTCCTTTTCCTGGACGAGCCGACGTCTGGTCTGGACGCTCAGTCTGCGTGGAACTTGGTGCGCTTCCTGCGCAAGCTCGCGGACCAGGGTCAGGCTATTTTGTGCACGATTCGTAAGTCTCGCTTTGGCTTGGTACAGGGATTGGCTGTTAATATTCCCATAGACCAGCCGTCCTCCCTCCTCTTTGAGAGCTTCGACCGCCTGCTTCTTCTCGAGCGCGGTGGCGAGACCGTCTACTTCGGTGACATCGGCGCTGACTCGCACATCCTCCGCGACTACTTCGCTCGTTATGGCGCCGTCTGCCCGCAGAACGTCAACCCGGCCGAGTACATGCTCGAGGCTATCGGTGCCGGCATCGCTCCCCGTGTCGGCGATCGCGACTGGAAGGACATTTGGCTGGAGTCGCCCGAGTACCGTTCGGTGCGCAAGGAGATCGACGATATTAAGGAGCGTGGTCTTGCTCGTCCGGACGATACCGACAAAAAGGCTTCGACGTATGCCACCTCGTTCTTCTACCAGCTCAAGGTCGTCTTCAAGCGGAATAACCTGGCCATCTGGCGCTCGGCGGATTACATTTTGTCGCGGTTGTTCACGTGCATCGCGATCTCGCTCATGATCACCCTCGGTTTCATCAACTTGGGCATCAGCGTGCGCGACATGCAGTACCGCGTCTTCTCTATGTAAGTAACCCGATATTCCTCTTGCGCAATTTGCTAAAGCTTTTCAGCTACTGGGTCATCATCATCCCGGCGTTCGTCATGTCGCAAATCGAGCCCCTGTTCATCTTCAACCGTCGCACCTTCGTCCGCGAGTCGTCCGCGCGCATCTACTCGCCATACGTTTTTGCGATAGGCCAGTTGCTGGGCGAGATCCCGTACTCAATCGCCTGCGGTATCGTCTACTGGCTGCTCATGGTTTACCCTCAAAACTTCGGCCAGGGCGCCGCTGGACTTGAGTAAGTCTTACTCACTCTCCTGTCAATGCATGTACTAACGAGGATCCAGTGGCACGGGCTTCCAGCTCCTTGTCGTCATGTTTATGATGCTCTTCGGAGTGTCCCTCGGCCAGTTCATCGCGTCGATCTCGCCCAATGTCGGTGTCGCGGTCCTCTTCAACCCCTGGTTGAACTTGGTGATGGGCACCTTCTGCGGTGTGACGATTCCGTATCCGGCCATGATCACCTTCTGGAAGTGCGTGTTCTTATGACTTCGGCCTGGACCTGAACTAACCTATCGTCAGGGTATGGCTGTACGAGCTCAACCCCTTCACGCGCACGATTGCCGCCATGGTGTCTACTGAACTCCACGGTTTGCCGGTGGTGTGCAAGGAGGAAGAGTTCTCGGTCTTCACCCCGCCCACTGGACAGTCCTGCGATCAATGGGCAGGCGACTTCGTGTCCGCATTCGGTGGCTACCTGGACAACCCGAATGCGACGAGCGACTGTCGGTACTGCCAGTATAAGGTCGGCGACGAGTACTTCGAGCCCTTGCACATGTCGTACGAGCACCGATGGCGAGACGCGTGCATCTTGCTCGCGTTCTTCGGCTTCAATGCCATCATGACGATTAGTGAGTCCTCTGCTCAGTGTCAGCCTATCATCATGCTGACCATTCGCCTGCAGTTGCTTCACGCTATCTGCGGTTCGCGAAGCGATAGTTCCGGACGGATGTTTCTCATGTTTGCATGACTCTCCGATGCTTATTTATTGGCTACCCTATCATCATTCCAGTCCAGTACGCAATGAAGTAATATAGCACATCCGACCCGTACCTATATATTCGTGACGACACTTTCATATCACTTGCTTGCAATGCTCAGACAGTCGCATGAACGTCTATGCTGATCTTCCACTGCGTATGCCGCCTGCAAAATTGGAAGGCTCCTCTCCACGACTGACCACCACCCCTCGTCGTATGATATTGGGTACCGAAGTGTTTCCAGGCGAGGGAAGGCCCTCGACAAGAAGATGGTCACCTCTGTCACCTTGTCCTCCTCTAGGTAGGCCTCCCATATATTAAGGAAATTGAGTGGATGGTTGCGCGCCCGCATATGGAAGACGTCCGGGGTCATCAGAGGCGGCTGTGAGATTGATCGACAATTCCTGCAAGTACGGGCAACCTCGCGCGTAGCTGAGGAGAGAGGGATAGGAGGCAAATGCCGATTCGCTAGAGTACCGAACGGTCAAGTGTAATTTCTGCAACCGCGGCCACCAGCTTGCTATGCGCGCATGGTCATCGTCCGTAAGGAAGGCGGCGTCCGTCATCAAGAACGTGACCTCGGCCAGGTTCCGAAAACCAGACAAGGGTTGGAGATGCCGCAGGCGAAGTAGTGGTGGCTCTTCCGGGCTCGCACTCGAGCCGTACGGCGGCCTCACTATCACTTTTCGCAGGTGAGACGGAGCGCATTTCTCCTGGATCGCCCGCAGTACGGTAACAGAATAACTGTCATGTCCGAAGACGCCTTGCAAATCGATAACCTCCATGTCTTTTGGTGCGTGCCATGACTGCACAATTGCAGCGATCAGGTCCAAGGATATGGACTCAAGCACCATCGTGCACAATGAAGGAAAGCTATTCGCATGGAACTGAGGAACCTGCAGCTGGTCGAAGTAGCCTTCTTGATGCACGTGCAGCGAAGATAGGCTCTCCAGATGCGACAAGGCGAGGATTGGGTTCGGGTCCCACGTCCAGTCATGCAGAGTCAGATGGACGCTCTCCAAATGGGACCATTGACCCAACGTGTCCATGAGAGCAGCATGCGCACCAAGGGCATCGCTTTCGCATCTGCACCAGATCGTGAGACTGTCCACGTTCGGGCAGGTCGCCGTCAGAGCCTTGACATCCACGAAGCAACACGCCTTCAGCTCCAATGTGGTGATGCTAGGCGAGAGTAAAATGCGATAAAAGGGAGTAAGGATCAGAGTATCGTCCACCAGATAGTCATGAGGATAGCAGCATAGCCGTCGTACATTTGGGAGAAGAAGAGAAGGAGGAGGCCGGTCGACAATGAACTGTGCGACCGTCGCACGAAACTGGATGCAGTTGTAGAACCCGTCTACATTGTGGAGATTCTTGACGAATTTTGATTTCGCAAGAACGGGGATCCAATCCTCGCGCTGCAACGTACGAGAGAAGTTCTGTAGAAGTGAGAGCATGCCATAACGGGGATAACCGTAGACGTACGAAGTATCTGTAACGATTCGTATCATCGTTGACGAGCTCCAGATGCCATGCGTCCTGAGGCATGAGCCGGAGAAGGGGGTCCAAGCCTGCGATGCTTTCCCAGAGCACAGACCCGACAATAAGGTGCAAGTACCTCGACACCCGTGATAGTCTGGAGATTTCCCCATAGTAAAGACATCGGCAGATCAAGTATAGGATCTCGGGGAGTTGAAGAGCTTCGTTCATTGCTCTGGCGCGGTCACCACGCGACCCCTCGGCTGACACCGCGATGTTTAGTCTCAGTATTTCTTCCTCATCTTCACAGAAGGACATCAAGAAGAAGCGAAGGACAAAATCGGGAAAATGAAGGGAACGAGATGAGCGCGTGAGAATTGAAGTGTGGGAAAACGGAAGCATACTAGAAATTGCCATATCGGGCAATTTTCTCCTTGGTTCATACGCTCATGCTATACGTTGGTTGCTGTTTGACCGATGCCTTACTTCCTGTCTTTCGCACCTATATCTCTGCGTACATTAATCTGCTCTCTATTCCTCCTGGTCGCCAAAGGCAGAAAGTCCTGCAAAGGTCCTGCATGTCAACGAAGGTCTCATTTCGCGGCGTCGTTCCGCGAAGGTCGGCGATTTAGTGGGCTCCCAATGGGCTCCTCCCGCGCTCGTAATTTTTTCTGTGCAAGTTATCCGTGTCGGTCAGGACCGAAGGCGCCCGCTTGTTGTTGAAATCGTCTGCCATTTTGCACAGCGGAAGCCTCTCAGTGCGGGACAGTGAACGGCACGATTTTCGGGAATTTCTGGCTCTTACCGAGGGACTTTCACAGTTCCGCATATTGTTGATGGTCCCCGGAAACGCTATTCTTTTCTTGCCGCGATCGTGTTCACCTAATGACAGGCACACGCTTCTGTCTTGCGCACCCGAGGCCCATCGCTCCGCTCGACGCATGCGCTTTAAGTAAAAGGTCTGAGACCTATGCCTCCCTCCGCGCCGAGCCAGGTACGTCTTCGCAAGATTCAGGCCCACCGACGCATCGCCCGCAAGCTTAACTACCCGACTTGACTCTCCGTCCCGCGAGACGTCTTGCCTTCATGAGGCATCCATCGCCGTCGTCGCCGAGAGGTATATAATCCGACCGATTTCTCCTCACTACTCAGCCCAGCCAGCTCCTTCAACTTACCGCCTTCATCCCACCTCCCTCAAGCTCAGCTCAACCATGTTCTCCGTTGCGCTCCTCGCTTTCCTCCCGGCTATCCTCGCCAAGCCCTACCCCCGTCAGGCGACGACGGCGGCAGACGGCACCGTCTACATCCACCCCAACGGCAACACCAACTTCTGCCTCGGCACCTACGGCGCGTACGACAGCGCGCCGGTCGACATCTTCGACTGCTCGACCAAGACGGCGGCTACGCCCTCGTGGGCCCTCGACAGCAGCCGTCGTACCTTCCAGCTCAACGGCACCAACTTCTGTCTCGATGCAGGCACCAACAGTGAGCATCTCTTTTTTGTACATTCTCCTTTCATCCGCTGACGCCCACGCAGTTGGTGACGGTGTTTCCATGAAGCTCTGGCAGTGCTACGACAACCTGCCCCAGCAGCAGTGGTCGTACAACTCTGGCGACCAGCACTTCTCGGTCTCCACCGGCGCCGAGTGCCTCGACCTCCGTGACGGCGCCCTCTACAACGGCGGCGCCACGCAGACGTGGGAGTGCAGCAGCCCGAACCCGAACCAGAAGTGGACGCTCACTACTGCTGGGTCCGGCACGGGCACCAGCAGCAGCGCGTCTTCGTCTGCGTCGGGCTCGTCTTCCGCCTCCGGCTCGTCTTCTGGCACGGCTTCGTCCGCTGCGCCGTCGCAGACCCCGACCCAGCAGGGCCAGGTCCTCCACCCGAACGGCAACAGCGCTAAGTGCCTCGATGTCCAGGGCAATGTTCAGGCCAACGGTACCCCGGTTGACATGTACGTCGCTCTCTTTCCTCGTATCGTCTATTTTATTGACAATTATTCAGCTACGACTGCAACGGCACAAGCGCTCAGCAGTGGGTTCTCAACCGCGGCACCACCGCCGTCCGCCTCGCCAACACGAACTTCTGCCTTGACGCTGGCACCAACAGTACGTCTCTTCATCATCGCGCTCTTGTTCATGACGCTGACCGCTGTCGCAGTTGGCAACGGTGTTGGCATGAAGCTCTGGCAGTGCTACTCCGGTCTCGCCCAGCAGACCTGGTACTACACCAACGACAACCGCATCGCCGTCCAGGGCTACGGGCAGTGCCTTGACCTTACCGGCGGCAGGCTCGATAACGGCAACATTGTCCAGAGCTGGACGTGCACCGACGGCAACACGAACCAGATCTGGAACTAAGCGCTAGACGTTTTGTAGAGTCATAGATTTCTAGTGCGGTGTCATGGACCGGAATATGTCTCTTGATCGGTTTCGTAGCGCATGGACATTAGTTTCGTACCTGTTACTTTTGTAAGGACTGTCATGTAACTTGCTCTGTCGTTGCCCCTGTACCAATGCAATCCTTTTCACGTCTCAATCGTTTGACCAAGCTTTCTTCAAAACAAAAGTCTGCAGACCTTCGACCTTTGCTCTTACCTTCAATTTCCTGACTTTCCCTTCGTCTGTGTGGAAGTTGAAGATCGTCCGTTCAACGTGTACGATGCGCACCGATGAGTTCTATCTGGAGCTCCTCACGCCCTGAGCCAGCTCATGCGAATGATTATCAGCCAGCACCCACCACTGTACCCCTCCTGGCGCCTTTGTAGGACTGTGGCTCAACAAGAAGATAGAATAGATTACTGGATATGCTACAATACAAACACTCAACCCAACAAATCCGCATGCCCCGACGCCGACAGCGCCAGCTGTGATGCTCATCAGCAAACACCGCATCATCCATTGAACGAGGCGCACTTACCACAAACTCATCGTCCAGGTATTTTGACACCGCAATCTGGTCGCCCAGACCCTTTCTCCTCCGCGTCTTCAATACCAAGTCCCGCGCGAGCGCCTGCCCCGATGCCGGCTCCAGCGGGCGCAACTTGATGCTCGTGTCCGTCGGGTCGCCGGGCACGATTGACCAGTGGTCGAAGATCTGCAAGCAGAAAGCCTGTCCCTGCGTCGCCGTCCGCAGGTCGGTCTCGAAGCCGTTGGCGTCGATGACAGGTATGAGCGCTTTGACGGTGTAGAGGGGGGATCCGGCTTTGGGGAGGTCTTGCGTGACGTGGCCACGTCGCCGGGCGAGAACGGTGTAGACGGCGGAGATGCAGTCGGCGGGGGCCTGCACTTCGACGAAATAGATGGGCTCCATGAGGCGAGGGGCGGCCATGAGGAAGGAGGAGTAGCAGACGCGGCGCGCTGTTGGGACAATCTGACCACCACCGCGGAAGATGGGTTCTGGTGCCAAGCTGGCGTCCAATATGCGGAACTTCACGTTGCGCATGGCTGTGAGGATGTCAAGTCAGGAGCGAGCATGGAGGCCAGGATGAAACTACCGACGTTCATCACATAGCGGTCCTTCTCGCGCACCCCACTGGAATCCCTGTTTGATGTGCTCCTTCACCGTACCAAGCATCTTCTTGTCGACCTGGGAAAGAATGATAAGCAAGGAGGGTACCACGGTGGACCACCTTAACTGACCTGCGAAGGCAGCGTGTCATCAAGCAAGATATTCGGACCGTTATCATCAGGGCCAAATGCCCATATTGACCGCGACGCCAACAAGTCCCACTGGTACTTCTCCTCGAAGAACTTGCCGCGCTCCTTCGCCGACATACGCATGTTGACCCGTCCCCGCTCGATGTCCTCCGCAATCCCCCTCTCCAACGGCTCCGCGATCATCGTCAACCGGTTCCTGTAGCCGTGGTCAACCCTCCAGACGCAGCATCAGATCACGTCTATTCACTTCTTATTCGGTGTATCCGCATAGCACTTCAACGCGCTCGTCTCCAGCACCGTCTCGCAGAACTTCGTCACCGGGTCCGACACCTTGATCTCAATCTCCGAGAACAACCGCCGCAAATCGTGCATCACTGAGTCCAGATACAACTCCCCCGTCCCAATGATCACATGCTCTCCGCTCTCCTCGACCTTCGTCGACAGCAGCGGGTAGCTCTTGTTCACACTTCTGAGCCCCGCGAGCATCTTCGGCAACTCGCTCGGCGCGATGGGCTCGATAGCGATCTTCAGCACGCTCTGCGTCATGTGCTTGATGGGGCGGAACGTGTACAGGTCGTCCTCGTAGTCGGCGGGCGCGATCGTGGCGGACTTGGAGATCGACGCGTCGACGCCGCCAAGGAGGACGAGGTTGCCGGGGCCGACCTCGTCGGTGGGGATGAAGTAGCGCGCTTCGCTAAGCCAGATGTCCTCAACGACCGCCTTCATCATGTCCTCCTCGTCCTCGGGGGAGTAGCCCTCGCCGAGGACCTTGACCTGCGTGCCCTTGCGAAGGGTGCCGGACAGGACGCGGGCGAAGGCACGGAAGGACTGTGCGTCGGTTGTGTGGTAAAGCTTGGCAACCTGAAGCATGAGAGGGCCGGAGGGGTCGGACTCCTTCATCGACTCGGCGAGCTGCGAGGTCTGAGGACCAGTGTAGGTAGCCTCGACCTGTGAGGGCAGTCAGCTTCTTTTTGGATAGCACCGAATACGCTTGAATCACCTTGTTCCGCGCATTCGTCACCGGGCTCGGTATATGCTCGACAATTACATCCACAAGCCCCGTCGACGGCCCGAAGAACTGATCCAAGACCACCTTCAACAACGGGCGCGCGTCCATCTTGAACATCACCGGCTTCAAGTGGATCCCCAGGCGCTCAAGCGTCGCCTTCAACTCCTCGCCCTCCTCCGTGAGCACGCAGTTGTACAGCTTGTAGAGCGGCTCGAGGACGAAGTGCACGAAGGAGCGTTGTTGGTCGGGGTCGGACTGCTTCTTCGAAAATTTGCGTTCCTCCTTGTTGAAGTAGATATCGCCCCAGAGGCGGTCGGCGAAAGCGTTCACGTCAAATTTGCCTACACGCTTGTGTCACAGTTTGTGGCAACGGAGCGAATAATACAAGCTTACCATAGGTGTCGGCGTACATCTGAGCAAACGAGCGCAAGGTAAAGCACCAGGCCATGTCAGTGCTCGCGAATGCGACGTTGCCATTTTCAGGGCTGAGACGCAGTTCGGGGTCCGGGTCGATAGCACTACATCATTGCCTGAGATGATGAATGAGTTGCTTGGGTTGGAAGACTTACCTGATGAAGGTGTTAATCTCCTCTATAGTGTGCTTGATCTTGTAGTAAGCATCCGCAGGTGGTAGGCGCAGCTCAAGGATTAATCTGTCGACTTTGTTGACGACGAGTGTGATTCTGATGCCCTCCTGAATGGCGTGACGTATGATGTTTTCGGCGGAGACCATGAGCTGCTCAAAAGGTCAACATGGTTTGGTAAGTGATAAGTAGGAATGCACTGACCCCTTCCACCACATCTACGAGCAGAACAACACCGTCCACCAGGCGCATAGAAGCCGCGACTTCGTCCAAGAAATTGACATGACCGGGTGTATCAATCAAGTGCACCAAATGCGACTTCCCCGCGGTCGTAGACAACACAAGCGACATGGGGCAAGACTTGATCGAAATTTCTCTATCCCGGGAAAGAACATGGGTGTCGGTGTACCTGGTCTGGTCAACATAAGCTTCCAACGCGGGTATATGGTACATGTTGACTGACCGGTTTGTCCGCATCCCAGGTCATTTTGTGTGTCTCGAACACGAGCATGTCCATGAGCGCGGTCTTCCCGTGGTGGAGGTGGCCCACCACCGCGACATTGCGAACCATCTCGGGGAAGGCGGTCAGGCTCAGGAGGAAGCTGAAAAGACCGCGTCAACAAGAGGGGGGAAGTATGAGCATGCTCATGCGCACGCTTTGTCAAACCGCGTCTCCGGCATGTCCTTCTCCTCGACCGTCCATTTGCGCACTTTAATGGGGGCGATGATGGGTTCGGTCAATGGCTGCGTATCTTCCTCCTGCACTAGCGTCTCCACGTCCGGGCCGTATACATCAGAGGCGGAGGGGTAGTACTGCTTATCCTCGTGAAGTACGACAGCGTTGTGTGTTGGCTCTGTTCACCTCATCCATAAGCGCACGGACGCGTCCATTGTTCGACACGCACCGTCAACCTGCATCAATGCGCCGCTGTCGTCTTGGTCCATCGCGTCGTGTTCGTATCCCTCCAGCGGTGCGGGAGCCGCCGCAGTTGGCTGCTGCTGCTGCTCTTGCATAACCTCATCCTCGTCGTCCGAGTCGAGGTCGCCGCCGATGTAGTTGCCAAACTCGTCATAGTCGTCGAAGGAGGACATGTCAGCGGTCTTCCGGGGTCAGTTCAGGGGAAGGGGACACGAGATGACGGGAAGACGAGAAAGCGTGTGGGGGACCGAGGAGAGGGGCAAACGCAAGACGCGTGCAAACTTTGGCGCGCTTGCTGACTTCGGCAAACGCCGACCGCGCGCGTCGATCCGACCACCATGACCACCTTGCCAGATGAGACGCTGAGGAAGGTGGGGGAGGCCACATTCTGATCAATATATTGCTCATATGCTGGCTAGATCCTCAACCAGATACAGCAGACGGCCGTCAGCTCGCAGCGCGCCTTCAACTTCGCCCAGCAGCAGATGGCGGCGAAGCAGCGCGAGCGGCGGATCGTGCAGCTCACGATCGACGAGCTGAGCCAACTAGATGATGACACGAAGATGTACAAGGGTGTGGGGAAGATGTGCGTATGATTGCTCTGTACTGCGTATCCTCGACTGACCCGATCGTAGGTTCCTCATGACACCAAGGAAAGAGATGGAGTCCGAGTTGAAGGCGCAGGAGAAGGAACTGGGGGACGACCTGAACAACCTCGCAAAGAAGTCAAAGTTCTTGGAGAAGCAGTTCAACGATGCGTCTGGTCAATTAAGAGATATCGTGCGTCTACTGGTCATCCTCCGCCATCAGCCCTTCCTGACCTTCCCCAGTTTAACAGCGCACCGAAGCAATAGTATACCCTGTAGCATCCATCTCAATCGTGTATCATAATCCATGTCCGCCGTGTCGGTCTGCAACGCCATTCTTCCTCCCCCCCCAAGTCGGATGCCTTTGGAATTAGATTATTATTATAAAGGAACTATTGCCGGTGCGACACTGCAACACCCTTAGAGAGCTCATATGATTCTAGGATACAACTGTCTATGCTATAACGGGTCCTTCCACACCTCCCGTCCAACAATATGGCCACACCCTGGCGTATGCTTCTCCAACGGAACACTGCCAGCCAGACAAACCACCGGCGCCACCCTATTCTCCAACGTAAAATCCGATGCATCCGCCTCCTCCAGCCCATTGAACCCCACCTCCGCCTCGTCCTCCTCCAACTCCTCCAACTCCTCGAAGTTGTGCCGCAATATTCGGTACCCGAGCGTCGAGGACCGGCGCATGCGCGTGCGCGCGGCCTCCATCTGCGCGACGCCCTCATTCCACCCGAGCTGGAAGTGCTCGCGGAAGGTGGCCTGCTTGTCCTCGGGGATGTCGCGCCCGGGAATCGCAGAAGACGTCGCGATCGAGAGCAACGGCGGCAGCGCAGGCAGGACGCGTACTTTTGGCACGATCCCGCGCAGCTCCTTCGGCAACACATGGCCCGCGGGCAAGGATGGCTTCCCGTCGTCCTTCTCGCGCAGCGAGATCGTCGCCGTCGCCAGGCCTTTCCGCCCCTTCCGCGCTCTCCTGCCCGGCTCCTTGCGTGGCTGGTCCGGGATGTCATACTTCTCGTACACGCCCTCCCGGCGCGCGACGTCCTCCTCGAGCCACGTCTTGAGCTTCTTCTCCCGCTGCCGCGCGCGGTTCACGCCCACCGTCGCGCACTGCTTCCCGAACTCGAACCAGTCCGAGTCGTGCATCTCTGCGCGCACAATTGCGCACGCGTCCAGGATGAGGTGCCGCAAACGAGTGAAGCGCGTGAGGATCAAGCCCACATCGGCCTCGAGCACATTGCAGGTGCTCAAGTCGAGGAGCTCGACCGACGGGAGGGCGTGCACGGACGAGGTGAGCGAGCGCGCGACCTGGCGGCCGGGGATGCGCAGGCGGAAGGAGGAGACGGTGGAGAGGTAGTCGGACTTGGCGAGCGCGGAGAGGTGGGGGTCGAGGCGGAAGAAGACGAGGGGTTGCGCGAACTTCTGCTTTCGTTGGATGTCGGGCGCCATAGGGTCTTGCACGATCGAGAGGGAGGGGAGTTTGCCTGAAGTCCATTTGGACAGTCGGAGGAGGGCCGAGTCGAAGTAGGCACCCTTGAGGAATTGATAGTAGTTCGCCTTCTGCACGCTGGGGGGGAAGTTAGCGAGAAGTAAGGATGTACAGGTCTGTTGTACGCACTAGGGCTTGAACCGAATCGAGAGGTATTCGAGCAGCGGAAGCTCATTATGGAACACTTCCTCGAGCTCCTCTGGGTTGAAGCTCGTTGGCCCGATGTACAATATGAGCGATACGAGGTTGGGGAGCAAGCGAATGAGATTGATGACCGCGATACCATCTATCGACCACGACGTGAGATACAGCGTGCGCGCCGACTTCCCCAGCTCTGGGTCCTTGCGTAGTCGCAGGTAAAGTTGTGTTGCCTGGTCTGGGCGCTTCAGACGTATATGTTTGAACATTAGGTCCTCCGGGATGGATACGAGCGAGTCGGCGATCTTGAGGGTGTAGACGGCGTGCTGGAGGTCATCGTCGGGCGTGTAGGTAAGGATCTGCTCAAGGAGCTCAGGGGGGAGGTCATGCAGACCGGCATATTGCATGAGAGGCGGGGAGAAGAAGATTTTGCCTCCACAGCTGCTGGAGTGACTGCTGACATCACCTTCTGAGTAAACAGTGCAATTCCGGAAAAGGCAAGAACATAGTTCGCCTCCAGATCGCCACAATCGGGGCAGGGTAGAGTAGGTACGGTTTCTCTTACCAAGCCGGATCAGACCAGAGCGAGAACGAGGCATATGAGCATAGGTTGTGAATGAAGTCACTGCTCGAGTTGCCCGATTCCCGCGAAGAAATTCCACATAAGGCGAGCCCTAGGCCTGACGAGCTGATTGTTACTGACCTGTTGTAAGTATGTGAGGTGAAAATTCCTTCACTCTGAGAGCCGTCAACAAATTCCGGTCCGCGTGAAAGTCCAGAAGGACGTCGGTAAGTACGACGGCAGAGAGCGTGACGTCACGCTGGACGCGATCACGAGTCGAACGCGTCGGTTAATTGCACCTTGCCCGGTCGCGTCCACCACCAACAATTCCACGACCCCAAACTGTTCTCTCGTGCATGAGACTCCCATCTCAGAGCTTATACACGCTGAAATGAGCCCAAGGGCAGCGGCAGCGACATCGCAACAGCCCTCATAGACAAGTCAATCTATGAGGTGTTGGGAGCAATCAAGTAGTCGGGAGTATCCCCTCTGTGGAGTCTTGTCTTGAGAGGAAGCGCTGACATTGCCCCATCCTTTTGGCGCGCATATATCCCAGTTTCACTAGATATGAAGCGGTCTTGTCAATGAAAGCAGATATTGCCATAAAAGCGGTATCCCAAGTTGTACAGTGGGTCTATCGACTTCTGAGCTTCCAGATTGGATTACAGAGCCGGATAGAGCAGTTCCAAAAAGCTGTGGGCTCATGACTACCAGAGCAGCAGTCGATTGACCAGACTCAGTCGCGCACTTGGCAAGGCCATGTCATCTCGTGATGAGTCTTGTGACTGCGTTCAACTTCGTGACACGAACAGTGACACTAGACGCGCGTTGTGGTGTGTTCACCGAGCTTTTTATGGACCATGGAGTCCGTTGTTGACCTCTTTGTAGCGATTAGCGGCTTCGAAGACGTCTAAGGACCTCTACTCGTACCTTCCATAACCTCGCCAGCCCATATACGCCGGGCACCACCCATACATTCCTCAGGCGCAATCCGTACTATCTTGCGACACACTCCCTGCAATGACAACCGGTGTCCCCCGCCTCGCTATCACTTCATAAACCTTGCCTGCCGCGACACCGTACCTCTCATTCGTCCCGACAGAGTTTCGGTGAGCCTCTTCGCTCTCTACATCCCCCTGCTCTAGTCAACAAACACTGCGGGCTTCACACACAAGCTATTCAGCTTCCACGCCCGGAAAAGCTGCGGGAGCGGCCATCGAAGGTGCTGGAACGTCTGCATCTAGGGCCGCAAGCGCGCCGGGGCACCGGACTAGAGGGCCACGTGGAGTTTCCGGGCTACGTGGCAAGGCGTGGCCAGCCAATATTTAGAGCTACGTGTCTTCAAACCCGCGTTCATTCACGGTTACCCTTCTACTTCACTTATCGTCCCGGTCCTTCGCTATGCGGAGCGCAGCGTTCTCGGTCCTCGCCGTCGCCGTCTGTGGCGTCGCAGCGCAGGAGAAGCCCGTCTTCAAGGTGCGAACGCGCGCTTACTTCCCGCGCAGCGCGCACGATGCTAACACCTGCGCATTAGCCCACGGAGATCAAGGCCCCCTTCATCGAGCAGTTCACCGACGAGTGGTCGTCGCGCTGGACTCCCTCGGAGGCGACCAAGAAGACCCCCGTCGGCGGCGAGACTTTCAGCTATGTCGGTGAATGGCAGGTAGAGGAGCCCTTGGTGTCTGTCATCGAGGGCGACCTCGGCCTCGTCGCGAAGACGAAGGCCGCGCACCACGCCATCTCTGCCCCCTTCGAGAAGGCCATCGACTTTTCGGAGAAGCCTCTTGTCGTCCAGTACGAGGTCAAGTACCAGAAGGGCGGCAACTGCGGTGGTGGCTACATCAAGCTCCTTGAGGATGGTTTCCAGACCAGCGGCAAGGAGTTTGACGACAAGACTCCCTGGACCATCATGTTTGGTCCTGACTTGACGTGCCCGGGCACCAAGGTGCGTGCTGTGTTCCCCCACGCTTTTGCGAGTACTCACGTGTCTCGCTTAGGTTCACTTCATCTTCCGCCACAAGAACCCCATCACTGGGGAGTACGAGGAGAAGCACCTGAAGACTCCCCCCAAGCCTACCATTGAGAAACTCACCAACTTGTACACGCTCATTCTCAAGTGCGTTCCCCTCCCTCAGCTATACGTTCGCGAAATCTGACGCGTCTTACAGCCCTGACAATACTTACGAAGTTCTCTTCAACGGCGAGAGCAAGTCCAGCGGTAGCCTCCTCGAGGACTTCAACCCCCCTGTCATGCCCCCCGCCGAGATCGACGACCCCGAGGACAAGAAGCCCGAAGACTGGGTCGACGCCAAGAAGATCCCCGATCCTGAGGCCACCAAGCCTGCGGACTGGGACGAGGACGCGCCATACGAGATTCCCGACGAGGATGCCGTCAAGCCCGAGGGCTGGCTCGATGACGAGCCCCAGTTCATCCCCGACCCCGACGCTGAGAAGCCAGAGGAGTGGGATGACGAGGAGGACGGTGACTGGATCGCGCCCACTGTCCCAAACCCCAAGTGCGCTGAGGCGCCGGGCTGCGGCGAGTGGAAGCGCCCGAACAAGGCGAACCCTGAGTACAAGGGCAAGTGGTACGCGCCGATGATCGACAACCCCGAGTACAAGGGCCCGTGGGCGCCGCGCAAGATCCCCAACCCGGACTACTTCGAGGACCTCGAGCCCGTCAAGTCGCTCAAGCCCATCGTGAGTGCGATTCGTGACCGTCTGTGACGTCCGCTGACCCCGCGCAGGGCGGCCTCGGCATCGAGCTCTGGACCATGACCGAGGACATCCTCTTCGACAACATCTACGTCGGCCACAGCATCGAGGACGCCAACGCCTTTAAGGCCGAGACCTTCGACGTCAAGAAGCCCCTCGAGGTCGCCGCGAAGAACAAGAAGGCCGAGGTTGACGACGACGAGGAGCTCACCTTTGGCGAGGACCCCATCGGCTTCATCCGCTACAAGGTCCTCGACTTCATCGACCTCGCGCGCCTCGACCCCGTCCTCGCGTTCAAGACGAGCCCCGAGACGGGCGCCGCCCTCGGTCTCGCTGCCATCACGTTCTTCGGCATGGTCGCTGCTCTCTTCGGCCTCGTTGGCGCCCAGCAGAAGCCGGTTGTTACCAAGGTGCGTGCGCGCGATGACGTGTTCTGCCTCCAACTCATCCCCCCTCTCCCAGTCCTCGAAGAAGACCGACGCTCCTTCACCCGACGACAAGGACAAGAAGGAGACCGCCCCGGTCGCCCCCGCAGGAGAGAAGAAGGAAGAGAAGTCGGGTGCCAAGAAGCGTGCTGGCAAGTAAAAACATTCTGGGTACATAGCACTATCGAAGGGTGCACAGCACTATCAAAGGGTGCACCGTGTCGCCGTGTTTTGCTATAGGTCGTCCTTCGGCCTATTGTTTGTATTTGTGCCGCGCCGCCCGGGCACGTCGGGTGTCGAGGGGGGCCGGCTTTGCACTTACTTGGGCTTACCTTTCAACGGTCGTTGCGCTTGGAATCTGGGATCACCACCTGGTAGCATACATAAGTTATTAGTCTACTGCAAAACATCTCATAAGCCACGGACTTGACCGAGACGCTTGGAAGTTTGAACAACAAAGACAAAGCATCAGAGTTACTTAATGAGGCAATTATGGCGCGGCGCACGATAACGATACGATGTTCACGTTCACGCTGGAGGTTTCCATAAGATTATATGTGCATATTCGCATAATAGCCTACGTCAAGTAAAATACACGGGTCAGCGGTCAAAAGTAAAGCTACAAGTCCAAGGGGCGGGCACAAAAAATAAGGTAGCCATGCGAAGAACATTAGTGGCGCGCGCACTAGGAGTAAAAGGCGGTAGACGTATGGAAACCATGAGCCCATGTGTGAGTGAAGGTATGAAGGTAGCCTCGAAAGCAAGAAACAAGCAAACACTATAGCGGAGACGCAGCAAAACCGATGGCGACACCCGCACGCCACCTGGCGTGCGAGCCCAAGTCTAAGTTGCGAGCTGAGCACCCCACCGACCTCTTCCATTACCACCACCATGTCCTTCCTTCCATCCTTCCATTTCATCCTCGTACCCCATACACCTCCACCTCCGCGGGCGATGGTGACCGCGCCCCTTCAGGCGGCGGCACGACCGGCACCGCGATGCACACCACCCTCCCAATCTTCTCCTTTGCCTTCCCCTGCAGGCTGTCCAGGTCGCGCACCGCCACGCCACGACGTTTAGCGAGCACGTTGTGCGTCGCCTTCAGCCGCAGGTACAGCGGGTTCTGCATGACCTTCACCCGTACCGTCGTGCACATACCCACACCGATGCTTGGTGGCACCGCTGCGAGCAGCTGACGGCGGAGGGGTGAGGGGTTGCGGCTCCCCAGCCCCTGGGGGTTGAAGGGGTTGAACGCGGTGGTCGCGCACTGCTGCAAGGCGGGCGGCGCGGGCGCGACGAGGGGGATCTCAATCGCGTCCCCGTCGTCGTCCGCCGCGAGGAAGTCACTTGCCTGATCCCACCCATCGCCTTCGACCTGCCGCCGTATGGTGACGTGTCGCGTGGGGAAGACGGTCGACACCTCCGCCTTGCTCGCGCGATAGCCCGGCGCCCGTACCGACCTCCCGCTCCGGCGCGTCGCACCCCCCTGCTTGCGCCGCGCCGGCTCGCTGAACTCGTACGGCGACGCCGTCGGGACGGAGGAGAAGAGCAACGCCCCTGCGTACGCCCGCTGGAAGTTCTGCGCGTAGGACAGGACCTGGGACACAAGACCTGCCTGCGCGTCGGGCTTGGTGCTGAAGGTCGAAGGCGCGACGTTGCCGTCCACGCGCGCCGCGGAGCGTGACTCCTGGGCCACGGCCGGTTCCGAGACTGGGAAGGGCAGCGGACTGTCGTGTATCGGCACCGGGATGAGATGGCTGCGGCGATGAGTCGGGCAATACCTGCGCGTGACTGCGATCTCCGCCGGCTCTGAGACTGTTGGCTTCAACAGCCAGCTCCCCAAGACCGACCTCCTCTTCGGCGGCGACGTGACCATTGGTGACGTCGCGGGTGTCGTCAACGCCGTCGACACGCTCGAGAACGATGAAGCCGATGAAAACGACAACCAGGAGCCCGAGCGCGACGGACCCGAGGATGTTGAAGACAGCGACCGGCCGGACGTGATGGACGACACGGACGACGACGACATCGACTTCTCGCAAGCTGGGCACGCGACACTTCCTCTCCTGCTCACCGCTGCCCCCTTCCCCTTCCATCTCTTCTCTGCCTCCGCTGCAACTACCTCCGCCTCCGTCAACAAACTCGTCAACAACTCCTTCTCTCGTCTCTCCTTCCTCGTAGGTGTCGCGTGGGGTGTGGAGGGTGAAGGCGAGGATCGTGTATGTGGCAATCGCTCTCTAGAATCGTGGGGGAATAGCTGACCCTGCATGCTCCTGACGACGTCCTTGAACGACACTACGACCTGCGACATCTCGGGGACAGGCTGATCCAGGGACATCGATAGCGACGACTTCTGGCGACTATGACTCGGTGCCGGCTGCAAGGGTGGGCAGTCGTAGAGCGTGGGCGATCGATGACGAGTCGGGGTCGGTGATGTTCTGGTCGGCGAGAGCTCCGCGTACGACACCACTGGTCGCTGCCGCCGGCGAAGATTCTGCTTGACCATGAGGATCCGCTCCGCCTCCAAGCGCCTCTCCTCAGCCTCCGACTCCAGGCGCCTCCTCTCGGCCATCTCGCGCTCAAATCGCGCGCGCTTCTGTTTGAGGAGCACGGCCTGACGGCTCTCCGCCATGGCTCTTCTGCCGTCCTCCCACACCTTCTCGCACACCTTCAAGCGCTCCTCGCGTGTTCGGGCTTTGATTGTGGCGGGCATAGTCGATGAGCTCGCCACGGCGCAAGGCGCGCTTATATCTTCGACTAGCCGGCCGTTGGGGACAAAGCAGAAGTCGAAATCTTCGTCCTTGACGGCCGCAATATCCGCTTCTGTTATGTCTCGGTAGCCCTTGAGTTTCAGTAGCAGTATCTTGGCCGTGTGCATGTCTTCGAGAGCATATGCGGTATGCACCCGGTCCGCAAGTGACACCGGATCAGTGTCAGCGTCCTCGGACGGGGTGGTCGGCGCGGATGGGGTGGGTGGCGTTGGTGGTGAATTGGGTCGTGATGCGGACAGGTGTGGTGGTGGTGAACATGATCGTGGTGCAGAGGGCAAGGGCTGACGCGTCGTGGCCTTGAAGGGCACGCTTGTCGGGAGCGCTCTGCACGTCTTGGCGGCTTCGGGGACGAGGACCCGCGCGCTCTGGTGTTGGTTCGTCGTCTCGCGCTTGTGCGCCACATAAGTGTGTTGTCGTTGTTGGTCGTGGCCAGTGGCGGTGGCTGAACGGCGCGCCTGGACCCGGCGCTCCTCTGAGGCCTTGCGGGCGACGGCGGCACGCGACACCTGGCGTGAGCGTCCGCGGGCCTGTATTCGCTGGGGCGGACCGGGTGGGGCGACGATGGGGAACGACGCAAGCATGTTGGTGAAGTTGGGGGGAGAAAGGGAAACAGGAGCGGTGCGATTGGGCTGTTATGTATAACATCACTGTAAGGAGATCTGCCTCGAGGCAATCAAGATTGCAGCGCACCTTAGCCTGTGCTATCCTCGTGTATCCGCCTCTAGCTGTGCTCAGCAGCGTCCGCAACGCCCGGGCATCGTAAGATTCGGGCTTGACGTCGATGGCGACGGTGACAAGCAGAATAGAGTGTCGTGCGAACCTTCGAGGCCAGTGATACCGAAAGCGTCACGTGCAGCGGAGACACCTCTTTATCGGCCACGCCGTCGGGGAACACGTCAGAAATCAGAGTGCGGAGGCGGTTTCTCCCCAAACACTGTTGTCGGAGGCCTCGTCGCGGTTGGGGATAGCCTGGGCGACGCGCCAGCGAGCTCCCCGCGCTGCTACATCATCTTCACGGCGGTGGGCAGTGTGCGTGGGACCGAGTACGCGCTTCCCGCTCCTCGGGATCTCATTCCCTTCTGCGGACAGGCTCCAGGCGTTTCGCCGCGACAATCGCGGATGCGCCTTGCAAACACATGGACTCATATCTCTATCTTCGCCTCGTTTACGCAGGATCTCCAACGGTGGGTGCGCTCGAAGTCCAGAGAACCCAACTACGACCTTGGCACTGGGAAAACTCCCGATGCCCTGGCCGCGGAGGCATGCTGTCTACGCCAGGACCCGAAATTTACCAACGAATATTCTACACCGAAATCCGCCCGCTGCACCATAGTCTGCTTTGCTGGCGTGTCTCTTACCTGCTCGCTTGAGGTCCCGAATTACAACCTCGAACGGTGTCGAAACCCCTGGCCCAGTACGTCCCGAAGGCTCTTACTCTGTGCTGACTCTTGCGCTTGATCTACTGGAGCTCGCCGTATCTCTATGGTTGCTCGTGGCACCTCATTCATCGCCCTGTGCTATTAAAACGAGCGGCGTCCGCCCATCTCACTGCAGATGTTGGCTACCGTACACACCCATACAGCCTGTATCAGCGTCCCCACGTCTACTCGTGCCACCTCGTCGCTGGCTTCCAGATGCGGCTGTCGGTAGCGTTTGCGACCAAACTCCACTTCGGCCTGTTGAACACTCGCCCAACCTTAGGCTTCACCGCTATTCATCTCGCACTGATCCTGATCCTGATCTGCTTGCTGCGTACGACGTCGCGACGGGCGCTATCCCGCCTTCGTACGCGCTTTCCCGCCGGACATGACCTGCCGATATGTGCGCTTTCGCGGCCACGCCTCACTCGTCCCTCAACGTCACCGATAAGGAGGTCAGTGAACAGCTAGAAGGAGGGCGTGTGCAAGACCCGGCGCTCGTTCCCACAATAAGTGGTCGTGCGATGTCGAAATGACGCGGCCTCTGGTTGTCTGCCGCCACCGCGTGCCCGACGGCTTTGACAGCGCTGGGTACACGACGCTGGACAATGACCAAGCCGCCGCCACCAGTGACCGATAATCACTGGAAAGTACCTATCTGAACCCCGAACGTCAACATGCCCTTATGCGCCCGCAACATCGACTACAACGTGTACGCCTCACTGTCTTGCCTCCTTATTGCCCTGAGCGATAGCTAATGATGATTGCTGGATGTAGCAGAGATTACAGATGCCTCAAGCGAAGTTGCAGCATGCGTCCTTGATGACCGGCGAGCTGGCCATCGCTAAGTCAAGCCTAAGTGGACCTTCCAGCAGCACCGTCGCGCGCGCAACAGCACAGCTGGTAGGCCGCGGCTTGACTCACTTAGATACCTATCGTTCCGAACATCTCGCTCGGAGCATGCTCGGAAGGCGCCTTTCGCCTAAGTGATTTTGTGACGCTCTCAAAGATGCGAGTTGTCGTCCTCCCGCGTAAGGCAAGTGCAGCCCCCTTCACCGTCAACCTCCAACTTCCTGTTCCATCGAACGCCCACACCCTTCTCCTCATCCGCTTCGGACGCTAGAGTGGTGATCTGTGGCAACCTCAGAGTTCGACGTTGTATGTACCCACTGAATGGTCAAAAGAGCAGAATGCCCTCAGCCGCGATGGTCTCACAAGAGTCAAGCTGTTCTCCGCCCACAGATGCGCGCCGCTCCAACGCCGCCGGCTGCTTCCACCCTCCAGCTTCCCCCGGACCGCCATCGAACTCCGTGCTCACGCGTCTGCCCCCCACCCGCGCTCCGAACGACAGCCCGCCACAAACGGTCGACCGCGACCACAAGACAAGCAGCTGCCTCCCCGTAACGCCGGCGTACCTCTGGGTAAGTTTCGATCGCGCATCTGCGCACTCACGCTGCGTCATGTAGCCGATAGCCGATCCCCTGCTGATGCCCTTCTGCGCGCCTTGGGCTGGCACGCCGCCGCGGGTGCCTTGCGTGCGGGGCGCCGCGTCCTGCCGCCCCGCGGGACGTCGATCACAAAGGCACTGCTTGGATGGGCTAGAATCAGGACATCCTCTGCGCGCACGCCGTCGCCTCGTTGCGCGCCACCCTGGCGATTTGTCTAGTGTGCCATGCTGGCGCGAAGGGCGTCTATCGAGCATCTAACCGCGCGTCTGACACTGTATCTGCCCGGACCTTCAAGTCGACCAGTCGTCAACATGACGAGGCTGCCGCAGATGGCTAGACCGCGCAGACAATTCGTCAGTTCGTCCTCGCATCTTGGCCCTCTTTTCTAGATGCTTCGTCGTTGCGCCTTCCCTCCATCGATTTTCTCTGGACCTGGATAGCGGTCAGCATGGGCCGCAGACATCGTCGTGCGCTATGGCGGCCCGGATCGACGACGCCAGCGGCGCCGTGCGATAATGACCGTGCACGCCGACATAGATGTCTTCCTCAACATGCGGGCGTCTTCCCAAGCCCATGGCCCGCCGATCCCGACAGCTGATAGACCTGCTTCTTCCGGTTTCCTATGTGCTCTCTACCCGGTGGCGGTTTCTTCGCGCGGTGGCGTGCTCCAGGGGACGCGGCGTGGTCACCCTTGATCTGCTTGGGGTCTCGCAGTCGCTCCCGGGACGGCGCTCCGGAGGTCAGCTATGTCGAGCGCGGTAAGTAGCGCAGATAATCGATGCATCGACGTGTAAATCGATACGCCATCATGAAGGGCCTGTGGAGACACATGAAGGAAACCCTTGAGCAGATATGAACTTCGTTTCGGCGAAGCTGCGCGATGCTATGAGGGGGAGGCCATGTTCGCGCTAGACTCTTGCCTAGTGCCTTCTGCGGTTGGATCATGAAGAGCGTGTCTTCCGCGTCTAGTGATTTCTGCGCTTCTGCGCGTACTTCATTATGACGATTGAGGTCGCTGCGTGCGAAGGGTGGTTCGAAGGTCGGATAGGCATGGCAAAGTTCTGCCCGGGTAGACAAAATCTATTTGCGGTCACGAGCTCAAGCGCGTATCTCGGCGTGGTCCTGCTGTCATTGTAATACCATTGTCAGGGATCTAACCCGTCCTTTCTACAGCGAGTGCTTCGTGCCTCAGTAATCAGCGTCGCCTGGCAAAGGGAGGGGAAGATGGCACTTTCTCCTAGGAATATGAAACATGCGACTGTCTTCGCCTGCTCAGTCTCTACTTGCCGTACTATAGAATCATGGCCTGTCCCGCAAGAGGTACTTAGGCATAAGTACTTTTCCGGATTTTTCTTGACTTATGTTGACATCGCGCTTATCGACCTCAGGCATTGAGAGGAGTCAAGAAAAAATCCCGGTAGCGTATACAGCCCTCCCAAGATTGACACGCTCTGATAAGTAACCACCTTTCTCAGACCAGCAGGCTGCATCGTAGCGTGAAGGAATTTTGCCCCGGAAGTGTTCACAAAGGCCCAGTCTCGAGTGCTCTCTTGCATATCTGCAGCGTTATGTGCATATGGCAGGGGGTAGAGGGAGTAAATCGACCACCTCCAAAGTTGAAAATGAGCTCTGCACGACCTGTGTATCTCCTCCGTAGGGACCATTCGTGGCATGAGCAAGAGGGCATTGTCCAAATCCGGCTTCCCATTGTCCCTATTCCCATTTAGGCAATGGCGCCTATCTTATCTTATCCGCCGATCACTGAGTGCGGAGAGGGCGGTCATGGCTGACACAATGCTGTCCCGTGCACCCATGGCGCCACAGCCGGCGACATGGACCTGGCAACAGAGTCTTGTCTCTCTCGCCACCATGTCTGAGCAGATTCAGCGACCACAAACGCCGAAGGACAAACCTGGGAAGGACGATCTGAAGCAATCTGCATCGACGGAGCGGATTGATGGTGCCGGAGGCAATCATCCGGAGGACAAGAATGCGTCGAGTACGCCGGACGTAACTGCGCCTGACGACAGCGCCTCCGGTGCAGCTGCTAAGCGTCCGCCTAACCCGACGCGCTTCTCGGCGCTTGCTACGGCGGTTGCGAGCTTTACTGGAACGCTCAGCAAGAATCTTAGCTTGAAGCGACAGCAGAAGCCGCCGATCGTGTTCCCTCCGCCCTCATGGAGCCTAGACGATCTGAAGAACGAGGGTGCGGGCACCGTCGTTACGCCTAGCGCGACACCTACCATCCCTGCCGCAGACGCTGGTGGTGCGCCGACTCCGGGAGGTGATCCAACCCCAGATTCCACTGCACCCATTGCACCTCCCCCAACGGACCAGCCTGTATCGGAGCCCGACCCATCGGAGGTGCAAGATGCACCTGAGCCTCAGACTCTCGCGCAGCGTATTCGTGCCATGATCGCTGTACTTCCGCCACCCTCGAGCAACCCCACCTCGCGCGCTGCGTCACCACCACCTCCAGGTGATGCAGCCAACCCAACATTGCAGCTCCCGAAGACGGACTCATCTGACGCGCCACCGATCCCCCTACTTGTCGGCGCGGACTCGAAGCTCATGAAGTGGCTCTCGTCCGAGGGCGTGATGACGGGCTCGATCAACAAGGGTAAGGAGAGCGTGTGGAGCGCGCTACAGCGGCTGAAGCAGCCGACGACGTACGGCGGTGCGACACAGACGGTGAATGCGGATGGTGAGGGAGGGGAGACGAGGAAGGATGGCGAAGCCAGCGCGCGCCCACGAGACGACGACGACAACGCGAGCTGCATGGTGTACGCGGACCTTCAGCCCAATCGTGACTCAGTACTTGAGCTCGCGGACGAAGAGCTGGAATACGTCGAGGATTCGGACGCGAGCCGGTCGGACACGCCTGGTCCAGAGCCAAAGGGCAAAGATGATGACACTGCGGCGCCAGAATCAGACACGAAGAAGGGAAAGGACAAGGCAAAGCACACCAAGGAGGTCCACGTCTGGGTGCCCAGCGCCGAGAAGCTATCCGTTGAGGCGCTCTGGTGGGGCTACCGCCTGTACCTCCCCCCGCCCGTCATGCAGGTCCTCGACGACTCGCGCATCGCCGCCGCGAAGAAGGGCGCGATGATCACTGCCGCGCTGAAGTGGGTGCTCGACCACATTCCTACGGGGATATTCCCGCCTGCGATTCGGCCGGCGATGACGATTCTGAAGCGGCTGACGCCGTATCTGAGCTATGTCGGTGTCTTCGTTGCGTGGAGTTGGGGCGCGATTAGCGCGAGGGATAATGGTGGGTGTTGTCGTTGTCGATGTCGGGGATAAGAGCTGACTGTCGAGCAGGGAACGGTGTGGTGCTGACGGCGACTTGGCTGTTGCCTGTAGCGCTGATTCCATCGCCCTGGGAGGAGCGGATGGGCGAGATGGGCATCGCTGACAAAGTCCCTGTCGCTGAAGAGGGCAAGGCGAAGGAAGCCGAGAAACCGAAAGAGGACGCGCCGTTCAAGAAGAAGAAGCGTGGACGGCGGGACAGTCTCACGAAATGGGAGGAAATCAAGAACAGGTTGCTCAGCTCGAAGCAATGAGTCGTTACCTCTCGCTCGATTTCTCGCGGCCACCTGCCTCCTTTGCTTGTATTAGATAACGACACTACGATAGGACTATACCCTGGAGATGAACTACTACTTTACGCATGCATCTACTAGTAGCGGACCCCGCGATGTATGGACCTTGAACGGAACACAGCAGCGACCCAGGTTGGACGCACAGGCCTTATTCCCGTTGGCGATGGACCTTCCCCCTTCCCGCTAGGCAGGACATGAGGTAGCAACCTGCGAACGAAACTGGAAATAATCGTAGCATCTGCCAACGGGAGGCGTCAATATCGACTTGGTTTGTCCGCCGAAAGAGGGAATTCCTCGTCGCCTGGCAACGAGAGACCAAGCTCGACCAAATAATCCGAAGATGGGAATTCCGCGTCCTAGAATGGGAATTTTTCCATCAGCGATCGAACCCAATCCATCACGAGAGCAATCGAGGACAAGGAGCAATCGACGCAGGTCCTCCTTTGTCGCCTTATATCAGGGCCCGCCATGGCCGCTCTCCATCACCACCGCACTTCGCCCCGAAGACCAGCGCCTCTCAGAGCCCTCTACTTCCCGCTTATAAGCACCTCAGCAACTCATCAGCAATGGCTCTCACTGCTATTCACAACGCCACCGTTCCCCGCCGCCACCGCGCTACCAAGTGCACGTACGCCCGCAAGGGGACCAACGAGCGCGTGAAGGCCTCTACCAAGCGCCGCATGCAGCCCAAGCTCGCGGTCGTCCAGTGCCAGGCCGGCGTGCCTGTGAAGGACGCCGCCTCCAAGTCCGCGGTCAAGCCTGTCGCCCTCCCGCGCACGCTCTACCGCCCCCAGTACCAGCCCATCTCTCAGGATGCGCTGAAGGCTGTCCTCCCCCAGTGCGAGGACATCTCTCCTGCCTTCGTGCAGGAGCAGCTTAATGCGAACGGTGCACAGTACGTCTCCGATCATTCCCTTCACTTGAGTTCTTAGCTGAGTTGTACTTCCAGGATGTGGAACACTGTTCGCAGCACCCGCGTGGCGATGCCCACTGGTGCCCAAGTCCCTCAGGAGCTCCCTGTCGTCGTCAACCACGCGTCGACCTCTGCCCCCACCCATATCATGGCTGTTCACGGCCCTGCCGGCTCTAACGGTGTCCGCCCTGTCATGCTCTACCCCGCTCACGCCACCATCTTGGCTGCCCACTGCGCGCGCCTCCCGGCCTTCACCCCCTCGCCCACCGACGTCGTCCCCGAGACCGTCCCGGCGTCCATGACCATGCCCGTCCGCCGCCTCTCCCTCCCCGCGCCCCACATGTTCGGCACCGTCCTCGAATACCTCTATGAGAAGGACGCGGAGGCCGTGCTCCAGTCTCTCCTCCCCGTCGCCCTCCCCAACCTTGAGGAGACCGCGGAGTTCCCGATGGTGGCCCTCGCCACCGCGATCGCGGGATTGGAGTCGCCCCAGGCGCTCCTCAAGGAGTGTATCCACCGCGTGCACGGCCTCTGGCTCGACGTCTGCGCTCTCGGCATCCACGACATGGCGCTGTACGCCACGATGGACCTCGCCTGGGAGACGCTTCTCATGGCCCTCGCCATCAGCACCCGCGAGACGACTTGCGCGCTCTGATCCATTCGTGCTTTGTATCCTGCTTTCCATGCTATCTCGCTTTCGGTCTGCATCGCATCGCATCTGCTATGGACTCGCGCATTCGTATCCTTATTCATATGTACCCCAGTTCTCAACCAACAATACTCTATGCTGTATGAATACCTACCTGTATACTTGTACTCTATGCGCCCTCAATGGCAACCTTTCTCGAGTCTCTCATTTGCGTGACATGGTTCAAGGATGCCTGAAGCCGGTTTAGTGTGGTCACCCGCCGCCAGTGAAACGTACCATGGCCTTCTCGGCCAACATTGGTCAAATGCAACGTACGGGACCGCACATGATATCCTCCGTGAACTCTTGCTTTCCATTGCTGCTCGGGCCCGGCAAGGGAAGGCGACCAAAGGACCTGATCTCGAACTGTGACAAGGAACAAGCATGATCAATGATGACCGGACCGCCAACCACTAGTCCCTTCTCGTGCGATC
This sequence comes from Schizophyllum commune H4-8, assembly GCF_000143185.2. Lineage (NCBI taxonomy): Eukaryota > Fungi > Basidiomycota > Agaricomycetes > Agaricales > Schizophyllaceae > Schizophyllum > Schizophyllum commune. The sequence goes on along the minus strand of NW_026089539.1, from coordinate 3,444,483 downwards.
ATCCTCTTCAGCTTGTCATTTGCCATATCACAGCCGCCCTATGTTCGCCCGAACCCAGCGTGCCGGTCATGTCGGATATGCCCTCCACATCTTGACAGAACAACAATCAGCCGACGGGCGTCAAATACAACACACTGCTCCTTGACCTCTGCCGTCATGGCTGGCGTACGCAAGGAAACTCATATGGGCTTGGGCCACGGCTACGGGCCGTGGTCGTACACCTCGATGAAGGAGCCGCAACTGAGCGCAGAGCTCGCGCGCGTCGCGGGCGCTAGTCTCGTGGGGGACACGTACTCGGTGTCCTTCCAGCCGTTCGCGTCCGCCGACAGCGAGAACGAGGACCGCTTCACGATCATAGATCTCAAGGTCCATGGTCGTCTCTGGCGCCTACGCGGGATCTTCGACGGTGCGTATCGCTACTTCCCCCGCGTCATCACGATCAGCTGAAGCGCGTACTCCCCCCAGGCCACAACGGTCCCCTCGTCTCCTCCTACATCGCCAATCACCTCCCCTCCCGATTGCACCGCGCGCTCTCTGCCACCCACAAGCACGACCCCGTCTCCATATCCCAGACGATCCGCACCATCGTCACGCAGCTCGATAAGTCGATTATCAGCTTCATCCAGGAGCTCTTCCCCTCACAAGCGTACATCACGCGCTTATCCGACGATGAGATACACAAAATCATCAGGGAGGACGCCCGGCACGGTAGTGGGAGCGATAGATTGATGCGTGGCATCCAGGGATCTACGTTACTGCTTTCCTTGGTCGATCCGGATGGGAAGAATCTCTGGGTAGCGAGCTTGGGGGATTGTCAAGCGGGTCCGTACGTACCTTGATTATGCTGCTCTGTGCTAACGTTCTGTAGTGCTCCTGTCGCGTATGGCGAATGGCACTTGGGAGTCTGCGTTACTCAGCTCATACCACAACGCGTCAAATCCTACTGAGATCGCGCGCTTACGCAAAGAACATCCTGGCGAAGAGCGCGACGTCGTCTCGAATAGCAGGGTGTTGGGTATGATTGCTGTTACGCGAAGTGAGTGTCATGTGCCCCCATCCCTCTGGAAGGTGCTGACGCTGCCCTTCAGGTATAGGCGATCTGCCATACAAACTGCCGGCGATATACACCTCACGAATCTTCCCCCGAATACACACCGACCACCCTCACGCGATGACCGCCCAGCAACAACACATTCTTCCCCTCCTCAAAACCCCTCCCTACCTCAGCAGCGACGCTGACGTCCGCCACGTCGACTTGACCGCGCGCAAAGCCACCTCGCATTACCTTATCCTTTACTCCGATGGGCTACTGGACCTGTACAACAATGAATCCCCTGCGAGCGTCGCCACGCGCGTTGTACAGGTCGTCACCCAAGCCATACGCTTCAAGAGCGATCTGGCACTCGCAGTGCTGATGGACGGGCTGGGGCACACGACGCCGAAGGCGGAGAGCCACCCGAAGATTGATATGGACAAGGTGTCGCGGATGATGACGGTGGAGATGACGGAGAAGTATATGGACGATACGACGGTGTTGGTGGAGAAGATTCGATGAAGAGAAGATACGATGAAGGGCTGAAACCCTCACGAGACGGACTCATCAGTATGATAGCTTCCGCACACACAGTACAATAGTAATCGATATAATCCGTATCTAGCACGTATCTAAACAGTCTAGCACAATATCACTGTACACCTGCTCATCTTCCAGCGATAGCCAGAGGACAACACACAGGATCCAAGACACCCCCGCCGACCTACAGTTTCTTCGTCTTCCTCTCCTTCGTCGTCAGCCTCCTCTTCGCATTCTTCATCTCCGCGTCAAACTGCTCCTTCGTCGCTTTCTTTTCCACCCGCCGTGCCTGCCTTTCCGCCTTCACCGCCGCCTTGCGCGCCTTCTTCTCCTCGGCAGTCTCGTTCTTAGGTCGGGCGATGGTTTGCCGGTGCGTGGCCTCGGTCTCGGTGTCAGAGCCAGACGACCCGTCGTCGAAAGGAGGTTTGGTGGGCCGGGAGTGAGGGGCGGATTTTGTGTTAGGGTTGGATGAGGGTGGGGTGACGATGGGGAGGCCGGTCTTGGGGTCGAGTGCTATGTGGGGGACGGCGGCCTTTTTTGTGCGGCGGGTGGCGGATTCGCGGGCGCGTATGAGGCGGGGATGGTTTTCGAGGTTGGAGTAGGTGGCTGGGTGGATAGTCAGCATTCGCCAGAGGGGAAGAACAAGAGACTGCAAACATACATAGGATAGACTCGCAATCCCACTGATCCTCCTTCTCGTCCTCCGAGTCCAACGAGAGCTCATTGTCGTTGGGATCGCGGTCGGGCGTCTCCCGCAAGTCCACTTCGCGCACGGTTCCCAATGCACGCCTGAACGTGTCCAGCTTCTCGACGCCGGTGTCACCCTCGAGTTTGTGCTGCATTTTACGCCCGAGGAGCTCGAAGTCATTCAAGAACTCGTCCATCATGTCTTCGAAGTCGGGCCGTGAGAGGATGAGATCGGGGACTTCGTCAATGTCGTCTTCATCTTCATCTTCGTCCTCGTCATCCTCGTCGTTATATTCTTTCGCCATGACCTAGGCGAGGCGTTATGTGAGCCAGAGAAAATACAAGTGGAGGGAAAGCGCACCTGATCATACTGAGAGTCGAGAGTTTGAAGGGTATCCGTACGATGAAGGGAGGAGCTGCTCATGCTGTAGCCAGACGCGTCGCTAGTACCCTTGCGTCGCCGCTTCTTGGCGCCAATGACCGACATGGCAGGTAGTGTACCAATCGTGTCACCCCCCTCCGATCGGAAGTCGTCAGTGCTCATGAGGTCGTCGTCGACGTCGGCCTGCTTCTGCGCCTTCTTGAAGCGAGAAAAGCGCTCCTCCCATCTAAGATCCTCCTCTGCTACATCCTCGTCCTCCTCCTGAGCAGCGGGAGTCTCTTCTTCGAGACCCTCCTCCGCGAACTCGAAATTGACCTCATCGGGGTCTGCGCGCTCGCCCTCCGCGACGAGCTCCCCGAAGAAGTCATCTTCAAGGTCGTCGTCTACGAAAGCATCGTCTTCCAGAGCCTCAAGAACCTGGCGAAGATGGGGGTCCATGTCGGGCTGGAAGCCAGCAAGACTCTCGGGAATAGCCTGCTGCGATTCATAGTTGCGAGGGAGTTCGGTGGTAGAGGCGAGGACACCCTCGGGCAGATCCTTAAGTTGGATCCCAATGTTGTCCTTGTCCTTGACCTTCTTCTTAGCAGCGGCGGGCGCTTCGATGAGGATGCTATCGACGCCTTCCTCCTCGACACCCGCCTGGCGGAGATGCTGCATGTAGTCGTACTCGGTGTCATCGTAGTAGATGCCGTAAAGCGCAGCCTCGCCGATGTTGGGGCGCTGGTTGGTCTCTGCAGGGGTGAGGATCTCCTCGAGCTCCGCGCGACTTTTGCCCTGTGCTGTATCAGTGCATTGTTCCCCCGATCGTGATTGCATACACACCTTCTTTTCATTCTCGCGCACAAAGGGCCTTAGAACATGCTGACTGGCATCGGGGTCGTGGATGAGGGGATCGCGCTGTGATCTGTGGACGAGCTGAAAGTGCTTCGCGCCCGGCTGGCGGTAGATGGACTTGGACTTGGGGGGCATGATGGCGGAGGAAAAACAATACGCCCACGCTAAGCGCCCACATTGTGCTTCCAGAAATGGAAATCCGGACACGCGGACGGCGTTACGCGTGCTGAGTCAGCAGGCGGTGTCACCTTGCTTTCAACCATCCACCGAATCAGCCAGCTCGACCTCAACGACGCCCGGACGCGCTTGGAGTCGACAGGATATCACTTCTAGACCACTGGGGACGCCGCTGTAGACGGGAAATCGGGCATGTCAACACACGCTTTGGCGCGCGAGGCGCATCGACGCGGGTTCACCATATGAGTACCATTCCTTCAGCAGCGCACGAATGGTCCTGACATCGTTTGCCGTTTCTACTAGTCACCAAAAAGTTGTCTTGGAGATTGACTTTGGGGGGATACTATGGGTTCGTGGCAAAGAAGGGCGCGTCGCAAACTGGTCGCTTATTCACACCCCAGGGCTACACGGAGCTCACCATCTATCCCACGACCAAGGACCTGAAGACGATTTACATGCACTCGAGGCAATGCAGTGCGTGCTCTGCGGCTTTGGTCGCGTATCGTGAACTGACGACGGACTTGCGTAGCCATCCAGAAAGTCACAGTCGGCGGCCACCAAGCGGAGTTCGTCCACAATGATTACATCGCCAACATTGCGCTCCAAGGAGAGAACTGCAACGATCCTCATCGGCACGCCGAGCTCAAGCGCAAGGTGTACTCTGCCTATCAAGACAGCGACGAAGGCGAGCTGTCAATTGCCATTCCCAGCCAAGTTTCTCTTCGCGCCTCAAGCGCCTCGATGCCCGGTACCCAGGGGACTACCAGTGCGTGGCAAAATTGTCCGAAAAAACTCATTTTGACTCCTCACATCGTAGCCGCCACACCTGAGCCGCACACCCCTGGGGGCGCCCACGCTCAAACCGCAACAGAATTCGCCCCCATCATTATCAACATAGCCTACTCGCTTCGTAATCCAGCGGACGGTTTCCAGTTCGTTCTGCCGTCCGACGCGCACCCATACGTAAGTAGCATACAGGCTGGTGCCTGTACTTCATTGACGATTTGTGGCCTCGTAGCGTGTTCCGCATTGCTATACCACCCCCTCTTCACCCGATGCCGCTCGATGCTGGGTTCCGTGCATCGACAACATGTGGGAGAAGTCCACTTGGGAGTTTGAGATCGTAGTGCCACGGTACTTGGAGGAGGTAGATCCAGACGAGGAGACTGGCGAGACCTCCGCGAGTCCAACAGTGGTTGTATGCAGTGGTGAGCTAATGGAACAGGTACGTGCGATTATCGTAAGTCCGGGTTGAGGCTAACGGTACCAGGTCGCCCACCCCCACAACTCGAACAAGGTCATCTATGTATTCTCGCAGCCTGTCCCGACGTCTGCGCAGCACATTGCTATCGCCGCTGGGCCGTTCCACGTCATGCCCATTGCTCCCGATGCGTCTGCAGACGATGCCACCGGAAGCACCCAGACGCCCATGCATGCCTTCTGCCTTCCCGGGCACGAGGCAATGCTGGCAGCGACCACATCTTCTCTGCGCTCCGCCATGAGCTTCTACTCCACGGAATGCGGCTCCTATCCGTTCGGCTCGTATAAGGTCGTCTTCGTGGACGAGATGCCAAAGCAGCGATTTGACAGCGCCACATTATCTTTGATCACGGTCGACTCCCTTCATGGCGAAGACGCCATCGAGCAGGCTTACGAAGCTCGTCATGTCCTGGCGATGGCGCTAGCCAGTCAGTGGATCGGCGTCAACATCCAGCCAAAGCAATTCTGCGATACCTGGCTGGTCAACGGTCTCGCGTTGTACATCGCCGGCCTGTTTATGAAGAAGCTACTCGGTACAAACGAATATCGCTTCCGGTTGAAGAAGGACATGCAGCGCATCCTACGAATGGACACTGGCGCTCAAAAGCCGATCTGCCAGCCTACGCACGTCGAACCTCCCGACGCCGCAGACCTCCCCTTCATCAACCTCAAGGCTCCCGTCGTCCTTCACATCCTTGACCGCAAGCTCGGCAAGTCGGGCACCTCACTCGGTCTGAGCCGTGTGCTCCCAAAGATCTTCCTCGCTGCCATGAGTGGGGAGATTCAAGAGAACGCGCTCTCGACGAGCTACTTCTTGCGCGTATGTCGGAAGGTCAGCGGGGTGGATGTGCGCGGGTTTGCGGAGCAGTGGATCTATGGGAGCGGCTGCCCGTCGTTTGCCTTCCAGGCGACGTTCAACCGGAAGAAGATGGCGGTGGAGATCACGATGCGGCAGGAGTGTCCTGCGTACAAGGCACACGAGGGGAACGCGTTTTCGATGGAGCAGTTCAAGCCTGCACCATTGTTCGAGGTGAGCTCGTCTTGCAACCGAGATGGTTCAAGTCCTGATGAGTGGTGAAGGGGCAAATGACGATCCGAATACACGAAGCGGATGGCACGCCCTACGAGCACGTCCTCGACATTCGCTCCAACTTCAAGCGCTACGACGTTCCATTCAACACCAAGTACAAGCGTGTGCGGCGAAATACGAAGCGCTACCTCGCTCGGCAAGCGGCTGCCCAAGCCGCAGCCGAGGGCGACGCGGACGCCGCCGAAGCCATGGGGCTCATCGACATGGGCTTCGGGCTGGAGATTTGGGAGAAGGAGGATGAGCGCGAGAATTGGAAGGTCGCGGACTGGACGGAGGAAGAGGAGCAGCAGATGAGTGGCGCGACGTACGAGTGGATCCGGATGGACGCCGATTTCGAGTGGATTGCATTCATCTCGTTCGACCAGCCCGACTTCATGTGGGTTAGTCAGTTGCAGAGGGACAGAGACGTTGTGGCGCAGCTGGAGGTGGGTTGACTTGGTACGACTTGGTGATGCGCGAAATGCTTATGGATCTCTGCAGGCGATTTATGCCCTTTCGAGGACACCGACGGCGATTGTGTCGAGCACCCTGACCAGGACGGTGCTCGTAACCAACTACTTCTATCGCATTCGGTGCGAGGCGGCTCTGGCGCTTGTACACGTACGTTACTCCTCCTCGAGTCTTGTAATTGACACTGACGAAGTATATAGTGCGCTGTTAGGCGTACGGAATTCTTGGGCTTGTTCCACCTTTTCAAGCTCTTCCTCCGTTACTGCTACGACACGGAGGACCCGAAGCAGGACTTGTTCAAGCACAGCTACGTGCCCAAGCCCAACGACTTCTCGGACATTGCCGAATACTTCGTGCGAAAGCACCTTGTCACGGCTATCGCTCGGGTGCGGTTTGAGAATGGGAAGACCCCGCCCGTTGTTCGCCAGTTCCTGATCGACCAGCTCAAGTTCAACGACAATACGACCAACGCGGTGAGTTGGCATGGGGTATGCTCGTCGGTATCCAGCTAAACAATGCATAGTACTCGGATGCCTTCTACATCTGCACGATCATCGACGGACTCGCGTGCGCAACCACGTCGACTGCGCCTCCGGAGCGCGGCGAGCTACTTCCCACGGAGGGTCGTGCGGAGCTCACCACGGAGGACGTCCACCTGCTCAATGAGGCGATGTCAGAGATCGAACGGTACCAGGAAATGGACAAGCTCATTCCCTCACCGCACAACGTCGTAACCGTGGCGGTCATCGAGTTCTATACGGTCCTAATGGTGGCGAACTACATCCCAAGCCACCCGTACAGGTTCTTCTTTTACACGCGGTAAGGTCTTTTTAAACTTCATCCTCTTCATTCGACTCACTCTCGTTCAGCGACGGCAATTACACGCAAGTGCGCATCGCCGCGTTTGACGCCCTGTTCTTGATGAAGTGGTTCAACCCGGAGATCATGGAATACCTCTTCTCGGTTATGCTTTACGATCCCTCCAGGGTGATCCGGCGGCATGTCGCGCGCAACTGTTGCACAAGCCTTGCGTTGCTCGTTCAGATGGGCGACCTCAAGTCCGGTGCGAAGGAGGCTGAGCAGTTGCTCATTGAAGAGGACGGCTCGATGGCGCAGGAAAGGATCAAGGAGGCGAGGAAGACCGAGATGGACACCATCTTCAAGATTCTGAGGAAGGATAGAGAAATCGGCAAGAACGAGACGTTGCGGCAGTTCCTCATCCCCCTCATAAGGTGAGCAACGTTCAACATCAGTATTCGTTAAACCGCTGACCCTCATTTCCTCAGCGCGCCGGAGTTGGACTATGAAGTTCGGTGGACTCTCCTCAAGTTGGCGGATCTCCTGATCAGGCCTCATGAGGAGATCTTCCAAGAGAAGATGCCGCAACTCAAGATACACCTTCCGCCGACTCCTGTTGTTGAGACGCCCCCGCCTTCCTCGGCATCAATTAGGATGAAGCCTCCTCGTCCGCCTGGCCGCTCCCAAGTTCCAGACAGCCCTGCTATTTCCTCGACACCCAAGTTGAGGCTTGCGCCACCCGCTCCTCCTACCCCGCGCACCGCAATGGAACCGCCCAAGCGTCCTCCCCCGCCTGCACGCCCCGCACCCGCACCCTCGCCATCGGCACCGGCACCGGCCGCGAAGGCGTCGAAGCCTAAGCATCATAAGCCTGCTCCGCCTCCGCCACCACCAGCAGGTCGTCCGAACAGGCAGAATGTGCGGCCCCAGAAGGCACAGACGAGCGGGATGGACATGAACGACTTGATCATGTGTCGAAACGCGTTGAAGAAGCTGAAGGTGCATAAGCGCGCGAAATTCTTCCTGAAGCCGGTCGACCCTGTGCGGGATCTTGCGCCGAAGTAAGTGGTCGAACAGCTCGTATTGCGGCCCTTGCTAACGGGGTTCCAGGTATATCGACATTATCAAGAACCCGATGGACCTTGCGACGATGGAGATCAAGCTCGAGCAAGGGCACTATGCGGATAGGAACGCATTCCGCAAGGACTTCGAACTCATGATCAGCAACGCGAAGACATTCAACCCTCCTGGGTCCTTGGTGCATATGGAGGCGATCAACTTTGAGACTTTCTTTGAGAAGCGTAAGCTCATTTCGGAATTGTTCGTTCTTATGCTAAGTCTCCCCTTAGACTGGGCAGCAATGACCAGAACACTCGAAGGCAGAGCCCAGGAGGCCGCTATGGCCAATCTCCGTGCCGACCAGGCCCCTCCTACCCCTGTGCCCCGCCCAGTGGTTGCCGGTCCTCGTAGGATATCAGCGCCTCGTCCACTATCTCCTGCACTCGCTGCCCCGGCGCCAGCCACGCCAGCAGAACCCAAACCTCGCCCAACCATCAAGCTCAAACTTGGTGGCTCGAGCAAGCCCGCGGCTGAGACCCCTGTCAAGAAGCCCACCAAGGCGAAGGCGAAAGCTCGCGTCGCTCCATCCGACGTTCCTACTGATCCACCACCGCCGTACGAGGACGATGGCACGGGCGACCTTCTGGAGGAGGTGCTCGCTGTCGAGCAGGAGCGCGAGCAACAACGGGAGCAAGAGAGGGAGCAGAGGCGAGAGCAGAAGCGCTCTGCACCTCCGGGCAAGCGGAAGAAGTCGCCGGATGCGCTTGACGAGGATGAGATTTTGGAGTTGGCATCGCCCGCGAAGAAGGAGCGACGTGCGCCGTCACCTGTGCCTGCTCCGGTATCGACGCCTCGTCCGACCATCAAGATCAAGCGCGAGAAGCCTCCTGCACCATCACCTCGTACCATCTCTGCTCCACGCCAAGTGCAGGCAGCGCCTGTACACGCTCCCGCGCCGGCTCCAGCTCCAGCACTACCCCCTCCAGCCCCCGTCCCAGTCGCCACTCCCTCCCGTCCCACACCAGCACCCCCTGCCACCCTCGCCGTCGCATCGCTCAAGGGCAAAGAGCGGCAAGTCTCTTCACATCCTCCATCACATCCTCCTTCTCGTGCTCCGTCAAGAGCAGCCTCGCATGCCACCGGGCCAGGTCCCTCTACCCCTAGTGGGCCGAGGACAACGGTGTATGCGGCGACGCCTATCAACGAGAAGAAATGCCGCGAGGTGCTCAAGACGCTTTCCAAGTCGGAGTTCTACCCCATCTTCGCCCAGCCCGTTGATCCCATACGCGATGGTTGTCCTACGTACGTTCTTCCTCTCGACGTCTGTCTTGTCTCTTACACCACTTCAGGTACTACACGGAAATCGAGCATCCTATGGACTTCTCGACGATGGGCAAGAAGCTCACGGAGGGCAAGTACCAGACGATGGAGGATTTTCGCAAGGACGTCGAGCTCATCTTCAAGAACTGCCGCAAGTTCAACCCGCCGTCGACGTTCCCGACGCAGTGCGCGGACAATGTCGAGGCGCTGTTCAAGAAGGAGTGGGCGAAGGCGATGGAGAAGAAGCTATCGTACTCGGAGAAGCGAGGGTTGCAGTCTGTCTTGCGGGACCTGAAGACCCATCCATCGTGCGTATGCGTAATGCACTTGACCGAGAACCTGGCTAACAAGTTCATAGATACTTTATCTTCGCCGAGCCTGTAGATCCCGACCTGCTGGGCGTCCCGACCTACTACAACATCATCCCGAAGGAGAAGGCGCGCGATCTGCGGACGATCCAACAGAAGCTCGAAGCGGACAAGTACGAAACTGTGCAGGCGTTCGAGGCGGACTTGGAACTCATGATCCAGAACGCGCTCACGTTCAACGGGGAGACGTCCGAGGTCGGGCAGGCGACGTTGCGCATGCGGGACGGCATACGGTCGGCGATGGCGAGCTTCCGGGCGAAGGGGACGAAGCGGAAGGACGGGGGAGAGAAGGGGAGCTCGCAGCCGGCGAAGAAGATGAAGATGTCTGCGTGAATGTTGTGTATTATAGTCAGCTATTAGCGTACATATAGTAATTTGGGACTGGACAGTTACAGTAGTGCTCGGTGGTTTAGAGATTGTCGAACGATCGCATTGTACTTAAGCACAGAGACGGATGTATGCCCGCGAACGAGGAATGTGCAAAGATAGTGTTATACATGGCCGCCTGGCGTAATGGCAACGCGTCTGACTACGATTGAGTAACATCAGGAGATTGCAGGTTCGACCCCTGCGGTGGTCATCAGCTTTCTTCCATATATCGTTTTGTCCTAAACGCGAATGAACATTTTTGGAGACCTTCAGGACAGTGGAGATCACTTCACGCGCGCGATGTGTGCAATTCAACTTTGTGGCAGTGGTTGCCGGAATGTGAGTGACGCGGGAGCTGTCACGCGAGCCGGAGGAGCTGCTCTTGCCTCCGTCGATCACTAGCCAGCCTGTTTTCGATGTCGTCCGCTCTGTTGCAACGGGTGCGCGCCCCGCCTGCGCTTCGCGCCGCACAGACGTCTGTGCGCCACTACGCCCGCGCCGAGCCCAACACCGGCGATCCCAAGAAGGAGCACATCCGCCGCGCGCTCTACCCCAGCACCATCCGCAACAAGCCCACGCCCACGGGCACCTACCGCCCCGACGTCGCCCGCGCCCTCCTCCGCGCCGTCCCTCACACGCACGCACACGAGGTCATCGAGCGCGCGTGGCTGCTGCACAAGCGGCACGTCCGCAAGGCGCGCGACGCGGAGCTCGCGCGCAAGTTCCGCTGCATGCAGGAGGCGATGGACGAGCTTGAGCGGATTGCGCCGCACCTACACCTCGAGGCGAACAAGCGGGAGGACCCGCGCGCGAGGAGCAAGGCAGAGATGGAGAGGCTGAAGGAGCTGTCGACGCCGCAGGCAAGGGCGCTGGACGCACGGATACGCGGCCTCTTCCCGCGCGAGCTCAAGGTTCCGACGGAAACGCCGTCTCGCACGGGGTGGAACTACGACTGGGAGCCGTTCCAGCGTCCGACATAGAGGTGCGTATACATGCTCGGCCTTCGATGCACGCAACTGAGAAAAGCAATACAGGCAGGGATGCGACGTTGCATGGATATACAGTACAGAGCAAGAGATTGGATAGCTACAATTACATCCACTGGCGCTCTTCTCTCATCGAGAATGGGTCTCCACTCATCATCATCTGCGCGCCCTCGTTCTGTCGTGCCGCGGTCTTGCCCACTACTGCGCCATGGACCGACTCCAGCGTCTCCGTCCACTTCTGTAGCGCAGCATACCGCTTCTTCTCGAGGCTTTGCCTGAAGAGCATGCGAGTAAGTACAAGTGCTTTTCAGAGGGGGGGAAGACATACTTCTTGTCGAGCTCCAACCGCATGCCAACCTGGTCGATGCGGCCATCCACCTTGCCCTCCAAGATCAGCCCTATCAGTAACTCCTCCACCTCCTCGACGTCCACGTTCAGTTGCTGTGCGCGACATGAGTATGCGTCGACGCAACTCATACCTTACCACATACCTTCGCCAAGAACACCAGCTCAAGACGCGTATACGGCTTGATGAGGTCGATCAAGTACTGCGTCCGCAAACTTCGCAAGAGCTCGCCAATGTACTGCTTGATGAACGAGTCGCCCATGATCGTTGCGGCGTTGTCTGCAAGCGGTTTAGGCTTCAGCAGGCCGTGCACGAACTGCCGTCAACGCACCTTTCAAGATCTTCTCCGCTGCGTGTACCTCTCGCCGCTGGTATGCATCGACCAGGTCCGTCATCGCCTTGATCTCGGGGTCGTTCTTGTACGGCTTCGTCTCCTGACTGTCGAAAGGGTTGACCTCCGCGCCCGTGAGCATGTTAGCCAGCACCAGGTACTTGAGGACCTGGATGCGTTGCAACGAGCCCGCCTCGTCGTAGTTCCGGAACGAGTCGAAGAAGTCCGAGTATGCCTTGCTCCATTGTCCTGCAAGTCGGTAAACCGTCAGTACGAGCCCATGCACCACAAATCGCGCAAACACGCACGCTCGCCCATCCACATCTTGCCCCCGCACTCCTTGATGACGCCCATAATCCGTGGATGCGGGATGGCAGAGCGCACGGCGTTCGTGGCGTTGTAGATCTCCTTCAGCTTCTTGAAGTTGCGCGTCTCGTTGTACATCTGGATCTCGAGGGCGTAGATCTCGAGCAGCTGGGTGCCGCGCTGCGACTGGTCGTCCTCGCCGCCCTGGGAGGCGTTGTGCAGATCGCGGATGAGCTGGGATGGGAGGTGGGGTGATCAGTTGCGTGAGTGAGTAGGATGGGACCTTTGAGACGCACTTTGGAGAGCCGACCGTACTCCTTCTTGTCGAGCCACAGCTTGGCCAGCTTGAGGTTCGTTTTGACGGATAGACGCTGTACAGAAGTAGCCTGTCAGCACTCGCTCTCATCCTCGCCACCATCCCTCATCCCTCCCGCTCCTCTCCCCCACACGCACCTCATTCTTCGCCTCAATCAACGCGTCCTTCGTCACATTGTAGAACTTCTCCAGAATATCGACCTCCACAGGCCCGCCCTTCCCGCCACCGACATAGTCCAGGATGCCGTTGATCGTCTTCTCCGAGTAGTTGCGCGTCACCGCGGACTTCGTGTACTTTAAGAGCTGCGAGTAGGTCTTCAGGGCCTCCTCCGGGCGGTGCAGAACAAGGAACAGGAGCTTGGTGCACTGTTTGAGGGCCTTGAAGCCCCTGTGATGTGAAGCATTGAATGTGAGTTGGACTCTCGCCACTAAGGTGAACGAGCACGCGCACCAGTCGCCCATCTCCTGCTCCTGGTCGACGATCGCGCGGAATTCCTTTAGTGCTTCTTCGGGGTCATCTTCCTTCTTTGCTGGTGGGGGGATGGGTTAGGCAAGCGGGTAGGGAAGGGAGGGTGGATCGCCACGCACACTTGGCGCGATAGTACATGTTCTCGACGTCCGCGGCGTCGGCGTCATTGTCGTCATCGCCATCGGAGTAGTCGAAGCCGTAGTCCTAGTATCCACTACGTTAGCATTCACTGACATAAGGAAATGGGCGTGATAATGCCATGCATCTGTGAATAGGCGCCCAAAGAACAAGGGCACGTACCTCGTCGTCGGATCCTTGCATGTAATCGGCATCATCGTCATCCATGGTGGGCGGTTAGTGGAAAATATGGATATGGACAGGGTCGAGGGTCAGTCGAAACGAGGAAGGAGGAGGGGAATGAGGCTGCGAGGTGGTGGGAGGCCGCGCCAAAGTCGAGGGCGCGCACGCCACAAACGCGACACGCATCTGCGCGCGCTTCGGCGATGGCCGAGAGGGTCCAACTTGAACATCATGACCGTCTCGTAAATCATCTGAGCACTAGAACTTATCATCCAATCCAGCGCGCTCACGAAGAGAAGGTTTTCGAAAGAAAATTAGTGAAGGCAATTGTAAGACGAAGAGGAGACGGAGGAATGTGAACTCGAGGAGGAGGAGAAGAAAGATCAGCGAGCGAGTGTTGCAGACGAGCAGACCATAGTCTGAAGGGAGCGTGAAAGGAATAGTCATATCGCGCACTAAGAAGAGACAATTGGGAAATCGGACATCGCGCGGGTATGACGAAAAGGTATGCAGGATATTGCATTGAAGGAGCGGATGGTAACTGGTACATGATACAATGCGACGACCCAGTCTAATGTCCAATAGATCCCAAGAAAAGTAATACATCGCTCAAATCTAAGCTGCAGCTTAGTTCCAGATCTGGTTGGTGTTGCCGTCCGTGCAGGTCCAGGTCTGCATGAGCTTGCCGTTGTCGAGGATGCCGCCGGTCAAGTCGAGGCACTGGCCCTTGCTCTCAACAGCGAGGCGGTTGTCGTCGGTGTAGTACCACGATTGCTGCGCGAGGCCGGTGTAGCACTGCCAGATCTTCATGCCCGCGCCGTTGGCGAAGCTCTCGCCGGCGTCGAGGCAGAAGTTCGTGCCCGCGAGCTTGACGGCGGTGCTGCCGCGGGAGAAGACCCACTGCTGCCCGCTCGAGCCGTTGCAGTCGTAGATGTCGACCGGCGTGCCGTTCGCCTGCACGTTGCCCTGGACGTCGAGGCACTTGCCGGTGTTGCCGTTCGGGTGGAGGGCCTGGCCGGTGCTCGAGGGCGGCGTCACGGGCGGAGTGGTGCTGGCCGACGGCGCGGTGACGGTCCACTTCTGGTTGGTGTTGGCGTCGCTGCACTGCCAGGTCTGGGTGGGCGCGCCGTTGCCGAGGACACCGTCGCGGAGGTCCAGGCACTCGGCGCCGGTGGCGACGGAGTAGTGCTGGGTGGCGGAGTTGTAGGTCCACTGCTGCTGGGGCAAGTTGTCGTAGCACTGCCAGATCTTCATGGAGACGCCATCGCCGACTGACCAAATCGTAAGAAGATGTCAAGGATGATGAATTCGTGCTACTCACTGTTGGAACCAGCGTCAAGGCACATCTGGGTTCCGTTGAGCTGGAAGCGCTTCTGGTCGTTGTTCAGAGTCCACGCCGGGGTGCTCGCCGACTTGACCGTGCAGTCAAAGATGTCGACGGCCGCGCCGTTGCTCGTGCCCGCGGCGCCGAGGCAGAAGTTGGTGTTGCCGTTCGGGTGGATGTAGACGGTGCTCCCCGACGCCGTCGTCGTCGTCTGACGCGGGAACGGCTTGGCGAGTGCGGCCGGGAGAAGGGCGAGGAGGACGATGGAGAACATGTTGATTGTTGGTTGGTGGTGGCGAAGCTTGGTGATGCGGCGAAGCTTGAGGGGCGCTGATGAGTGTGGCGAGTGCTGGAGGAGCTGAGGATGCTGGAGAAATGAGGCACTTTCGGCCGCCTTTTATACCTCGAGGCGACGATTCAGGTAGGCGAGATGTCTTGAAGGTGAGGTGAGTCATAGACGCGTTGCTAGGATGGCGGGCAGTGTAGAGATGCGAAAAGTATTCAGAGTGAACTGAGATATCGCAGGTAGCGACCGAAGTCTGAGACTACAGGCATGAGGGGCAGTGCGAGGCGAGATATTGGGCCAGACGCATCGTTTTCATTGGATAGCTTCAACGGAAGGCCAGAGACAATAGCACGAAGTGCGGACTAATATAGGGGATAGCCTAGCGATAGCGCTTGGCAAGAGGAAGAAGCGCAAGTTCGGATGCGAGAGCGCTAGATGTTTTGCAGCTGCAGGCGGTGGTTCAGACGAGGATTGGCGCATTTTGTATAGAATGCTGCCACACTCAACGGCGAACGGACAGTTGCCTGAATTTCTAATAATTTGGTTTTACACACAGCGGCGACGCATAGGTAGAGGTAGCGGGATGTCGACAAGATGATGGTCGCCGCTGAGAACGAGAGAACGGCCGAATTGCCAGAATGGGTAGGCATCGCTCCGGTGGACACACAACCAAATACGTCAACATACCCAGATGATACGCGAGTTCGAGGCCGACACGCAAGAAGATGATAATTCAAATCGTTTGCTTTGTACTAAGGAATCGTACAGTACATGAGTGTGGTAGGCACAAGAGTGTCAGTCATAAAGTAGGATGAGTTCACAATTGATACAAGTCCGTGAGTACAGTTCAGTAATGTCGAGCCGAAGTCCTGTCACCAGCACCTTGTCCAAAGAGAGCGCGTAAGTACAGCAAAAAGGGTCATAGTCATAACGTAAGGGGTGAATGGCGCCGCTTAGTACCAGATCTGGTTGGTGTTGCCGTCGGTGCAAGTCCAGGTCTGAACAATGTTGCCGTTGTTCGTCCTAGCGCCGGTAAGGTCAAGGCACTGGCCCTTGTTCTCGACAGCAATACGGTTGTCGTCGGTGTAGTACCAGGTCTGCTGGGCGAGTCCGTCGTAGCACTGCCAGATCTTCATGCCAACGCCGTTGCCAACTGCAAAGATAGTCAATGTCGTGTACAAGCAAACGCGAAAAAAAGGAAACTGACTGTTGGTGCCAGCGTCGAGGCAGTAGTTGGTGCCAGCGAGACGGACGGAAGTGTGACCGCGAGACAGGACCCACTGCTGCGCGCCGGTGCCGTTGCAGTCGTAGCTGAGGACGGCATCAACATCGAGTGCGCGAGAAAGGATGGTAAAGTGCTTACATCTCAACAGGGGTGCCGTTCGCCTGGACATTGCCCTGAACGTCGAGACACTTGCCCGTGTTACCGTTAGGGTGAAGCACCTGGCTATTCCCGGAGGGCGGGGGCGGGGTGGTTCCGCCACCATTGCCGCTGTCGGTCGGGGACGTCGTCCACTTCTGGTTCGTGTTGTAGGAGATGCACGACCAGGTCTGCGTGCCGGCGCCGTTGGTGAAGGCACCGTTAGTCAGGTCCAGACACTCGGCACCTAAGAGGACGTCAGAGGATGTAAAGGGGTAAAGGAAAAGACATACCGGGGCCGACGGAGAAGTGCTGGTCGCCAGTGTTGTACGTCCACTGCTGCTGAGGCAGGTTGTCGTAGCACTGCCAGACCTTGAGGGGTACGCCATCGCCGACTAAAGGAGGGTCAGCAGGTGGCGAGGAAGTAAGAGGAGCGACTCACTGTTCGTGCCGGCGTCGAGGCACACCTGAGTGCCGTTCAGCTGGAACAACTTCTTGTCGTTGTCGAGGATCCACGACGGGGTGCTGTCCGTCTTGGTCGTGCAGTCGACGATGGTCGTGGCAGCGCCATTGGCGTCACCAGTGGCACCGAGACAGAAGTTGGTGTTGCCCGTGGGGTGAACGTAGACGGGGGCGGGCATCGTGGTCGCCTGCCGGGCGATGGGGGTGGCGAGCACGGCCGGGAGGATCGTGAGGAAGTAGAGCGAGAACATCGCGAGCTGACGCTGAGAGGCGATGAAGTCAAGTGTGGGGTGGGGAAGAGCTTAATGAGCTGAGCTGGGGCAGCTCAACGAAAGGGGCGAGATTTTATACCCGTCTGGGGGATGACAATTTGGCGAGGGCGGCGTTCGTATGCCACAGGCGGCACTGGTGGCATGTCTCGCGGCCGAGCGAGGGTGGGCGAGGGTGACGCCGTATAGACTGGGGGTATGACGAGGCAGTGCGGGAGGGGATGTGGGTGCCTGCGCGGCATACTTGGAAGGTCTAAGACCATGCCAAAGTAACTGTAGGTGAATGTCAGGTGCAGGACGGGATATTAGCCGCGGCGGAGGATCTGCGCTCGGGATCGTCTGTCGTCAGGTGTAGAGGAGAGAGGGGGTAGCGAGGGTACAGCCAACCGAGTAGGTTGACTTTCGGAGCTTCAGAGAGGGCAACGCAGAACGAATTTTCTCGAGAAGAGGGCGCCGAAAAGGTGGTCGCCGACGACTTCGCCCCTCGAAAGCAGGTTCCAAAGGATCGTCAGCGGCCGGATCCAGGCTCAAAAGGGAGGGGATGCGGTAAGGGGTGGCCGCCTTTTTCGATAGAATCGCGGTCGACGATGCAGTCCTTCCGAGACCGGGGGCGGACTATGGATGTCACCTGACCGAGTTCGGCACGGCATTGCCCAGAGCGGCACCGCGACACGAGGCTCTGGATGGTATTCAGCGTCGCCAACAAAGACCCGCAGGGGACCTTTACGGTGGCAGGGGCGCCCGAGGACCGTCAGCTGACGGCGGTTGCATGCGGCTGGAGGTGATTCAGGACGACGTGCGAGTGAGACTGGACCTTAGTCGAGGAAATATCCGGTTCTCGATATTGCGCCGGCGGCGGGAACATCGCACGGTGCCATCGCTGTTCGAATACCGGTCTGGAAGACTTGCTCGGAAAGGCGACGTAAGGGTGTTGACGGTGTTCGCGCGGGAGTTGTCCGATGTAGGAAGACACGAACGCGATAGGAAAGTGGCGTAGTAGGTAGGTCGACGATGGGCTTGCGGAGCGTTGATCACGTCCTGAAATCCGGCGATGAACATTCCACATCGTCGTGCGGGCGGTACTTTTTGTACGTGGGACGTCTGCGCATTGGAGGAGGAAGTTCTTCGAGATGAACAGGAATGGCTCCTCGATAGCAGATCTGTGGAGATGAACGGACCAAATGACGACTGGGAGGATGCGGTAGCCTGCACTACGGTAATAGCGAAAGATGAGTGTCGAAAAGTGACAGTAATCCGTTTGCTTGAGGTAGCGACTGTCCTTCAGGGAAAGATCGTGACCTTCAAGTGATGCGTCCAACGAATTCTTGCCAGTAGGTTCACTAAGAGAGCTTCAGGAAAGGCTCCGTAATCAAGCACGGCTTGCGTGTTTCTTCGCCGTCCTCGTGTAGATGCTGCCCATAAGCGCGGAGTTGCAGATTGAATGGCTACTTCTCAAAGGCAAAAAGAGAAGTGTTGACGTGGAGAGAATATAGATCACGAGGCCGCAGATAATTGGAGGACGGATAAGCTGTGAGTTGCGCGTGGTGCTGAGGTGATGTCGTGTAGAGCGCAGGAGGAGAGCTAGCGACGAGGAATTGGTGCACCATACTCCCGGAAATGTAGTGAAGAAGGAAGACCAATATATTGTGTCCCATTTGCCAGGCAAACGCTGCGCAGAAGCTGCGGAATGACAGGAGAAATGTCCCGAAAAGGCAGGTTTTGTGGAGGGAGAAGAACAATGACATACGGAGATCAAACGCGCACGTGGCTTCGGCGCCAATTCGCTCGTAGCTTCGTGCACCGGTGCGACGCTTGATCCCGCCCATCATCATGGAGAATCCCCAGGTCTCCTCGCCAGTCCCGGGGCCGCTGGGGAGCCCCCAGCTCAGACCGAGGAGCAACACCAGAACGACGGACGACATCGCCAGCCTCACCTCGTTCAATCCATTCTCGGAGGAGGACGAGAACGACCAGTCGTCCTATACCCTCGTCACCTCGATCCTCTCGCGCATGAAGAACACGCTGGCTGCGCCGCTATCCTCTACCACGAACACGACACCTCCACCCGCAAGCGCTGGCAGCAACAATGGGAATAACGCGCCGAACGTGAACGAGCAGCGGCGCCCGTCAATGAACACACAATCCAGCAATTCCTCGAAGCAGTCCAACACAGAACGCCCAAATCTCTTGTTATCTACCAAATCATTCACCCCGGCCCCTCCTGCGGTGTCGCTCGGTGTCGCAGAGGTCCCCCTGTCCACGCTCGAGTACGAACGTTCGCCATCGCGCGTCGCCAATTTCTACTCGACACCCTTTCACGAATCGCCCGAGAGCGGCATCTTTGGCACATCTATCCCAGGCTTTCCCATCCAAGACGATGCGCGTAGCATCAAGACGTCGAATAGCCTACATCGCACGGGCTCTGTCTCCAAGGTCATCCGTCGAATACGCGGCGAAGGTGCGTCCTCAGTCAGATTGGCAGTATGCTCAGCTCACGCGTGGTGCAGGTCTTTCGAAAGACTACTGGATGGACGACGAGAACTGCAAGGAGTGCTACGATTGCAAGAGCGTGTTCACCGCTTGGCGAAGGAAGCATCACTGCAGGATATGTGGTGCGTGGCACGCGCGATTTGTACTTCCACACGATCTGACAACGCCTCAGGCCAGATATTCTGCTCGCGTTGCGCGTCCAACATCATCAAGGGCTCGCGCTTCGGCCATAACGGCATGGTGCGCGTGTGCAACCTCTGCGTGGAGAAGCTGGCGAAGGTGGACGACGATGACGACGACGACCGGCGATCCGTGGTCTCCTCCATGGCCAACTTTCCTGCACACCAGTTCGGCGACCCCAACATGACGTTTAGTCAGCACCCTCAATCCCCCTTTGCTGCATCACAGTTATTCGGACGGGATGAGCCCTTCAACCTGTACTCCATTGCAGAAACTAGGCGACCCATATCCGGATCTGATGACAGCGGCTTCAATTCACGACCATATACGCCGGAAGACATGCACGTGAACTTCACATGGGAACCTCTCCGCGATAGCAATCCAGCGCCCTTCAGACGCGACGTGACCGATGAGGATAACGTCGAGATTGAGGTTGAGGAAGGGAGCGGCAGCGTCTCACCCGCGGAGGGCGTCGACAGGGAGAAGGTCGCCTTCCCGACGGCCGATGATGGAAAGCTGAGCTCCATCCAGTTTCCTGTAGGCTCGCCGGATCGCCTCGATAGCCCGCTACCGAAAAGCAGGGTGCGTTCGCGTATGAACTCGGAGAATGACGTCGCGACGCCGTTCATTCGGAGTAGGGTACAGAGTCGCTTAGACAACCTCATCATGGCCGAGCCAGGGTGGAGGACGCGGAGGGAGAGCACGGCGTAAGTAGAATGCGTGTTTGTTCTTCGTGTCGACTAACTTGGGTTCTAGATATGCTCACGAGCTCAATCTGACCTCAATGATGCACCTGAAGGTCATGCTGCGCCAGATGTTGACCATCGAGCAAATACCGAATGTGCGCGAGTGGGAGGAGGTCCTGCTCAAGCTCGCTCTCCGCATCGCCCGCGAGCTTACGTTCACAACGCTGCCTCATCGTCAAGGCGAGGACATGGACGTCCGGCGCTACGTCAAGATCAAGAAGATCCCCGGCGGCGCGCCCAAGGACTCAGAATACGTCGACGGCGCGGTCATCACCAAGAACGTCGCGCACAAGGCGATGTCACGCTCGCAGCGGAACCCGCGTGTCATGCTCGTTACGTTCCCGCTCGAGTTCTCGCGCGTCGAGGGCCAGTACTTGCACTTCGGCCAGATTGTACGGCAGGAGAAGGAGTACTTGACCAACTTGGCGAGCCGGATCGCGGCACTGCGCCCCCACGTCGTTCTTGTTGAGAAGTCGGTGTCACGGATCGCGCTGGACGCGCTGGCTGCGCACAACATCGCCGTCGCGCGCGCGGTGAAGCCCTCGGCGATTCAGATGGTCGCTCGCATGACCCAGGGCGACGTCTTCTCGTCCATCGACAAGCTGGCCCTCGAGCCCCGCCTCGGGCATTGTGCGCGCTACCGCAGCCAGACGTTCGACCACCCCCTCATTCCTGGCCGCCGGAAGACGTACATGCGCTTCGAGGGCTGCCATCGGGATATGGGATGCACCCTCGTCCTGCGCGGCGCGGACAATGACACGTTGTGCAGGGTCAAGAAGGTCACCCGCTTCTTGACGTTCATCGTGCGCAATCTCAAGCTCGAGACGCATCTGTGGAAGGACTCGGTCATCACGATGCCGTCGCTGAATCCCGAGGCCGTACCTACCGCGTATTCGCGGAGTCAGGCGCCGCCTAACATCGCCGCTATGCTGGCGACTGCGACACATACGGGGACTACACCCTCTCGGACTGCCCCTCTTGTCGACCTACAGTCCACGGCGGTGACCTCGCCTGGCGGGTCGGGCGGGGACGAAGATCTCCCTGACGAGGACGCGGAGGAACTGAGGCTATCCCGCCGCATTGACCAGTCCTTGGAACCCTATCGCAAGACCTTCATCTCCGTCTCGGCCACACTACGCTTCCCGCCGCCGTACCCCATCCGCAAGATGAAGGAGCTGAACACGAAGACGCTCGAGGCGAAGCGCGCTTGGGAAGATGAAGTCATCCGGAGAGAAGAGATTGTGCAGTCTGCGCACCAGCACGAGATCACCATCACAGCGGACACCGCAGAGATGACTGCGAGCCCGCCGGCGATTCAGGAGGTGCATGAGCATGATGCGAGCGACCTCAATGCGCAGATTGAGGCCCTTCCCTCGCCGAACCTGGCACATACGCCGCGTCCGGATGATACGCCGTACTCGCCGCCACATAGCGCGGACAGCGGAGGATACTTTGGTCCCGGGCCTAATAGTGCCTCCACCTCAACCCTGTCGACGTCTACGAACAACAGGTCGACCATCACGGGTGGTATTATCGCAGAGCCGATGGAGCCTATGAAGACTGAGGCGGATATCGCACCCGAGAGCAGGTACAGCTACCTGAAGTGGCAGCATGAGGAAGCCCGGCGCGTCTGGGAGTGGTACTTGCGCAAGAACGCCGACGACTTCGTCGTTGAGAAGTACCAGTGCATCAGCATGCTGGAGTACACGGTGCCAATGGCCGACGTGAACGACCGGCCTTGCACGCCGCCGCAGTTCAAGTACATCACCTTCTACGGCGAGAACGACTGCACGCTCGGGCAATTCATCGACAAAGAGGTCCAAGAGACGGTGGTGAAGTTTCTTGACCCGAAGGCCGTCTGCGCGGGAAAGGGCTGCGATCAGCCACTCGCTAGGCACTGCAAAGTCTTCCTGCATAACGAGACCCGACTGGCCGTCGCGGTCGAGCAATGGGACGGCCAGATCATCGGTCACAACA
The DNA here is from genome assembly GCF_000143185.2 of Schizophyllum commune H4-8. Lineage (NCBI taxonomy): Eukaryota > Fungi > Basidiomycota > Agaricomycetes > Agaricales > Schizophyllaceae > Schizophyllum > Schizophyllum commune. Next base: position 3,421,969 of record NW_026089539.1, on the reverse strand, counting down.
ACTTTTTCGCGATACCCGACCTCGTCACCACCTGGAGCGCGTGCAAAGTCTGCGGGTCCGCGACGCCGTTCATCCCGGTCTCGGAGGAGATGCTGCGGTACTCATTCGCGAAGTTCCTTGAGCTGCATTTCTATCCTGCGGATGTCCAGCTCGTGCAAGGCGCTGGGTGCCAGCACAATATCTACCAGCACCATATCCGCTACTTCGCACTGCATGGTATGACGGTCAGATTCCAGACAGACCCTATCACTCTCTACGAGGTCAACTTCCCTCCCTTCCGCATACGCGTCCGCCCTGAGACGCAGCTCGAGCTCAAGAACAAGGACTTCGAGAAGCTCCATCATCGCAACATGCTATGGTACTCTGCCCTCATCGACGATCTGCAGCTCATCAGTATGGACGCGGCGACTGGAGACGAGGAGAATGACGCGATCCTCCTTGCGCAGGTCAATGGCTTCATCTCTCGCGCAGAGGAGGAGCGAGAGGACATTAGCAGGCTGATCAACCGCATTTACCGGGACTCTGCTCCGACGGATACGCTCGCGCTGAACCAAGTGCACTCGTATCGGCAGGACAAGATCGTCGCGTGGCAAGCAGAGTTCGACAGGCTCCCCAAGCCGCGGACACCCAATGTGCCCGGCGATCGCAACAGCAAGCGCGGATCAACGTTTGGCACGGTCCGCGCGATGTGGCCGCGCAAGTATGGCGATTGGGGCGAGCAGTTGCATCTACCGTCAACCAGTGTATCGGAAGCTGAGGAGGGACCCTCGAAGACGCGAAGGGACACAGAGGACTCGTACACGTCTTCCGCTTCGGAGGCATCCGACAGCGAGTCCCAGGCAGAGCCTCACTATCCTCATCCTCCGTCGCTCCTCAGGCTCGAGCACGAGCCGAGCATTACGCCGATCACTGAGTCTCCCACTGTCGACAACACGTCGAGGCCCTCTCCCGAAGAGACACCTGGCGCGGACGCCGAGTCATCTCAAGCCGCCAACGCCGCTGAGAATCAGGAAGTAGTTGTGCAGGACGCGAAGTCAGATGTCGACGTTGGGAGCGATTCCACCATCGGGGCTGAGGAATTGACGACTACGAAACCTGGAAGTTCACAGGCACCGGCCCAGTCTGAGGTATGTGCTTTCACGTGACTTATCCGGCATATAGCGCTAACATACCCTTATCCAGGATAAGCCCAAGCCTGAGCTGCAGCCTGGACGCACTTCGCGACTGCCTCGAAAGACCGCTAAACAGCCGACGGTCGCAGAGCTGGTGAAGAAGTATTCTTATGCCCTACCAGTGGAAGGTATAGAGGACTTGGCGGAGACAGCTTTGGCTCCCCCACCCCCTCCCCCGCCTCCTAGGGTGATCGCTGCGTCTGAGAGCGAACAAGAGTACTTCGCACCGCGTGCCCCACGACATAGGCACCGAAGCAAGAGTCGCCCAAGGCAGAAGACGTTGTCCAAAAAGTCCTCTGTCTCCGACTTCGAGCACGGCTACGCCGCCAATGTTGCCAGAGGACATATGTCCCACCGCAAGCCCATTGGGCAGAAGTCTCGCTTCGCACAACCTATCGCTTCTTCTGCCTTTCAGTCCAGGGATTCCTCCAGACGCACATCTCCGGAGAAGGGTGCACGCGGCAAGGACGAGACGCGCAATCAGGGCACTATATCGCCTCCCAATCGGAACTTACAGCCATCGTCTGCGGCCAAGGGCAGGACTCCAAAGTCAGTCGGCGTTCGTCAGAAGGACAGAGTGCCCTCCGCGAAAGGCATGCAAGGCTTCCGCCGTCCCACAAGCAGCTCCGGAAACAAAGTCCATACGCTTACACGACAGTTTGAGCGCATGAGCCGCCACTCAGACAAGCCGCAGTACAGAGTCATTCGCCAGGGCAAGCGCGCACGACCGGTCGCTTCGTCGACAGCTACAGTGGAGGTGCTCGAGAGTGTTCAGGACGTGGTGAAGGACGACGACGAGAGCGACGGTTTCAACTCGTCCAGCGAGGCCGACGATGAAGGCGATGAGCAGGAGGACAACGAGCCTAGGAAGCAGCCTATCGAGGCCGAAGGTGGAGCAACTGAAGACTCTAAGCCTCCTGTGGACGACAAGGAAATCAAGAAGGATGGTGATGAGGCCGCGCAAGAGCCTCCTGCTGTGACCTTCCCGCAGCCGTCGACGAACGAGCCTGCCCAGCCACCTTCACCAAGGCCATTAACCGGGCCAGCTCCACCGCCAGGGCCCATCTCATTGCCACCGTCACCCTTCCTCTCGTCGTTCAAACCCAGCATGTCGCTCACTCCGCCGCCGCCTGACTTGGATATCGGACCACCAGGACAGGAGCGCACATCAATCCTGAAGGCGCTGACGGGACTCTGGCAACCTGGTCAGAGCATGCGAATCGAGGTGGAGGACCCTACAAGCGACCCAGAGCACATCTTCCGCGACTCGTCCATGGTCGTACGAACGGATGAACCGACCTCTATCATTGCACTGGCCCTGAAGCAAGTCATGTTCAAAGTCTTGTATAATCTCTCACTGACTCTATTCCCTTTAGCTCGCCGCAATACCGGGAAATGCTTGCCAAGTCGCGCGCAGAGAAGCGGACCGCTCGAGAAGCACGGGTGACCGAGAGCGGCGGCGAGGCATTCATGCCTGACGATCGCTCTGTCGCGGACTCTTCGTCAACGTGGGGCGTCGTCAACGTCGACTCGGCGGAGCTACCAGATCCAACGGAGGACATGAAAACACCGTCGTCGAAGCTGCCATGGGCTATCTGTCAGTTGTTGATCTTCACGGCCTACTAACGAGAACTGACGATATGTTCCAGCTTTCGAGAGTGGCGGCTTGACCATTAGCTGTACTGTCCTATACCCAGAGCAGTTCGATGCGTTACGCCGCACGTACGACTGCGAGAAGAGCATGATCGAGTCACTTGCGCGGTGCTTCAAGTGGGATGCTAGTGGTGGAAAGTCTGGTTCAGCCTTCCTGAAGACCAGAGGTGAATTGATATCTGTGCGAGGCCGATACCGATATGCTGATCGCCTTCTAGATGACCGCTTCATTGCCAAGGAGCTCTCTCGTCCTGAGATGGCAACGATGGAGACCTTCGCGCCAGCGTACTTTGACTACATGTCGTCCGCAGTCTCGGCTGACGTACGTTGTAAATTTCCAAAACATTACCGCAAAGCGCCTGATCAAGAACTTGTTTGCAGCGTCCAACACTGCTCGCCAAGGTTTTCGGCTGCTACAAGCTTACCTGGAAGAGGGCGGGAAAGGACAGGAATACGGGCAAGTCCTACAAGTCGACGCAGATGAACCTGCTCGTCATGGAGAACCTGTTCTACGACCGCCGGTTCTCGAAGATCTACGATCTGAAGGGTTCGACGCGGAACCGCCATGTTCAGTCGACAGGCAAGCTCAACGAGGTCCTCCTTGACGAGAACTTGATCGAGAGTGAGTGCATTCTGCCTTTCATTTTTCCAGGAATTCATTCCTCCCCAGCCATGCACGAGCGTCCCTTCTACGTCCGCGAGCACTCAAAGCGCATCCTTCGCGGCGCGCTCTTGCACGACACCCGCTTCCTCGCGGACATCAACGTCATGGACTACTCCCTCGTCTGCGGTGTCGACAGCGCCTCCGACGAGCTCGTCGTCGGCATCGTCGACTACATCCGCACCTACACCTGGGACAAGAAGCTCGAGAGCTGGGTGAAGGAGAGCGCGTTCCTCGGTGGAGGAGGCAGGGGCGAGCCGACGATCGTGACGCCGAGGCAGTACCGGTCGAGGTTCTTGGCCGCGATGGAGAGGTATTTCCCGATGGTGAGTCAGATAGTCATGGAGAGGCGAAGGCGGGTTACTGACGGTGAGGTGTAGGTTCCGGACCGCTGGATGAAGCAGAAAGACGCGGCAATCGAGCGGGAGGAGGATGCGAACATGACGGACACTGATTGGTAGATCGGCGAATAGGCGGGACTAACGACCTTGACGATTTCACTGTTCATGAATGAGGACTTGTGACTGGATTTCTTGCACGCACATGTACCATATGTATCTTAGCCTTACCACGAAGGTCGCCATGATAGCGACCGCCACCGCATTCGCGTTGTTGTATGATATATTGATGTTCAGCTACACTTCGCATTTGTTGACCAAAGCGCAGGCTGCCAGGCCTTCAGTTTGCCTTACGATGCAAGTGATGAAAGCTGAGGATCAAGGAAAGTGCAGCCGAACGCAAGTCAGTGCATAGTATGGGCTAGCAAAGGGTGCTAGAGAACGATATCGGCGACGCGCGTGTCTATTACATGAGGGGTGGGTAAGTCTAGTCCAAGCCGTCAATGGTCAGTGTTTCTAGTGCTGTCCGTGCGCCGCTCTCCGGGAGCGCAGCGAGCACCTCGCGTGCTTGCGCTGCGTAGTCGTGCGCTACATCCCGCGCGCGATCTCGACCGTCGTATTCTTCGACGTAGTCACGGGCCTGCAGAATTAATCTGTTAGCACCAAGCGACAGTCTGCTCTAAGGAGCGCTCACCATATCCAGGTCCGCCTCGTCCGCCAACCCCCGTTGGACGAGCGCGCCCATCTTCGGGTTGACCTTCCATGCGCACAGTAGCGGCGCGGTCACGTCGCTCCCGCCCGCCTCCCACTCCCGCACGTCCTCCATGATCTGCTGCGCAATGCCCATATTCCGCGCGAACGCGTACGCCACGTCCGGCAGCTGCCCTCTACACCCGCCGAGCACCACCGCCGCCCGCGCGCCCTTCGCCATCAGGCTCGCCCCGCCGAGGTATACGCGCCGGACGTACGACGCCCATGCTTCCGCCGGCGAGCTCGTCGCGACGCGCATCACCGTGCCCTCGACCGTGTTGGCGATCGCGGCCGCGATGAGCTCGACGGCTTCCGCCGCGCCCAGAGCTGCGAGCGCGGAGCTGGCGCGCCCGAGAAGGAAATCGCCGCCTAGAATTGCAAGCTTGTTCCCGTGCGCTGCCTCGCTGCCGGCTGCTACGCCCTCGTGAAGGACGCTCGCGGTGTGTATCATGGCGATGATCTGCGCAAGACGGACCTGTGTGGGAAGGAGGATGGGTGAAGCGGAAGGATCGAGGGTGGGTTGTGGGTGGGCGATGGTCGGTGGTGTCTGGAGGGGGAAGGGGCGCGCGAAGGACGCACGGTCGTCGCGCATGTGTGGGGCAGCATCGGTGACGAGGCTGGACTGCGTTAGCGGGCGGTCGAGCTCCGCAGCGCGCTCGAAGCCAGCCGCATTCACGACGTTCCGCCAATTCCGACCGAGACCGTTCGTAGCCTGAGCAAGCAAAAGGACAAGGAGGGGACGGAGCTGCTGCGCAGGTTGCGTCAGGAAGTCGCGCGCCGCGTCGTGGAGGCCAGGGTGTGCAGAGCCGAGCAGTCCAAGTAGGTTGTTGCGGATTAGGAGCAGCTCGGGCGAGAGCAGCGCGTAGGGATCCGGGCGGACGCGCGCTGTCGGGGCTGCCGACGCATGTGGGAGCGGAGGCGGTGGAGGGGGCGGAGCGGGCTGCTGGGCAACCTTTTGCGCGAGTGCGTGAACATGTCGTCTCGGGCGAGCGTGGGCCTCCTGCAGGTATATGCTCTCGACCGTCTCGCGGCGGCAGCACCGCGACCAGGCCCGCATCGTCGTCGTCGAGGGCGCCGTAGAGAGCGAGCGGGGCGGCGATGGGGGTTTGGGACAAGGAGCGGCGCACGGCGGCGGAGGTAGTGGCGCTTACGGGGCCTGCGGAAAAGGTGACGCACCCGGTTATGATCGACGCGCCCGTGTCCGGAACGCGATCGCGAATGTCCCACGGGCGGCGACGTCGTGCGCGGCGACGTGCAGGGACTCAGGGTACAACTTCAACCAAGATAGCTCTATCGTATACAGTACAGATGGAACGAGGCCTGCAAGATCCAATCACACTGTGTCTGACCGCTACTACCGCTGCGCCGTCGTTGGTGGAGGGGGCGACCTCGGCGCGATGAGGTGGTCGCGAAACTTGGATAGATTTCGCGCCAGATGCTGCGCAAGTACCCTCCCCTGTTGCCAGGTCAGAGCCGGCGCACCAGGGAGCGCTGTACGCACCTTGCTCTGCAGCTCTTCCCACGCCACGCTATCCGTCCCGTTCAATGCGAGCAACATCAGCGGTGCGCCCCTCCCTTCTGACCCTCCCTCAACGATGGGGATGACGATGATGCGTCCCAGCTAGGGGAACGATTCGCATATGTCCATCCAAGTTTTGCGAGATACAACGCACCTCACTATCGACCATGCCCTCGCCTCCCTCACCTTCAGCACCTTCCCCTTGTGTCTCCAGCCACACCTCGCCAGCGATACCCACGACGACACGTATCTCGTCTTTTGGACGCAGCGAGTCCGCAGCGTACGAGATCAACTGCCCAGCCGTAGTGAACAGAACTGCGCTATGCAGCGAAGGCGGGTCGAGGACCTGGGCGAGCAGGTTCTGCAACGCAGACAGGACGAGCATATTAGAGGGTCTGCTTCCAGTCCTGCTAGATGTGCGAGTGATGGGGGCTCCCGAGCGTCCGCGAGAGACGACAACGAGCGTGAGCAGTCCGGCTGGCAGTTGGGGACTTGGCGAATTAAGCGCCCAAGCTGGGGAAGCATGCATTCGGAACTTGCCGAAAGTTCACGTGAAGCTGGTTGAACTTTGCTCAAGACGACTATGGAGGGCTCACACTTTGTCAGTCAGCTAGTCAACTCTCATCAAGATCAACTACCGGTAAGATAGGTGCCGAGATACATACCGAATGGTCATCCTGGCAGACCTAATCTCAGTGAATGACAAAGGAACTTCGCAAACTCTAAGGCCATCTGACCTCTTCTCTCTCAGACACCCCCTGCCGCGCACACGTCCTAAGGCTCTCCTGCTCCCTCCTCTGACAACCGCCTTCTACTTGTTCAAAGTCTTTCTAGTGGCCTATCATCCTCCCAAACCCTTCCCTTCCCCAGCACAAACCGCCCTCCCACAATTGGCTTTCCCTTATGACGTCGCGCCCATAAGCAGGCACGTCCCATGTGATTCCTACCCCCATTTCACAGCCACCCCCGACCCGCGTTCCCGCCATGAAGCCTCCGGGCGGGGTTCATCCGGTCCCGGACCTTCACCCTCGTTGGCTGCCTCCCACACTCATGCGCAGCGACGTGCGCGAGTCTTATAGCTCACCAGGCGGTCACTCACAATAACCATGCTTGCGAGCCTTTCATCCCGCCTTCTCGATGTGCGGGTAGAATACCAGCGCGGCGCGGAGGAAGAAGAGGACTCGACGATCGTGAGTTTTTTCTCGATCTTGGTGTGGGGTACATATCTGAACTCGCCCCCCCCCTTCAGCTCGTCGATGTCGACGCGCTTCGTGCGCTGAGCCTACCAGACATCCTCCCTCCAGGCGTATCCGACACGCTTATCCCTGGCGTAGCGACGCGCTTCGCGGGCCTATGCACCCGGATCTACGGCGCGTTGGGGGATGATGTGTACACGCTCTCCCAGGCATTGTTAGCCTTGGAAGACGCAGGGGATGAGGAGGCTGAGGGAGAAGAGCCCCCGATATCCAAATCCTTGCGCGCCCCTCACCTCCCCCACCGTCGCCAGCGCCGCCGGATCGGCTTGCGGGTGAGTTTCTTACCTTTTCACCCTCACCTTCACCCCCTCTTATCCTTTCCTCATTTCTGGAACGCATGCTGAATTTCATCTTCAGCCCCGCCCTACCCACCTGCAAGACACCCTTCTCCTTCCCAGTCCTCGCCCCTGCGTCCCCTCCATCATTCTATCCCCTGCACCTCCTTTACCCTCACCCACCGCCTCCTGCACACCCTGGCAAGACGTCGCCTTCGGGTCGCGTTTGAGTGTTCCCGGACACCCTGCCTTCAACGCTGCACATCCGCCCTTGTTAGCACGACCGCTACCTGGCAGACCAGACGCCTGGGAATGGCGCGAAAGGGAAGGACGGTGGGTAGCGTTGCTGCCGGGTTTGGATGCGCAGACTGCGCGGGGGCTGTTCTCGCGGCCGATATCTGTCAGGCGGAAGGCAGTCAGGAGGAGGTGAGGAGGGTGTCCATGCAGCTTGCACCTGTAAAATATGGCGATGCTTCTGGTTGCCCACGTACTATCCTTCGTATACCTACGACATACCCGCTGCTGCTCCTACGAGCAGCACCACATGTACTACTATCGCACAGTCTATGCGCATCGAGCGTTCGCTGTTCACAGCCTGAGAGTCCGCTTCGGCTCGGATGGTCAGGGTCATGACGCGTCACCTTCTGTCTGTTGTACGTGGCGAAGCCACCCCATAACGCTCAGAGAAGACAGACACGGGAAGCTCGGAGCTCCTCCTCAGAGTACACCCCAATCATCGCTGCCCTCCATCCAGGCGCCGAGCAGTACCGGATTATTTCGTCAAGTTCATCTTGCGGCCAACTCGAACAATCCTCCCACGCGATATGCCGCGCGGCCGGAACACCCCGGCCCGATGCCGCCACTCCACCTGCGTGCGCGTGCGTGCCTGCGCCGCCGAGCGGCTAGCGCCTTGATCCACGACGACGACGAGCGCGATGTCGAAGCATTTCCAGTTCAAGCTTGTCCTGCTCGGTCAGTTATCCTGCTCCTTCAACCTCTCCCTACACTCGTATACTGACCCTCTCACCCGTTCAGGCGAGTCCGCGGTCGGCAAGTCGAGGTGCGCTGATGACATGACACCTCTCGGCTGGTGCTGTGCGGGGCTCGAGCGCTGACCTGAAGACTGCAGTCTTGTGTTGCGGTTCGTGAAGGACCAGTTCGATGACTACAGGGAGAGCACGATTGGCGGTGAGTGGATTCGGCTGGGGGAGTGTGGCGTATAATGAGAGCTGTGTGGACTGACGGGCGCCACCAGCTGCTTTCCTGACGCAGACGGTTACGCTGGACGATGGGACCACGGTGAAGTTCGAGATCTGGTGCGTGGGCGGTGAGGCAGATAGTGGGACACTCGGCTAAGCGGTCTGCAGGGATACTGCTGGTCAGGAGCGCTATAAGGTGAGTTTGGCCTCATTATCCCTCTATCCGATCGCACGCTGACCTTATTCCCAGTCTTTGGTATGCCCAAACCACATTGATTCGTGGCGCCCCTCCTCACATACCCTAGGCGCCCATGTACTACCGCAACGCCAACTGCGCCGTCGTCGTGTACGACATTACGCAGTCCACGTCGCTCGAGAAGGCACGGACGTGGATCCGCGAGCTGCAGCGGCAGGCGGACCCGTCCATCGTGATCGCGCTGTGCGGCAACAAGGCGGACCTCGCCGCGCGGCGGCAGGTGACGCAGGAGGAGGCGCAGAAGTACGCCGAGGAGGAGGGCCTCATGTGGGGCGAGACGAGCGCGAAGACGGGCGAGGGCGTCGCGGATATATTCACGGCGATTGGTGCGTGGCGAGGGCTTTGTGCGGTAGCGAGATGCTGATGGCTTTGTTGCAGCCAAGAAGCTGCCGTTGACTGCACCACCGTCTGCACGGAGCGGGGGCGCTGCTCGCGGCACAACTGCGGCACGAAACGGCGTTAACCTCACCAACCAGCAGAACAACACCGCGGCCGATGCCTGCAACTGTTAGATGACCCAACCTTTCGAGACTTGACTCCCTCCTTCCACCACCCGCTGTTGTCCTTGTACGATAGCCGGCACGTTTGTGTCCCGTCGGACTGCTGGGCTACTTTCATTTACCATATGTATGCGACGCGCTTCCCTACCTACATGACCTCAGTACGCTTAGCATGGTACTCGTTACGCCTCTTCCAATGCCGTAGACCATTGTTGTTTGTGTACGGGTGTGTCGGACGCACGGACGTTGCTGCATCCCGCCACGCCACGTGGCCAGTAGCGCTCCGCTCCAGGGCCGATCCGGAAATTTGCACGTTGCTCCCGACCTCTTCGTTCTCGCCGCGAATATTCATCGTGCTCTTCTCTCCGGGCGACCGTCAAGCCAGCGAATTCCTCTGAGCAGTCTCCAGTCCTCTGAGCGCCTAAAATCTGAGACGCAGCGCGCGTACGCATACAAAGCAAGCCTAACATGAATCGTCATCATCCCTACGGCGGCCATGACAACTTCAACCGGAGGGGAGGCGGGCAGGGACCCGGCCCCGACCGCTCACACTTTCGTCATGAAGGCAGAGGCAGGGGGAGGGGGCGTGGCCGCGGTGGTGGATATGGCGGTGGTGGCGGCAGCTTCGACGGTGGGATGAGCGGCCCGCCTCCTGGCGGCTACGATCATATGGGAGCGCCGCCGTACAGTGGCGGTTACGACGGACCCCCTCCCCCCATGCAAGCACCTTACCCACCGTATGGTGGTGCCTCAAATGGTTACGGACCCCCTCCGCCTGGGCCCCCTGGCTTCGGCGGACCTCCTCCCCCTCCTCCAGGCGGAGGCGGCTACGGGGATGGTCCCAGTGGCGGCTATGGAGGCGGTTACAATGAAGGTACGCTTGAATATCAGACTGAACTGCGAAATGCCAGATGAGAGCCGTCGGTCCTGGATGAGACGCGGGTAGCCCGATAAGCTATGCGCTGGCGTCATTTGTGCCTTCGGTGAAGCCGTGAGGGTCCGCGCATGTGAAGGCTTGAAGCATGAGTAGTCCGCCATGTCTTGAGGCCTTCAATGATGACGATGGGAAGCCCATGTACTTGGAATCAGGCACGCTCTCTTCATCGAGCGCACTGCAATCGCTCTGCTTTTCTGGCAACTCTATTAAGCTCAGATTCTTACGCTCGCGCATCTTCGCTGTTGCAGGACCGCCTCCGCCATTTCCGGACGATGATTTTGGCCGCCGTCCCCCGCCGCGCAAAGGTCACCACATAATACCTGAATCAGTCATTGAGGAGCGCATACAACGGGAGCGACCCTGCAGAACACTCTTCATCCGTAACATCAAGGCGAGTTAGCGAGTTTCCCGTGCTTGAGTGCTCCTCTACTGCACGGGGCTTGGTTTTTGCGTTACATGAGAGTTCTGGCTGACAGCGTGTGTGTTCAGTACGAAACCCCCAGCGAGCATGTACGCGGCCTCTTTGAGGAGCATGGGGATATCAAAACTTTCTTCGACTTGATATCGACACGAGGCATGGTATTCGTGACTTATGTGAGCTTCCCTCGCGTGGTTTTGTATTGAATGAGTGCACTGAGTGTTGATCAGTTCGACATCCGGGCGGCGGAGCGTGCGAGGGACCGACTGCAGGGCTCGGAAATCAGCGGGCGACCAGTAAGGCTATCCTGCCCTCCCGCGACGCGTTTGCCTCAAACTTCATACCTTGCAGATTGACGTACACTATTCGCTGCCTCGTGATGACGGGAATAAGAACGGCGAGCGTGACCAGGTACGGTCGAGTTGTGTGCCACAAAGTGGATTGCCTCAAATGTTGATTATCTATTCAGGCCATGCAGGGCACTGTCATCGTAATGCTGCGGAACTCCAGCCAGACCATCGACGACAACGAGGTGCGCCGCTTATTCACGCAGTTTGGCGACGTGAAGGACGTGCGACCAGCGCCTGCCCCCAAGTAAGTGCATAGACAGAACGTGAGAACAATCGAGCTGATCTTCGGCCAGCGCGCGATACGTCGAGTACTACGATACGCGCGCAGCGATTGATGCGCACGACCGGTTACGGAATCAGAACCTGCAGGACGGTGTGATGGATATCGAATTTGCTTGGGATCCCAACGACGAGTCGCCAAGAGGGCCAGGCGGCGGCGGCGGAGGTGGAGGTGGTGGACGGTGAGTTCAGTCCACAACCAATCTCAAATGTGGTCACTGATGCTCAACTAGTGAATGGGGTGGTGGACGAGGCGGAAGAGGCAAAGGTAACCGCAATCGCGGTCGGCACGGCGGTGGCGGTGGCGGAGGCCACGGTGACTACGACGATGGGTGGAGCGGCGGCGGGCCTCCTCGCCGCGACGAGTTTGGTCGTGAACGCCGGATGGACGAGTTCGACGGCCCCGGCGACCGCGGTGGTCCCAGTGGGCGTGGTCGCGGACGCGGCTATGGACCCAACCGCTATGGCGGACCTGACCGCTTCGACGGTCCGCCACCACCTGGTGGCTACGGTGGCCCCCCTCCTCCACCACCCGCACCGTACGGCGGTCCCACAATTCCTCCGCCAGGCAGCATGTACGGCGGCCCGCCACCCATGCCTCCGCCCACGAACCCGAACTTCATACAGCCGCCGCCCCCGGGCCCGCCCGCACCTCCCGCGGGCGACGACCGTTTGGAGCAAGCGCGCAAGGTGCAGCAGCTGCTCGCCGCGCTCAAGGCGCCCGGCACGCCCGCGACGCCGCCGATGGGCGCTGGCCCCGTGCCTCCTCCCCCTGCGCCGTTCGCAGGCTTCCCTCCACCTACGGCCATGGGCCAGCCCCCGATGGGCATGGCGCAAGTGCCGCCTGTTAACGGCCCCCCGCCACCTGGGGCCTTCGGCATGCCACCTCTGCAGGCGCCACCGACAAACAATGCGCAGACGCCGGCAGCGAACCCCGCGTTGGCGACTCTGCCGCCTAACATCATGGCTTTGCTGCAAGCAACGCAAGCGAGGGCGACGCCTCCGCCTCCACCTCCTCCAGGACCACTGGGCGCGCCGCCCTACGCGCCCCCTCCGCCATCAAGCAGTGCACCGAGCTACGCGCCTAATGCTGCTATGCTCTCGCCACCGCCCGCCAGTGCGGGTCTTCCGCCACCCCCTGGAGGAGCGCCTCCGGGTGGTTCGCCACCTGCAGCGAACCAAAGTTTCCAGCAACTGATGTCGTTTTTGGTACGTGGTCGCCCATGGCGTGCCCACTCGTTTCTTTTACTCATGCATCACTACAGCAGAGCCAAACTGCCAAGCGTTAAGAAACCATATCACGAAGTGTCAGAAAATCAAAGCACGAAGTGTTCAGCAGCCGAACTATGAAGCGCTAAGTATGAGTGAGGCATCCTTCAGGCCTGAATTCCAACTTCAAACCCCTCTTTTCTGATTTAGCCTCATGTCGTGCCCTATTCACGAACATTGCGCGATTTTTTGTGCCGTATATAACTTTCATTTTTGTCTTCAAGATTTTCAGAATGATGATGCCTATGTTCATAACCTCGCAAGCGAACGCCTGAGCCATGTTCACTCATAATTCGGGTAGAACCGCAAGATTCATTTTACTGGAAGAGAGTCCTCCAAGGGGAATTCTCCTGTAGTTGCGGGTTGCCAGCAAGTATCCTATACCGTTCAGCTTTGCCTTTGGTTCAGGACGATCCCATAGACCGTTTGCGAGTTGCGATTAGACGTCCGTGCGCCCAAATAGTATTGGGCATGACAGATAAGATACTAACCTCTCAAGCGTCTGCTATACGGATGCCAGGGCCGCTCTTCGAGCTCAGCATCACCTTCGCAATAGGGATGATGCGCTTGACCTCTCCGCCTGTCCGTCTCCGACCATCACCGTGCTCCTGGATGTGCCCTGTCGCACGCTTAACAGAGGCCATGAAGTGCTGGAAGTTGTTCACGACGTCCTCGGTGGGGAAGTGGAGCTGCATAACGAACTGTGTGAGTGCGAACAGCTGATAGGTCAAGGAAACCAACGGACCATCCCAATCGGCGCGCGAATGTTGCCTGCCTTGTCTGCCCTCCACTCGCTGGTACCTGCGAGCTTCTTGATGTACCCGGCAATATCGTCCGTAACAGTCCCGCGACGCTCAGACGGAAATAGACCGAGAGGACCCAGAATACGGCCAAGACGGGGGGTAATGGGCTTGATGAGGTCGGGCGTGCAAAGGATAGTGGTAGCGCGGATGCGGTTACTGGCAATCTAGGAAGGTAGGAAGATCAGCATCATGAAGGGACACAAGGTGTATGCAACGCACCCCCTCGATCAACTCCGTCCCGCCGACGATATGTGCACCGGCCTTGCGGGCCTCCTCTGCCTTCTTCCCCTCCGCGAAGACGAGGATTTTGTCCTCCTTGGGCGGCTTCGCTTCGCGCGGCAGACTGACACGGCCCTTCGGGACGGCCATACCGCTACCGAGCGTCGTCTTCACGAAGAGCTCATAGGAACAGTTGGGGGAGGCGACTTCGACGGCCTGCATGCACAGAGATATAACGTGGTTAGGTGAGTGAACGCAGAACAAGGTATAACCAAACGCACCCGGAGCACCTTGATCGCCTCCGCGAGGGGCAGCTTCTCCCGCTTCTCGTCCTCCTTGGCCGCGAGAGCTGCCTTGCGCCGCCGCTTGGCCTCCATGGCTTTCTTCCCCGGCACGCGGATCTTGGGCTTGTTCTGCTTCGCGAGCGCCGCAGGCGTCGTCGAGAAGGACCGGCATGGTAGGCTCTGGGGTAAACAGCATGAGCCATTGCCAATTTATGAGTAACGCGGATTGTGTTACTTGAGCTGCAAGCACTGCCGGGCGGGTGCACCGCTGGCAAAGGAGCGAGAGGGACGCCATCCTCGACGTCCGGACGCGTTTGGACTTGGTGCAGAGCGCGAAAGGGCGGTCCGCACGACGCCGGCGGCACTGATCAAAATTTGGTTCGCACGGTCTGGCGCGCGCGTTCGAGTCTCGCTCATTGACTCTGTCAAGAACAAACATGGAGGCGGGAGGTCCCATTATCGGTAAGTGCTGGCTAAGTAGTGTGTGTACGTTCTATGCTATATGATGCGTGCTTGAGATGAGGTGCAGCCAGATGAGGCGGGTTGATAGCAATGCGTGTATCGTTCGAAGGTCCTCGTCTTCCCCTCAATCCACCTCACCCATTAAATCCCTTTCCTCCTCCCTCCTCTGCGCCCGCCTCAGCTCTTTCCTCTCCAGCGCCCTTGCTCTATCCTCCCTCTTCTGCTTCTTCTTCAGCTCGTCCTCGATCGCCTCGTACGTCACCGGCTTCTTCATCCCCTTCACCTTGCGCTTCCCGATGTCCGCGCCCTTCACCTCGGGCTCGGCTTCCCCTTTGCCCTTGGGCGCCTGGAAGCGCTCCTGCGGGCGGTTCTTGGGCGGATGGGGGAACATGTCGCCCCACTCCGACTTGCGCGCGTCGTAGTAGGGCTGCTTGCCCTGGGATTTGGGGATTGTCATGCGGAGGATTTTGGCTGAGAGCAGAATGAGTTTGTGCTCAGGAGAGAGCTACATAAGAACGCACCTTCTGCCGTGCAAGCATCCAAGATGACATGCTTGCTCCGCTTCAGCGGCGGGAAGATCAGGCGCGGCCAGCTATACGCCTCATGCCTCAACGCCGCCTCCAGCGCTGACCCCGACAACGGCTCGCTAACCACATCGTCATCTTTTACCTCAGCCTCCTTCTCCGCACCATCCTTCCCGGTCTCTCCCGCCGCCACCAAGCGCTCATGCTCTACCTGCAGCATCAGCTCCTTCGGCACAACACTCGCTTCCGCCCGCTTCTCCAGCTCTCTCCTCCCCACCTCACCAATACGGCCGACCGACGTTGTCGCCCTTGCCGGCCTCGACCCGCGCCGGATGACGACGTACGAGTAGCCGATGTTCTCGTGGCCGAACTTGGTGTGCTTAGTGCGGCGGGTGAAGGAGGGGCGGTGGAGGCGCTGGGAAAATCCGCAGACAAGCTTGGTCGCGCCGGGGTGGTAGAGGGGGCAGGCGCCGTCATGGGGGCACTGTGAGAGGGTAAGGGATTGATCAAAAGGGTATGCGGGAGAGGAGACACACAGGTGCGATGACATGGGCGCCTCGCAAGGCGTATTCGGCGCTCTCAAGCTCTTCGAGTTCCTTGTTGCCCTGCCGGAGCAGCCAGTCGCGCGCCTCAGCGATTGCCTCAAAGCCATCCTTCGTATTGTGGTCGATTAAGACCTATGATTGTAGGTTAGCGAGCAGGCTCACAGAATGACAAGCTTCGCGTACCATCAACTCTGCGCCACTCTCCCACATTTGCTTGACTATCCTTCTCCGTGCCAGAGGGTTGGGTTGAGCAGCAAGTGCGAACGCTGACAGAGCCATCGCGTTATTGCGCTCGTTGCGTGGCAGGATGTCCTCTTCGTGGTAGGCCTTCTGCCAGTTGACATGGTCTTCTGACAGACCCATGTCTAAGAGATGTCAGAGCGTAATTGCCGGTGCGCCTCAGCCAAACTTACTCTTGAGCAGACGCTTGCCAATCATCCTCAAACCCTCTCGCTTCTCGATGCTTGTGTATGACGATATAGTAGAGTTTGAGATCTTGAGGTCGTTCAGGTCTGTGTCGTACGTCCCGTTTGGCAGTTTCTCTTGGAAGACGTGCATCGAGGCCCTATATTCACCCATGAGATAAATGTGACGCATATGATTGGTAGCCACATACCATATTCCACTCCCAGCACCAGAGCCCCATTCAAGGACCCGCTCGAGCCTAAAGTCGGGCTCTATTCGTTGCCGGAGATGACGGAGTACGGAAGCGATGGCAGCGTAGTGAGGGGGAAGGGCGACGGTGGCGAACGCGGTACCATCACCCTCAAGGTGGCGCATCCGCTGTTCTCTTGAGCCGTAGCTGACGTCGTAGTCCGCACTCCACGCAGAGTCCTCGCCGCCAACGTCCGTGCCAAAGAGCCTCAGCGCATCCTCACGCAATTTGTGCTTGTCTGCGTCTGCGATCGAGTTAGCTAATCCGCAAGCACTGGGAGGTATTGTGCACGCACCGGCCACCACCAGGTTGATCTCCCTCTGTAGCTCATTTGGGAGGACGAGAGAGCCTATCTTCTCGCTCCCAAAGAGCGCTGCAGGCGACTTGCGATGCATCCTCTCGTCCTCGAACTCCTCCTCCTCGAACGGCTCTACATCCACCACTGCCGCATCTTGGGGGAATACCTCCAGCTCCCGCTTCTTCGGCGCCGCGTACTTCTCTTTCGCCTTGTTGTTAATCAAGGAGATATCAACGTCGCGCAGGAGTGCCTGTAGGGTGGGATCGAGGTGCATGCGCGGGTTGGGTACGGATGCGGTGGCTGCAGCATTACTAGCGACTGCCGAGGTCGACAGGCCAGCCGCGAGGGTGGGGAGGCGCGCGCGCACCGCGGGAAGCGAGCTCAACGTCGGGCGCAGCATCGCGGAGGATATGAAGGGAGCAGGCAAGCCAGGAAGTACTGACTAAGTCCTGTGTGCAATCAGAGGGCGCGGGTTAGAGTTAGGCGCGCCTTCTCCGCAAATTGGTTGTTTTCAAATCGGGGACGCGGCCCGGAGCGCCGAACTCTACCTTCTGCGCTCATGTCGAAACACGCTGCTGAGGACGTTGCGGTGGTCGAGGACGCGGAGAGGCCAGCGAAGCGCGCGAAAGTTACAGAGAACGTGAATGGGGACCACGAGAGCGACGACGAAGACGAGCCAATCCAGGCAGAATCCGTTCCCGAGGAAGTAAAGGCGTCCGATCTATACCTTGACACGGTGCGTGTGCTACAATGTCTTTTAGGACGCGACTTACGCGTCCCCCCTTCCCTAGATCAACCGAGCAGTGCTAGACTTTGACTTTGAGAAAGTTTGCTCCGTGTCGTTGTCAGACATCAACGTCTATGGCTGCCTCGTCTGTGGCAAGTACTTTCAAGGACGAGGGCCGAAGTCGTACGCCTACGCGCACTCTATACATGAGGATCACCATGTCTTCATCAACCTTGAGACCACAAAGGTATGCATGCGGAATCCATCCTCATGTTGGCTGCTGAACCTACGCCAGGTCTACGTACTTCCAGACGGATACCCCGTCTCCGATCCCTCCTTGGAGGACATAGCATTCGTGTTGGCCCCATCTTTTACACCACAAGGCGTAAAAGCACTCTCAAGCCCAGCTGTACTCGCCAAGCAGTCCTTTGACCTCGGCCATAAACCATACATCCCTGGCTACATCGGTCTCAACAACATAAAGCACAACGACCACATGAACGTCATCATCCACTCCCTCCTGCACGTACCACCGCTCATGGATTACCTACTACTATCCAAGCCGAATGGGAAACAGACCGAACTCGTGCGGCGGTTTGCCGCGCTGGCGAAGAAGATCTGGAATCCCCGGCTGTTCAAGAGTCAAGTCAGCCCGCACGAGTTCTTGCAGGAAGTGAACAGAGCAAGCGGCGGAAAATTCAGATTGGAGCAAAAGGGTGATCCCGTCGAGTTCATCGGCTGGCTCCTCAACAGATTGCATAAGGACTTGGGTGGCACGAAAAAGCGGAACTCGAGTGAGTGACCGCGACTACAAGGATTTCCGAATTCATCATTGCCTTGCCTCCGTTTCCTATGTATCACCTCCACGGCTGACTCAATCCTCCGATAGGCGTCATCTTCTCCACCTTCCAAGGTGAACTGCGGCTCGAGACGCAGCAAGTGCTCGTGCGGCCGGACGCGGGGGAGAACGCGAAACCGGTCTTTGACCTTGACCGAGGTAAGTATCTCTGCTGTTGCCCTACCAACACCCTCGACTAACAATCGCGCGCGGCGACAGACATCAAGACCACAGTCTCACCGTTTCTGTTTCTGGCCGTCGACTTGCCCGCGCCACCGCTCTTTCAGGACTCGGTCGAAAAGAACATCATCCCGCAGGCGAGCATCTACTCCGTGTTGGCGAAGTACGACGGTCAGACGACGCAGGTGAGGACGATGGGTCCGGTGGCTGGCATTCCGGTGGCACTGACGCCGCATATTGTAGGAATATCTCGGCCAAGTCCGACGTTACAAGTGCCAACGCTTGCCACCCTACGTGATCTTGCACTACAAGCGGTTCACGAAGAACAACTTCGTAGAGGAGAAGAACCCAACGATCGTCAACTTCCCCTTGCGCGGCCTGGACTTGAAAGACAGTGCGTTTGAGGCCACCGCTCCGGCATGCCGTTGACTCACGTGTTCACTCTTTCCCCTCCAGTCGTCGACAACCCCGAGGCGCACCCGTCGACCACGTACGACCTCCTCGCAAACGTCACGCACGAGTCCGTCGCGGGCACGACGCGCGACAAGGAGAACACGGTCTGGAAGTGCCACGTACGCGCAGGGAGCGGCGGCGGCGACAACGAGAAGTGGTTCCTGATCCAGGACCTCATCGTCGAGGAGGTCCGAAAGGAGATGATCTTTCTCGGCGAGACGGTGCTCCAGATATGGGAGCGGCGCGCTCCCGCGCCCGCGTCTGCTTCGGCATCAGGGAAGGCTGCGGCGGGAGCGGGCGCCAATGGATCGAGTAGTAAGATGGATGTGGACAAGTAGGCCGGATTGGTAGAGCGGAGAGGTGTGATATTATTCTGACGCGGGCGTACTGCTGTGGCGACCTATCTACTCGAGATGCATCTGCAGTGCGACATGAGAAACTGATCCGCTGCGTGAGACTGCTTTTCGAAGCCTCGGGTGAAATGGCGCTTATTTGTTGAGTGGATGGGCGCAGGACTACCTCCGACCTTGTCTGCCGCGTAGGTAAATGAGATGCGAGCACGTCAAGACGATGCGAGGCACGGCCGCGCGTTTGAAGCCCCCGATTCAACATGCAAGGCTCGTTTCAGCTCAACAGACATTAGCTTGATTGCGGCGGGGTCGTCGTCGGGCCAGTCGCGTTCTCGTTCGCGGGCTCCGTGCCCTTCGTTCTGGCGCGTTTTTGCCAGTCGGGGGAGTTGTAGCTGCTGGATGTGGTGTAAGCATCTGTCACAGGACACAATTGAGAAGTAGATAGGAGACTTACGGCTCGCCAGACTGGACCTGCGACGCAGCTTGAGCTGCCGCAGGCTGAAAAATGTATATCCCGCTCACGACGCCTGACCATGGATCAGCGTTTTTTCGGAATGTTACCTCGGGACAGTGGCATTTTACCTAGCGCGGCAACTGCTAAGAGAGGCGTTATAGGCCGACGCATGCCGTTCAGAAAGGGTCAAGCCGAAGTCGAACTTGCGGTGGCGGTGCGGATGTCCTCCGACAACGTGCTGACAGTGACAGTGACAGGTTCAATTGCGTGTCACGTCACCACATTTGTTGAACTCAGACGCGACCACACAAAACTGACGCCAGAGATCCATACAAGTTCGTACATTCGTCGTGTGTTACATACTGGATAAACAGACTATACTACACTGATGCGTCCGATATGAGATGCTAAATAGCCAGGCTAATGTCCGGGTACCTCTGCCTGAAAGGACCTGAGATAAATAACGATCTGGAGTCGGCTTGTCCCTGTCGGGACGCTTCAAGGAAGATTGGGGTTCTAGCGGGGATGTTTCAGGAATTTCTCAGAAGGAGAAAGACGATATCCCGAACCTGAAGTGCCTGACGGGCCGCTTCCTCCTTTGCGACGGACTTCTGCGCCGCTACTCCAGTCCCAAGGGGTTGTCCGTCAACTATGGCAAGGTGAGCCCGAGTAGATGCAAGTGTTAGAGGACAAGTGGCGTACCCTTGCACTGAACGGTCCAGATACGCGCGTGAGAGGGGCCCGCACTGCTTTCCGAGTACGTGACCCGCGTGGTCTGCTGTCTCGTCTGAAAATCTGGGAAAGTGTCAGCATACGAAGCTTCTCGGGCAGGGAAGGATACGCGCAGTTGTTCAATCGCGTTACATAGTCTGCGACGATCAGCGGATTTTCTACTGCAGAGGAAGAAGGAGCAGACGCACTAGACATTGTGGCGGGATGGGTAAGGATAATGAGTCCGTAATCGGGCTAGCAGCCCGCCCTTTATATCCTGCGCCCACTGTCGTAAAACCCGAATTGATACAGTAAAGATGCAGCCATGTCCATGGGGCCGAGCCGGCGTATTATGCCAGAGCATATCCTCCCGCAGCCAGTTGTAACAAGCGAATCATTCGCACTCTATGATCAAAGTCTCGCCACCAGGTCAACGGGCCGACGACTAAGTGCACTGCCGCAGCTCACCTAGGCGATGGGCGAATACGTGCGCGCCACACGGAGTGATGCTTGAACAGATAGTTGAACGACCGCGGAGTCTCGATAGCCCACTAAGTGCGCTATCTGTAGGGCTGGGCTATCCGATGGTCCGAGTTGTTCTATGAGATCAACCGACACGAAAAGCGGATGCGGATGCGGCGGACCGTCAGCAGACCGCGAGAGAGACCTCGATATGCGAGTATCGACCCAGGCTTCCGGCGAGCAAAGCGTCTCAGGAGCTCAGCTTCGTCCCCCGGAGGCCGAGGGCGAAAGCGACCGCTCATCAATAAACACCCCGCATCCCTGTGGATTGCCAATCAGCTTTAAGCGAGACGAGGACACGACGTACCGTGGCGCGGAGTTGAAAGTATTGCGAATATGTGGGGGAAACCGCTGGCGCGAGGAAAATAGAGATACAATCGATTTTCAAGGAAAGGCTACAGGGGAAGGTCGGGGTACATCCTGCCACAGCACGCTGTGGAATAGATAGCTCGAATCTGGGGGACGACACGGATCGATGCGAGTGAAGAAGCAGTTAATGAATCGTGACGACGCTGAGCTCTAGGCGGGAACCCCAAGGGCAGCGAGGGCCTGCTTGGCGGCCTCAATCTTCGCAGTGTTCTTGTTAGGAGCCGAAGCAGTGCCCTTCGTCTCCCCGCGAACTGATAGGTCAGGTTCACAATTAGCAAAGAAATTCTTATCACGGGCTCGTGACTTACTGTTGCACTTGACGGTCCAAACAACAGTGCCGTTTGGACCGGGAGCCTGCCTCTCAGCCCAGCTCACAGCGGCATGCTGATTGAGGCCTTGGAAGTCTGCGCACGTGGCATGAGCAACGAAGATGCGGTCGAAAAGGCAAACGCGCACGGTTGTTGAGCTTTGCAATGGCGTCTGGGCAAGCACATCAGTAGTTTCCGCGGTCTTGCATGAGGTCACTTACCCATTGCACACGGTCTCGTTTGTCTGCAGAGGTCCCTTTGCCACCCAAGTTGCTTATATGTGATGGACGAGCCATCGCTGCGCGGCACATGCAGAGCAAGATGCTTGAACAAAGAGACCATGGACGCTATAGAAGTTCATGTCCGGTTCGCATAAGTCCAGCGAGATGGCGCGCAGGCGTTCCGAGTTGCCAACCGCAGACGCGAGGCGCAAGACGAACTTGTCTCTCGTGAAAGACTGGGGTGCCGTGGCAAGCATGGCGCATAGAAGAGCAAGGCGCAACCCAGCAGTGCGAGTGTGCGACGTAATCCACACCGAGAATCGCAGAGGAAGTGGGCTCAACTTTGAGGAGAGCTACGAGGATGGCGTCGGCAGGATCCATCTCGGTGAAGAAGCAGCGAGCGTGGATCCAGCAATGTGCAAGCCAGTGCGCCTCGGATCGTCCACGAGGACTCTATAAAAATATGACGATTTGTCGCAGGAACACCTGGAAGTAGCCAGTGGCAATTCGAATCTGCCAGCGTGCCGCCTTGCTTTCTGCTTCCTTGAGCTTACTGGATTAGATGTTGTTGAAGATGCTGGTCAGTCTGCGCTGCAAAAAAGTTAAGAAATAGAGGTAACTGGGGTTGAACCCGAGGTTTTGCCATCGACATCGTCTTCACATCGTCGTGGGAGGCAAGAAGGAGCGCGACCACGTGATAAACCAACAATGGACTTGCACTCCACGCGAAATTTCCTGACGGGGTTTCGCAGTAACATCAGGCCGGCGTTGTGGATGTCGCGGGCTTCTAAATCCCTGACCGCATCAGAATCGTACTGCCTGAGTGGACTGGCGAGATTGGCGATCTCAGCGGACGCCTTGGATCATTTTCCTTGCTCATGCCACCCTTTCCGATACTGTATGTCAATAGGGTAGAAAAGGCGAGAGTAATGCAATTAGACAGCATACTGACAAATCTAAGTGCAATATACAATTGTAAATATAAGCAATTAAGGGCATGACTCGAAGCCGGGGTAGTATAAAGCAGGCCAATGGCCACAGGCCGTCGAAAGCGTCAGGTCATCGACGCAGAACGGCTCAAGAGATCGAACCCTGATTGCGAAGAGCGTTTATGGCCTGACAGGCCGCCGCCTCGCGTGCGCTGTTTATACTGCTCCCCCTTCCAATGCCATAAACCTGGTTGTTGACTGGAGCGCATTAGCCGGTACCCAGCAGTGCAGTGACAATGAGTGAGCGTACGATAGATTGTTGACGTCCAGGTAAGGTTGTTGGGAGGGCCTGAGGTAATTTCCTCGTACCTCACGCTCATCTGCAAGCGAGGCGTGTACTTGTTGAGAGTGTGGCGATAGCCTACGACGGTGTTAGCCTTCGGAGAGACCAGGGAAATGAGCGGGCTGACTTGACATGGTGAGAAGGCGACGAAGGAGAGTACGATGAGATGGCTGGGACGTGACTCACTTTTTATACTTCTCCAGCGGGCTGCACAGCGCGAGTTGGTATGGAGAGCTCATAGTCTTTTACACCACAAGCTGTGTTTAACGACGTTGTCGGCGAGGTCAATTCACGCCCAAGCAGCGAATGGGACAATGGCAAGGACTTGGACCCGTTCGATGACTCACCTCAGATCCCCAGATCGTTTACATCCGCGAAGGGCGCCGCAGACAAGACACTGAGATGCACCGAATAAGCAGTGGGGAGCGTCGCGAAAATGGAGCACGACCACGGCGAGTTACGGCTCCGACGCAGTCGCTACCACTCTCATTGGATGGAGAAAAAAACGAGGCCGTAAACACAGGTTTCCATGGTGTTCGCTCGCGCGTAGAGGTCCAGGGATTTTCGTCCGGTAATTCAGCCACTCAACCTGGCGCTCCGGAGGCGACGCAGAACGTGCTTTCCTAGGACGCCCGTGTTCCGCGCGGACGGCAACCCGTGTTATCACCGCGGTCGACGCCGATGGGGGGTCGCTATGATCATCGCGCGGATCGCTCAGTTGACCGGCAGCCATGGACGATTGCCGATCGCAGTCAGCGCTGACAGCAACCGAGTCAAGGCCTGTACAAATTCTATCATCAGTTGGTCACCAGAGTGAGCTCCTTCCGAGATATGACGGTACTTTGCCAGTCCAAAGGACCGGCACGTACTTTGTACTGCTGTGCACACTGTGAGTTAAGCGCCGTGAGCGCTTACAATAGCAGCCGAGCATTATGTTGCATAGCCTGCCAGGAAAACGATATCAGCCGCAAAGACGTACACAAGGACAGACTCCCCACCCATCTACAGTAGCTGCGTGGGCAACGGGGCTTTGAGAGCACCGTCTTGACCGAGCCTTCACACCCAGTACGAAGTTGAACATGTCACGTGCCACTTGTGCGCCTCCCGTCAAGATTATCGCCCCAGATTCAGCCCGGTAAACAAGGACTGTGCATCTGGTCAAAAGGTGTACTGATATGCTTTTCGAAGGCGAGACGTATAGATCTTTGGCAGACAACGCATACCGGTGGTTTTTGGGAAGAGTACGGCCGCCGACGGAGATGAAAGACGAAAGCTGAGTGCTCTGGCAAGATGGCATGCGCGACACCGAGCGCATTGTCGGTTACCCACATCCCGGCGTCTTTCTCGAGTTCGACGCAGGCGCAGTTAGGAGGTTCGAAAACTGCGTCAGGGCAATAACCAGCGACTGTTGGCGCGTCAGCCTGCACGCGCTCGCCTTCAAGATGCCGCGGAAGAGGAGTGTTGGCCAGCATTACCAATGGCTCGGGCCTGGCCCACGAGCGAGTAACGCGTCCTCTCAACTTCGTCAAAAGAGATCAAGTCCCGGAGAAGATCCTGAACGGGAAGGACGGCTTCCTACGCGTTCATTCGCAGAGTCGATGCGAGACATTCATTGAGCTTACGCGGTGACAGCCCAAACGACGAAGTTTTGAGAGCATGGCTTCAAGGCTTCCCTCGCACTGAAGGTATACGCAAGTTTTCCCACCAGGGCCTCTGACAACGCCTAGACCAGTGTTGCGCGGACACGTGGAATTCCATTGTCTGTGACTGGCGTCACGGATGTCGGACAATGGCGCGTGACGGACAATTGTCCATCGCCGATTAAGGAAGGTGCGTTGTCCAACGGCGCCGCCAAGGCGCCGTCGCCGCATCCCGCGCATTTGACGGGTTTGTATAGGGCCCCCTTGTGTCGTGTAGCTAGGATACAGCCATATGTGCCGAGAAATGAAGCATAATAGCAATGAATGACCAAAAAAAACTCCGAAATAAGTCTAAGTCGTATTACATGCGGGGAACCAACCGCTCTTCCATGCCAGAGAACCCGAGTACATCTTCAACTGTCTCGTCAACATCAAATACATCCTCCTCGTCCTCTTCCCCTGCCGCATCCAAGTCCAGCAAGTTATGAAGTTCCAGTTCTTCATCAAGCGAGCGCTTGGCATCATTCTCGAGTAGCGTAGTCCAGCCCTTCTTTGTGAAATCGAAGAGGTCGCATATCGAGGTGACTGCGGAGTCGGACTGCCATGGCAAATCCTCGAAAGCGTCATCCTCATCATTCCTACCAGCCTGCTGGAACGCCTCCACCATGCTAGAGAACTGTCCCCCTCGATTCTGTCTGGAAGCCGTGATTGGGACATCATCATAGGGGAGCAGATCATCTGCAGCGTCAGGCGCTTCTGGAAGAAGGGGAGGACGAGGAGGTGGGGCTGCCAGGCCTCGATCTGCGCTCTCGTGCTGCTCGAAGTGCCGCTTCAGCCGAGGTTTTAGCTCCTTATCGCGGGTGTGCTCGTCCCGGATATGCATCTTGAGCTCGGCGAGCCTCTCCAAGGTGTCCTTTCCCAGGCGGTTGCGGCGCTTCGTGAGGATGTTCCCGAAAGTGCTGAAAAGTCGCTCGCATGACGCTGAATTTGCGGTCATCGAGTGGATGTGAAGAGCGAGTCGAACCAGAGGTGCTGGTGAGGACGTAGCCGATGTGAAGCCTTTCCAGATCACAGTCGGGTCTGGCAGGCGCCTCTGCGGAGTATGAGGTCAGCACCATTTCTATTGATTATGAATCGAAATACCTCGGCGAGAGCGTCGGCTCTCAGCGATTCCACGAAGTCAGGCAACGAAGCATAGAAATTTGCATTGTTGAGATAGGAAATGAGTTCGTTGTACAGGGAGGCGGGAGCGCTGTCACCTCCGAAGAAGCGGATGTAGAGTTTCTTGACGAGGGGATATATGTTGTTTGGGATGGTCATTCTGGAGCAAAACGGAGCGGTGCGATAGAATGGGTTGAGGATGATGGCGATGATGAAGACGATCTGGTCGCACTTCGACCAGCGGGTCTCGATGCTAGCAATGATCGCCTTTGACCCGTGCGCATCAGTCTCCTGCATCTTCTGGGAGTTATAGAGAATGACGAGGCGGCCGAGCGTGAGCAGAACAGAGTCCAGGGTGCAGTGCGTGGATTGAGTGATGTTTGAGGCGATAGCGAGAGGCTCGGTCATGACGGTCATTCTGGCGTTGTTTATGAGATGAGCACCACACGCATCGAATAGAGCGTACCGAAGGACATCGTGCCAGAACTCGCCGCTGTTGATAAGCGCTATCATCTTCTTCGCCTTCTCCTTCGCCTCTTTCTTGCCCTTGATAATACATGACTTCCCTCCTAGCTGCTCCGCGTCGTACTTGTCTTTTGCGATGACGTTCTCGATTACCTTGCGCAGCTGCAGCAGTCGGGAGAAGGCAAGATAGTGTGAGGTCCAACGCGTTAGACACGCACGGATGATGGTGAGTACGGTTGGAGGCGGAGGTTTTGCATCGAGCTGAAATTGACGGATGAGACCAAGGAGCAGGGACTTGCTTCGCAGCCAAGTGATGAGCTCTTCGGCCTGCGTCGAAGAAGCAGCAACATCGGAATCTGAGTCGAAGTAATCGCCAACTACAAGCTGGATCTATATTGTGTGAATATTGCGGGAAATCATGATAATCAAATAACTGACCTGGTGGGCGTAGCAGTCGGGGAGGACTAGCCCAGGAAAGCGTTTGGCCAATATACTGCGAGCCTTTCGGGACTCTCCTGATGCGTCCGTGCATATGGCTATGACATCAACACCATACTTCTCCTTACACTCCTTGACTGCTGCTTCGAGAAGCTCAGCTAGGTGCTCGGCGCTTCGGGGTTCAGATGTTCCATCATGGACACGAACAGTATAAACCTAACGGCACTTAATCATCAACATTTGAAGGGGCTTCATTTGACATACCTTCCCATCAACAGTGATCATAAAAGCGAGGAGGTATCGTCCATCGACCCCCGTCCAACCATCTTCCTGCAGTGTCCCTGACTTCCCTTGAGTTTCCGCACGCATTCGCTTATGAACACGGTCAATTGCCGCGGGAAGGAGCGAGCGCACGAGTTGGTGTCTCGATGGATTACGCGCGCCAGGAAGAAACATCGCTAGTCCGCGTATCCAGACCGGGTTGTCAACCCATGATAGTTGGAAGCCGCAGGACGCCGTGAGGTCGACAATCCATTCTTCGAACATCTCTTGCTCCTTTGGAGAGAACATGACCATGAATTTCTTCGGGTCGAAGAGAGGTGGCGGCGCAGGAGCCGGTGCGGGAATGGGCATGGGCACGGGTGGCAGTGGTAAGGTTGGGCCCTGCATATTGGGCATCGAAGTAGAGTGCTGAAGTCGGTTGTATGATGAATGAGCTAGAAAGGATGCCGCCGCTGCACCTGGCGTGAGAGGGGAGGGGGAATGCGAGAAGTCTGGGGCGTAATGATCACCACTAGACGCGCTAGACATGGCGCTAGGAGTGGGTGAAGCTGGGAAGACATGAGAAGCGCTGTCAGATGCGCCAGACATTGCGGCCGAAGTGACATTTGTTTGCGAGGGGACGGGCGAGTTAAGCGAAACAGTTGGGCCTAGCGAAGACACGGAGATCGGAGGAGGGGGCTGAGGCGCAGGCGCACAGAGAAAGCCTGAGGGCGCAAAGGAGGCGGCAGTGGGTTGCTGCGCGTCCTGCGCTTGAAGCTGCTGTCTCCGCATCTCGAGGTATTCATTCGAGCACTTCAGGCCTGTGGCCTTATCCTCGCCCGCTAGCATCCTCACCACTGATGATTGGTATGGACAGTGGAGGAGATGGTTGACGATCGTCGTGCGATCTGACCGGATCGAGCCATATCTTCCGACAGTGCTGCCGACAGAAGTCTTGCCCGCAGCGTTCAGAGTCCAAACTTGATGCTGGTCAGAATCAAGAGAGTATCAACCAATTTATGATCACGCACGCCAATGCTGGATCTCCTCCTCCGTCCGAGCTGTCTGGCGCGCACCACTGGCGACCTGGGTGACATCTGCTTGCTTCTCGATGGCTACGTGATGTGCTAAGCACTGCCGACAGTATATTCGCAATTTATTGCTTTGAAATAGTTCAGAGTCTCGTGTAGCTCCGGGCTTGTACCCAGGGGGGTCATGAAAGTATTGCCTCCAGTATATGCGATTGGACATGACGGCGACAGAGGTGGCGGACGAAGGGAACTTTGTATCACTGCCTATCTGAGAACCATCAATCGAAGTCGGCCGTCCTATTCTCTGTATTCCACAAAATGCGAAGCTTCTAGCAGCCCAGTGTGATAGAGGGGACATATACGATCTCATAAGTGAGCTTAGAATTCCTTAAATCATCAGCGCGCCTTCAATCGAGACACCACAAGCACGAGTGGCGCGCCAGCGGAGGCGTGTGAATTCGCCGGTAATTGCCGGTGCCCGCCCCCGGGTCCGTGGGACCAGCACGTGATGGACAAGACAATTGGAATCGCCAACGGAATTCCACGGGCGGAACATCAAACGGACATTGTCCACCGCCAAATTCCACTGTCCGCGCAACACTGGCCTAGACCGCGCGCCTTTGAGTGTTTGCACACGGAAGACGGTGAAGTGGACCCTGTACTTTCCGAAGCTAGGAGTTCCTTCCGAAAAGAGGTGGCGTCCGTAAGGGGAGTAATACTGTGGCAAACACCATAGACATTGTTGAGCAGCTCAAAGACACAGCAGCTGGGCAGTATAGTCGTCTGTCCCCACGAAACAGTTGAACTTGTGCAAGAGGTCCGAAGAGGCGCGTGCCACGTGCACCGGCGCGATTGCCATTTAGGGGCGAATTTGAAGCTCCGCCCCAAGTTGGATCACGCCGTCGTCCGCTCGTTCCTCCGTCGCCCAGACCGTCCTCGCCGCCGTTCGCGCTCGTTTCTCGTCGTCGTCACCGTCGTGGACGTTGGACGCTCTTTGCGACCGTCTTCTGTCCTCCCCATTCTTGTTAAGCAGCCAGGGCTCATCTCCGACGCTCTGCGTTAGCTCTCCTTTCGTACTGTCACAGTTTTCTACGGTCTTCAACTCGTGAGTGCCTTCATCTGCGGCAGGAAGCACCCAATGGACAATACAAACAGCTCGTACTCATAAGCGCCCCTCAAGCACTAGTCCAGTCGCTTATCATTTCCTTATTCCGCCGACATGTCGCAAAACCAAGGTGATATACAGGAGCGCATAGCCGCCGCCCGCCGCGAGGCGGAAAGCCTGAAGGAGAAGATCAGGGCAAAGAAGGAATCGTCGGCGGACACCAGCCGTGCGTAGCAGTCGCACGCAGATCAAGCGCACGTTGACTAATCACGTCGATACAGTGCGCGCCATGGCAGCCGAGGTCGACGCGTTGCCTCGCATCGTTATGCGTCCGCGACGGGCCCTGAGGGGGCATCTCGCCAAGATCTACGCGATGCACTGGGCCGCCGACCGGAGACACTTGGTGTCCGCCTCGCAAGATGGAAAGCTCATCGTCTGGGACGCGTACACTACGAACAAGGTTCACGCCATCCCGCTCCGCTCCAGCTGGGTCATGACCTGCGCATACTCCCCGTCCGGCAACTTCGTCGCCTGCGGTGGTCTCGACAACATCTGCTCCATTTACAACCTCCAAAACAAGGAAGGGAACAGTGTCAGGGGTGCTCGTGAGCTGAGCGCGCACTCTGGCTACTTGAGTTGCTGCCGCTTCCTCAACGACCGCCAAATCGTGACCAGCTCAGGTGACATGACCTGCATGCTCTGGGACATCGAAGCGGGTGTCCGCGTCGTGGAGTTCAGCGACCACACAGGAGACGTGATGAGGTGATTGTTCTGACTACATATGGTAACCAGGGTCTGACCGGAGTTTTCTCCAGCCTCTCCCTCGGCCCCAACCAGAACATCTTTGTGTCTGGCGCTTGCGACGCCACCGCGAAGATTTGGGACATCCGTAGCGGTCGCGCTACTCAGACCTTCACTGGCCATGAGTCCGACATCAACGCCGTACAGTACGTTGCCGTACTGTGATCCCTTCCGAATGCTACTAACGTTTCTTTTAGATTCTTCCCTAACGGCGACGCGTTTGCCACCGGCTCCGACGATGCTTCTTGCCGTCTCTTCGACCTCCGGGCCGACCGCGAGCTGAACACGTTCACTCACGACAACATCTTGTGCGGTATCACCTCCGTCGCTTTCTCCATCTCGGGTCGCATTCTCTTTGGTGGTTATGATGACTGGACTTGCAATGTTTGGGATACCCTTAAGGGCGAGCGTGTGGGTGTGTTGACAGGCCACGAAAACCGTGTCAGCTGCTTGGGTGTCAGCTCGGACGGCATGGCTCTCTGCACGGGTAGTTGGGATAGCACTCTCAGGGTACGTGTTCTGTCATCATCCATTCGATATATGCTGACCATTCTGTAGGTTTGGGCCTAAACTCCAAGCTGTTGTATATGTACACCTGGATGCCCACCCCTTTGATTTCCCGCCGTTGTAGAGATCCCCGCTGTCATCCGACTTTGGCGCAGTGGCCTGTCCGACTTGTATGAGATCTATACCCACCTGCGAGCCCCCATCCACGATGCAAGGACGCCTCGAGTCGGTCGTTACTCACTTTCTAAGCCCCTTCCACCTTGATCCCCCT
The DNA here is from genome assembly GCF_000143185.2 of Schizophyllum commune H4-8. Classification (NCBI taxonomy): domain Eukaryota; kingdom Fungi; phylum Basidiomycota; class Agaricomycetes; order Agaricales; family Schizophyllaceae; genus Schizophyllum; species Schizophyllum commune. The sequence goes on along the minus strand of NW_026089539.1, from coordinate 3,391,262 downwards.
ACGTAACTTGTGTCTTATATATCCCGTCACTTTGACCTGTCTTTATGCTTCTCCTTTCTTCAGATGCTTCTGATTAACGTATATAGGGCCAATCCGTATCTCACTTATTCGGCGGAATATAGCATACGATAAACGCAGCTTGAGCTTATGGAGACTGGCAGTTCGACTTCGGACCTGAACTTGATAGCACGTGCATCATCATGGCCACGTCGCGGTTGACCGGAGGACGCGCCGAGCTTCCGGCGCGCATCTCACCGTCGACGTCGACGGGCAGCTCATTGCACGACTTGTTCCCCGCGTTCATCATAACAGTCGCTCGCAATGTCTGAGGATGATCGTGCCGCCAAGGCTGCGAGGGCAAAGGCATTGGTAGACGGTCATCTCGGCGGTAGTCTGAGCGCAACTGACGGGTTTCCCGACTTAGCTGGCCAAACGACAGAAACAGAAGAAGGGAGGCGCAGGCGCTGCGGGACTGATGAGCCCACCATCGAGGTCGACGACACCAGCTCTGTCCGAGCCTCCGGGAGAGGATGAGAAGCGGGACGTAGCTGATCTGTGCGTGAATAGCACCGTACCATGTTCCGCTCACTGACATCGGACCGCTTGTGGCGCGCAGGTTTGGAGGGAAGGATGATTCCGACTCCTCCTGGATTACCTCTATGCCCCGCGCACCGTCCCCGGCGTCCGGGCGCGCCGGGTCACCGGCCTCCACATCCCATTCCCCTCGGTCAAGCGCGGTCCTCAGTCCTTCCATATCCCATGAGAAGGAGCTAGCGCTGCAGCGGCATATCGCGTCATTGGAGGCCGAGAAGGATGGGCTGCTTGCTCAGCTCCGACGCTTTGAAGGAATAGACGCCCGTGAGTGGGTAGTTCCGATCACCCGTTCCCCCTCACTGACGCAAGTATGCCAGACTTAAAGCAGGTTGAGACGGCGTTATCTCAAGAGCGCGAGAGCAATCAGTCCCTGAGTGAACAAGTAAAGCGCTTGCAGGATGAGCGAGACAACGCGTCGCGTACAATCCAGGAGACGCGTACCGCTTTGGAGGCCCAACAATCACGCGCCGCCGCTCTCGAGAAGGACCTTCAATCCTCGCAGTCCGAGAAGGAGACACTATCTCAGAGCCTGGAGCGAACGAAAGCTCAGTACGATAATCAGCTTTCCGAGGAGCGGAAGAAGCTGCAAGCGGCCGAAGAGCGGCTCAAGCACGCGCAGAGTGAACAGGGCAAGTCTGCACGAGCCTACCAACAAACTTCGACCCAGCTCGACGAAGAGCGTGCGCGTGCTCGTACTCTCGAGAACAAGACCCAGCGACTGGAGGCGGAGATTACCGACATGAAGCAGAATAATCAGCAGACCATCAACCTTCTCGTTTCCGAGAAGGCGTCCCTCACGGCGGAACTCGAACGCCTCGAGGGGATCGAAGCTGGTGCGTCAGCAAATATTCTGCCGCCGCCGGGGAGGGTCTGAATTACTCTGCAGCTTCACATGAACTCCGTGAGGAACTTGAGCAAGAACGCCTTCGAGTAGCGTCCCTTTCGGAGGAAGTCCATACAGCGGATGAGCGCATACGAGATATCACAAGTGCACTCAGCACGTCGCAGGGCGCCGAGAAGGAGCTCGCGGACAGGTGTCGAGACCAGGTAATGTTCTTTATGCTAGTATGACATGCGCCCTTCTGACGTCGTCCACAGGAACGCCAGTTGCAATTGGCTCAGGCGTCAGTCGCTGAGCTTACGAAGGAGTCCAATCAGCACAAGCGGCGTGTGCGCGAATTGGAGGAACAGATTGAGGCCGATGACCGAGCCGAGCGTCTGGAGGAGTCTCTGAAGAATGCGCAGAACCGCGCCGACGAGCTGGAATTCCAGTTGACCAAATTGAAACAGGTATATCATCTTGTTCTTCATATCCATGGCCACGATAATTATAATCTACCCGTTAGACGCATTCCACCTTGAAGGCAGAGCGGGATGACCTCAGCACCAAGGTCCACACCGCCCAGCAGGCAGAGGCCGAGTGGAAATCGAAGCACGACGCCTTGCAGCAGCAGTTCGATGACGCGACGCAGCAGCTCGAAGAGAACGCCTCCCAAAGTCTTTCGCTGACTCAAGAGAAGGCGACGCTGCAGACCGAACTGGAAAGCATGCAGCAAGCCATCGTACAGCTTCAGGAACGCCTCACCCAGGCCGCTACCGAGCTCACTGCGTCCGCGCGCCAGCTGCAGGCTGCCCAGACCGAAGCCCGGAATGCCAACCGCCGGGCGGAGGAGGCAGAGAAGATGCAGCAAGACCTGCAGGCGGAAGGCACGTCGCTCATGCGCTCGCTTGACGAGATGCGGCCGAAGCTAGTCGAGCTGACTGGTGCGAAACTCGAGCTAGTGGACAAAATTGACAGCCTCGAGCGCGCCATCCACGCGAAGGAGGACACGATTTCGCAGCTGGAGGCGACGCTCGAAGATGTACGCGCTGAGCATTCGAAGGCCGCGAAGCAGCTCTCGGACGTCACTTCGACGAGGGAGAAGGAGGCAATGTCGACGCAGGAAATGAACGCTGAGCTGCAGCGCGGCTATACTCAGCTTCAGGAAGAGCTGGAGTCCGCGCTGGAGAGCGTGCGCACACTCGAGGCGGAGCGCGCTGTTAACCATCAGGAAGCTTCGCGTAGGCTCGCGGATATGAGTCTCTTGTCGCAATCTTCGCAGGAACTGCTGGAGGAGCTCGAGACGCTTCGGACAGAATTAGACGAGCGACGCAATGTTCAGGTGAGCCCGCTCTTTTCGCATCCCGTGCTCTGCACCCTGGCTCAATTCCCACCCAGCAGGAGGAACATGATATCTTCGCACGCGCACAGAACGAGCTGGAAGCCTTGCGTCAGGAAGTTGCGGCGAAGGACCAGGAATTGGAGCGTTTGCGTGATTCCCTTACCTCCCCCTCGGACGCCGTCGCCCCCAACTCGCTCGGCGACGAGGTGCTCGAGTCTGCCCGCCAACTTGACCTTTCTGCTGCCCATCAACGCATCCGCTCGCTCGAGGACGCGCTATACACCGCCGACGCGCGCTCCCACAACCTCCAACGACACATCGCCACCCTCGAGCAGCAGCTCGCCGGCCGCGCCGCCGTCGCCCACCGCGCCATATCCCCGCCCACCGCGCGCGCCTCCTTCTCCTCCAGCCGCGGCAACGCGCCCACGCTCTCCGTCATCTCCCCCCTCGACGAGGGCCTCAGCCCGGAGACGCGGCACAAGCGGCACGTCAGTCTCAGCATGCTCAAGGCGCGCATGGAGAGCGAGCGCGCTGCGGCGGCGGCGATAGACGGCGGCTCGCGCCCCGGCACGCCCTCGCAGCGGCGTGCGCACCGCCCGCAGTTCTTGGACGAGAACCACATCTTCTGGTGCAGCGCGTGCAAGGGGGATCTGGTCATTCTGTGAGCCTAGTACGACGAGGAGAACGGACCCGCGCATCGTTCGCGGGAGAAGGCCGACGTCTCCCGCGCGTCGCTCCCTACCTATTTATCCTATATACCGCTATGGACCTCTCGCATGTCTCTGGGACCTTGCCATCGATGCTATACCTCGCTTTTCGTCCTGGAAAAATTGAACGAACTGATCCTGATTTTCGACGTCGGCATGACGTCGCCTGTTCTTTCGCCTAAGACCGCCTTCGCGCACTTCCATAAAAATTGCACCGAGGTCAGCTGGCGACAGCCGTTGAACACAAGACTGAGCATGCCTTTAATTCACCCGGATTGGCTAGAAAAAGGCTGACGCAGACTGCACAAAAACTGCCTATTCTGGTAACCCGAGGACGGAAGCAATTTAGATGTTTCGGCATTTGCCGATTCCCTTGTTCTGCAACTTTATGGCCCTTGGGGTGTCGGCGCGCTTACGAGGCCTCCCCTTAGATGTGATTGGGTTTGCCTCCGCATGTTCTTCCGAGAGGATAAAGGTACGGAAATGATCGTGAGGGTTGGACAGGCGGGCTCATATAAACCCTCCTAGGCTTCTTTCCTTCCGGCAGGACCAGTCGACGAGTGGCACAAGAGTCCGACTTCAAGAGGGTTCAGTCAGTTGGTATAGAGGCGCAAGCACAGCTGCGAGCTCGACGAGCCGCATATTATATTCTTTGTTGGCCAGCCGAGGTAGATAGTAGTCAGTATCTCGGTCGGACACGCCAGTGAGTATCGTACAAACAGCTGGGAATTAGAGGAAAAACGTCCTGTACGGTACTTGTATGCAGGTGCAAGATGATGTATGTATGTATGCAAATTGGTGATGGACAAGATGATGGGACAAGCGACAGCAATTCGAAAGCAAGAGCCACTGACCATAATGGAGGTCGAGCGACAAGATAGGTGTACAACAGCAGGGATGGGCGACCCATTATGGGCATAGCAAGAAGCATCGGGAGGGAGAAAGGCGGCCGCAACTACGCGCGCGGCTGAGGGTGTTTCCTCGTCGCGTACACGTACTGACACCGGATGTAGATGGGTGTCCGCGCCTCCATGAGCTCCCGAATGGCGTTCTGCTCAATTTGATTGAGCAACGCCTCCGGCATGCCACTTCCGAGGAGCAGCGGCCGCCCAGAGCGCATGAACTCCTGCGTGCCCTCGTCAGTGTCGGCCGCAACGCGTGACTGAGAGTAGAGTGAGGACTCACCAGGATATCCTCCCGCATGCAAAGTCCCATCTGCCGCCAGAAGGGATCGCTCAAGAAGGGGGACGACGGTACCCAGAACTCGCGGTAGACGACGTTCTCGAAGCGCCGGTGTTCGCGTACCCAGTCATGTAGGTGGGTCGCAGCGTCGACGGCACCTCCTCGGTTCTTCGCCGCGTCGCGAAGGAAGGCCAACCACTGTGGCCACCAGGGAGCCCGGATATTTCCGTCGACGGACGGTTCTATACGTTTATGATGCTCGTCGTAACCACAGAAGTCGAACTCCATGATATCCAGCAGCCCCCCTGGCCGCAGGACGCGGCTGATGTGTTCGATTAGGCCGTGATAGTCTTTAATCTGGGTGGCACGGGCGTCGGTATTAGATACCGCAAGACGTGAGACACGTACCCCAGATGAGATGAGTCGGGCGTGTACGACGTTGAAGTCGCCGTAAAAGTGCTCGAGGCCGAGGTTGACATCGTCGACTTCGCTTCTGGATGATGGTGAGGAACGACGTGATGGGTGGCACAAATGATTCGTACCTGCAATTTGGTGGCATTGTACTGTAGGAATGTCAGGAACTGTCGACGACGGTCGACCAGAAGGACTCACGTCGATTGCATGGGAACGAGATCGACGGCAACACAGCTGCTATTCGGGTACTCGCGGGCGACCTCCATTATCCTAGATGCGGGTAAGACTTTGGCATGAATGCCGAGCTGGGCGCACGCACCAGCTACCACTTCCGCATCCAAGATCGAGGCAGGCCTTAGGCTCGCCAGGCGTGTTGTCCCGCATCACATCGTCGAAGGGGGGTGGATACTTGCCCATGATGACCTTGAACATCTCGTGCTGTTTATCTGCGCAGTCTAATTAGTAGACGATCGCGACCCTAGCGCGATCACGCACCTAGCCGCTCGTACTCCTCGTCGTCAGCAGGGAGAGAGTAGATGTCCGAGTAGTTGTTCAGCCCGCGCCCGTATTCGTGGCGATAAGCTTGCCGTCGGAGTGAGCTGGTCATGGACCAGACGGAGGGTGCGGGAGAGGCTGAGCGCATTGAAGCGTCATCCTGGGGGTGCGTGGTGTGGGAGGAAACGGAGCTGGGTCCCGCAGAGAAGGGGGGGAAGGAGGTGACGGACATGGCATCGTCCTCGCAGTCGTCGTCGGAGAGGTCCGACATGGGGCTAAGGTAGCGGATGGGCCGCCGTGTGGGCGGGCCTGCCGAGTCGACGGCGTCGGGGAGGAGCGACGAGGAGCGACCCCAGGCGCTCATGGTGGTGGACGGAGGCAAGAATAAATATCGACGAGCGCGAGGGCGCCAACGTTTATAATCAACTAAGCGGCGGACGAGATGCCTTCGACCGACCAACAGTGCTTCCGCCCCGATCGTGCTCTTGCCCCATTAGGAAGATCGGATATATCCCTTCCTCCCGTCGTCAACGTCCCCCACGCTCATCGTCCGGCCCCCGCGCGTTCATTATGCGCAATTTCGCGGTCTTGAAGCCGCCGGATGCTCCCCCAGGCGCAGGAGTACCTTGCTCGCCTCTGGAAATTGTCAGGAGCACCCAACGCCACAGCGTAATGTCTCTCCAGTCACTCGGCTCGCTCCGACATCAGGCGACATCGTCTTTTCCGCCGGTGCCGACTCCGTGCCAACAAATGCTGTCGGCGTTGCGAGTCGCATCTCATTTGTTGCGGCCCACGATGATGATAAGCACATGGCAACTTTATTGCTATTGTCCGAGTACGTACTTGCTCCTTCATCAGGTGCAAGCGCAAGTCCCGCTTTCAGATCCTCTCCGGCTTGACCTTGTTCTTGGCTGAGCCCGGTTTGTGACTCTGCCCCTAACTCTCGTCTCTTTTGCGCCTTCGTCCGCTCGGCGCAATTCAACGGAGGCATCGCGTCCAGCACAAATATCTACCGCCGCACCCTGCTCGGCCAACCTCGACCCCCCGAGTCTCGGTGTTCGAAGCAGCGAGGTGAGGTTTATGACCTCTTCCGCGGCGATGGTTTCCCTCTCCACCGCCGCCGATACCGCCTAAGCGCCGGCTCGCCTCGCCCTTGAGGTCAACTGAAAGCGCGTCCCTTCCGGGCCTTACTGAGCACGCGACGCGTTCTTCCCGCCCTGTACGTTCTCCTCCACCGCTATACGACACAGACCCTTCTCCCAATGCCCGCGCTACCTTCTCCCACTGCCACCTTCGCCTCATCGAACTCTCCGCTGGGTAGGTTGACTGTGAAATCTGCGCGCGCCCACGGCGACCCACTCGACCCGCGAGCTTCCCTGCGCGACTCCGGCGTCTGGAAGAAAGGCGCTCGCGCACGATGCTGGGCTTATGGACGCTCTTCCGGGGGTCTCCTGACACTTTCGGTAGTCTCAAAGCGCCGCATGGGGGGCTGCGCAGCGACAGCCTGAGCTATGACCCTCACCGTGCGGGCGAATCCCTCCGCTCCCATCGGCGTGCGCGATCCACTTCTCGCCTTCCTCGTCGTCTGCGACATCGCACAGTCGCATGCGCTCGCTTGCTTTAGCGAGGGAAACAATGTGCGTGGGCTGGGAGCGTGCGTCGTGCCGCGCGTTGCCGAATGGTGATGAGGGCATGCAGGCAGACTTGCCGGCGGGTCATTCAGAACGCCTTCGTCTGCCGATGGGGCGTGCTCTTCCTTTGCCGCATTGGTGCGCCCCATTGTCCTTCTCGAGACGGCAGCGCGACCGCCGAGGGGCATCAGGCTTCAGTAAATGGGCCCGGCCCGTTATTACCGCCTTTGCTGCATCGTGGCCTTCGTGAAGTCGGACCGTCCCGTCGAAGGCTCTCATGCGTGCGGGCCGTCTTTCAACGTCCAAGCACGGCGTCTTCCGGGTGCATTCATTTCAGTATTTGCTAGCATGAATTCTCCTTGCTCTTGGCCTTCCTTCACGAATTTCCCAATGCCACAATTTATCCTTCTTTGCGTCCTCGTCGGCAGAGTACTCGATATATTTTGCCGTATACTCGAGGCCTTCTCCATTCACTGCGCGGGTGCTGAGCGGCGACGCTAGGTAACTCTGGGTAGAAATGAGGGTACTCCGTCTGCAGACGTCGGCCTATATAGGCTTCTAGTACAGCGCGGAGTTGCTCGTTCTTATGAAGGCGACGGTGATTTCTCTGCTTCTCGAATGAAGTGTGTTTCTGTTCTGCACATCGCCGTAAAGCCGTCGACCACGACAAGGGAAGCTTCATAGAAACCCCAAAGTGAAGCTGTTGTGGGCGTCGCCTTGTAACGGAAGGTTGTCGGTGCCGAGGGTGGTGAGCGCTCTTCCGGATCGACATACTTCTGAAAGAAAAGAAGAAGGGAAGATATCAGCTGAAAACGGCAGAGCTGCGCTCAAGTAATCTCGCAATTGAGTAGCAAAGACGAGCGAAAATGCTGGAACGGCGGTGCAAGCTGGGATCTTCCGCCTATAGATTTGTACAAGCTATGGAAAGCAAACAAGGCGCAGCCGTTGGTTCCCAGTGAAACAATAGATGCGAATGCACGCTTACGCCGCCTGATAGAGAATAGACGTAAGTCGCGCTACGTCATTGATGCGCAAGAGCTTGCGTAGAGGGTAGAGCGGTAGATGAAGAGATGAGTATAACCTGACGCTGAGAAGTAGCCTGATGCTGTGAACCCATGTAAGCGCCACCACATCGTCGACGTACTAGGGACCGTCATCTGAGCGCGGCCCCTCGGACAGTGTATTCAGTGCGCGCAGTAGATGAAGCACTTCCTCTTCATCTCGTCACAAGCATAGAAAGACGAGAGAACAACAAGAAGAAGGCAGATGGCCAGAAGAGCACGAGACGAGAGTTAGGAACTCTATGCACGAGAGACCGTGGTATCCAGGCGTGCGAAGTCCGCGGTCGTCGCTACATGTGGGCCTTGGGCGTGAGATGGTCGCTTTGTCTGTGGGAAAGGTCACAGAGGCCATGAGAGCGCGGAGGAATGGTCCATTCGAGGCAGATCGGCGTATGCGAATCGGGCGAAATTATAGCTTCACAAGAGATTGGCTGGCAGATGCCAACATCCCTGTATGGTTCTCTCATGTTTGGAGCAAGACCTGGAGACAAGAGAGTACTTTTCAGCCCGCCAGAGTCTACGCAGGATGAGCGTAGGATGCAAGAGGGAAGCCGGGCCGGAGGCGGATCAATACACTTTGGTTCCGAGGCCAATGGTCACGTGCTAAAACCTCACCTCGTTCGAACCTCGACCTCGACCGCAACGCGGTCAGGCAAAAGCATCGTCATTAGAACTTCAGTACAAGGGAGTAGTAAGCCAGCCCCTTTAACTGGATGCAGGTTCTCTACTCGGGTATCAGGCGTCTGGCCGGGCCTGTCCTTTTTAGAATGGGCTATTCCACGATGTCGCCAATCTGTCTCGACTTTGCGCCCGAGGTGACGCTGAATTCCCGATATGAGATTGTCAAGGGACTTGGGCGCGGGACGCGCTCGACGGTATGGCTGGCGAACGATACGACAAGGTACGTCCAAGCACGACGAGTCAGTTTGTATCAAAGTCTTATTTACATACTCGGTCCAGTCCCGGCGCGCAGGTGGCCATAAAATGCCTCAGAAACGATGTCACGGCCGGCCAAGGGAGCGCAACCTACGAACTCGAAGTGCTAGAAGCTATTTGTAAGAAGACGGCAGCTACGCACAGCGAGACTGTCGGACCTTCCCGCGTGCTCCAGCTGCTCGACCATTTCGTGCTGGACAATGAGACGTCCGGCCAGCATTTATGTTTCGTCACCAAACCGCTCGGAATGAATTTGCTGGAAGTGCAGAAGGCGTTTCCGGGGCGGCGGATGCCTGTGCCTCTCGTCCAGCACGTGGTGAAGCAGCTCCTTGAGGGGCTTGCTTTCATTCATGATGATTGTCGGGTCGTGCATACGGGTAAGGTCGTCCGCTGAGTTATCTACTTCGACCTCCTTGACGCGCTTCCGCAGATATCAAGCAAGATAACATCATGTTCGACAATTTCGGCGATGAGAGCGGGGAATTATCCGACGCGGTCAACGTCGTCTTAGCCGACTTTGACACGGGTCAGTAGTCCGACTCGCTGTCCATCCTCTCCTTACTCACGCAGCTTTCAAGCCGTACCAGAACACGGAGACCGTAAACAATTAATCCAGCCGCAGGACCTTCGCGCCCCGGAAGTCCTCATGGGTTGCGACTGGGGTACGTCGGCGGATATTTGGAACATGGGCTGCATCGTACGTCTCAAGAACCTTCAATTTCCCTCGCGCCATTTGCTCCTCTCGCGGTACACGTCGCATATCCATCCCTCACTCCTTGTCTTTCCCTCGCTGCTTACTCCCCATCCCCACAGACCTTCGAACTCATCACCGGGTGCCGCCTCTTTCGACACGAACCACTAGAAAGCGACAAAGGCCACACCACCCCCGAACAAGGCCACTTCGCCATGATCGAGTCCTTCCTCGTCACTGACAGAAAAGACCTCGACGCGCGCATCCGCTTCTTGCAATATTTCAGCGATGGAGAGAACTTTGAGAAGTTTATTGATCGTGAACGTGAGTGCGGCTTCTAGAGATATTTGTGTAGTTCGACCTTGGACTTGTGTCGGTGGCTGACGTGCCACATTACAGGCGGCTACAATCTTCACGTCAGCTACGCCGACCAGGAGCCATTGGGCAAGATCCTTCGGGTCTACGACGTTTACGACGAGCAACTGGAGGACTTCTTGAGGTCCATGCTGCAAATTCATCCGGACGACCGCGCGTCTGCAAGGAAGCTCCTGAAGCACCCTTGGCTTTCCGCGTAGGTAGCCAGCTTTCCGCGCCGCAACCTCAGTTTGCGCTTCGCCACCTGGCTTTACACTCAGCTACCTGGATTACCGCATAGATCCTATACGTCGACCCCGGGCCCAAGCTACGTGCTCTCGCATATTCAACCCCCACTTACTCTTGTGTATACCAGCGCCCCCACTTCGATACCACACCATTACACCCTCACTGCATGATACCACCTCGCTGTATTGTCTTACCACCATCACTACAATCTCACTGTCACCGCTCTCCCCTCAATGATACAACAATTACATTCCATAAGGATATCCCTAGAGATATCGCTTCTTCGCCGCCACAAAATGTTTGCTCAGCGCCTCAAAACCGTCCTCGTTCGGAACCTTTGCTTTTGTTTCCGCCGCCTTCGCTTTCGTCGTCGCATCCTCCTTCTTCTCACCTCCTTCGCCGTCGCCTCTGGCGCCTTCGCGTTGGCGATGCGCAACTTCTCCGGCCCCTCAGTCTCCGTGCGCGAGACAAGAGTTGGTGGAAAGCGATACGGGCCGCGAAAGGCGTGCGAGGTTCGCGGCTGTCGCTACATGTGGGACTCGGGCGTGAGATGGTCGCCCCGTCCATGAGAGAGGTCACAGATGCCATGGGAGCGCGGGGGAATCGTTCATTCGAGGCACGGACACGAGGGAATTGGGTCGGAAGCGGATCAATACCTTTTGATCCCGGACTCGACGAGCACGTGCCGGACCTCACCTCGTTCAAACCTCGACGTTTTAACCCAGTATTACGCGAAATGGGACTCAGCTCATCGGTTTTACTAGATTCAGGTCCTCCACTCGGGCCTCAAGCATCTAATTTGGCCTGTGTCCATCTCCCTCTACAGCCTTCAGACCGCCTCAATGGTCGATACGACATCGTCGAGCGACTTGGCTCTGGGCAGCATTCCACTGTGTGGTTGGCGACAGATACGAGCGGGTACGTGCTGATACTTTTTCTCGGTGACCATCGGGGCTTCCCATGCTCTTCAGCCATGGTGTTCAGGTCGCCATCAAAGTGCTCACCAACGAGGTCACTGCACTGCAGGGCACCGTGGCTTACGAGCTTGACGTCCTGCAACGTATCCGAAAGGCGTCCCAGTCCTCAGTAGAGGTGGCTGGCTTCAAGCAAGTTCTGCAGCTTGTCGACCACTTCCGCGTAAACGGGCAGTATGGCGACCATCTTTGTCTCGTGACAAAGGTGCTCGGACAGGATCTTCTGAGCGTGCAGAGAGGTTACCCTGGCCGTCGCATCCCTGTACCCCTGGTCAAGCACATTGCTCGACACATGCTGCGAGCTCTTGCCTTCGTTCATGACACGTGCCACGTTGTGCATACTGGTCAGTTTGTCATGGGTACGTTCAAGTACTCGCGCTCTAAATGTTGCCGTTACAGACATCAAGCAGGACAACATTCTCTTCGATACGTATGGTATTTGCGCACCCGATCTGGTAGCGGCAGACGTGGTGCTGGCGGATTTTGACACAGGTCCGTCGTCGTGCTTTAATGTGGCCACCAAGGGCTTACATGTGCCGGTAGCCGTGCCCGAGGACGGGGATCACCAGCGTCTCATCCAACCAGAGGCTCTGCGTAGCCCTGAGGTAATCCTCGGCTGCTCATGGGGAGTCAAAGCAGACATATGGAATATGGGCTGCTTGGTACGTGACTAGGTTTTCGCACAAATATCGCCTATTCATTGCGCATAGATCTTCGAGTTACTCACGGGGAATCCCCTCTTCTCTCGCAAGCCTGCGCGGACGTCTACTGGCGAAAGTACTCCAGAGCAGGGTCACTTTGCAGCAATCTATGCTATTCTCGGCCAAGGTGAAGACTTCACGAAGCTGATCCAGTTCTTTTACTCGGGATCGAACTTTCACGAGTTCTTTGACATTCAAGGCAAGCGATGATGAACCCTGTGCACATTTATCTGCCTGACGAACCCTTCCAGAGTGTAAACGTCGCTACGCATTTGCCGACCAGCCGCTGGCGCAAGTTCTCGCCAGCTACAACGCTCATACGCCTGAGCTGGAAAGTTTTCTGAAGTCCATGCTCAGGATTCATCCTGACGATCGGTCTTCTGCGGCTGCACTGCTTCAGCATCCCTGGCTGCGTACCTGATCTCGTCTTTGGATCAGATGTATTGAGTGTTTGCTCAGTTCTGTTCGTGCGTGACATTCTCCGTACTTTCCGTAAACTGTACTATTTGGTTCCAAATGCGACGTTGCAAGAATCCAGCACGTTCACGATTCTGATGACGAGCAATTGGACGACTTGTTGAGGTCGGTGTTACAGACTTATACGATCGCGCGCCTGCGAGGGAGCTGCTGACGCACCCCTGGCTTTCCGCGTAGCTACCTGACTTTCCGCGCAGGAGCTCTGCATCGTCTACGAGATCCCAGCTATGTATTGCCGTATCATAACCCTCACTTCATGATGCCACACATTCGCAGCCCCGCTGCATTATATTAGCATCACTACTGCAATCGCATTGTCGTCGCTCAGGCTTTCCCCTTCTGACGGTCAAGATTCCGTCCCACCTATCGCTTCTTCAAGGCCGCGAAGCGCTTGCTCAACGCTTCGAAGTCGTCCTCGTCCGGAACCTTTGTCTTCGTCTCCGGCGGCTTCGCTTTCGTCGTCGCGTCCTCCTTCTTCTCACCCTCCTTCGCCTTCTCCTTAGCGATCCTCAGCTTCTCCGGCCCCTCGGCCTCCGTGGGCGGGATGGCCGGCAGACGCGGCGTCGACGAGCTTGACGAGGACCGGGTGCGCACGTCCGGGAGGTCGAGGTCTGCGAGGTCGTCGTCGGAAAGCTATAAAGAGCGCCGTAATATCAGCGTGTCGAACAATATGGGCGGAAGAGCCAAACGAGAATACCTTCACCCCTCCCTCATCATCGTCGTCATCGTCGCCCGGCTTGTCACTCACGGGCGGCGCCCACTCGACGGCGTACGCCTTTGCGATCTCGTGGAGGTAGCTGTCCACCAATTCGGCGGAGGGCATGAAGAGTTCGAGCTTTTTGACGACCTGGAAGAAGGGACGGGTCGAGATACAAGTCGGCCGCGACAATTGATGTAGCAGCCGCGGAAAAGGGCGTTGAGCGCGCCACTCACCCGCTCAGGAACACATCCATCCCGGTTCTCCATGACGGCGGCGGAGAATTCGCGCCCGTATTTGTGCATCAGTAAGTCGCGGAGGACGTGAAGTTCTGTAAACAATCTCTTTATTTATCCATGGCGGCAGTGAGCTTCGACAGTGGTGCACCTTTGAGCTCTGTTCTTGGCGCGGCATATATTATGCTATTTTGAATTTCAGTGCTAAGCAGCAAATCACGGACAATGTACGCACGCATGAACGCCTTCCGCAACTGCCGGGTCGGGCTCGCGGGTACTGGGAGGCGGTCAGTTGTCTTGAAGGAAAAGGGGATACGCAGGGAAGAGGATGGACGATACGGTATACACGTACTTCTGATCCAAAATCCCGAAACGAACGTGCACGAGCTCGCAGTAGAGCTCGAGCAGTTCGAGCAGTTCCATGTAGATGTCCTCATTGATTACTGCATCGCAGGTTAGCAAACCAAGCCAACACTGGAATGGGATAAGCGCGAAGGTGGTCGGCGAAGAAAGGATTGAATTGAGGTAAGAACGTCACCACTGGTGAGCAGTAGAGCTGGTAGAGCAAGCGTACCTGCTTCCGTCTTGATTCTTGCGGTCTCTACTTTGCCTCGCTCGAGTAATGTGGCGATGTCACGTCGCGTTGCCTTCGCCTGCGCTTCCTTCTTCTGCTGAAGACTGCGTAACCGCTGGACGGAGAGGCTATGAAGCGCCGATGAAACCGGAGATAGATAGTTGCACAAGATAAATGGAAGGAATGAAATGAGGTGAGAGGTAATTATCAGGATTTGTGCGACACCGTTTGAAAGAAATGAAAGGGATAGATGTATCAGCGGTGAAGGCTGTGAAGAGCGAGGGTTTCCGGCGTACCGCAATTGTACCTATTGCACCCGATGAGTAAGATACTTTCTGTCTGCGCTGATAAGACCTCACTTTTGCTTTCGCCGAGTTCCAGGGTGCCATCGTGTGCGAATCGAATGGTGGTGCGCGCCAACCTGCGAGTGGGGGAGCCAGGCACGGGATCCGGCTGATTCGGTCCGAGGTCCCATGACGCGTGTTCTCACGGTCACTCACCTTCGTTGCTTGACTTCAACCTTCATTCTGGTATGTCGGAGAGGTTACTCTGGTCTATTCATCTCATCGGGGCACCTCTGACGCACCTCTTACAGTGTACGGCACCTTGGTGGCGGGCATTACGCGACTACACAATGTCAACGAACGGATAGAATGTCCCCAGCACCCTTCCGCATGACAATGTCGCATCCTTTGCGGTTTTTCTCAGCGTGCGTGGGTCAATGCAACCTCAATCGATGCACCGCCCGCCAATACCCCATACGCTTATTAGATGCTCTTCTGTGACGCGGTACTCGTAGGAGCTGTGCGCAATCAATGCAAAACGGCGTACACCCGAGGCTTGGCTCTCCGTGCGTCGAGCGCAACTCCCTACCCGTGTTCTTTGTCACAAAAGCATAGTCAGTCGGGCTAAGACGCATTGGCGGTGCGTATTCTCACAGCTGTCCGCAGCCTTAGGGCTATATAGGACGGAATATTAGCGGGACACAGAAGTGACCCCTCGGGGGAATCGATGGCAGGCATATGTAAAATTGGGCCATCGTGTCGATTTTCTGCACCCTCGCTAGCAAAACTGCCTTCTCGAGCAGATTTCCGGATGCAATGGACGTAAAGAGCGTGTCTCGTCTGTGAGTGCGTACCTAATATCCTCGACCCGAAAAGGCAAAAAAGACCTGGATATACGCGGAAGATGCCGAAGGAGCCGCATGGGACAATGAGGTGGGCGTGAACTGCCTTGTATGCGCGCGTTCGCCTGATCGTTCACCTTCTAGTTCTGCCCGCGGTCCCGCCGCGCCCGCACCGCAGAGCCGCCGAAGCTTTCTCCATCACCGCGTGCTCAGGACACGCTGGACGACGTCGTAGGCCTCCCGTGCGTGCCTGGCAGCAGCGACGCGCGGCAACGAGCTGTCGCGCAGAACGGGGGTGCGCGACGGTCGTGACGGCGAGGACAGCGGTCTCGGCGCGCGATGGGGGGCGCGGCGGGTCGGAACCGGGATGGGGACGGTCACGGTCCAAACGATCTTTGAAATAGGCATGGGAGCATGCTCGCTTGATGCGAAGATCAATGGGCATCAAGAGCTTGATTTATGCTGGCGCCCGTTCCCCTCGTCGCGCACCCACGCTTCTTGCTTCCCCCCACGATGAGGCGACCCCAGTTCAGCGGTCTGCGCGTCGACGTGCATCCCTTCGCTATCGGAGCCGCGACCACGTCTCCCCCTACGTCCGCTACCTCCTCGTCCTCCAGCGGCGAGCTCTCCCATCCTTCACGCCCTACGTCAACTGCCCCGAGCACGCCCCCCGCACCCGCGATCGACCTCGACGTCCTCTGCCTCTACGACTTTGCCTCCGATGACCCCGATCACCTGTCCTTCCGCAAGAACGAGATCCTCTCCATCGTCAAACAGCTCGACACCGGCTGGTGGGCTGCTGTGCGCGCCGATAGCGATGCGAGCAAGGTCGGCTGGATCCCCGCCTCGTATGTCGCGCCCCTCTCGCGTCAGATGTCCCACCGCCTACGCGCCGTCCGTGCCGAGATTCGTGTGTATGAATACGAAGCCGAGCGCTTGTACGACTCCGCTCCCATCCAGCGGAACGAGGTCTTCTACGAGCCTTCTCCGCCGCCGAGTCGTCCGGTAAGTCTTGATCTCCGCATTCCACCGCTATAAGATAGAGAGCTGATTCTTGTCGTCATAAGGCTTCTTGCATGGGTGCTCGCCAGCGGAACCTCTCCTCGCCCGACATCTGCACCAGCGTGCGTCCCATGGACATGCAATCTCCCTCAACACCCGTCGCGCAGCCTAGCCCTCTCAGCTCCGTGCAAGAACCTGTGGCCGCGTGCACTCCATTGCGCCGCTCCGAGTCCACTCCCACCCAACGAGTTCGTCGCTCAGACGTAGGCAGCCTTTCGCGAATAAACAAGCTCGTGAGCGAGGGCACCCCCGCCTCCGCAACCGTGCGCTCTCGCTCGCACTCCAAGATCAAGCAGATAACCGGCTCCGAAGAGGCCTGCTTGACCTACCGCGCCCAGGCAGACACGCCCGCGTATCTCCGGCCTCGATACGCGGACGAAATCAGGTTGGAGCCTGACGGCTCTGTTCGCTGTGGCACGCTGCGCGCCCTCGTCGAGCGCCTGACGTTCGACACGCAGACGCGGGACCCGATAAGTGCGTGCTTTTTGGTGGCTAGCGGGCGTGGCGTGTCCTGACGTGTCTCTCGCGCAGAGCTTGAGCAAGAGCGGCGGTTCCGCACCGTTTTCTTCACTACATTCCGGACCTTTACGACAGCAGATGATTTATTCCGCATGCTAGCGGCCAGGTATTATATGGAGCCACCCGTCGAGTACGCAACGCACGCGGCGGCCATCCACGATTGGACGCAGAAGCTACTGCTCCCGACCCAAGGGCGCGTCCTCACCGTGCTCACGATCTGGCTGGAGGAGCACCGCTTACTCGAAGAGGAGCCTCACATCGCGGGCCGCCTTACAGACCTGCTGTCAACTATCACCACCCAACCACACGTATGGACGGCCAGGCTCATGCTGCAGAGCCTGGAGCGGCTCACATTCGCCCGGCCGCCGACCCGGGCCACAGCTCCCCCGCAGCGGTGGCGACGGAAGAGCCGGGACCACCGCGGCGACCTGCTCCGCCTCGAGCCGGCAGACGTCGCCGCGCAGCTGGCCGCGCACGAATACGAGCTGTACTCGCGCGTGACGCCGGATGCCTGCTTCACATTCGCGCGAGGCAAGCCCGCGCCGGAGCTCAGCGCGTTCTGCGCGACGCATGACGCCGTCGCGGCCCTTGTGAAGCGGAGCACGCTCGCATGCGATATTGCCGCGCGCCGTGCGAACGCTATTGACTTCTGGATCAAGGTCGCCGAGGTTCGTGCCTTTTTGGACTGCGTTGCTGCCGAGGATGTGGGGCTGACGATTATCTCAGAAGAGCCGTGGGCTGCACAACCTGTCCGCGCTGAGCGCGATTGCGAGCGCGCTCTCGAGCGTCGTGATCGCTCGCTTGTCGGAGACCTGGTCGCGGGTGACCCGACGCGCGCAACTGGACCAACTGTTACGACTCAATGATCCTGCCGGACGCTTCGCGGCATACCGCGCCCTTGCGGCAGACGCTGCTGCGAATAACGTCCCATGCGTCCCCTTCGCGGGAACTCACCTAACGGAACTCGTCCACATCGCCGACGCGTACTCGGACGGCGCCGACTGCGATGCCGACACCGCGCCCGCGCTGCCCAAGAGCCCCTCGCCGGGCAGCCCCAAGCCTGCCACGCCAACTTCCACCATCGCCGCCCCGCCCAGCCCCCGCTCTTCACCCTCCTCTTCCCCACCCGCTACGCAGGGAGCGGCCGTCCACGAGGCCGCGGACGCGACGCGGCGCATCTGCTTTCTGCAGCGCGCGCGTTGGCACGACGTCGTGCGCGTGCTGCTCGTGCATCAGCGGTCGGGGTACGAGGTTGCGGAGGACGAGGCGGTGCGGACGTTACTGCTGCAGCGCCTAAGAGAGGCGGGCGAGATGGGCGCGGACGCGCCGTGGTTCTGGGAGCGGAGCCAGGAGCTACAGCAGGGGAAGGATGGGAGGGAGGAGCCGTTCGCGCGCCTATCGAGCGGGACGAGATCTGCGGAGGTCCGTCCCTGCGTTGGCGCTTAGTCGACGATATGGGCGGCGCCTAGCGGTGGCAGGTGCACGACCTGCGGGATTTGGGTGTGCGCTTGTCTCTCGATATCGATACTACAGCAGACTCCTCGAAACCACATCTCTACACCATTATTTACGACACGGGACGATCTGGACGGCATTTACTGACTTGTTTTATACCTAACGCATATTGACGCTGTACGATGCGCTGTACATACCATGTACTGACGATATGGAGGTAGTATACGTTGTTGTACGCAGCCCTGAGACGAGGAGGAGTAGTAGAATGAAACGAACATTTGTATGCTGACGTCCTTGCCGGAATCATCAAACTGTGCTCAGCTTAGTGAGGGTCTAACACCTAGCTCGAAGGTTGCCACTGTTAGCGCGAGACCCTCACTCTTCTCCAGGTTTGCGCGTGAAAGCATGCAAGGTGACCTAGTTTGTGCAGCTATGATACAATGATGTCGGTGAGTCCATGAGTCGAATGCTACTTGAGACGTCTCGCCTAGCGCAGAGGACGGATGATGTAGTGAGGTAACTAGCGATTATGAGCAGTAATGAGAATATGGCATGCCGGGAATGCATGAGGTAGGGTACACGTCCGACGCGTCCGTGGTTTGGTAAAAATGCATGGCAGATGTCGCGGTAGGGCCATCCGGTGGTAGCGAGGCGGGTAGGTGGGTCCTGCGGGCCAGGTGTGGGGATTCCAGCGTCCCTGACTCCGTACTAGAAGCGGCAAGCTTGTCCAGGGAGATGATGGGTATAGTTCTTCTCGGGCGGGGATGGATGACCTGGCTTGCCCGGCGGTACTTCTCTTCTTCTTCGCTTATTTCTCCACTTGGTGCGTGAAGGTCTGCCGGCGAGTCGAAGCCGCGATACGGGTCGAAGGGCGAGTCCGCTGCGCCCTCCGGGCAGAGCAGAAACGGATCCTCGGTAGCCTGATATTGTGCTAGGCCGGGCCCCGCTGGGTCGGAAGCGCCGAGGCCAGCGGACCATGTAGGGAGCTGATGCGAGAAGGTAGCGTCGGCGGGCGGGATTCCCACGCCGCCACAGGACCCGCTGTCACTATAGCAGTAGGCTGTGGTCCATTCCGGCATCCCGGGCGCTATGCTGCCCGCCGAGGTGCAGGCTGATGAATTTTGCGCAAAGGAGGGTCCCGAGAGCGCGCAGTCGTCCCCGTATGCTGCAGAGGCACTTGAGTAGGCCTGCGCTGCGTAAAGCGATGCGACGTCAGGTGGTACGGAATCTGTGGCGCAGGTCGATAAGCAGTCTGTGGGCCACATAACATCGTCAGCACCACGGAGAACGTTCTGGGTGAGATACGCGTACCTGATTGTATGTACACGCCAACACAGTCGGGGCAACCGCAGGCAGGCGCTGTCGACGTCTCGCCACACATGTTCGACGGCCATGCGTCGTATTGGATGTTTGGAGGGTAGCAAGCGCCGTCAGGAGTCATGACCATAGGGGACGGGGCCAATGAGTCGGGCGAGTGCAGCTCGCCCTGATAAGACGAACTGCTAGAGAAATTTGCGGCGTCTGGAAGGAGCTCGAGCGCGCCCTCGCTGCCGCAATCGTAGGGATATATCCATGCCTGGCCATATGCGTCGTAGGAGACGTAAGCCTGTTGTGAGCCCGAAGTCATCACGGATGACAAGTAATGGCGGTGTCTAGGGGTAGGAAGGAGGCGAAGGACGGACAACGAGATGGCCAGCCAGGCTGTTTATATAGGTCGCCTTGTCCCGCAGTTGCCGTGATTCAGGGATCCAGTGAATCAATGTGGGCCGTCGGACAGGCCTTTGATGAGTGTCATGAGGTGGGGAAATAATGAATAGCAACGCCGGAGATGGATTCTTTCGCCCAGAAGAGAAGGCCAGTTGACACGCAGGGTAGCATTCTTTGTTTGATGGCTCTTGATATGGAGCCCGCCATGAGCCGCCATGCTGTTCAAAAAGGGTAAGGTTGAGGGTGAACAGACCAGGCTCGTGCCGTGGATGGCCAGAAACGGCGTAGCTCGTTTGTCCTTCCGGGCCTTCTATCGGTTGTCTGGAATTGAAAATTCCCCAGCCGGGGTGGCGAATCTTCGTTCCATACCGTCATCATGCTGCGCCGGCCGCTTGAGCGGTGCTCTGTTCGTGATTGCTCATCGCGCTTCTGACCTCCAAGCGCATGCTATCCCGGCGAAGCACCCGCCGAGGAGCGAGCTGTGGACTCTAGAAAGGCGCCGAGAAAGCAACGGGTACCGGTAAGCGTCTTTGAACGGTCCAAACAGGTCAGAGCATCCGCGCGAGAGGCACGTTCGGGCGGTTGACGTGTTGATCACAAGTGCCGTGCCTTCCTCATCACCGAAGTAAGACCAACTGTGGGAATCGGGCGATCATGTCGCCCGCGCCACATTCGCCTCCACGCCAGACATGCACCTACGGCCCGCGAGCCAAGTTACGTTCAAGAGCCCTTCTGCGGGCTTGACTTTCTCCCCGAAGCGCCGCAGCTCGCGCACGTCTCAGTGCAGTCAATCGGTGAACGAAGCCCTCCCCGAGGGAGCTATGCAGTGAATCTACCTCATCAACGAGGGTGGGTACGGGAGTAGCGCCCCAAGAAGCGCCTTTGTTGTTGCCTGCCTTCATCTCCAACATGAGGCGTGTGCGTGCATCTCCTATTCAGTCGGAATGATAGCGCTCACCCGGTCCACGCACCTGCCAGGGGACAAAGGCCATCGAGGGAGGGTCCAATTGCGTCGTGTATCGATGGGAACACGTGGTTGGACCAACGCTTCTGAGCGCCAGGCAGTGAGTCAAGGCCCGGTCAAGGCTGTCCAAACCATTGCCTTGACCGTCTCTTCTTCCTCTGGGCGCCCGCCAGAGACGACCCCCCGGGTAGAGATTACCATAAAACCCGCAGACAATAAATTATGCACGTACGGCAGAGCAAATACGACAGCAAACAAGGAGCGAACAATGGACGAGGGCGGAGATGGGCAGAGCGGGCGGCATAGCACGATGGCCCATGGGGAACCAGTGCTATCGATGGCCGCAGCCGCTCTCATACCCTGAATCTGTAGTCTCTGTGGTTCCCGTCCTGGAGCCTGAGGATCCTGAGCTATTGAGATGAAGATTGAGGCGCGCTACCCGCTCTTCGCGATACTTCGCTGCAGTATCGCTCCGTGCGAGCGTGAAAGGAGTGACGCCACCGGTCTTCGCGAGGTTCTCCAGGTCTATTGATATCGGCCGCTGGTTGCGGAACTCGACTGACCCCGCCTGCGCGAAGAGCCTATCCGTGTATACCAGCAGGACAACGTTCAAGCAGCCTGCCAGTCATGAGCGCACGGTCGAACAATAGAACCCGCGGCCAAGCGTACCAGTCAAGTTGAATAAGCAGTCGGCGACTGAACGTTGTTAGCCTTCGCCATCGCGTTCACTTGCACTCAAGCTATGCTCACAGATTTCCACCCAGAAGGGAGTATGATGGCCAGCGAACTTCATCAAGCGCCCTATTGATATGGGAAGTAAGATGGCCGAGTACAGCACCTACAGCAGTGTCAGCGCTACTTCCCCACCCGGGCGAGGCGCTGCTTACAGGATACCTGAGAAAACAACTCAACAATCGTAGCGCTAAACAGATATCGATAAGCGCTCACCACACCATGTTCTTCGCGATGGCGAACATCGCCGAACTTAAGAAGTCCCTGCCAATTGCAAGTTGCCAGCCCTGGCCCGATGGCACGGTGCGTACGCGGAACTTTCCCTGCGAGTAGATGATGTTGCCGCGCACGCGCAGGAGAACAGCGATGTAGAGGAGAAACCCGAGCCCCGCGGAACAGAATTCCTGAGATGAACATCGTCCCGATGCCCGATGATGAGTACGGGAAGCGCTCACAAGAAAATACTCGAGGAATATCTGCTCCAGGCGATATCGCGTCGTTATCCAGCACCTTCGTTGTGTGAAGTAAGATGGTGAATGGCTAGAGAGGAACATCCACGTACCACGCCCCAGAAATCCCAAAGTAAGGGCCCCGCTCGGCAGTCTCAATCACCGAAGGACCTACGAGCACGAAGATGACGACCACCGCCCACCCAATAAATAACGTCAGAAGAAGACCCAGTCGTGTCGAACCCACTCGTAGGAAAAGAAGATTAAATAGATGCATTGCAATCATGAAAGACCTGGCGAACGTTTAGGATACACGCAATGGTTCACCCATGTACCCACCATAGCGCGGTGGCAATATTGCCTGCCTGCTTGACGCCCCCTGCATTCCAAGTTAGATGACGCATGCTACAGAGGGGATGAAGACGCACCTTGCAAGGAGCAGTAATTCCCATATATAAGCCCCCCTCGTCCTACCCATCTGAAGTTCATCATCGTGCCCAATGACTGAATCGTGTTCGCGAAGAGCAAAGAGGAGAGGTAGGCGAAGATGTGGGTATTTCGGTAATTCTCATAGCGTAGCTTCCGTGCCTGTCAACGGACATGAAGACTATGCTGAGATGAGCAGATCGAGAGCGTACCGCGACGGCGTAGAGGATGCTCAGAATCGACGTGAGGGCGCAGACTGCGATGCACTGGTAAAGCATTCTTAGCTTCTGTGGAGAGAAGATGAATAGCAAGGACGCACCACCACACCATCCCGTTCTTGATGGGTATAGTAGGTCTCATTGTCGCTGTCTCGCAAAAGGAGAATTGCAGAGGGAAGGGCGGGCATCAATCGCAGGCTGCCTGCAGTTATGCAAGCAACCAGGCGGTTCTATAGATTAGAGGAATCTATTAGAAGTGTTTCAGCGTCGTCCCGAACCCAACACAAGAGAGACGCACCAAAGAGCGACGAGGTAGGAAGTCAGACGATCAGCAAGTTCATTGCATGAAGTAGGAAGGTAAGATACAGCAGGCTCGTCAGTAGATCGTCTTATAGGCCGCACGAGTACAGGGCGATCGCGCCTGTCACCAGGCGACGCGACACCGCCACTTTGAGAGACCCGGAGGGCCGCCAGCCGATGAGGAGGCTGGCACTGCTGCGCTGCGTCAGTGAGTTCCACATCCCAGGGACGAGCGTGCGGGCGCATAGCGCGTCAGTTGCGGGACCTTGATAGGTAGACGGTATCGTGGACGGTGGTGGGACTGCTGTCAACGGAGATGCGGTCAATAACGAGGCGTTTTGAGTGGGTTCCCGGGTCCGAGTATCGGTAACCTCAAGCAGCGAGCACAAATCCATCGAGCATCGAGAGAGCAGTGAAGAGCATAATTCGACCATCTAGGGGACTTTTCCCAACCTTGCACAAGAATGCCGAATATAAGATGCGACAGGGCAAAGCAGCTGCGTGTTATCATCAAGTCGCACGCTCGCGCATTGTATACCATCAGCTCGCCCACATGCCCTAGAGTATAGGCAATACGACCAGAACATGAAGGGTCTTCGAAGGTGTCCTAGCAGTGGTGACGACGGTTCAGAAAGAGATGCAATGTGACGTGACGGTTCGAGAGCGTGCGCCTTCCTCGTGACCCGGCGTGATCTAATTCCCACGGTTCAAGTGTCCAGGGGCGAGAGTGCGAAGCTCTGCCTTATCACGACGCCAGGGCTACGCAAAACAGGCGAACACCCTTGTGTTACGTGACAGTAGGCATACATGTAGCGAACAAGCTGGTCTGGCAAATGAGGTGCAGAACATGATATTGAAGTAAAGCTACATACCCACACTAGCCTACGATGAGTCGATGATATACCCCTCCTCCTCATCGTCACGACCCTGCGGTGAGTCGCTGTCTATGCGTACGGTGCCCATCCCTTCCCTTGATACCATGAGGTTTCCGCCGCCTCCTCCAGTATTCAACATGACGCCACCTGGTCCTCCACCATACCCGCGTTGGGCCGCCGCACCAAAAATTCCCGGCCTCCTTGCGCCTGGCATGGGCTGTGGTGCTCCACGACCGCCACCTTGAGATTGCAAGTCCATGGCGCGTTGCAGCGGTGCGCCTCCAGTGTTGTAGCCCTGCTGCGGCTGCTCCCAGTACGACGAGGGTGGACGTTGTAATTGGCCGCCGCCCTGCATCGGTCCACCCCCGTAGGCCCACGGACTTTGGGGTGGTGGAGCCCCGTACATGCGCGGGTCGCGGCGCGTCCGGGTGCTGGACGACCGCGGATAGCCGATCTCCAGCTGGAGGCGCGACATGTCGAGCGCAACCCCGGCGTCAGACATCGTTTTCGAGTCGATACCGAGAGCCTGTCGTAGCATGTCGTTCTCTGCGTTCAGGCGCGCGATCTCCACCTCGCGCTCAACCGCCCAGTCCGAAGAGGGCAGTGGCAGCGATTCGAGCTTCTGCACCAGCGAAAGCAGGTCTTCTTCATGCGGGGGTCGTGCGTCTGGGTCCTCGCCCGCAAGTGTTTGAATGAGGTTGCGTAGGTGGTATGACAGACGATGGAAGGAGCGCGCCATGTTGGTGTGTGCGGTGAGGTCGGTCGACTGCGATTGTTGTTCGCGGCTCGCCAGGAGGGTCTCGTAGTGGCGCGTTAGGGTGTGTTCGTGCTGCTGTGCCGCAATCTGGTACGTGTCAGCGACTAGCACTGGCGCGCGGGGGAGGGGAACTCACAGCGTGATTGCGGAACTTGTTCATGATTGTCTCTACGGTCGTCTCGTACTCTTTGAGCAGAGATGCAAGTTGCTTGTTCTCGTGTAGGAGCGTCTGGTTCTCGATGATGATCTGGGCGCTTGTCCGCTCGAGTTCAGACTCGAAGGTTTCTATACAAGATCAGCCCAAGCGCCTTGATTTTGAGAAGACGACTGACCCTTTGAGATGTCCGTGTTGAAGCGGCGCAAGCGCAGGTTGTGGCCAGCTTCCGCTGCTTCTGCCTGATGACTCTGAGCGCTCGGGAGAGGGAAATTGAAGTGGCGCACACCTTCAGCGCATCGACCTGGCTTTGGAGCGTGGCCGTGACATTTTGGTTTATGGCCAGCTGCTCGCTGAGCTGTGCGACGAGCTGCCAGACGCGCGCGAGCTCGTGGTCGTATCGGGCGTCCATGGAGGGTCTCCGCGACATGCAGAACGCAAACAAGAACCAACTAAGTTCGGAATCCAGAATCAGCTCGCAACGCCCATCATCCGCTTTTTCCGCAACCGCCATCATCAGATCCTCGTCGTCGCTCTGCATACATATTTTACTTTTCCGTCCGCAACACTCCTAGGCCTCACATCCCTCGCCGCCCCTCCTTATAACCATGTCGACCTCGCTCGCAGGGCTTTCCGCCTCCGTCACCCGCATCCTCTCCCTCACCGGCTTCCCCAAGGAGCTCAAGACGAAGGACATCCAGTCCGCTTTCTCTGAGTGGGACAACCAGGCGGGTGGCTTCAAGATCAAGTGGAAGGATGATACATCCCTCCTCATCGTCTTTAACGACGCCGCGGTCGGTATGTAAAACTCGCCACTTGCACTCGCAAGCACGCGCTCACCTGTCACCACGTCCATCAGCCAAGCGCGCGTATTTGCACACGCTCGCCTACCCGCCCGCAATCCTCTCCCCTCCCAACGGCCCGCCCGCGACGATCCGTCCGTACGACGGCCCCGACGCCCAGACTGTCATCCAGGCCGTCAACTCTCGCCACAACTCGAACCCCTCTCGCGCCCACAACGCGCGGAGCGCATCCATCTCTGTCTTTCCCAACGCGCGCGCCGGCCTCAACCTGAATGGAAACGGCAATGGCAACGGCAAGGGGAAGGCTCCCCCAGGCGGCGACCGTGACCGCGAGCCGTCTCCGACGCTCCCTAGCCTCCCCACCCACCCGACCCTCAACGCGCTTATCAGCGAGGCTGTTGCGAACCAGTCGCAGCAGAACGGCATCCACGCTGACCCGGCCATTCTCGCCACCAGCCTCAGCAGCTCGGAAAATGTGTCCGCCGGGCGCGGACCCAGCATCGGCGACCCTGGCAAGAGGATGCTCGGTGCAGCTCTGGGCATGCGCCACCCCAGCCTTGGTCCGCGCGTCGTAGGCGGTGGGCAAAACGGCAATGGCCCCGAGCCCATGGAGCAGATGCAGCGGGCGATGGGTGGTCTGGTCGTTGCGGAGTAATGGTCCGTATCTAGCGGCCTCTCGAGCGCATAATGTACTTACGCATCCGCATCCCAGTGCTTGTAGCAGCTGCTTCTTTCGTTTTCACTGTATGTATTCCCGCGGGACGGATAGCACCTGTCCCGGACAGGCTGCACTGATCTGCTCGCGTTGCTGTTCCCCGTGCCCATCGATAATGAGCTCCGGTATTGTACACCTCTCATACAAGTCAATCATTACAAGGATTTCCCTTTCTGTCCGTGACGCATACGCAGTGTATGATCCTCTTTCTTCTTTATGCTCTGCTTTCGTATCATGGCATCGATATTCAACGTGTATGCACGTAAGTTGTATATACGGTATGCCTTTGAATTCATGTTATGTGTCTCGAAGTCGAGAAAGCGCACAATGTACGTCCAGATCGGGCTGTATTATGCTCTCTGGACCAGCGTACAAACAGACAACCTAACGTATTATTATAGTGCGAACCTATTTGCTATGCGTGGGGAATCGCGTGGGATGAGGTATGTTTCCGCGTTCAAATTATTACACGACAGCTAGAATTGGAATCAGACCAGGGTCGTAGAGGACGACAGCGGGCTTACATATACACAGGGCATTATATTCGGCCGTAGCGACGACGACTGGTGGATGATCAGGCCAGAACAAGTAACGGAGGAGTAACGGAGGAGCAGCGCCACTTACAGAGAGAGGATAAAAGGGTGTCCATTATGCCCAATGCAACGCCGCATTGGAGCTGAAAAAGTCTGAAGCGGTTTCCATATGGGACAGAGGGTACTGAAAGATGCGTTCGCGCGTGAAAGACTGTTGAGGGCTGGAATGGTGGCGGGTGAGGACGGGAGACGGCGTCAGAAGGGGAGGAACGCCTGAGATAGAGTGCGAGGAGAGGAACGGTGGTGGCGAAGGAGGATACGCGAGAGTAGGAACGAAAACGGGAGGCGCAGAGATTCCTGGGAACGTTATATCAGTATCAGTGCGTCGACTGGCAAATTGACCAGACGTACGATTTCCACGAGCGTTGGTGGATAGAACAG
The DNA here is from genome assembly GCF_000143185.2 of Schizophyllum commune H4-8. Classification (NCBI taxonomy): domain Eukaryota; kingdom Fungi; phylum Basidiomycota; class Agaricomycetes; order Agaricales; family Schizophyllaceae; genus Schizophyllum; species Schizophyllum commune. The sequence goes on along the minus strand of NW_026089539.1, from coordinate 3,363,891 downwards.
GAGAAAGCGGAGCTTGAGATGCAGGCAGAACTTTCGTAGACAAAGCGGACGACTGAGAGGATAGGCGAAGTTTCTCGTTGTACAAGCGAGTTCGTTCGTCCATGTAGGACTTGTAGCTGCCGAGGCTCTCTTGCATACCCCTAGCAGGACCGACGGCGTTGCTGATCATATTGTATATGTTGTAGCGCTCTTCTTTGGAAAGGCTGGAACGACCATGAGACTCGGCCGTAGAGTCGAAAGATCCGGTAGTGAGAGATCCAGTTGAAGTAACCAAGGACGGCTGGTGTTCGGTAGTAGGCACGTCAGCCTCGGGGTCGAAGAGTGTCGAGATAGTCGAAAGATCGAAGTCCTCGGCAGCCGTGTCATCGACAGAAGCGGAGCTATCTTCCACGTAGCGACCATATTTGTCGAAGGGAAGGGCGATGTCAACGATAGCAGGCTTCGCAGAGCTGGACGAGTAGTCCGGAACAAGGACAGGTTCGGACCGCGTCGCAGCAAGGCGCTGCATGAGTGATGCAGGAGAGGCAGCCTCCATGCGGCCAGAGGCGTCAGAGAGGCGAGAGGGTACGGCGGTACGAGTCGGAAGTGGGCACGATGCCAAAGGAGCGGATGTGTTGTCTTTGCTGGACGTAGAAGACGGCGTAGAGTTCTTTGCAGAGGGGAAGGGCGTTGAGGCGTAGTGCCGCAGGGAGGGTCTAGGACCGACTTTGCGTCGCTTGTTCGGATCCGTGGACGGCGTCTGTGAGCGCCATGAGTCTCTGACGGAGCAATTGACGAGATGTATCACCGTTGTAGAAGCAGGGGGAGGGGTACCAGTAGCTGGTGCCGTCTTGGCAGCCGCCGCCTTCCTGCTCCTGACCAGGTTCTGATGCTTGTCCTCTTTTGAGACCCGTAATCCTTAAGCAAGATGAGTGCCTGGATAGCCTTCGCTCGATACCACATACCCCGAGAATGGAAGTAATCATAGATGTTCCGTCTGTCGACGCTGTACCTCTCTTGCATGGATTTACGGACTTCGAAGACGGGCATCTTCGCGCCCGGGAATATGTGCGCGTCCATCTCCTTTACTAAATCGAGAGGGAGCCGCTCGGCGAGCCGGTCAGGGTCGACGCGTCTCGTTTTGCAGCGTCCTTCCTCGTCGAAGCTGGGCTCGCAAGCGTCGGTGGGCTGACGCTGCCGCTTCTTCGTGCAAGAGTCGCCATTGATGGAAAGCGATGAGGATTCTGCAAAAGGAAGGGCATTCTCTTTGTCGAACGACATGAGGGGCGCGACGGAATGCGCAAGGAGAAAACCAAGAAGATGAAGGCAAGAAACAAGGGACCTAACGTGACAGATCCCAAAGTGACGGCGCATATAGTCACGTATGTCACGGTGTGACCAACCGTGACATGGCGTTGGCCGAGCGCAGGGAACGCCAGGCATGTACGCGCATTGGGGTACATCTAGTATACATTGAAGGGCTAGAAATACAGACTTGCAGCAAATACAACTGTTTCGCCTCGTCAGCACCCGTGAACGGGCTTGGTAACTGGACTCACTGTCGCGCTTGATCTTCATCTGGGATTCTTCCATTTTCTTGAACAACTCGGCGTCTCCTATGACTCTCGCTGCATCCCTCACTTCACGGCAGGTCTCATCGAGACGAGTGATAACCCTGACGATGGTTCCTTCGGCCACGTCTGTCAAGGCTGTGATCTGCTCGAACGGCTAAGAGAAAAATGTTAAGCGTGCGTCCGAGCGGGTCGGGAGAGGGCGCTCACCATGCCTTTGGCCCACTCGTACACCACCTCAACGAGCCCGAACTTGAGGTTGGAGCGGAAATCCTCTGCAGCGACCTTGTGGTAGTCTTGCACGGCTCCGACGCGGTCGCTGATGGCCATGATTGCCTCCATACCCTCTTTGAGCTTGGGTGGTATAGCAGGCTCTGCGTCCGTCTTCTCTTGGAACACAAAGCATGAGAGGAGGGCCACGACCTCTTCAGGATCATAGTTCGCAAGAGTGTTCTCGAGGATCAACTCCGTGAGCACAAGCTCGTTGGCTGAATTGATCTAGTAGCATCGTCAACGGCCTGGTGTACCAGATGATCGACCTTTCACTCACTTCGCAGGCCACGCGGCCCTTCAGCGATACTGTGCAGTTCTCGTCGATGAACTTCAAGTCCTTGAGAACCTCGATTCGTTGCTCGTAATCTGGAATTAGTTCCAGGTTCTGGTCGGAGATAGCAAGCTTGAGGTTGGCAATGTTGGCGCGCAGGACTTTCTCGGCGTGTATGGTCGTGTACTGAAGAGATTGTCAGCGAAGTGGCGATACAGTCACGACGTGACAGACATGGCGTCCGAAGTCAGGACAGTGTAAGCAAACACTGTCGCGCGAGCGCTCTACTAATCTTGTTCTCTCGCGCAGGATCTCTTGGAATTCCAGAGCGCGCATGCGCGACCAATCGATCTCTGGTATCTCTGGTGCGCTTGACCATTCTTCTACGAGCGCGCCTAGCTGGCCAATACCGTCCCGCATGCGCGAGATGAGATGACGGTCCACGATGGCATCGACCTCGACCTGCATGCGTTGTCAGTCGTACACTTTCCTGTACAATCAAGATAATCAGAACTTGCCTTGACTGTCCGCGCGGTGACAAGGGATATGCTAGTCAAGGGGACAGCGGAAAGCTCGTACACTGGATCGTCGTAAGCTAAAGAATTGGCCGCGGGAGGCCACGTTGGGGGGATTGCGTCCGGATTTATGTCTGCTGAGGATTCAGCGCCTGCGTCCGCGTATTGGTGGCCTTCACCCACCGAAGTCACCACTCTTCGTGGCCTGATCGACTAGTGCGAGGACGTAGTAAGTCTTGACCTTCGACAAGACACCATCATCGGAGGCCTGCACGGGAGCCTGCCGAAGGAGCGCAGCGATAGTGTTCTTCTTGAAATGCTGTTTTCCCATTAGTCTTAATTCGCTGCGATGGTGAATGTACCCACTCCGTCGTTTAGTACGACCACGCGCCCCGCTGACAGAAGACGCGCTCCCTGGGGATGGGATACCGCCATAGAGAGCAGCTTCTGGTTCATGTTGACGACATCGTTCATATCGTCGTAGTACGACTCTATGCTTGGGACGCAAATGTCACAGGCCAGCTTCTCGAGTCCGGCCAGCGTCTTCTCGCCCTTATTGATAAAGTGAGTTTGCAACGCAATGGACGTACCCATCCAGCTTACCTCTATTACCCTCTTCTGCTGCTCAGGAAGCAGTCGCTGTGAGGCATTCTCCGAGAAGCTTCGCTTGATCATTTCTTCCACTCGCAATGCCTCCACGCGCAGAAGGTTCAGGATCATGTTGTACGTCAACCTGAACTGGGAGATGAGCTTCCCGGGAGTACCCAACATCATCGTATGCAGCGCGGTTTGCTATCTCAATCATCAGTGACGAACAACGATGCGACTAAGATCGACGAACCTCGGGAAGGCTGTCGTTCGCTACGATGATTACGGTACCAGTAGGGTCAAGCCCACGACGGCCAGCACGCCCCGCCATCTGAGTGTACTCTCCTGGTAGGATATCACGGAAAGACCGTCCGTCGTGCTTGCGTATACCAGAAAACACTACGGATTTCGCGGGCATGTTCACTCCCTGAAGATTCATTCAGTGCTAATGACGACGTTGGGCAATCGAAGTTACCATGGCAAAGGTTTCAGTGGCAAAGAGCATCTTGACCAGACCACGGGCAAAAAGGATCTCCACGAGCTGCGCATCCTCGTGAGCACAGGGCATGTCTCTGGCACCCCACACTCACTTCCTTCACGATTGGCAGCAGACCTCCATGATGAACACCGATGCCCCGACTCAGCAGGTCTCGCATGCGGCTAATTTGTGGCAACTTCCTGTCCGGAGCTGACAGGACGGGTTAGCTAGCAACATGCTTTGACACAACAACGATGCACGCACCCTTCAAGCGAGAAAGCGCCTTCTCGATAGCTACGTGTACCTCACTCTTCTCCACGGACGTGCAAAGGTCCTGATTGGTAAGTGTCGACGCGTTTTCCTCACAGCGTTTCTTCGAGAGAGTAAAGACCACGACCGGCAAGAGATTGCGCTTGCGAAGGTTACCGAGAAGGTGGACGTAGAGGTTCTTATCCATATGGACGACGCGTCCTCCTGTAGAGCCTCCTCGGCCGCCTCTGGCAGGTGGTGCGGCACCGCGCCCGCCGCGAGCTGGCGGGCCACCACGCCCCCCTCGTTGACCCTGCGCGCCCCCTCTGGCGCCGACGCGCTGTACAGGAGGAAGTCCGGCAGCTTCGCGCTCCTTGTCCTGCTTGCGCCGCAAAGCCTCTCCAGCTTCCTTGTACCTGATCTGGACGTAAGAAAGCTATGCATGGGGATATAGACTCGCTTACCCAAGTGCGAGGAAGTTACGCTTCGCGTCCACAATTTTGAACAAGTCGCGTCCGGCGTAGAGATAATGCTCTAGGGGTACCGGTCGCTGGGCGGTTGAGATCACGTAGATGTCCTTCTTCTTCGTACGACTGTCAACATAACACGGCTCTTGTTAGCTCGTCGTAAGGTCGATGATCGCGTACATTACCCAACCCAGTCGGCGAATTCCTTGGTATTTGGCACCGTGGCGGACAGCAAGATGATGCTAACATGGTCAGGAAGCATGATGATGACCTCCTCCCAAACCACTCCGCGCTACATCGTACTCTATGAGCGATCTTTGTCCCTCCACGCAATCAAGAGGGACATACCTCAGCGTCGTTCACATAGTGCACCTCATCGAAGATCACGAACTCGACGTCTCGAATGAGGTCGGCGCCCTTGTACAGCATACTACGCAGAATCTCGGTTGTCATGATGAGGCAGTTCGCCTCCGGGTTGATTTGTACGTCGCCCGTCAGAATACCAACATTTTGAGAGGAGAACGTCTGCTTGAAGTCGCGATACTTTTGGTTCGACAACGCTTTTATGGGAGAGGTGTAGATGGCGCTGGGAATCATCAGCATGGAGTGAAGCGTAAGCCTTCAGATGTACCGTGTCATATGCTTTTCTGCGAGAGCAATCGCGTACTCGGCTACGACCGTCTTCCCTGCCGATGTATGCGCCGCCACGAATACTGAATCGCCCATCTCGAGATGATAGACGGCCTGCTTTTGGAACGTGTCCAGCTCGAACGGGTACTAACGTAGACAGTTAGATGAAGAGCCGAGCATGCAATCCGCGTTAGTCATACTTTGTGTGCCATCTCCGGAACCAGCTCATGAAAGTTGTTCAAAGGCTTGTTGACATCGATGACATGGGCCCAGTCGCGCTTTTGAATTTTGGTGCGCGGACGTTTGCGCTGTGAGGCCTTGATGGGGTTTAAGTTGGCACGCTGTAAGCTGGCGTCAGCATATAGGAGTCACGGTATTCCAGCGTTCTTACTGTCGTCGGTAGGAGCTCGTCGATTTCTGTACTACCGGCCACAGGAGCCTCCGCCTCAACATGGCCATTGGATGCCTCTGCCTGCAGATCCTCGGATCAGCACGTCTCTCAAGGAAGTAGGATCAGCACCTACCTCCCCACCATTTTCGGCGTCCTCAGAAGCGTATATACCCTCAAGCTCCTGTAGGACGTCGTCCTCCTCCGGATCTCCCGGGAGACGCAACCCGCGGCTGAGGCCAGGCGCGACGGTCCTCAGTTGCTTCTTTTCTTCCTCGCTAATGTCGCCTGTCCCTCTACTGATGACTGCATCCTCCAGTCCACCTGGCCAGAATGGTACATGCCCGGACTTTCCTCGAACAAAATTTGCGCTCGATGCTGGCGCACGCGTCATCGAGCTCGAGTTGAGAGCGGTCGCCGCTCGAGGGTTGGGCACCTACTAGTATTTGGAGATCAACTACGCATATATGTTATGACGCATACCTCGGTGTAGCCGGATACTCGCCCACTGAGGCCTGCACGGACGAAAGACAAAGAAGTAGGCGCCGGTGACGGCTGAAGATTCAACAAGGCAGGGATCTCCGGCTTCGTATCCCATGATCTGCTCCTCATGAGTACGCTAAACATGGTTATCGAGAAGTACAGACACTTGGTAAGTCGGAAGCCAGTGAGAAGGGAGCGTAGGGCGGGATAAAAGCAGCTTCTCTTCAATTTGCCGATGAACGTCCTCCTTGGAAGGGAGCCCTGCAAGGCCTAACTGTCCGAGGTAGGCATCGATGTTTTCCGGATCAGCTGATACCGCCTGCTCAATAAGCGCAGCATGCTCCTGTGGTTCCATAACGCCTGAGGATGGCGTGAAAGCGAGAAGTTGAACACTTTTCTTTGGCCCAGTTTGGCGCGGTCGGCGCTTGCAGCGCGCTCGTGACTTTCTTCTCACGCCACATCTGTCACGGTTCGTCGTCACAGCATTGGGTTAGGTGTTCGTCTGCACCGCAAATGAGAATTCCGTAACGATAACGCGTTAACGTACTCAATTGGCATGACATGGCCGCGTAGGCCCACAACAGTCGGCTACGTTACTACGCGATACCGTACATTGAGGGTGCACCCACAAGGGTAATCGACCGGATAGAATGAATGTGCGCGCAAGGCCTAAGGGCAGCATGATGTACAATAAGATAGGTTTGTCCGTAAGCAGACGTGAGTTAGATGACGGTAAATACGCAGTTCATTCCATTCAGGTAAGGCTCGACCGCTTCTTTTTGATGTGTCGAATCTTGCGCAGCAGCTCCTACGAGGACGGGTCAGTATGAATGAGGCTATCAATACTCGTAATAACGAAGACCACGTACCTCTGCTTCCTCTGCCTCGATGGCACCACGCTCCCGCTCGAACTCGAGCCCGTGCTCGATGCTGCTCAGTACTTCCTCGATGACCTCGCGGTGGTTGACGCCAAAGAACTGCGTCAACTTGGCCGCCTTGCGGCGGCGCCATTGGAAGTCGGTTACGTCTGGCCGCTCGAACTCGGAGACCGTAGGCGACAGCTCCACGCTCACAGGCAGCGAACGCCTCCGGTCCGACTTGCGAGAGCCGGCGGACGAGGTCGACGTCCGCTTGCCCGCCCCGGGCGGCGGCGTTTGCATATGGTCGTCCAAAAGGTACTGATGGAGCTCCGCAAGCGACGCCCTATCATCCTAAGGACAATGAACATCAGACGCGCATATAGCACGCAAGGGGATGAAACGCACCCTGTCCAATATGTCGTTGAGGGAGTTGATCGAGGCTTCATAGTTCGTGTACACGACCGAGTTGCGGGACGATTTGGGGATGAGATGCATACTCGATTCCGGCGTGCTGGGGCGGTAGACCTGGTCATCGGATCCTGGGTTACCAGAACGGTGTTTCATGTACGGCGAGCGATTAGGGTTGCGATGGCCTAGTGGCGGGGGAACAGTGTCAAACGGCGTCTTGGGTGTCTGGGCTTCGTGAATGACGCTGCCCGCAAGCTGCGTGCGGGGAGGGAAGGACGGGGAAGGCGAATGGCGCGTATGGTAGAGAGTCTGAGGTGGCGCGACGCCAAACACCTATGATCATCTAGGTCAGCGACTAGCTAGATGACACTGCGAGCTAACACACCTGCTGCATCTTGTGGGCTCGCCGCACGTTGATGGCCTTCTCCTCGTTATCCAGGTTCTCCCTAACGCGCTCGAATTGCTCATTCGATGATGATGGCGACATCGAGCTAGACGTGCTCTTGCGAGGCGCCTGCCAGGGCATAGATATCGAAGACTCGTTCGGGCTGTCGTCCGTAGGCGTAACGTGCGCCGAGGGATGGTCAGAACCAAGGACCAGACTCGGGGGAACACGCGACCCCAAGAAGCGATGGAGTTTCGCAAGGCGGTCACGTTTCCTCCTACGGTCTTCTTCCTCTAGGTCTTCGGCATACACCGTCTCCGCTATCGAGCGGATAGACGCGGGACGGTTGCGGGCTGTGTTCAAAGAAGCACCGGAAGCTGCAGCGTGGGACGGGCTATCAGCCTCGTCGTCTGATAGATCCATGAAGGATAGTCGGGACGTGGGTGTCTTCCCTCCGTCATGCAGCTCCCGGAGGAACTGAAAGTCGTCTGGGCTGAGTGGGGTCGAGTGCCGCCTGCCGTTGACAGTGAGATACTGGGTGCCCTCTGCGGCGGGCCAGTTGGGGGTTGTGGGCGTTTTCATGTCGTCCAATTCTTTGGTCGTAAGGGACATGGCGCCTCGCTGATGGCGAGGGGATAGTGGGGTATTGTTGAGGGTATCATGGGCCTTTTGCGCGACGGCAGGCTGGCCGAGTATCTTCTCCAGTTTCCGGTTCCTCCTGATCCTTTCCGCCCGTTCTTCCGGGGAGAGTAGGTTGGTGGTAGGGGGTAGCGTGTCCGTGTTTTCCTCGGGGCGCGTCGCCGACTTCGAGCGATGCTTACCGCGAGTCGCGACGGAGAGCCCGCGCTGGAAATTGGGTTTGGGTGTGGTCGGAAGCGGGGGCTTCGCGGACCGCGATCGCGATGGAGACGGGTCGGGCTTCGACCGCGTGTCGGGAGGAGGCGAGGGTGCGCGAGGTGCGGGTTCGTGCGACTGAGGGTTGAGCTCCAGGGTCGGAGAGGGACTGAAGTCTATAAAAGACTCGCCGCTGAGGCGGTTGGCCTGCTGCGGACGCTCGACATCGGTGGTCATGGCTGGGCGGGCGATGGGAGAGTCGATCACGAGAGGTGAGTAGAGTGGGCCGTCGTCTGTGATCAGGAAGGAGGCGCGTCCTGCCGTAAAAGAGAAGGTGGGAGAAGGAAAGGCAGCCGGGGCGTCGCTGGAGAAGGAACCGGACGGCAGGTTGAGAGATGGCGACGACTTATGGAGACTGGCGTGGGAAAGTGGTGGTCGCCTAGCTACTCCGCCGGCTGTGGCGGTGATCTCCAGAATTTCGAATTGCCGGCCCTCCTCCTCGTCGGCTGACTCGGTACCTTTCGAGTGGTTCTCCCCCGAGAGCGCCTTGTACTGCTCTGGGAAAAACCTCAGTCTTTCCCGACGCAAGAGCGGCTAAGTAACTCACTGCAGTGACTGGTCCCGGTCCCCTTCAATTTCAGCAGCTTCCCCTTCAAACGCGCGCGTTCGCGTAATTTGAGAGGCGTCTGTATCGTCGTATTCAACCCTTGCACGGGCTCGCTCTCCGTTTTGCGATGGCCCGACTGGCGCCACGTACACGAACCTCCCGCGCCCGATCCTACGCGTCGTTTGGGGGCCAGTTTCTCTGGCAACGACGTTGTCGGTACGTGCGTTGGTGTCCTCGGAGTTGTGGGTGATGCGCGGGTCGCTATAGGGGATGCTCGTGCGCGAGATGGGGGGCGGGGAGTGGAAGGGCTGTCAGCGCGCGCTTCTACCGAACTATTTCCCGTCGATGCGCCGGCAAGCGAGGAAGAGGGCGAGGGCCGCGGTCTGCGCAGGCGCTTGAGATCTTCCAGCGACGGGGCAGGGTTGATGAATGGGTTGTTGTCGGATGTGCTCGATATCGAGGCAGCAGGAGAGCGGATGAAGGTGCGGATGGTGCTCTGTGCGGAGGGTGGCGACATCGTCAGCCACTGGCTCGTATCTTTATGATATGCCGGGCTGTTAGGCGCTGTCGCTGGTCTTCGCCTCCGCGGGGGTGGGGGTAGACTGGTGTGGATGACCTCTTCCACCAAAGAGACAGCACTCCATGGCGCACTTAGATCCCCCCCAGCAATCGGCACCTCGACCGTCGTGAGCTGCCGGATCCGCTCATCGTGCTCGAGCAGCGCATCTAGGTTGGGGGAGATGGCGAGCGAGGTAGGGGCGTCGCTGACAGCTATAGCCGTCGACATCGCGCGTCGCCTCAATTGCGGTATAGGATGGGATAGGAAAGGAAGATCTGCGGGGCTCGGCAGGTCCACGAACGTGCCCGCTGCGCTGGCGTCACGCTCGTCGTGATCGGCGTTGCCAGCAGCAAGGTCAAGAGGGGGGGCGCGGCAAAAGCACGGGATGCAACGGAAGGCAGGCGTTAATCCTAATAGAATGGATGTAATGCGCTCTTCTGCGGGCCGAGCGGCGAGAACGCGTCAGTAACGATTCATCGATACGCGTGTGCCTGCCGCAGATACACGACAGGATAAGCGCGCGCTTCGCCACACTGCCTCAATACACAACACTTGCCTTTTCCGGCCATAACAACCGGAATCAAAATTAAACCGTCACGCGCGCCCGCAATTGCCGCCGCGACTCCGCATGAATCGGGATGGCTGAGGCGGACGGTGGCGCACTGTCATTTGTGGCCCGACTGTCGCAATGGATGTCGACACTGACTTGGCGGACGTCTCCGTACACATCGCTCTCACCAGCAACACTGCAGGACAAAACAATAGTGGTTGCCTCGGAAAAGTCCAAAAAGATGCTAGAAGTACATACTTGCGCTGCAAAACGAGAGGAAATGGAAGTGTGCATGGTATGCGATATGTATCATGTATCAGACTGCGCCTCCGTCTCTTCCATATGCCTCGGTAGACCATCCTTCGCAGGCGACGACGGTGGCGAGCCAGCGGTATCCGATTTTGTGGCACCGCCAGCCGCGTCGCCGTCTTCATGCGAGTGCACCCGATCCTTGCTCGCGATCGTCTTCAGCACCGCCTGCGCCGACGTCCCGGGCGAGTCAGCAGCGAGCTGCGACGGCGACAGAGGAGGCCTCGACAGCGATATCGACGTCCGGTTCTTCCTCTCCGGCAACGGAGGCGGCGACAGCGCGCGCGGCGGTCTCCTTCCAGGCTCCCCACCGTGCTGGTCCGACGTCCATCGCCTCCCCGACCCCTCGCCCCGCTCCTCCGACTCAGACGCGCTCGTGTTGGGCTCGCGCTCCGAGTGCACGTCACCCGCCTGCGCGGGGGCAGACGGGTTTTTCCACAGCCTATACACGCTCTGTATCGCCGGCTTCAGCTTGTTCTCCTGCTGCGTCGGCGTCTGCGGCTCGGGCGCGACGTAGCCCATCGACTGGATCTCGCCCTTGTGTTTCGCGTGTATGCCCGGGATGCTCATCGTCATCGCGCGCGGCTGGACGTGAATGGGCGCGGGTGGGGGCGCCTCGTCCTCCGAGTCGACTGTGGGGCGTTTGACGGGCGTGCCATGCGGGGAGACGCTCTTGCCGGCTGCGTTACTGGAAGAGGCATGGGAGCCGACGGAGGTGTTAGATGTAGTTCGGGCGAGGCCGCTGCCGCTCGCCTCGGCACTTGACGACAGCCTCTCCGAAAGTGGCGCGCGTTGCGGGATTGTAATGGGTGCAGAGCCGCCCGGTGTGGAGTCGTATCGGTCCCTCCTCCCTGCCACAGCCGCTCGAACATCCGCATAGCTATTCCTCTTACTCCCTGAGGGTATGCTCTCCGTTCGCAACCTCTCCGTAACCTGCCCTGGATCCGGAACCTCCTCGCTGTGCGCAGAGGTCGAGCTCGAGCTGATGGAGTCTTTCCTCCGCGACGCTGCCCACTTCACGCCCCAGGTCCGAACCGTCTGCATCGTCTCCTTCGCCGTAAGGCTTAATGACTCCTTGTTGCCCGCGCGCGACTTCAGTGTCGACAGGAAGGTCGAGGGACTGGGCGGTGGTTGGGGTGCATCGCTGCGCGGTGTAGGAATGTCCTGGTCCGACGCTGTCGCGGGCGTCTCGACCAGGTCGGGAGCATTGTTGCTGTGGGAAGAGGTAGACCGGCCACTAGGAGCAGGCGAGGGTCTCCGAATAGTCTGCTGCGAGTCCTTCCCGACGACCGAGGACCTGTCGGCAGAAAGCGACGCTTGTCTATCGGGAGTAGACTGAGAACGAGTGGACCCACTCCCAACCTCCGCTGGTCGACCCCGGTCGGTAGTTTCCTCTTCGGGCTCCTCCGGAACCGCATCGCTCGTTATGAGAGTAGGGATAGGTTCAGACGGCGCGCGGGCCCCAGCGAACCAGGTCTTCCGGCGGTCTGCTTTCGCCTCCTGCACCGTAGCGGACGGGCGTAAGGGCTCAGCCTTAGGCGGAGACGCCGACGTGGCGGTTTCAGACGTTGTTGTTATAGCGTCTGTGCTGAATGTCTGCTGCATCGGAGGGGCTGACGCAGGAGGGGCCGAGACAGGCGGGAGGCGGTCGTCTGAGGTGTCGATAGTAGGCGATTCGTCTTTCGGCAATGCGGTGGCAGGGTCGGAGGGCGCTGGTTGCCTCTTGAGTGTGCGAACCGCGTCTTCCCAGATCCCACCTCGGTGGAAGAAGGGCAGGCTGTCGAAGTAGGCGATGTCGTCCATGTTCGGCATGACTACCGATTCCTCGATCTGAGCACATATTTAGAACCGAATCTCGTAGTCGAGGGAGGGTTACTTACAATCTCCTTCAGCCGCGACTCGATCTGGCTCAAAATCATGGTCCAGGTGATTTGCCGGTCACTCACGATGGGCTCGACTTCGAGCACCATGCGAGGCGACTTAGTGAAGGCGTACCAGATGCGATTGGACGGTGGTCGCTTGACCTTGACCAGCATGTTGCCCTCAAGTTCCTTCAGCACAGCCGCAAGCATGAGCTTGACGGTGTAAGACCGGAAAGTCCCGATGTTGATTGTCGCAGTCGCCTCTACCGTTATTCTGACTTCGCCCTTGAACTGCAGGTGAACTTCCATAGACGCATCGCCCTCCCTCGTGAGCTCCTTCAACATCGGCTTGCTGAACATGGGCGGCCGATTGCCAACGGAGACCTCGGTCACGACGACGTCTGTGAGGAAACCTGGTCGCTTGACCTTGGAGAGCTTCTTCATCAGGCGACCGATGAGATAGTCCTCGAGAGTGCGCGTGCGGTAGTAGCTGAAGAATATGCGACCGATAAGAGCATTGAACCAGCGCATCGGAATGACATCTGGCTGCGCGTCGAGGGTGTCGACGAGGCGTTGCATGTCCGCGGGATCGTAGATGGGGCGTAGTGGGGAGAGGATGTTGGTTTGGGCAGGGTGGTCGGAGGCGTGCACGAGGGCGAGGTACCAGTCCTCCATTTCGACGTTGGAGCGGACGAAGATGAACCAAGGTGTGGATGGGTCGAGTGCTTCTTGCCGTGCGGCCTCCTTTGCTTGCTCTTCAGCCTCTAGGCGCTCGCGCTCCTTCTCATTCTTGCTGCTGGTGTCAGAGTCGGGGAGCTTCTCGTCGATGTTCTCCTTCTCCAGTGTCATTTGTCTTGCGAGACTGGGCATCCCCTCCTGTTGCGGTTTCGGCTTGAGGCAGATGGCGTTGCGCTTCGCAAACAGCTCGCCATCTAGTTGTCGCTCCGGGTAGACGACTACCTCATGACCACCGAGCTCGATCGCCGCCTCGCAGTCGTTCATCGTCTCGTCCTCGTATAGGTAAAGCACCTTCCCCTTCAGTGCGACATACCACATATCCTTCGGGCGCGACTTCTTGGGGTCCTTCGAATGGGAGTCGATGAACGTGCGCATGAGCGTCATGTAGCCCGCATCCTCGCCCGTCTCCTCGAAGGTGCGCCGCACGGTGAGCCACCCCTTCCGCGTCCGGGGCGCATCGTTCACCTCGAGTGGTTCATCAGCGGCGGCTGCAGCGACGTCATCGGGGTCGTGCTTCTCGAGGGAGTCCCTGCGCTTCTTCTGGGCGTCGAGGTCGCCTACGGGGACGGAGGTATAGACAGTGATGAATATGGCGGCGAGAACGAGGAGAGGAAGGAATGTGAGTCCGCCGAGCACGTAGGCGTAGACGATGGCTCTGATGGTCATTCTCCGGTTGAACGGATGGCGCTGACAAAGACGTGAGCAGAACAGTTAAGGCGCTGTGATTGCGGCGCACCGGTACAAGACCACGAAGGTCAGACTAGATGTTGTGGTCACCGGTCAAGGGGCGTCACCAGCTCCGAACAGCGCAAGTGGCAAAGCATGCGGGCATGGTCTCGGACACGTGTGGACACGACACCGGCAACCCGGGCCGAAAATAAGCGCCCAAGCGCGGTCTTGCGTCGCGATTCGTCACACTGCAGGTCACCCATCTTTTCAGTGATCCCTCTGGTCTTTGGCTCTAACGATGCTGAATAACTAGGGATGTGCGCATTCGAGAGTTTTGCTATTACATGGCAGCTGCCACCGTGAGGTCAATACGAGACGTAGAGTTGTGACCAGTGCCTGCAATTGGTGGCACCCAGCCAGCCAGACAGCACCTCCGACTTGCGCACGGTGATAGATGTACATTTCATTGTGAACAGATATGTTCACAGCAGGCTATCGAAAAGCATCCATTTGCCCTAGAAGGAGTGCTCCGTCGAGTCCTTGCCAATCGCCGAGGAGCTCGACGACCCTGAGGACACCGTCTGCAGGATGCCGTCGATGTAGTTGGCGCCGCTCCTGGAGAAAGTGAGCATCTGAAATAGCGCTTGCAGAAGATGATACTGACCACTTCTGGTGTGTCAAGACGTCACAGCCAATCTCCTTCTCCTTGCGCTGGATTAAGTTGACATACGCCAGCATCCCCTCGTCCTTGAATCGCTTCGAGAGCTCGGCTGAAGAAAATAGTTAGATTAGGATAGTCTGGGCGCATAGTCGGATATCTACCCGTCGTCACAGCGTTGCTGTGTAGGCCAGCCAGGGAGATGAGCTGCAGAACGAAGCTAGATCCTCAATCAGTAATTGTCAAACAAATGGTTGGCATTGACCTCACCCTTCCTTCGCGAGATCCCAAACGAAGCTCTTCAACTGCTCCTCTGCGCCAAATCGTCAACGGCTCATTAAACAGGCCTCCGTCCAACGTACCGGTAAATCCATGCCCCGCCCAATTGAAGCTCGGGCTCAAGTTATACACGAGCCACCTATCGTGATCGTCAGCTCCGCCGCGTCGAGAAGGAGCAGCCTAAAGCACTTACTTCCCCGGATGCGCCGCGCGAATCCGCCTCGCAAAGGACCGCGCTTGCTCTAGGTCCGGCTTCTTCGTCTCCAGCCAGATCATGTCTGCGTACGGCGCAAACTGGATGGAACGGCGAATGGCAGGCTCGATGCCACCGCGGAAGTGATGGTACCCTTCGCGGGTGCGAGGGGCTGGAATGCAAGAGAGTGAGTTAGTGAGTGGAAGTGCTGATGAGGGAGAACTGACCATCCCAGTCAAAGAAGACGGGCTTGCCAAGGATGTCGGCGGCAATGTCGCGCGCAACGGTGTTGGACTTGCCAGCAGACGAGGTCTTAAACACCTCGAGAGCACTGGCCTTGTCGGAAATATCTGACGCCGCGATGGCCTTCTCAACAGCTATATTATCCGTCAGCAATGATTACCTACTGAATCCTTCCATCCACTTACCCTCCCCGAAAGTGCACAGCTCATGCTCAAGCATCCAGGCGCTCTCTACATCGTTGATCTCCGGTCCGCTCGCGCCCCTCAGCTCCGCCTCCGCAATCGCCTCCGCCAGCGGGAGCCCAGGCTTCGTCGTGCCCAGGATGAACTCGTGGTCCGTCGCGTCAACAGTAGACGAGATGAGGGTCGCGCTCTCGGAGTCAGTGCGCGCGATGGTGAGCATGGTGGACTTGAGGAGATCGAGCTGGAAGCGGGCAGAGACGAGCCGAGAGGTGTGAGTGGAAGTAGGGACGAGGACTTTGCCGGCAAGATGGCCACACTAGAAGAACCGTCGTGAATGGGGGTCGTACAGATGATGAAAGTCTTTACCTTCTTGCCGCCGTGTAGTTGATCTTCGAAATGGACCGCGGACGCTCCCTGAATATTTGGGTGAGTGAATGATCTCGTTACTGCTGGACCGAACGTACAGATTCTGCGAACAGCTTTGTGAGCTTCATGACGGCGGACAGGCCTCCATGCCTGTAAGCACGTTAGCAATGTGATAAGGTATACATTGAGTTGCCTTACCCTGTGTCCGCGTCCGCGATGATGGGGCGAAGGTAGTCGATGTACTTCATTTTTGACCTCTGCTCGAGCGTCGCGGACATCCGCGCATCGAAGTGCTTGCGGTCATGCAGCTGTTGGGCCCTGAAGATCCTATGCACCTGGTTGGGCACTGTAGTATATGGGTAGTCCCTGCATGCTCAATCAGATCGTCAAGACCTCACGATCAATCGAAGGAACGCACCCAAAGTCCGGGCCCACTTCATTGTTCCCCGTGGTCAGCAAGCTGCTGCAGGCCCACCCCGAGATGTACACCACTTCCTGGTTGGCAGCCATCTGAGTCATCTGCACCGGGTCTACCGCGCCCATCGTGTGCACAGGTCGCCCTTCGTTAGCAGCCTCGGAGAGCAGGGCATGCAGCTTGTCCGCGAGGAGCGTGCCAGGCAGCGTCGTTGCAGGGAGCAAGCCCTGCTTCTTGGCCACGTCAACGGGCGTGTATGTTCTCTTGATCCCCTTGAATCGCGGCGAGCTGAAGAACTCTGATATTTCCTGCGTCCTGCTTTCCAGCAGTGCACTCTCCTCGTCCGCTGATGGAGGGCGTAGAGGGAGCGTCGACATGGTGCGGCCACGAAGGAAGGAGCTCGTCGCGCCGCGCTGAAGGGGCAGTCTCGAGAGTACGAACCTCATCCCGTATCGTACCGGCGAAGATGGTGGTGTGAATGAAGAGGTCCGTGTACGGTCGCACAGCGGGGTCCCGCGTCAATGATCACCTTCCCCGCACTCCGGTGAACCGGCCCAGTTGACCGGAGGCCTCGCGTGGCCACTATCAATGCCTCCGCTCCGTCCGGCCGCTGCCTTTGTCGTCCGCAACGTTGACGCGCGGCCAGATAACTTGCCTTTTTGCCATCTTCACTACCTTGCAACATGGCGGGGAAACGACCTATGCTGCACACAAGTCCGCGCAAGACTCGAGCAACCCAAGTAGAAGTGATCGACCTCTGCAGCGATTCTGAGGACGAAAATGCGGCACCTCCAGCGAAGCGGGCACGTCTCGAAAGCCCTGTCGTCGTCGAGGAGTTCGTACAAGGAAGCTCGAGGGGGAATGCTGCCTGCGCGCCGACGTACATTGGATCAGATGAGGAACTGGCTCGACGGTTGGCCGCGGAGTGGGGCGAGATAGAGGTTGAGGGGAATGACCTTGAAATGACCCCATCTCAACAAACTCGATTCGACTCGGACGAGGAACTAGCGCGTCGTCTGGCCGCGGAAGAGCTGAGCAATATATATGCAGCACCGCAGGATATTGATGCCACAGTGGACGCGGATGTTGGTACTTCGTCACGACCCCCTCGAGGTGTTTTTGAATGACGCTGTATATGTCAATTTTCTGACTCGTCCTCAGTAGAGACCAAGGAAAAGGACGTGCAGAGGACGGTTGGTGACACGGACGATCCGGAAGAAGCATTGCGAGTCTTTGCAGATACATTCACTCTTGCAAGGCCTTGCAGTCAGTGCGGAAAGGATGTCCCTTCGCCCCGCGGCCATGTGCGTATGTTATAGACCCAATAACGCGCACGCTCATGGTTTCAGCAGGTTGTTCTCAATGGAGATGCCAATCTGCCCCCAAGCCTCGGGTTGCTGCTACACGCCCCCTGTTCGTCATGCACCGCAAATCACTGCCGGGGTTGCTTCACGACAGTAAAATGTCCGAAGAATTGCAAGGGACCAGCAAAGTCGACGACCTGCACCGTCCATGTATGCTGCCCGGACGTCCGCGTCATAGCGCTGTTCGAAGCTTTGGGTAGCTTCGACCGTCAAATACTCAACGAGCGAAGTGCAGCAGAGGCCAGGGCAGCCGAGGCATCGAAAGGCAAGGGCAAACACGTGGGCTCAGTTGGTCCTGGAGGTACTGGCTACGGCACGGGTTCGCGCGGTGGCTACGACAGCTACATGTCCTACGGCTTGCTCTCTACCCGCTACAGTCGATACAACGCCCCGCAACCGCAGCGCCAAGAAAACAGGAATCAGGCCCTCGCAAAGCATTGGGACACCCTTACCGTCCGCGCCTTTCAAATCATCACGGACCTCCTTCCTGCGCCTTACTCCGCGGAACCTGCAGTATATGATATGCTCCCTCACGCAGCCACCGGCCATCTCATCGTTCTGTCCCTGCTTCCGGACGTACTAGCGTCTCTGCTGCGGAACGACTCTGTCACGGACTGGATTTCTCGCGTCGAGACGTATCGCGCGCTTCTAGCACTGCTCAAGCGTCTAGCGGACAGCGAACTCACAGCGCGCGTGCTAGTAGGGTCTCGCCGGGAGATGCGACTGAGCTGCGGGATAGAGCTATGGATGTGGAAGGACGGTGAGCTATTATGGGAGAAGAACGGCGACGACTTCTCGATGCTGCCGCCTCTATACGAGCATTTCAAGAAGCTCGCCAAGCAATGCTCCGCGTTCTCGACGGCGGTACAGCAGAAGAACGAGGAGCTGGACGACGACACCATCGCAGCTGTATCGTTGTGCGGCGACATCATGGCAGCGAAGGACGACGTCGATCGTGTTATGAAGATGCTTGAAAACAGTGGCGCGATGGTGAAGGAGAAGGCATCAGCATCGAAAGGGAAGGCACCGGAGAATTCAAAGGACGCGGTCGAGCGCCGGTACATCGAGATATGCGAAAGATTGGCGTTCCGGCACATCCCCCTCGACGACGCCAGCCGGGGGATCAGCAGCCGTGAGGGACTCAACTACAGCAACTACAACTACAACCAGCAAGTCCAACAAACTCAGCGCTCCACCCGCCGGAGTGGCGACACCCTGCACATCGCCCGGGAGCAAGCCGCGCTGTCGACCAGCCTTCCCCCGGGTATCTTCGTGCGCGTCGACGAGACGCGGAACGATGTTATGTATGTGGCGCGATCCTCCGTATTCTGTATAGCTCTTCGGCTGACCCCTCTTCCCCACAGCAAAGCCATGATCGCTGGCCCGGACGGCACGCCGTACGCCGGTGGGCTGTATGAGTTTGACATCTTCTTGCCCCTTGAATATCCCAGGGCGCCCCCGCTGGTCCATCTTCGGACGACAGGTCAGTAGTCCCAAACATGGACTCTCGTTTTCTGGAACTTCCTCTGACACAAGGGGCGCAGGTGGCGGGAAGGTGAGGTTTAACCCGAACTTGTACGAGAGCGGGAAGGTGGGTGTTCGGGACTTTGCTTATGTTTGTTCTCCGTCTCACGGCATGTTTAGGTGTGCCTGTCCCTTTTGGGGACTTGGCCCGGTTCGTAAGTGACATATTCTCCCACCAGTCAAGCCCCCGTGCTTACGAAACTTCTGCAGGGCGGAAGAGCAATGGCAGCCGTACAAGTCAACCCTCTTGCAAGTCTTTATCAGCATACAGAGCATGATCCTCATCGATGTACCCTACTTCAACGAGTGCGTCCAATGTTGGCTGGCACGCCGTCTTTCTCACAATCTCTTAGACCAGGAATGGGTGCCGCCAACCCTCGCAATCAGCGGAGCATCATGTATAATCGCAACGTCAACGTCGAGAACACGCGCCTGGCGATTGTCGGCTGGATGAAGAACGAACATCGATATGGAATATGGCGGGTGAGCTCTCCACTCTTTCTGATCATAATCTAGTCCCTCAAGGCGGTTTAGGATGTTATCAAGTCACACTTTCTGACCCGCAGGGACATCATCTATAAGCAGTACGTACGCTCATGCGCACACGTTGTACGCTAACTGGCTTTGCAGAATCAAGGAGTGGGCTGCCGCTGAGCCACGAATGAAAGCATACAGTCCCCAGTATTCGATGGACAGCCTCATGCTTGCGTATCCGTACCCCACCTACTCTTACTCAGGGCACAGGCGGCAAGCGAATGAGGTGCGCCAGGGTGGGCTCAATCTGGTCGCCGAGTTTGAACGAGCGGTGGGAGATCTGACATCTTGGGAGACCGACCAAGATGGTGATGATGACTGAGAGTCTTCCCCGTTCGGCGCACCTGCTCGCTTCTCTCGCGCCACCACATCTCTCCATCTCCTGGTCAGATCCCCGTGCAGGCTTGCTCCCACCTACCGAACAACAGACCTACCTTTACATAACGGCCCAATGATCATGCTTGTCCTTGTCCATCTTCGCGCGCTGACATTCTTCGAGGCAGTCAGGCGCGTATGTTCGATTCAAATAAGCTCCTGGGCAACACATTGCGTAGCGCGCTCTGTTATGCCCCGCATGTCATGCATGCGAAGGGCTACCGGCGGATAGAAGAGCAAGCGGCTACGAGCATGCTCGGTTCAGCGTGTACGGGACGCGCAAACGCCGAGCGGTACGTCCGAGTGAATATCGCTGGCCGATTGTCAATCTTGAATAGACTTCGCACCATTCCTTTTCTGCAGCCTACAGGCCCCGTCCGTTAGCCTGCCATGCCTTCTCTTCCGTGCTGAATTGATCAATGCCAACACCACGCAGGAAGCTTTGTCTATGCCGCGATCCCGGCGCTGCGAGGCGTACAGGGTATAAAGGGCGGAGGCGGCGGGACGGCTGGGCATATTGCTGCTCAACACCCTTCGACATGTCCTCCGCCATGATCGCCACCTCGTCGTCCGCGCTCGCATACGCGACACTCGCAGAGCTCTCCACGGAGATGCAGACCTTCGACGCCATCCTCGATAACACAGGCGCTTACCACACTTCACCTCCATCTCATCCAGCACTCCCAGTCGAGATCATGCTGCTCATTCGGGAGGAACTCCAGTCGTCGCTCGTGTACCGAGCTGCCGACGACGCCGTCCGAGCACTCGACACCTACGAAGCAGCCGTACGGCGGTCGCTCTGCGGCGATTGCCTGGCGTACAATCAAGACGTATTCGGCGACGACATCTGGCGGTGGAGGTGGTCGGGCCCGTGCGCGTGCAGGGCGGACCGAAGGAGGCGCCACACTCACCGCGAAACGCGGCCATTCCGCACCCTCGGGGACTGGCTCGAACACCACCTGTCCTCCCGCACTCCCGCGTCATCCATCCGCGAAGCCATGTCACTTGTCCTGGGAAGGCACGGCTGCCAGTCGTCTGCTCTGCTCCCCTCAGCCGCCTCCAGCGTAGGCACGCTCCCGGAGACATTCGTGATTACGGCTTCGCCGTCAGCTGTCGCGCGCTGCCAAGGCAGGATCGGCGAAGACACAGAGTGGTGCAGCGAGATCGTGCTGCGGAAGGCGAGAAGGGATCTCGGGCTGGCCGTTGCGGCGAGCTTGGACTTTGCATTGCAGAAGAAGATCGACGCGCCAGGAAACCCGATGACGAAGGAGCCTGTTCGACAACACTCCACGATTCTCCCTTCGTACGCGCTCAGTGCGGTGGCCGGCGGTTGCGCCGCCGTACTGACGCTACCCATCGTATCCATTGCATTCGTGGTGCTTGTGACATGTCACTACGTGCGCCCGTCTGGCGTTCGGGTATTCTGATGGATCAACATGGGTGTGGAGGTCCGTGTACGGTCGTTGGTGGCAGGAAAGGATACCAGGTTTCCGATGGAATTTCCACATAGGATAGGACAGAACCCAAAGGATACGGAATACTGTACGCACACGAGAATGTCACAAACGATGCATTCGTTCCATCGAACCGTGTAGTGAGGTCAATAGGCCAGCAGGGCTCTTCCCCTTCCGCGCAAGTCAGCCTGGTAGTAGCGACATGGCGCTCGTGTAACCATAGGTGACGGTCTGAGCCTATAAAAAACGCTTATGAGAGCACATACGAAGGACTTGGATACCCTCAGAGACGGCAGCTGCGTCCATTCATTCGAGATTTTGCGATGACGGCGAGCGCGAAAAGACGAAGTGATTTGTGGCGTCGCGATTTGGTCGTGTCGGTAAACACAAGTCAACTAACCGTCCACGTCGTCCCCGTCGTCCGCGACAAGCCCGCCTGCAGATATCCCCGGCCCCGCGACGGTCGCAATCCACCATGGCCTCCTTTGCGGTGTCCTTCACCTCCAAGAAGGAGGACGAAAGCGGGCTGAGCTCGTACTACAATAATAAGACGACCATCATCCAGGAAGCACGCGTCTTCAACGAATCTCCCATCAGCCCTCGCAAATGCAGAGCCCTCCTCACGCGCCTTGTCTATCTGCTCTACGTTGGGGAAACGTTTGGTAATGAGGAGGCTACGAACCTGTTCTTCGGGACGACGAAGCTGTTCCAGAACAAGGATGTGCGTATATGGATCTATGCAGATGGAAGTTATCTCATGAAGACTGTAGAGCGCGTTGAGACAGGCGGTCTACCTGGCAATCAAGGAGCTTGCTCCCTACGCGAATGATGTTATCATGGTCACCAGCAGTATCATGAAGGACATGTCCGCGCCAGCGGACGTCATCTACCGGCCCAATTCCATCCGCGCGCTCTGCCACATCATCGACGTGAGCGTGTACCTCCTCCCTTATGCTCATGTCCACTGAACATCCTGAAGCCATCCATGGCACAAGGTGTTGAGCGTTTCTTCAAAGCGCACATCGTCGATCGCAACCCCGCCATCTCGTCTGCCGCCCTCGTCTCCGCGTACCACCTCTACCCCCACGCCAAAGATGCGGTCAAGCGCTGGGTAAATGAAGCTCAAGAGGCTGTTAATGCCAAGTCCTCATCTAGCTTCTTTGGGTCTTCGTCTGGTGGCGGCTACCTCGGTTTTGGCGGCTCGTCAAGCGCGCAGCAAGGCCAGCAGCCGATCCAATCGACCAGCTACTCGCAGCAATACCACGCGCTCGGTCTTCTGTACCTCATCAGGCAACAAGATAGGATGGCAGTCACGAAGATGATCCAGCAGCTTGGTGGCGGCAAGTCTGGTGCTGGCACGACGCTCAAGAACCCGATGGCTCTCTGTATGCTGATTCGCTACGCGGCGAAGGTCATGGAGGAAGATCCCAAGTGCGTACTGACGCATTCGGAAGCCAACTGCATTTTGACAGCGTATCTAGTGTACAGCGCCAGATGTTCGATCTTCTGGAAGGCTGGCTTCGTCACAAGAGCGACATGGTCAACTTCGAGGCTGCCAGGGCAATCTGTGAGATGAAGAATGTCACCGCCGCACAACTCACGCGATCCATCTCCGGTACGTCCCCTCTGTGCGCGCCATTTTTGTGCTGACAGGAATTCACAGTCCTCCAACTGTTCCTCTCCTCCCCCAAGCCTGTCCTGAAATTCGCTGCTACTCGCACACTCGCTGCTTTGGCACTAACGCACCCAGCGAGCATCGCGACTTGCAATGTTGACCTCGAGGGCCTCATCGCTGATTCTAACCGCTCTGTCGCTACCTACGCCATCACGACCCTGCTCAAGGTATATGCGCTGCATCTTGCCCTCATCAGTCGAGCTAACCCTCTCGTAGACCGGCAACGAAGCCTCTGTCGACCGCCTCATCAAGCAGATCACCAACTTCATGACGGAGATCAGCGACGAGTTCAAGGTCATCATCGTCGACGCCATTCGCTCGCTCTGCCTCAAGTTCCCCGCCAAGCACGCGTCTATGCTCTCCTTCCTCTCCGGCGTCCTCCGCGACGAGGGCGGCTACGACTTCAAGCGCGCGGTCGTCGAGGCGATCTTCGACATGATCAAGTTCATCGGCGACTGTAAGGAGCAAGCGCTGTCCCACCTCTGCGAATTCATTGAGGACTGCGAGTTCACGAAGCTGTCTGTCCGGATATTGCACCTGCTGGGCATGGAGGGCCCGAAGTCACCGCAGCCGTCGAAGTACATCCGCTTCATCTACAACCGGGTGGTGCTAGAGAACGCGACGGTGCGGGCGGCGGCGGTGGCGAGCTTGGCGAAGTTTGGTGTCAACGCGCCGGATACGAAGCTACAGAAGAGTATCGCGGTTTTGCTGAACCGGTATGTGGTTTGGCTTTTTGTATGGGTGATGGTCTCTAACGCATCGTAGGTGTTTGGACGATGTCGATGATGAAGTTCGGGACCGGGCCGCGTTGTACTTGAACACCTTCAAGGAGACCACGCTAGCGCAGGCCTACGTCAAAGAGGGTATGTTCGCTGTTTTTACTAATTTCTCATGTTTGACGCTGATTATGATTGCAGAATCTGTGTTCTCTTTGGCTGCATTGGAAACGAAGCTTGTTTCGTATGTCAAGAACCCGAGCGCGGAGCCTTTGGACTTGTCGTCTGTCCCGAAGATCAGTCGCAAGCAGGCCGCACAGGAAGCTGCTCGTGCGTATGCTCGGAGACATTATCGTGCACTCGATGCTCATCGGCTTTGGCAGGTCCGAGCACCCTCGAGACCATTGGCGTTCCGACGACGCAAAAGACATCTGCGACGCCGCCACCGCCTTCAGCAGCCGAGAAGCAGTCTGCATACGCTCAGCAATTGGCAGAGGTCCCGGAGATCGCGTCGTTCGGTCAGGTCTTGGGCAGCAGCTCGACGCCAGCACAGCTTACCGAAAGCGAGACGGAGTACCAGGTGACTTGTGTCAAGCACATCTTTGCGGAGAACATCGTCTTCCAGGTATGTTGTAGTCAACTTCTTCGAAGAGTACGACGAGCTAAACACCCGCGTAGTTCAACGTCTCGAACACCCTTCCGGATACACTGCTCGAGAATGTCTCCGTGGTCATGCAGCCGCAATCCGAAGACACTGGCCTCACCGAGAAGTTCTTCATCCCCATACCGACGTTGGACGCTGCAAAGTCACCCGGCGTCGTCTACGTCGCCTTCGCGCGCGACGACCCGGAGTCGTACGCCATGGGCTCCTTTGCTTGCACGCTCAAGTTCGTCAGCAAGGAGGTCGATCCGTCGACTGGGGAGCCGGAAGAGGAGGGCTACGAGGACGAGTATCAGGTGGAGGAGATTGAGCTGAGCGCGTCGGACTACATCGTGCCCAGCTATGCGACGTTTGGCTCGGAGTGGGATAGGTTGAAGGGCGCGCCCAGCGTGACGGAGACGTTTGCGTTGTCGGCGATGGAGAGCTTGAAAGGTACGCTCAGTCCTTATTCTCATAACTCATGCGCTTATCGCACTTGCAGCTGCCTGCGACTCCATCATCGAGATCCTCGGCATGGAACCCTTGGGTGGTACGGAAGTCCCGTCGTCACCGAGCGTACACACCTTGCAATTGTCGGGCTTGCTCATCGGCGGTGGTGGCAAGATTCTTGTGCGCTGCCGGATGACCTTCTCGCGCGGGTCGGGCGTCACGCTCGAGCTGGGCGTGCGCGCGGAAAAGCAGGAGGCGTGCGACCTTGTCCTCGCCGCTGTGGGTGCATAGTGCGCCGTATTACTTGTTGTGATTCTGTAGAGCGCGTATATTATGTTTGGGATGGATGCAAATATTTCTGCTATGTGCGTGGGCGAGGGCCACAGCGCCCAAGAAGAGCAGCAGAGCACCTCCGAGTCGGAGTGTCACGTCACGTTGTGCGAACTGCAAGCTCGCCTCGAAATGAACTCGAACTTGAGAGAATATTTGGCCACGTGCGTCGCGATCAATGACGCGCTGCTCAGATTCTACCGCGCGACCGCGCCGTGGCGTCGCCCCTTGTACTTTGTCCTGAACCATCCTTCTCGACCTCCCTCGCCCACCCACAGGCACCCCCGGGATGAGTGAGCTCTCCCCAGACGTATCTGCCTCTGCTACGGCGGCGGCAGCGGACGTAAGCAGCCATCCCCTCGTTTCCCTCATCTCCGCCTGTTTCTGGGTGATCCGTGAGTGCATCGTTCGTTCCATCGAGACTGCAACTCACGCAAAGCAGTATGGGCGCTGTCATGGGTCAAGTCCCTCATAGGGATAGTCACCATCTCTGTCCCCCGCCTCGTATACCAGATCCTGTCGTACTCAATGACCCTCACGGTGCGTGATCGGCTGCGACGAATGTGCGTGAAGCTGACAAGGAACTACAGCTGAACTTTTGGTCGTTTGTCCTGATATTTGGGACATGCGCGGTCGCGCTGAACTACTTCATACGCTTCCGATACCTCAACGACTACATGCAGCTGAAGGAACCGCCGCTGGGCAAGCCCGATGTGAAGGAGCTTCACCCTGATGTGAACACAGGTGCGTGGTGTGTGAACCAGCCTGCGATCGTATGCTGATGAGCACTAGCGGACGAACCTGCAAACTTCCATAATTATCTGGACGACTTTTTGCAGGCCGTTCGCGTATTCGGCTTCCTGGAGAAACCTGTAAGCTTGCGCGCCACACTGCTCTCGTATGTCACTCACGCGCCGCAGGTCTTCCACGAGCTCGCCAGACATCTGCAAACTCGGCGTCTCATAGCAGGCGACAGCATCTCACTCGATCAAGATCGCAGCTTCTATTGCGTGGTGGACGGAACAGTCCAAGTCTTCGCCAAGTCCGACGACGAACATACTGCATCTGGAAGCGGCCAGTGGGATGACGAAGACATCAATGGCTACCATTTAATGAACGAAGTCACCAGCGGCGGCACGGTGTCAAGCTTGTTCACTATTCTCAGCCTTTTCACGGAGGATGTCAAAATCAGCTGGCAAGACGCAGACGAATCTCCCAAGCGCACACATCGCAGCCGGAAGAGCACCGATGAGCGTATACGCGTGAACTCTGATGTATCGTACTTCAATCTGGAAAGGCCGGCACTAGTGAGGACACCTCTATCGAACCCTGGCTTGCGGAGACGATCCTCGACTTCGTCGTCTGCTTCGACGGTGCAGCCGGAAGAGAGCCCAACTACTCCTGAGGATCTGAGGCGCACGGCGTCCCCTCCTCCACTATCCGAACGTTCCTACGCTCCTTCAACACCTGTTCATCATATACAAGGTCCAGTACAGATACATCGTGGCGTTGTCGCTCGCGCAACAGAGGATACGACCCTTGCTGTGATCCCCGCAGAGGCCTTCCGGCGTTTGACTAAGAAGTTCCCCAAGGCAACTGGGCACATCGTCCAAGGTAGACCTCGTTGCATGTAGACAAGCACTCTTGTTCACTTGCTTCAGTTATCCTCACTCGGTTTGCCCGTGTAACCTTCAACGCGGCGCACAAGTACCTTGGCCTAACCAGCGAAGTTCTACGAGCTGAGAAGTCGATCAATGACCTCGCCTGCCACCCACTGCCCCCGTCCTTCTACGAAGGCGGCGGCCTCCAACAACTCCGCCACCGCTTCGAAGTACCACCCAGCGGTTCGGACTCCGACAACGACTACTTCACCCACACCGGCGCCCGCACTCACTCGCCCAACCCCATGTCAACATACTCCCCGAACCCAATGTCGGCGCAGGAATCCTCAACGGACTCGGACGACTCGCACCCGGCCTTTATACGCACGGCGTCCTCCAGCACAGCTCGCCCCGGATCGCGCTCGTCGACAATCTCGTCACCCAACCTTACGAAGACCTCCGGGTCCCGAATGAATGTCCAGGCGGGCGATCTGCTCAGCAGCACGGCGAATACAAGCCGCTTGTTGCGACCGATTAACCGGACTGCAATGACCCCGAGGGTGCCTCTGCGTGCTGTGGTGGAACACCAGTCACCGGAGCGTGCGTTGGGCGAGGAGTTCAATCTGCGCGAGGAGGTTATGTCGTGCATTGCGAAGTCGATTGGCTTGTTACAACCGCCTATCAGTGGCAATGATTCCCTTGAGGGATCACCGAAGTTAAATCCATTCGAGCGCAGCAGGTCCCCAATGCCTAGCTCGTTTGGCTCATTGTCTTTGCTTGATCTGGGCGACGATGCCTCTTCCACCATGACCGGGGGGTCAGCATCAATCCAGTCCGGAAGCGGCATGAGCGGACTGGACAACGAAGTGGAGATCTTGTTCTTCCCCGCAGGCGCGACACTCACTAAAGCAGGCGATATCAGCACCGGTGCATCTTCTCATTTGAATCACTGTACGACCACTGCTGAGCTTGATACAGGTCTCTACTACGTTATCGAAGGCTTCCTGGACATCCTCTTGCCTCTGGAGAAGGAGAAGCAAAGAGCCTCTGACCGGCCTGGAGCAAAGAACCCTGGCAAAGGACCCAACAAGAAGCCTCACGACGACTCGGAGACGCACAAGTTCTTGTTCACTGTCAAGCCTGGTGGAATCGCCGGGTACCTCGCCTCCCTCAGCAACACTGCGTCATACGTCGATATCGTGGCAAAGACTGATACTTACGTTGGGTACCTTCCCGCGCAAGCTCTCGAGCGACTCCTTGAAAAGCGTCCTATCGTGCTACTTACCTTGGCTAAGCGCTTGATCTCGTTGCTGTCGCCCCTAGGTGTGTCTACTGTTGTACGCTACCTTCAAAAGCGGAAAGCTGAGTATTTTGCAGTCCTCCAAATCGATGCCTCCCTCGACTGGATGCAAGTCAACGCCGGCCAGATTATCTGGCGCCCCGAGGACGCCAGCGACTGCTTCTACATTGTCATCAACGGTCGCCTCCGTGCCATCACAGAAACCGAGAAAGGCGACGTCTCCATCGTCGGCGAGTACGGCCAGGGCGACGCTGTCGGTGAACTGGACGTCATCACAAGCTCCCCAAGGCAGAACACCCTGCATGCTATCCGCGACACCGAGCTCATCCGCATGCCGCAGACGCTGTTCAATGCGCTGTCTATGAGGTGCGTGGCTAAAAATAAAACAGCATCCTGCCAGAAATCGCTCAGCATGCTGTTTTTTCTTTTAGGGATCCGAGGACGACGCAACAGTGAGTTCGAGTACTGACCTTCACCTGACTTCATTGATGACCTTTGCGACCAGGATACTGCGCAAGATCGCCCTCCGAGTGCGCGATGAGGCCGAAGGCGGCAAAACGTCGCAGTCACGACCTCCCATGGAGGTCAAGTCCTCGAACGCCAACCTCAAGACCATCTGCATCCTACCCGTCTCGCGCGCCGTCCCCATCGACGTCTTCGCGCGCAAGCTGCAGACCGCTCTTGAGGGCATCGGGGCGTCGACTGTCTACCTCAACCAGGCGTCGGTAGCGAACCGCCTCGGCCGACATGTCTTCACGCGCATGGGCAAGTTGAAGGCGGCCGGATGGCTCGCGGACCAGGAACAGAGATATCGCACTGTCCTATACGTCGCCGACAGCCCCGTCAACAACTCGTGGACGCAAACATGTATACGGCAGGTGGGTGTCCATCGCAAGCCAAACAACTCAGTTTAGTACGTACTGTGCTAACAATGCACTGCTTAGGCGGATTGTGTCATGGTCGTTGGCATGGGGGACGATGCGTCGATCGGGGAGTACGAGCGCCTTCTGTTGTCGACGAAGACGACGGCGAAGAAGGAGCTAGTGCTTCTACATCCGGATCGCTCCGTGGCGCCCGGGTCGACGAGAGAGTGGCTGAAGGTAGGGATCCGGCGCAGATAGGGGGAACCTGCCAACTGATGTACTTTTCTACAGAACCGCCCTTGGATCCATCAGCACATTCACGTCGAACTGCCTGTGCGCTCCATCACGCCCGTCTCAACAGACCCAGAACTAACACCTTCCCAGGGCCTCGTCATCCCCATCACCAAGAGCACCGCGCACCTCCCCAAGGACCCCGACCCCATCATCGCGCTGAAGAACTTCAAGGACAAAGTCCAGAGCGAGCTCAAGAAATATAGGGGCACCGTCGGCGACGCGCGGCCACAGCGTCTGCCGCACGTAAACGATTTCTCGCGGCTGGCGCGCAGGATTTGTGGCAAGTCGATTGGGCTGGTGTTGGGTGGGGGTGGTGCCAGAGGGGTATCGCATCTGGTTAGTCCTGCGTGCTGTTTGGTGGCAGGTGATGGTGGATACTGATGCGTCGTGCTAGGGCCTGATCCGCGCGCTGGAAGAGTATGGGATTCCGGTGGATCATGTCGGTGGTACGCACTTTGTCGCTGTCGGACTGGATGCCGGCTGATAACGGGATTACAGGCACAAGTATCGGCGCCTTCATTGGCGGCCTATATGCACGCGAGGGCGACAGCCTTTCCTCCGCTGGCCGCGCCAAGCAGTTCAGCGGGCGCATGGGGAACATTTGGAGGATGCTCTCCGACGTCACGTACCCTATTGTTGCTTATACGACTGTCAGTATCCTTTTCTCCATCACCAGAGGGTCCATGTGCTGCAAACCATCTGCTAACCGTTCGTTCTCGTCTAGGGTCACGAATTCAACCGCGCGATCTACAAGTCCTTCTATGACCTGCACATTGAGGATATGTGGCTGCCGTTCTTCTGCAACACGACGAATATCACGACGTCGGGGATGGATATTCATGAGACGGGATATGCGTGGAGGTTTATTCGGGGGTCGATGACTTTGGTAGGATTGTTGCCTCCGTTGTGCGACAATGGGAACATGCATGTGGATGGAGGATATGGTAAGAGTAAGCGATGAATCGGTGCGATCGAAGCTGACAAGATGTGCAGTCGACAACTTGCCCGTCTCGACGATGTTTTCCATGGGCTCTAGTGCTGTCTTCGCGTGTGATGTCGGATCGGTATGTCTGGCTGACTTTTTGATGAAGATGAAGACGAAGGATAACCATACATAGATCGATGACAATTCGCCGAGGAACTTTGGCGACTCGGTGTCTGGCTGGTGGCTCTTCATCAATCGGTGGAATCCGTTCTCAGACGCTAGTCGGGTGCCCGCCATAACGGAGATCCAGAGTCGGCTGGCATAGTGCGTACTGTTCACCCATTATCGTGTCCTCTTGATTGACTTTGTATCAGTGTATCGAGCGTCAGGACGCTAGAAGAGGCCAAGGTCGCACCAGGATGCTTGTACATCGCCATGCCGGTGCAGGAGTATGGCACCTTGCAGTTCAGCAAGTTTGAGGAGCTGCAGAAGATTGGGTACGAGGCTGGCATGAAGGCACTGGCGAAGTGGGACGAGGAGGGCCGCCTTCCATCGCCGTTCATCGATGGCAAGCAGCAGTTCTCTTCGAGCAAAAAGCAAGGTCGGGCGGCGAGGAGAAACTCAA
Organism: Schizophyllum commune H4-8; assembly: GCF_000143185.2. NCBI lineage: Eukaryota > Fungi > Basidiomycota > Agaricomycetes > Agaricales > Schizophyllaceae > Schizophyllum > Schizophyllum commune. Next base: position 3,333,212 of record NW_026089539.1, on the reverse strand, counting down.
TTTAGGGCTGCGGTTTTCAGGGACTATCTGTTTCCTGCTGTATATATTCGTATGTAAATTACTTCATCCATCACAATGCATCGTCAAGGGCCCTACAGCAAGCACCTCCGTTGATCAACTTGAACAATGGCAAAAACCACGTTGATGCTCACGTGATGAACGCGATCACTGGATCCGGACGCGTTGAATCCCGATCGACATCTTGACTCCTGTCGTGGTTTGCCATCATCGTTGAGCTGTACACTGCCGGCTGCGGCTACCTCCGTCGACTGTCCTTTCTTGGTCTAACCTCTTGCACCTACGATGCCACCCAAAGCACCGAAACGGAAGAGCGACGAGTTCGATGCCAGCGGCATCGTCACCAAGCGCCGGAAATCGGACAACACCATCGAGCAGTTCTTCAAGCCGCTGGTCCCGGTGTCGGCCCATGTAGATGTGGCGGAGAGCGGCAGTGTACAGCTCAACGAGGACCAGAGGCGAATACTATCCTTGGTTGTTGAGCAGGGGAAGAGCGTGTTCTTCACGGGGTCGGCTGGTGCGTTGTCCGAGCGGAAGGAGACAAGAGGCTGACCTTCGTCGAAGGCACTGGGAAGTCCCTGCTATTACGCGCGATCATAGCAGCCTTGAAGAAGAAATATGCGAAGAACCCCCATCATGTAGCGATCACGGCGAGCACAGGGATGGCTGCGTCCAATGTCGGAGGTGTGTGTTGCGATCTTCATCGTCATGTTCATGGACCCGACAACGATACAGGGACAACTCTACACTCCTGGGGTGCAATAGCACCTACTGTGTCGGACCTCGACAAGATCATCAGCTACGTCAGGACCGCGAAGCCAGCGCTGAAGCGATGGAAGGACACGAAGGTCTTGATCATCGACGAGAGTGCGTCGCCTTTCAATTCACCACACCGCACACCCGTACTGATGATGCAAAGTCTCCATGGTCGACGGAGTGCTCTTCCAGCTGCTGCACGATGTGGCAGTAGCGTTGCGCAGAAAGACCGATCGGCCATTCGGCGGCTTACAGGTCATTGTCACAGGGGACTTCTTCCAACTTCCGCCAGTGACCAAGGGCAGCCAAGAGCCGTTCTTCGCATTCGAATCGGATGCATGGAAGTCTACATTCGAGCACACTATCTGCTTGAAGACAGTCTATCGACAGAAGGACTCCGGTATGCTGTCTCCAGGAGTGTCATTGGTCTTGGGATATTCATGTCCTTTCTAGCCTTTGTTGACTTGCTCAACGATCTCCGACGCGGCAACGTACCTGAGGCCGCCATCAGGACCATGCACTCATTGTCTCGTCCATTGCCACCATCCGACATCGACCCCACCGACCTCTTCCCCATGCGAAACGACGTCGACAGGGCGAATAATTGCCGCCTGCACGCGCTCCCCGGCAAAGACTTTACCTTCCGCTCGTCGGACAGCGGGCAGGCGAAGGAGGAGCAGCGCGAGAAGATGCTGAGCAACCTCCCCGCGGTCAAGAATCTGCACTTGAAGCTCGGTGCGCAGGTCATGCTCATCAAGAACTTTGACGATACGCTGGTGAATGGTGTGGTGGGGAAGGTCATCGACTTCAAGCCCGTTGAGCAGGTGAAGAAGGAGAAGGGGGAGGGGGAGAGCTCGAGGGCGGGGACGCCGAAAGGCTCTAAGCCGCCCTCGGTGGGGTCCAAGCCGCCCTCCAAGGCCGCCGACAAAGAGAACATCGTCCCACCGAACACGATTGGCAAGCCCGCGGCACACAAAGCGGGCGCGCCACCCGAACTCTACCCCGTCGTCGAGTTCGCGACGACGAAGGGGAAGCGGACGATCACGGTGGCGCGGGAGGAGTTTAGGCATGAGGGGAATGACGGGACGCTCTTGGCAAGGAGGTTGCAGGTCCCTCTGATTCTCGCTTGGGCGATATCGATTCACAAGAGTCAAGGGCAAACGCTCCATCGGATGCGGGTAGACCTTGGCCGCGTATTTGAGCGAGGTGGGTTTGGGCGTTTTTCTTCTTTCGGATTCCGCCCTTCCCTTGCGGGATGACCTGTGTCCTTTTACCGAGGGATATTGCGCACTTCCTCGGTCGTTGTTGTTCTTCGTCAGATACTGATATTCTCTCAGGCCAGAGCTATGTCGCCCTATCGCGGGCCGCGAGCTTGGATGGACTGCAAGTATTGCGCTTCGATCCAAAGAAGGTGGGTAGACCTCGCTTAGTGGTACACATCCACTCATTCATTCGCCTACAGGTACGCGCGCACCCCAAGGTGATAGAGTGGCACAAGACCTTGGATGATGGGTCCTCTGAATGATCATGACGAATCTCGGGGACTTCTCGATGACGATGCTAGCCATCTTCCCCTCAAGAACCCATCGTAATCTACACTCAGAATAATCCTGTATACGGGTCCGGTGCAGTATAACGCCCCGGTACACCAGCAGTAGTCCTTGAATACACATGATACTATCAGGGCTTTGGATGCACCCGCCGGCAACGGAACGTTGGGGCATGGGGCGTTTACGTTCGTGATCAGCGGGAATGGCGGCGCTCCGTAAAATGTCGTCCGAGTTTCTAAGCGCCGGTCATGATCCCCACTTGCTCGCCACCATCGCATTCGTAGAATTCGCGACCATCTCATTCGCAGAATCGTAAGACGCGCGCGCGACTAGCATAATTCCCCTCGCCCGACTTGCGCATCACACACACGACTCATTCATCGACCCCCACGACCCGGCCGCGCCCAGACCCTCTCGCGATGCCCGACCCCTCCCTCCCCTCTGCCAAGTCGGTCATCCATGTCGACACGAGAGGCGCGGTGATCCTGACGGAAGAAAGCCCGGAGGTGCGTGCTCGGCGCAATCGAGTGCTACATCAGGGGCTTACGCGCATGCTTAGACGCGCGATAGCCGGGGGATATACCTCCCCAATCACGTCGAGCCCGTGTCGCACATAGCAGTCGATGTGAGTGGGCGTGCCCTCCGTGTGGACCTATGCTGATCGAGCAGGGAAGGTCGGCGGATCGCTCGCCAAGGTCGTGTACTTTACCCGCTCGCCGGATCCGCCCCCCTCCCCCCAGTCCGCGGCAGCGACGCAGGGGTCGACGACGCCGGGGGATATCTCAGACATCGCGACGCCCGTGAACGCCACCCCGCCCCGCACACCCTCGCCCCATGACGACTCGTCCCCCGCGTCCTCCAGCATGCTCCCCCGCAACGGCGCGCTCACCCCCCTCGCGCTCGACCCCGCGCACGACGCGGAGGAGCTCGACAGCCTCGGCGCGCTCCTCCGCCGCCGCGCGGCGACCACGCAGCACTTCCCCGGCGGCTCGCTCAACTTCGTGCGCTTCGAGACGTCGAACATCGGCGCGTGCGTCGAGTACCTGCAGGCGCTCATCTCGCACTCCGCGGAGCTCAACCGCGTGCCCATCGCGCAGATGCGCGCGAGCGTGAAGATCATGGCCACGGGCGGCGGCGCGCACAAGTTCTACGAGGTCTTCCGGCACGCGCTCGGCGTCGAGGTGCGCAAGGAGGACGAGATGGAGTGCCTCATCGAGGGGCTCAAGTTTATCACGATGATCCCGGACGAGGTGTACTACTTCTCGGACGAGGTCATCCGGCATGGGATGGCGGCGCATATGGCGGGGCCGCCACCGCCGGGCGAGCTGGAGAGACCGAGTCCGAACCCGCCAGAGTATGCGGTCACTTTTGCGCATCAGCCGACGCCACAGTTGCCGTGTTTGCTCGTCAACATCGGTTCTGGTGTATCTATCATCAAGGTTGATGAGGATGGCAAATTCGAGCGTGTCAGTGGGACTAGCTTGGGTGGTGGAACGCTATGGGGTCTACTCAGCTTGTTGACACCCGCGACAACCTTCGATGGTGGGCTGATCGAGGAATGTCATGGACGCTTGCTGACTATCCTCCAGAAATGTTGGCCTTCTCGCAAAAGGGTGATAACGCCTCGGTCGATATGCTCGTCGGAGACATCTATGGTCAAGATTACTCTCGGTTGGGCCTCAAGTCAACGACGATCGCGAGTTCGTTCGGAAAGGTTTTCAAGCACGGAGGCGTCGACAAGGGCAAGTTTAAGCCCGAAGACATCAGCAAGAGTCTCCTGTATGCCGTGTCGAATAACATTGGGCAGATTGCGTATGTCTGGACGTTAAACCGATGGAGTATGTGCTAACGTCAAACAGATATATGAATGCGGAAAAGTATAACTTGGATCGTATATACTTCGGTGGTTGCTTCATTCGAGGTGCGTCTGGGCTTGAGTGTCGTTCTTCCTCAAACCCTCACCCCAAATGCAGGTCACGCCGCTACGATCGCGACACTGTCGTACGCTATACGATTCTGGAGCAAGGGCACCAAGCGCGCATACTTCTTGCGACATGAAGGCTTCCTGTGAGTACCTCTTGATGACGATGTCGGCTAGCGCTCACAATGATACAGAGGTTCAATTGGGGCGTGGATCAAGAACATATCTAGCGAGGAGCAAGAGCAGTAGAGGATTCAATCACTTGTATCATACAGGACATCTTGGATATCCTACCTATACCTTACTCACATTGTAGTTGCCTACCTAATGCGACCATAGCCGTCTATTTGCGACGCCGCGCTATGCTACTAGTATCATGCGTGATCGATGCCATGCCTTGAGTGAGGATAGCCGGTATGCAGCGGCTAGTAGCACTCGACTTCTACCTCAGCTGTCATCTGAGTACTGACGTGGCACAACAGTCACTGATGCATACGAACCGCAGTTCGGTCGCGGCGGCTGCTTCCAGGCGATTCTGTGAATGCAGCGGCCTCACGGCCGTGTCTCAGGAAACCATTACCCCTGTGGCCGGTTGGGGTCATAATGGAATGATCATGGCCGGCAGCAACCGGCAGGGAAACAATGTAGACCCGTGGAGACGAGGGCGCTTAGCAAGGTGCTTTTCGTCGTGCTCAATGTCGTCGGTGCTGCCGCCGCCGACCATCCCGCCACCGTCGTCGGCGTCAGGGACAAGCAGCGAGGGGCAGATACCGAGGGCTACATGATGACATCAATCAGCGCTGACATTGTGGTCCGACTAATAAGGCAATCAATATAATGTCATTAGGGTTTTCATGCTGTGTGACTATCATTTGCATCGCTCTTTCGCTTTTGTCATTCTTTCCCAGTCTCTCATCTTGCCACCCCTCCACCCGTCGTCCAGCGCCTCCCACTGCCGCCGACGACAAGCCCGCTCTACAATACCTTCCAGATAATCAGCACCCATGTCGGCGCCCTCGGATGTTGTCCCTCACAGTCAGAAAAAGCCTCGTAACAGGCATTCCCCGTCACAGGTGGCCGCTCTCAAAGAGGTGTACGACAAAAATGACCACCCTCCCCTCGAGGACAGGACCCAACTCGCCCAGAAGCTCGGCATGTGCGTGTCTTTGTCCTATTGCCGACTCCCGGCTTCATCTTCCTCTCTTTGTGCCCCATGCGCCGTTTATCGCGTCCTTTATCGCCACTACATGTACTGATTCATCATGCAGGCAAATAAAAACCGTCAATGCCTGGTTTCAGAACCGTCGAGCCTCCTCCAGGAAGCGCACCCAGCGTGCTGAGGCACATACCGATCCATCTCGCTCTATCTCGGGCTCTCCACCGCCTCTTGACGAGGACGACCCACACCACACGTCCCAGGATCATTCACATTCGAGCCAACTACACTCCACATCCGATCAAGCCACGTCGCATACTGCCAAGTCAGACATGACGAGAAAGCCCCAGCGCAACCGGCCGACTCCCGAGCAACTCGACGAGCTTCGCAAGCTTTTCGAGACAACGCAGCACCCGTCGACGGAGCAGCGCACGCAATTGGCAGAGCGCATTGGAATGTGCGTTCAGCTTGCCTATTCGGTCCTACACCGCCTAACAACAGCTGTAGGAAGTATCAGACCATCACGAACTGGTTTCAAAATCAACGGTCTGTATACAAGAACAAACGTGCCCCCGGGAACCCCAACCTCCTCTGGGGCTCGAGCAGTCTCTCGACGACGGCGCCGGCTGTCAGTGCTCCGGCGCAGCCGCTGCCGCCTCCCAGCACACATCCGTCGCTAGGGCTCAGTGGTCCGCCGCCGCTATCGTCCATTAGCGCGCATCCCCGTCTACCATCACTGCCGATCTCACGTGGTGCTAGCCTCGAGCCGCACCATCTAGCTCACGGGTCGAAGCCGGAGGATAACCTATCGGATCGTGGCAGCATGCGCGCCTTCTCCGACGATGGTCATCTCCGTGATCGTAGCGACACGCCGCTATCGACTGCTCAGCACAGCGTCTCGTCGTTCGACCGGCTTCGGCCGTCGACGCCGCCCATCTCGACGTTCCATGGACAGTCGCCGAGCTTTGGACCTCAGCGCAACCTCACGCCGAGTCCTGCTCGCGTGAAGCGGGCGAACTCTTCGCCGCGACACGCGAAACCGACGTCGTCCTACCCACGAAACAGGCCAGAGCCTTCGCAGCTAGATGCACTGCGCAAGCTCTTCGCTGTTACGCAAACGCCGAGTGTCGAGCAGCGCACGCGTCTTGCCGATGATATCGGGATGGATTTGGCGAAGGTGACAAACTGGTTCAGGAACTCCAGGCAGACCTCTCGTCGACGCCAGGCAAAGGGTCTCCCCGACCCTCCGCCTCCCCCGTCCGACGGGAAAGAGGAGTCTGTGTCGGGCAGTGCTAAGCCAGGCCAGTCAGTCGCAGACGATGACGAAGTCATGGACGGGTCGGTGGAGGAGGATGTAGAAATGGACGACAGCAACAGTTCCCGCGGCACCCCGATGTCCACCGAGGACGAAAGCGATATGGAGCAGGATGTGCATCTGCCGCCTCTTGACATCACTTCGCGCCGTCTACCTCCACCGCTAGGGATGACAGGCCCTCGCGATGCGGATGGACCCATGATCGTCTCCCCGACGCCCATCGCGCACTTGCGGTCCAGGGCGTTTGGGCTGGGGCTCGACGTTCCCGAGCATGGACGCCAGATGATGGTCGACTATAAGGCGCAGGCAGCGTCCGGACTCCCCATGAGCCCGGTGCCCATCCTTCCATTGCCGACCCCCTCGATGCACGTTGCAGCACCACCGACGTCTCGCGGTCTGTATACGCCACCACCGCTGAAGCATGTCACGCCGCCTGCACACGGCCAGCCCATGTTGCCTTCCATTCGCCTCACTCCGCCTCTGAGGCAGACACCACCGCCGTACCCTCCGCAGGCTGCATACGCGCACGACAGGCCCTTCGACCTGCCGCTGCCGAAGGCGGATAGGATGAGTATCGACCAGTCGTGGGCGTCTGACGTTTCGATGAAAGATTCCAGGAGTAGCATTTCGTCGTCGGCTAGCGTACGCGTGGAGGATGCTATGCTGCTCCTCGACTTCTCCACGCGCAGCGTTGAGCTCGTCGCTCATTGACCTGTGCGTGCATCCTGTCATCTGCACTCACTTCCTCGCTCATACTCGTCGCAGAACTTCATTGATATCTTGCAAGCACGCAGGCGGTGCCCCTATGCGACATGTACCCTTCGTTATTCAATACCTGCAGCCCCTGTACTTACCTATGCCCTGTCTCCTCCGTGCGCGCCACCACCGTACGGACGGAACTTGCTTCGCGAAAACGCGAATGCCGAACTGACCCAAGAACCTCGAATAAAGTAGACCAAAGTGTTAATTTAGCTAACAGTACTATGACCAACCCCTCGACTCAATCGTGTTGTACAAATAAGTAGTAGCTTATTATATGTTTGCTGGCTTCCATTCAGCGAGGATCGGGGAGGGTCCCGCCACCGTCGCTAGTGGGAGGATACGTGGTGCAAAGGGCCCTTCTCGGCGAGTTCTTTCCACCGGGCGCCTTCTGTGGACGCACACATCCCGGACGGTCGCCTTACGTGACCAGTCCCATTCTGCCCCGTGCGTGATGATCTTCAGTCAGCTGGAGATGGGGGTAGGTTGGGGGTGGTACGACAAGACCCACTTGCTTTGTAAGCTGTGTCTGAATCTGTCTCCCTTGTTGGCAGACGAACAGGGAAAATGAAGGGGAGCCATAAATGCGCCGTCCGAGGTTCGCACCCAATGAGCGCGATGTTCAACGTCGGAGGCCCTGTGTCAATTGGCCAGATCGTGCTAGAGTCGAACACGCCTCGTGCGCACAGCGTGGTCGTTGACGGAACAGGCCACGTGCAATTATTTGCTCCGGTTAGCCATCAAAGCTCATGGCCGCTGTTGGTCAAACCGGCCAGGAGGCGGTTGCCCTTGTCCTCCTACTCTTCAGCCCCGTTTTCCCTGCGCCTCCTTGCCACACGCTTTCTCCAGTCCCGTTTTCCTCTGTAATCTGGTGAGTGTCGCGCCGAGCATCTTGTGGATCCGGCTTCTCTGGCGAGTTGTGGAGGCGGAGGAGTGGTGGCTCTTTGTGCTCTCTGAAGGCAATTCGCTCGCCTCATGGCCTGAGCGCGCTGCCTCGAGGCGGCGCTCAAGCCCTCTTGCCCTATGCCCCCGACCTTGGACGACCCTTCGCGACACGATCGATACGGCGCTGTGGGATGACTCGTCACAGAGCGCCTGAGCACGGTGGAGCGAGGTGTTACGTACCACCGCTCGTCCGCCACTCTCGCCGCCTATAAAGCATGAGCGCTTTTCAGCTTACTGACCACCCTCTTCACAGTAATCCCTAAAAACCCAACATGACCGACAACGCATCTCACAGGCTTGACCTCCGTGTCGGCGGCAAGTATAGACTTGGCAAAAAGATTGGCTCTGGCTCTTTCGGTGCGTGGCATGCGCGGCTTTCTGTGGCAAAGCGTACTGAGTGCATGCAGGTGATATTTACCTCGGTATCAACATCATCTCTGGCGAGGAAGTCGCCATCAAGCTCGAGTCCGTGAAGGCCAAGCACCCCCAGCTCGAATATGAGTCCAAGGTCCTGAAGACCCTCGCGGGCGGTGTTGGCGTACCCTTCGTGCGGTGGTTCGGCACTGAGTGCGATTACAACGCCATGGTTATCGATTTGCTCGGTCCTTCCCTCGAGGATCTCTTCAACTTCTGCAACCGGAAGTTCAGCCTCAAGACCGTCCTCCTCTTGGCCGATCAGCTCGTAAGTCGATATCCCAACCATGGTATATGCTATCCTCTGACCCTTTCCGAAGATCTCCCGCATCGAGTACGTGCACTCGCGCAACTTCATCCATCGCGACATCAAGCCCGACAACTTCCTGATGGGTATTGGCAAGCGCGGCAACCAGGTCAACGTCATTGATTTTGGTCTCGCTAAGAAGTTCCGCGACCCCAAGACGCACTTGCACATCCCGTACAGGGAGAACAAGAACTTGACGGGTACTGCTCGTTACACGTCCATCAACACGCACTTGGGTGTTGAGCAGGCTCGCCGCGATGACCTCGAGTCGCTCGCGTACGTCCTCATGTACTTCCTCCGTGGCGCGCTGCCGTGGCAGGGCCTCAAGGCTGCCACCAAGAAGCAGAAGTACGACCGCATCATGGAGAAGAAGATGACGACGCCCACCGACCTGCTCTGCCGTGGCTTCCCCAACGAGTTTGGCATCTTCCTCAACTACACTCGCGCGCTCCGCTTCGACGACAAGCCTGACTACTCGTACCTACGCAAGCTCTTCCGCGACCTCTTCGTGCGCGAGGGCTACCAGTACGACTACGTCTTCGACTGGAGCGTTCAGCGTGCCCAGGATGACGGCAGCGGCAAGAGTGGCACCCGCCGCAAGGTCGTCCAGGAGGATGACGAGCACCGCGCATCTGACCGCATGTGAGTGTGGCCCACGAAGACCTTCGGAACAATAGCTTACTAACCATTTGCAGGCTTCGCTCCCACACGCGCCAGGCTCAGCAGGCCCCGGGTGCCGTCGGCCAGCAGCGCGCCGGTCGTGGACGTGACGCCGACCTCTGGTAAATGAATAGAGTCCATTGCGCTTGGTGTTGAGAGGACGTCTGGATCTGGGGTTGTGTGTCGCTGTTTTCTTGCACGAAGATCAGCGCGCCCCGAGTGGCGACCAAGATAGTTTGGGGGCGGAGGGCAGGTGTTAGGGAAATCAGGCTTGGTCGCCGAGAGAGATCCGGAGGGGTCGAGAGAAATGGAGCGCGGGGATGCTGGGTTCTTCGCGAGTGGGATGCGGTCGGCGACGATGGGGCACGCCAGGCTCTGCCGTGTCATGCGTGCTCATCGTCATCACGGCTGTCCGCTCCCTTCCCGCCGCCACCGCCTAGGTCGTCGTCCGATGGCATCGCTTCGAGATGCTCTGCAGGACATGTAGACGACAATAACATACGCCACACCGCCTCCACTCGACAACGCACTCATTACTAGTCTGTGACTTCTATCCGCGTACGGACGCTTTTTCCTTTCTTTCTCATGCCGCATCGAATCATAGGTTCGGTGCTGCTGCTCTACCTCCATCCTCACATATCGCTCGCGCTCATCACACATCACCACTGCAGCGCGCCCGTACGCTATCTATATATTCAGCATCCCGCAGTTGCACTATACTGTCGCTGTCTTCACTGTGTTTATACTGTCTCGCTTATGTACATTTATGACCGACACTCCTTCCCATCCTCTTTCCGTTCACGACTCATACGTACCATCCACTTCCCGAGCATTTGTTGTCCTCTGATCCCCGACCCTTCGTACGACGAGGGGGCGAGTGGGGTTGGAGAGGGCGCCGCGACGAGGGCACGAAGGTGGAGCCCTGGAGAGGTTGTTCTGTTGCATACGTCCCGGGTTACTTGTTGTCGTCTCGGGTAATACAATGCAGCTGCGTTGAAGGATATTCTTGTGGACTGCCAGCGAGCGAGGAATCGCGCTAATCGACGGTGAGTGCGTGGTTGGGATTGGTTCCCATGCCTCGGGATCAGGCCGCCTCCGCTGCCCCTTCAGGCGAGAAATCACCGGGCTACGGCCGCGCTATCAATATTGTTGCCACCTGTTGATCTCGGTTCTCTCCCAGACCACCGTCGCCGTCGTCGTTGACCGCCGTCCACTCTTTCCTGCCCCTCTTTTTCTCCTAGGCGTCGACGCCGACTGCATCCCAGCATGGCGTACCGCCAGAACACCCAACCCCAGGATTATCACATCGACAGCTACTACGGGAACGAATACACCGCTGGCGGCGCCCCCGGCTACCCCCCTCCATCGAATGGAGGCTACAGCACCTACAACACCGGCCAACAAGGCTACGGACACGGCGGGCAGTACGCCCAGGGCCAGTACGAGCAGGACTGGGACTCCAAGTCCGCCAAGTCGTACCAGAGCAGCCATGTCGGCTCGCAGGCGCACCTCGCGCCGTACGAGATGAGCCAGGTCTCGTCGAACATCCCGCCCGTCCCCACCATGCCGTACCAGCCCGACTACCCGCCGGTGGGCCCACAGCACCCGAATCTGTACCACCAGAACAGCTACGGGTCGCACTACAACTCCGCGCGCGAGAAGATGCTCAAGCGCCGCTCCGTCCGCCAGGTCGAGCTCTTCCAGGGGAACCTTGTGCTGGACATGCAGGTCCCCTCGCATATTATACCCGGCGATAAGAAGAGCGATGAGGAGTTCTCGAAGATGCGCTATACGGCGGCGACGTGCGACCCGGATGATTTTATGAAGTCGCGTTATACGCTGCGGCAGTATCTGTCGGGGAGACACACGGAGCTCTTCATCGTGATGACCATGTATAACGAGGACGAGGTCCTGTTCGTGAAGACGATGAACGCGTGCGTGCTGGCTTCACTTCCTCGTCGAATTGTGCTAATGATATGATAGCGTGCTTAAGAACGTCGCACATCTCTGCAGCCGGAGCCGGTCAAAAATGTGGGGCGCGGAAGGTTGGAAGAAGGTCGTCGTCTGCGTAGTCTCCGATGGCCGTAACAAGGTCAACAAGCGCACCCTTCACGTCCTCAGTTTGGTTCGTATCAAGCAATCTCCGCGCTATCGCCCCGCTCATTGTTCCCAGATGGGCGTGTACCAGGAAGGTATCGCGAAGGACTCCGTCGCTGGCAAGGATGTCACGGCGCACATCTTCGAGTACACCTCGCAGGTCATGGTTACCGAGACCGGCGAGATCTCGCAGAACGCCTGCCCCGTGCAAATTCTGTTCTGCTTGAAAGAGCAGAACAAGAAGAAGCTCAACAGTCATCGCTGGTTTTTCAATGCCTTTGGCCCCCTGCTCAAGCCCAACGGTATGTCGAGTCGCTTTCGCTTGCTAACTTGCGCTCATATTCGTAGTCTGTGTCCTTCTCGATGTCGGTACTAAGCCCACCGGCACCTCGATCTACGAGCTCTGGAAAGGTACGCACACCTACTTGCTACACTCAACGGAAAGTCCTGACCGCACACAGCCTTCGACAAGCACGCTAATGTTGGCGGCGCATGCGGAGAGTGCGTTATCCCATTGATGATCTCTATTACACCAACATATCTGATATGCGCATTGCCTCCAGAATCTGCGTCGATACCGGTCGCGCGTGCAGCTTGCTGCTCACCAGTCCGCTTGCGGCGTCGCAGAACTTCGAGTACAAGATGTCCAATATCTTGGATAAACCGCTGGAGGTGCGTATCGTCGCGTCCCAGGATGTAATGCGGGTCTAATTTTGCCGTAGAGCGTATTCGGATATATTTCCGTGTTGCCAGGAGCGTTCAGTGCCTACCGGTACAAGGCATTGCAGAACGGCCCGGATGGCAAGGGGCCGTTGGCGTCGTACTTCAAGGGCGAGACCATGCACGGCGGTAACAGCAATGCTGGCTTGTTCGGTACGTCGCGAAATACATCTCGCAAGATTGTTGCTGAGAATAATCGCAGAGCGTAACATGTACCTCGCCGAGGATCGTATCCTGTGCTTCGAGATTGTCACCAAGAAGCACGAGGGCTGGGTGTAAGTGCAAGTACCATTGCACCACTCATCTACTGACCAGACTATAGACTGAAGTATGTCAAGAGCGCGAAGGCTGCCACCGATGTCCCGACAAGTGTACGTCTCTTTGGGTGTAAACTCTTCGAAGGGTTTAACCTCTTCTCCAGATCGCCGAGTTCATTTCCCAGCGTCGTCGTTGGCTCAACGGCTCCATGTTCGCCTCCGTTCACGCGACCTTCTTCTGGTGGCGCATCTGGACCTCCGGCCAGAACTTCTTCCGCAAGATCTTCCTCCAGCTCGAGTTCATCTACAACGCCGTTCAGCTTGTCTTCGCCTGGACGCAGCTCGCCAACTTCTACCTCGCGTTCTTCTTCTTGGTGTCCTCAGCGACGAAGGACTCGACGAACGACCCGTTCGGCTTCATGGCCACGGGTGCGGGGAAGACGGTGTTCGAGGTCATCTTGAAGCTGTACATTGCGCTGCTGTTTGTGGTACTCGTGTGTTCTTTAGGCAATCGGCCGCAGGTATGTGGATTTTGCCAGACGTGAAGGAGTGAAAGCTGATAGGTCGTTGTAGGGTTCGAAGTGGACGTATATCTTCTGCATCGTGCTCTTTGGGTTCTGTAACGTCATTACGCTGTGGTGCGCTGCGTATACCGTGTATCTGGCCGTGCCACACTCGGTTGCCGGCTGGTCAGACTTCCCCAAGTGCGTCTTGTGTTTGCTCAATCCGTCCTGCGCCTAACCTTCTCACCTTACAGCCTTATCTCCACGAACGCGACGTTCCGCGAAATTGTCATCTCACTGGCGGCTACTTATGGCCTGTACTTCACTTCGTCCTTCTTGCACTTTGAGCCGTGGCATATGTTCACGTGCTTCTTGCAATACCTCTTCCTCTTGCCGTCTTGTGAGTAGCGATGCCTTCTCATGGCGTCTGATGAATGCTGATGGTCCTTATAGACGTGAACATCCTAAGTGAGTACCAATTCATGGTTACAATCTGAACTTACTGACCGCGCTCTGAAGTGATGTACGCGATGTGCAATCTTCACGATGTCACCTGGTGAGCAATACTTCTCATACCGCAGAGCCTTGGAGGCTGACCGAATACTTAGGGGTACCAAAGGTGACAACGGTGCGAAGAAGGACCTTGGTGGCGCCAAGCGCATCAAGGGCGAAGATGGCAAGGAGGTTCTTGAAGTCGAGTTGGTGAGCATGAGGGATCTCATGCACGACGACCGTATAGCTAACCATGATTCTCCAGCCCACCACGCGAGAGGATGTTGACCAGCTTTGGTCTGCCGCGCGTGCTTCCCTGCGCAACAAGCCGCCCGAAGAAAAGGAGCACCGTGATGCTGCGACCAAGCAGTCTGACCATGACCGGAACAGCCGCACGAACGTGGTCTTGACATGGGTTGGATCAAACATGCGAGTGTCTTTATTGTTGGTCTGGTGATTGTAAGGCTGATCCGTGCTCTTCTAGGGTCATGATCGTCGTCTTCACATCGAACGCTTTCCTCGAGTGGGTGGACCGGCATGTCGTGGACACTGAGGACTCGACGTTCAACCCCTACTTGAGTTTCCTCTTCTGGGCCCTGTAAGTTGACATCCGTTGTCAATCTGTAGCATGCTAATCTACGTTTCCAGTGCCGGCCTCTCCGCTATCCGCTTCACGTTCTCCGTGCTATACCTCCTCTTGCGGCTATTCGGGCAATGATCAAACGAATAATCACCTTGCGTCCTACCTACCTCGCCCCGCGACCTCTTATCCTTGCAGCCCCCCTCCGTACCGATCCTTTTCCTTCTCCTCTCTTTCCCTCCGTCCTCTCTTGAACTTCGACTTCGACCTTCGACTTCACAGCCTAACTTATTCTTACGCGGAGCAGGAATGTTTAATGAGGGCTGTCGGTAGCACCGTTGCGCAGGATAAGGATGTTGTAATATCATTCGTTCGCTGTATAGATATCTGGATACCCCTCGAGAGATGGTCAGAAATGGCCGGAAGTGTGTTCACAAAGTGACGGCAAGTGTTGCTTCCTCCCTCAACGTCTCGCAAGTTCCGCCCTTCTCTTGTCCAGAAACACGTCTTCTGGCCGCCGGCTGACCGCAGTCAAGGTGTGCTGAGTACATGATGAGAAAACAGCTCATGCGGTTATGAGGCGTACGGGCGGGGTCAATTGTTTCTCACGCCTTTTGATTCGAACTTCGACGACGGGCAGCAGGCTGCAGACGACGTCGACGAGCTGGCTGAGTTCACTGCCACCCCGGCGTCGACGACGACCGTGCGCACCAGATAACACGCAATATGCCCATCCCCACCCTCGATACACCCATTCGCAATGTCCGCGCCCCGTCTGTACTTGCGACTATCGGTGTGCGGACACCCAACGCGGATGGCGTGTCCCCGTCAACGCCAGACTTCTTCAACTTGACCTTCTCGTCGCCAGCGCCGTCCCCAAGTCGTAGGCAAACTCCTCAGCAAGAAGAGAAGGAACAGGAGAAGGAGAAGGAGGAACAGCCCGAACCTCGGCATTGGCCTGCCCCGCGTTCCCCGCTTCCTCCTCATCGTCTCGCTAAGCTCGCCAATGCTCTCGGCGTGTCTACCCCGCTCCCGGCATTTGAGCTCTCTGGTTTCCCGTCGCCTTCACTCGCGCCGCCGTCCCCGATCATTCCGCCATCCCCCAGCGTCGCGCGTCCATCGACACCGACTCCAAATCCGCCGGTTGTCTCGCGGTTCTTCGTCCACGTTCTACCGCCGCGCTACCTGCCCCACCACTCCGACCCTCGTGCGCAGCCAGCCGACTACCTCGCGCCTCCACCAACGAACGCGTCCGGGTATCACGTCAAGTTCCGTCGCGGAGTCCTCGTAGGCGTGCAGCCGACGCTACCATCCCAGCTTGCTGCCATTGCGCGCGAGTACGGGCTCCCGAGTACGCGCGGCATTGTGCTCTACCTCGTCAACGCGGACGGGAATTCGACCGAGGAAGGGGACGGCTGCGGTCCCAGACTGACGGACGATGTATGGCGCACGCTCTGGGCGCGCGTCGTTCGGCTTGAGGAGGATCGTTTTCCTGAGGACAGCGACCGAACTCAGCAGTCGTTCCCTCGCTCACCCCTTGCACGGGCCGGCACCCCGCTCTCTTTTCGACACTCCCCTTATCCTTCGCAGCACCGACCTCTGCTTGCTAGCCCTTTCCTCACGTCGAACTTTCCCTCGTCGCCATCGTTCCCACCTCGCGATGGTGCACGCAGTGCTCCTCCGTACCAGCACTCGCCCTCACAGTCCTCAAGCTTCCCGGCTTCCGGGTCTTCTTCGCAACCCTCTCGCGAAGGCACGGCTTCCTCGACTTCAACCGAGAGTGATCTTGACACACCTGCAACATCAGCTGACCTCCATGACATGAGCTCAGCCGAAACGGTGGGCAAGCAGAACGTCGTTGATCTCACTGAGGGTGAGTGGATAGACCGGTGCCCCTGCTCTTAGTTCCTGATCATTACCCAGAGCCGTTATCTACCGAAGATGCTCAACTTCCTCGCGCTCTCTTGGCCCCTCTCAAGCTTCACGCCCGGGGTGGCGCGACACCGACGCAGCTATCATTCCTTCCCATCATCGCCCATGTTGAGTTTCATATCGATCCTCAACAAGCGACATGGTACAAGCCATGGGTCAGAAGCAGGTATGCCGATTCTATCCCCGCCGGGTTTCCGAGCTGAGATGAGGTGAACAGGAGACGAAACGCTTCATGGAAGGGCCAGGAGGATGATGGCTCGCGCAAGAACAGCTTGCCGGTGGTCCTCAGCCCCAATGAAGCATCTGATGACAAGGAGCGGAAAGGTAGCCTCCCTACCGTTTTGGACGGCTCCGAGGATGGCAAGAGTCGCCGGAAGCGCGCACCGCGCAATCTTCGTCTGCGCCCGCGGCAATCGTCCCGGTTGAAGCGACGATCCCTCCTCTCAGTCAACTCAGCAAAATCCGACTCGGCAGATGGCCGCGTCGAGTCTCCCGACCAGGATGACGACGCGTGGGAAGATGACCCCGAGTTTGACCCCGACATGGAATTCGATGACTTCTACGAACAGCTATGGGCACCGCGTCAAGGTGTGAGCATCCTTGTCGAGCAGCGGCGTGCAAAGGACGAGGCTCAGAGGAGGGCGGTGGAGGATGAGGACGATGAGGAGCGGCAGCGGGAGGACGAGCTTCGTGCGCAGCTTGAGCAAATGCGGCAACAGCTCAAGGATGCCTTGGAAGCCCAGCAGCGAGCGGAAGAGCGTGCAGGTGAGCTGGACGAATATGGGGAGGGCGAGGAGGGACGCGCGGGGCGCAAGGGCGCCCCGCCGGCGTTGCACCTGATTGGGAGCGCTTTCGGTGCCCTTGGGCCTCGTGAGTCTACAGTCCATTGTGCCCCTTGCCTCTCTACCCCTCCCCTACTTATCTTGGGTGATTCTAATCGTCGCTCTAGCTTCATCAGCGTCGTCTGGGGATCGCAAATCTGTTCAATTGTCGTATCTTAACGAAGACGAAGAGGGTGAGCAAGCACGGCCATACAGTGTTCGAAGCAGTATGCTGATGGCCTTTTTTTTAGGTCGTCGCCGTGTCGGTGTTGTATTCGATGAGCTTGACCTTGGCCTCGATGCAAGTGGTGACGTGAGTGTGAAAGAGGCCAACCAAGTGTATCTACGTACTGATCTGAGATACAGTATGAGGAGGCCGACGATGATGACCCCTATGATCGCCGCAAGAGCCAAATTATGATGAAGGCGAAGCTGGATGAGATTGAACGGGTGCGCTTTCTGGTCCTCACCGGCATGCTGAGTAGCCTTATGCTAACGTTGTCCTTCAGACTCTTCAGCAACTCTCGCCTAACAAGTTCAAGCATCATGAAGAATTACCCTATGATCCCGAATTCTCCAATGTGTCATCGTTGTCACCCAATATGATCCCTGGCGCGCCGAAGTATAATCGGGACGTCTTCCCGCCAACGCCCAAACTGGGACCAAGTATGGATCCTCCATTGTCGCCGCGGTCAACGTTAGTCTTTCCTGCCCCGCCCCTTGGTGTACATCACAATTGACGAGGCTTACAGGGACTCTGCTTGGCCTGCGGTCCCCTTCTCTGCGTTGGCTTCACCGAATGGGTCTCCCAGGGCAGAGGACGCGCACTTGTCACCTGACGCCTCGCAGAGTGGACTGCCAAGGCTGGCGGTCAACGGTGTTACTGCGTCCGCACCCCCAGGATTTGGGGAAAACAAGGCGAACGGAGCCGAGATCTCTGCAGAAACGGCAAAGCGGAGGAAGTTGCTTGAGGAGCAGGAATCTCTGTACCCCTCCAAGCGTCCAGATTCATCGGCGAGCAACGGGATCCCTAGGCCAAATTCCCACCGCAGCCAGTCGTCCTCGTCCTCTACGAACTCTGCGTACTATCCTCCGCCGAGGAAGAGCGATGACTCGCCCATCATCCCCTTGTCCCCTGATCCATTCGGTCGCTCTGACTTCTCTGGACCCGGCTCTGCGTATTGGGAGAATCCCGAGAGACAGCTCGGCAGCGGCAACACACCAATGGTCAGCATCGACGAGCGTATGGCTGGCGGCAATGGCGGTGACCCCGAGGTCAACTCGAGCCGCTTCTCTGCGGACTCCCTTAACGGCGACGAGAAACCGGCGAAGGCAGCACCTGCGAAGGAGAGCTCACAGCGGACAACCATGATGAGCGTGCGCGGTATCAGCAAGCTATGGCGGAAGAGCAACAAGGCGAGTGTGTCGCAGCCCGCACCGCCGATGCCACAGCAGCCTGTGGGTCGGGCGTCCAGTGCGAGTGCCTCGAACCCTAACGCTGGACGGGCCTCACCTGCGGCCAGTTTGGGGCGCTCTCCGAGTGCAGGGGCGACGTCGACCCTCAGCCAAGCGTCCTCGAGGGCAGCGACACCCGCTAGGCCAGAGCGGCCTTCGCAAGAACTTGTTGACCTTCCAGACGTACCGCCAGACCAGCTCGGGCGATATTCGACTTCGGGCCGTCCATCTGCGGAGCGTCCGTCGACGGAAAGTCTTGCGCCCCCCATGACCAAGATGATGATGCCCAATGGCCAACGCTCCGTTGATCTGCGCTTCGACCAGGAATCGCCGTATCCGACGGTGATCCCTCGTTCGCGTGCGGCGTCGAACGCGCCCCCTCCTGAAGACCCAAATGGTATGCGCAAATCAATACTCAAGTCCAAGGGTGGTAACGGTAGCATTAGTGAGGACCGCCGACAGCGCAGGCCCAGCCTCTCCTCCATCCGCCAATCTCTCATGAACTCGCCCCCGCCCGAGAGCATACCCCCGAGTCCTAAGCTTCCGGAGCAGTTTGCGGCGCACGCGCGGACGGCCAGCAACGCACATGTGCGCTCCGGCAGCAGGACGCACACTCGCGTAGAGAGCGGCGCGCACACCCGGACGCTCAGCGGCGCGACCTCACGCTCTGGGATGAGCACCGCGACGTCTCGTTCGCGCATGACGACACCGACAATCGACGAGGGGGGCGAGGCGCATGGATCTCCGGCGTAGGGAGCGGCACGCGGACGACGGACGGACCTGTGGCGCATAACTTATGAGTCGCTCCATCTTCTATCTATCGCTTGCATCCCCCCCACGCCGGGCGTCGTCGTAACTCGTTCGTAGCTATCCTTTATATCCCCGTCTCTTGCATATTGCATACTGCATACCTTGCTCTAACTATTGTCTGTGCTCTGATGATTCCCTCCCTTGACCTTGTGCCTAATTCTACGTGCACTCTTCGGAGTGTGATATGCCTTTCTAATTGAGATGGGTACGGTACTTATGAACCTCTCTTTCATAGGTCTTGCTAGACATATCGTTCATTTACGACTGTCCCTGGTGTCTATACATCTAAATGTAAGACATTGACGATATGTGTGGTGCGAACGCATATAAGTGCACCCGGGTGGGCAAAGCTCACGCCTCGCCGCTTGTTCCCTGCAAGTTCAATTTGCTGGCGGGGAATGCCGAGTCTCGTGATCGTGGATAACTACTCACCTGTAAATCGAACTTCTAAAGCCTCCGAGACCTTTGCCTCTTCCCACCGTCTGCTCTGCTCCTTCATACCTTTTTCTTGAGAATCTCTGAACAGCTGACCTCAGTAAACCATCACTCAGCAACTGTTTCCCTCGAACCCTTTAGCCCTGCCTCGACAGAGCGAGCACCGGCAGCTGTCCTCAGGTCTCATGTTCCTCTTTCTCAGGTCCAGATGATGTCAACTCTTCTCTGGCTATGTTTGGGTACACCTTCCAAAATATAGCAGCGTGGTGCTGCGCATGAAGATTCCATTCCTTCACCATGGTGGTATGCTCTTGCTTGCCTCAGTGACGCTCAAGGGCATCGCCAGAGCCTTCCTAGCTAGGACCTTGGAGTAGTTCAGCCCTCTTAGATCAGGCTCGGTGACCAACTATGAGCAATAAGCGGTCAATGCTTATCATCTCCGCTCGGGACCTCCCTTGACTGGGATCAAGCCTACATTGTCTACCAATGATCCTAACCTATTCAGTCACCTTATGCCTTTGCTGCCAAACCCTTCCATGATGCTGCCCAACTCTTCCATGGCGGAAGCCTCTTTGCGACCCTCATCATCACTGCGTCTAATTCTGCTATCTCACTCGCCCCATGCCCTGGTCCCTCTGTCCCTGCGCAATGTTCGTCGCAGCGAAGCCTGCGTCAGCGGTAGCCACCCCCGCTCCCATCCTCCGCCCTACCGCGCGTCTTTTGGCGGTCGGCTGGCCCCGCCTGCGCCTCCTTCCCCGCACCCGCCCGTTCTCGGTCTGATGGCACGCACAGACTGCTAACAGCCTTTGGTCAACATGCCCGTCCGGTCGCAAGGGAAATCCGGTTGGCGTGTGCTTTCGGCTCTCCCTATCTGTACCCTTCTCCCTGCCCCGCAGCCGGTTGCGCGACGTCTCTTATGACGCTCGGGGCCGGGAGCGCACCGGTTTCTGGGAGTGGGGAGGTATATAAGCGTCTCTCAGCAGGTGTTGACGGTTCCAACGCCCCAGTACTCACCCCTCGACCCGATACATCTACGACCACACACATCACTCACGACAACCATGGCCTCCCACGTCGTCATCCGCGCCCTCCCCTTTGCCACCAAGTTCCCCAAGCGCCACGCGAAGGACATCCTCGCGAGCGACCGCGCCCGCGCGAAGAAGCTCCTTCGCGGGTGCCAGCCGCACGGCCCGGCGGCGTTCAAGCATAGGACGACGTTGACGGCGGATCGGCAGAGCTTTGCGAAGACGGACTCCTCGGCGTCAGATGCTGATGATACGGTGCCGGTCACCGATGCGAGTGAGTATTAAATGGTCTGGATAGGATGGCTTGAATGTGCTAACACACTGTACAGCCGTCACATACACCTTGAGCGTCGGTGTGGGCAGCCCTGCTACGGACTATACGCTGCTCATCGATACCGGTAAGCTCTCATTTGCATCTCTGCAGGACAGCTCGAGCTCACCCGATTTCAGGTAGCTCGAACACCTGGGTCGGCGCCGACAAGAAGTACAAGGAGACGTCCACCAGCAAGAGCACGGGTCACAAATTCGTGAGTCCAGTCATTATTTCACCTTCGATGGGGACCATCGCTAACGAAGCTCGCTACAGAACGTCTCCTATGGCAGCGGCAAAGTCAGCGGCACGGAATGTAAGTTCACACCTTTGTTTCTCTTGTCATGGCTTCGCTGACCGTTTGCCTGTCTAGACACCGACCAAGTCACCCTCGGCGATGACCTCGTGATCAAGAGCCAGTCCATCGGCGTCGCTTCGAGCGCGCAGGGCTTCAACGACGTCGATGGCATCCTCGGTATCGGGCCCGTTGACCTGACGCAGGGCACCGTCGCCAGCACCTCCAGCGTGCCGACCGTGACCGACAACCTCTACAAGCAGGGCACGATCCCGACCGAGTCCATTGGCATCTTCTACCAGCCGACGACGTCGACGGAGGAGGTGGCGAACGGGGAGATGACGTTTGGGGGGACGGACGATGAGCGGTGCGTGATTTGTCGTGTTGTATCTTGCGCTCTCCAAATCGCCCACGTTATGATTGCTGAGTGAAGAAGACTGATTGTGCGCTCCCTAGCTTCACTGGCCAGATCACCTACACCCCCATCACGAGCACATCGCCTGCGAGCAACTACTGGGGCATCGACCAGACGGTCACATACGGCGAGTCGGGCACGACGCTGATGGACAACTTGGCGGGAATCGTGGATACGGGTGCGTATACAGCCAACACTCTCAACCGTCTTCCCCTTCAGACCGACGAGTATGCTAACGGGCCTGCGAAGGCACCACCCTCCTCCTGATCGCCTCGGACGCTTTCCAGAAGTACCAGAAGGCGACGGGGGCGACGCTCGACAAGTACGTTTGCATTTTGCTTTTCCTCGTGGGCGCGAGGTACTGACGCGACTGTAGTTCGACCGGCCTCCTCACCATCACCGAGGACCAGTACAATTCGCTGAAGAGCCTGTTCTTCAAGATCGGTGATGTGAGCATTTCTCGTTCTCTCATATTTCTCCGCTTGTCTTGTCGCTCTCCAGCCTCTTGAACCCAAACTGACCGCCTAACCCACAGACCACCTTCGAGTTCACCCCCAACGCGCAGATCTGGCCGCGCAAGCTCAACAGCCTCCTCGGCGGCGACGATAACAAGATCTACCTCGTCACGTCCGACATGGGGAGCGAGAGCGGGCAGGGGCTGGATTTCATCGACGGCTTCGCGTTCCTGCAGCGCTTCTACTCCGGTGAGCTGCGGTGCTGTGAAAAAGTGTCGCAATAGCTGACGCACCTGCAGTCTAC
This sequence comes from Schizophyllum commune H4-8, assembly GCF_000143185.2. NCBI lineage: Eukaryota > Fungi > Basidiomycota > Agaricomycetes > Agaricales > Schizophyllaceae > Schizophyllum > Schizophyllum commune. Next base: position 3,310,505 of record NW_026089539.1, on the reverse strand, counting down.
GACACGACGAACAGCCGTGTCGGCCTCGCCAAGACGGAGTACACGAACGCGACGACCAACTAGGTCATACGGTGTTGTTGCTCTAGGGAGTCAGACATGGTATAAATGGACTCTAGGAAAAGAACTTCTGCTTTGTATATCTAGGATATCTTTGTACCGGACTCGGACATGTTTTGGAATGTATAACGTAGGCCCATGAGAGGATTTTGCTGTCTCCGCCGCCTTGTGTAAGCTGCGTGCATACCGCGCCTTCGCTCTCAAAGCCCAATCTATCTGGCTTCCGGGCCTCAAAGCGTCCCTTGCGTGCGCCTAAGTACCGAAGACAGCGCCGTTCTCAATGCCTCTTGGCCTCTCACGTCGGTGAATTGTTCAACTTGGAGTAGTCACATGACCGTGGGAGAACCTGGTGTTCGATACACAACACTCCGATCGGTAGATCCTGTAGTTCTCTCCTTCCGCAGGCCAGCGAAGATGGTCTCGCTCAGTCTCGCTGCCTGATTACAGGTTCTGTCCTGGATCTGTTACCAAAATCATAGATGTGAACTATATCTGTGGGGTCCGCAGATGCATTTGTACAGTACCGACGGTTTCCTTCCGACTCGGGACATTCAACGGCAATCGACGGGCTTCTGCGCTTCTACATCCTCATGTCGCCTCGCTGCGAGCTCGACTGATACGGTATCTACGTACGAGCATCTGTAGGAGGCGCGAGGCTAGGTGACGCCTTGAGGCTTGACGTTGTCGCAAGGGAAGTTCATTACTCATATGCCGCCATCTGGCCTGCTCCGACATGACTTTTCTGTCTCACTGAGATGCGCTGCGACGGATACGGCGATGAAAGTGACAGGAAGGGGAATTGTCCGGGCCCAAACCCGTGGCCACAAAGTGGTTGCACGGCAAGCATCCAGCGGAATCGGTGTCCCGAATCGGATGCTTTCGACACGTTTCTGGCGATGACTCGCTGTGACTGTACATCAGTAAGTGCCTTCCCACGAACTAATGTATTGCTCGTAAAAGGTAGAAGGGTTTCTGCGTATGGTTTCCAGCATGTTCGCGGTGTAAGGAGGCTGCGTGGCCCGCTGAAAGCCCAACGACAAGCAAACTCACAAAGAAGTTCATCTGGAAGGTCTAAGAGCGAACAAGGGCCCCACCACGCCCCCAGCCACCAGCTTACTGACCAGTAGACTCAAGCAGTCACCTCCAGTCAGCCTCGAGTGGGGCGGAGATTTGGTGGGAGGCGGCCGCCGACACGGCACCGGGCCCAACTGATGTGATCAAATAGCGATCGGATCTTTCTTTTCCCCGCACTCTTCACCGACCTGCCCCTCGCTGGTCGGGCACCTATCAGAGCGAGCTCATAGCCAGTGGACCCACATCTCCTACCCTCTCACTAATGTCATCGACGGCGAATCAAGTATAGATTACAAAAGAAAGAACCCCCGACCCGGACTCTTACTGTAACTCCAGTCGTTTACAAAGAGAAGCACGAATGCGCCGGTTGACACCCGCAGAATCGGGCTTGGCGGCAATCTTTGTAAGAAAATAAATTTAGGCTCATTTCGGGCGCCGCACCTCTTATAAGAAGGGAGGGGCTGGCAGGCGAGGACGCTGCACTCGCACGCACACTGCACGCTCCCTCGCCCTCACCCCGCTCTCGTACGTAGCACAAGTCGTCCATGTCGGACAGCCCGGCAGACGCGGTCACGCTCTACGACGAAATGCGCGCGACCGAGCACGAGCAGGCCGCCCCGCGTTCTGGGGACGGCGATGCGACAATAGAGATAGTCGACGACAGCCATGTCGACGTCGCCCAGGCGGAAAACCAGTTCCACATCCTGGAGCGGCGCATGACGCAGCACTCTACGAAGGATAAGGACCAGGACAGTGTGAAGACCGCCACAGTAGAAGGCAGCAACAGTGACGACCCGGAGAAGGGCAAGGTTGAACCGGAGGTTTTTGACCTCCGCGAGTATCTGAGCTCCTCGAACGACGCGAACGCGGCTGCGGGCATCAAGCACAAGGTTTGTTTCTCGTTTTCTGTGTTTGGTATCGAACTTCATCTGATCTTCTGCGGCAGCATGTCGGCGTCGTGTGGGAAGACCTCCAGGTGGACGTGCTTGGAGGCGCGGGAAGCAAGGTGAGTGGGCGAGGCCGGTCGAGTCCTTTCTTGGTTCTCAAACAGCTCTTCTTAGATCTATGTGCCTACTCTCGCAGGTAAGTAGGGGTGTATGATTTGTGGCGTCGTGGCTCACGAATTTCTTCAGACGCAATTATTGGATTCTTTCTGGCCCCCCTCTTCTGGATCATGCAGGCTATCAAGCCTTTCATGCCTCAGAAGAAGGAATACAAGACGATTCTGCACAGGTAATTGTACGAGACGTGCAGGCTTGGTTGGGTTGTTCATGCATCCCTTCAGGTCGTCTGGTGTCCTCAAGCCTGGCGAAATGTGCTTGGTTCTCGGCGCTCCTGGTTCTGGCTGCTCTACGTTTCTGAAGACCATCGCCAACGAGCGCGGTGAGTACGCCAGCGTCTCTGGCAACGTTCTCTACGCCGGCATCGACGCCAACGAGATGGCGAAGATGTACAAGGGCGAGGTCGTATACAATGAGGAGGGTAAGTGGGTCTTCCTTCGCTCTAATCGACCTCGAGCTCACATCCTGTAGATGACCGTCACATCCCCACTCTCACGGTTGGGCAAACTCTGCAATTCGCGCTTTCCACCAAGACGCCGGGTCCTGCGGGTCGCCAGCCGGGCGTCACGCGCAAGCAATTCGAAGAGGAGGTCCAGGATACGCTGCTCAAGATGCTCAACATCGCGCACACCAAGAACACGCTCGTCGGCGACGAGTTCGTGCGCGGTGTCTCTGGAGGCGAGCGCAAGCGTGTCAGCATCGCCGAGATGATGGCTACTCGCGCGCGCGTACAGTCTTGGGACAACTCCACTCGTGGCCTCGACGCCTCCACCGCGCTCGACTTCGCCAAGTCCCTGCGCGTCATGACGGACGTGCTCGGCCAGACGACGTTCGTGTCCCTCTACCAGGCCGGCGAGGGCATCTACCAGCTCTTCGACAAGGTCATGGTGCTCGATCACGGGCGGCAGGTCTTCCTCGGCCCGCCCTCCGAGGCGCGCGCTTACTTCGAGGGCCTCGGGTACAAGTCGCTCCCCCGCCAGAGCACGCCTGACTACCTCACCGGCTGCACCGACCCCAACGAGCGCCAGTTCGCCCCCGGCCGCTCCGCCGCGGACGTGCCCTCCACGCCCGAGGACCTCGAGGCCGCGTACCGCAACTCGAAGTTCGCGCGGGAGCTCGAGCGCGAGCGCGAGGACTACAAGCTGTACATGGTCACGGAGAAGGCGGACCAGGAGGCGTTCCGCGCCGCAGTCCTCGCGGACAAGAAGCGCGGCGTGTCGAAGAAGAGCCCGTATACGCTTGGGTACACCGGCCAGGTTATCGCGCTCACGAAGCGGCAATTCTTGCTGCGGATGCAGGATCGGTTCCAGCTTATCACCAGCTTCAGCCTGAACCTCATTCTGGCCATTGTCATCGGCGCGGCGTACATCAACCAGCCTTTGACCTCGGCGGGCGCCTTCACGAGGGGCAGCGTCATCTTCGCCGCGCTTCTGACGACCTGCTTGGACGCGTTCGGTGAGATCCCCGGTCAGATGCTCGGTCGCCCGATTCTGCGCAAACAGGTGCGTTCCCTATCGTGAACTGTGGAGGATGCTGGCTAACAGATTTTCAGACGAGCTACAGCATGTACCGCGCATCGGCGATCGCGCTCGCTAACACTTTGGCCGACCTGCCGTTCTCTGCTGTGCGCGTGTTGCTGTTCGACATCATCGTTTTCTTCATGTCCGGCCTCTCGCGCTCCGCGGGCAGCTTTTTCACGTACCATCTGTTCAACTACCTGGCCTACCTTTGCATGCAAGGTTTCTTCAGGACCTTCGGTCAGCTCTGCCGAAACTTCGATGTAAGTGCTGTCTCTGATGCGGCGACTTTGTTTTGACGTGTCCTCTCCAGCATGCTTTCCGTTTTGCGACGTTCTTCATCCCGAACGTCGTCCAATATGGCGGCTATATGCTTCCCGTCGACAACATGAAGCGCTGGCTCTTTTGGATTTACTACATCAACCCGGTGTGCGTACATTGGTTTCAAAAATTGCCTTCGCTTGCTCACAGCACGTAGTGGGTACGCCTGGTCAGGCTGCATGGAGAACGAGTTCATGCGCATTTCCATGAGTTGCGACGGCAACTATATCGTACCGCGCAACCCACCTGGCGAGAACATCTACCCGTAAGCTGTTTGCTGTAATCGCTCTATACTTGACTGACTCTTCTCTTCAGCGACGGTCTCGGTCCTAACCAGGCTTGCACGCTCTACGGCTCTAACGGCGGTCAGGACCGCATCAGTGGCGAGGCCTATATCAGCGCCGGCTATGACATCCACTCTGCCGACCTCTGGCGGCGCAATCTGCTTGTCCTCCTCGGCTTCCTCATCCTGTTCCAGGTCACTCAGGTTGTTGCGCTTGACTATTTCCCTGTAAGTTGCATACGCCTTTGTTACATCTGTCGCCACTAACATATGCATACCAGCGCTACGGTGCCGCCGTCTCGACCAGCATCTACGCAAAGCCCAGCAAGGAGGAGGAGAAGCTCAACGCCGCGCAGCAGGAGCGCAAGGCCAACCGCAATGCGCCCGAGGAGAAGTCGGACTCAAGCGCTTCATCGTCAAAGTGAGTCGGGGTTGTCAACTTAGAAAAAGACACCGCTGACCTCGTCCTCAGGGAGGTGTCGCGGCCGTACCGCAAGACCTTCACCTGGGAGAGGCTCAACTACACCGTCCCGGTTCCTGGCGGCACTCGGCGGTTGCTTCACGACGTGTACGGCTATGTCAAGCCCGGGACCCTCACGGCCCTGATGGGTGCCAGTGGTGCCGGAAAGACGACCTGCTTAGATGTTCTCGCTCAGCGCAAGAACATTGGTGTCATCCAGGGCGATATCCTTGTCGACGGCCGCCCTCTCACTTCGGACTTCGCCCGCAGTACGGCTTATGGTGTGTTTTTCGATTGCTTCGTATCGTTTAGACGCTCATCAATCCTGCAGCTGAGCAAATGGACGTCCACGAGGGTACCGCAACTGTCCGTGAGGCTTTGCGCTTCTCTGCGTACCTCCGTCAGCCGGCCGAGGTTTCAATCGAGGAGAAGAACGCCTACGTCGAGGAGATCATCGACCTCTTGGAGCTTCACGATCTCACGGAAGCGCTCGTCCTCAGCCTGAACGTCGAGGCCCGCAAGCGCCTGACCATCGGCGTCGAGCTGGCGAGCAAGCCCGAGTTGCTTCTCTTCTTGGACGAGCCTACCTCTGGTTTGGATGCTCAGTCGGCGTGGAACCTGGTCCGCTTCCTGCGCAAGCTGGCCGACCAGGGGCAGGCTATTCTCTGCACGATACGTACGGTGCCCCTCATTTACTTTGGCTGGTATATGTACTGACTCAATCACAGATCAACCGTCTGCCCTGCTCTTCGAGAGTTTTGACCGGCTTCTCTTGCTCGAGCGCGGTGGCGAGACTGTCTACTTCGGCGACATCGGGAAGGATTCGCACATCCTGCGCGACTACTTCGCCCGCCACGGCGCCGTCTGCCCGCCAAACGTCAACCCCGCCGAGTACATGCTCGACGCCATCGGCGCCGGTGTTCAGCCCCGTATCGGCGATCGCGACTGGAAGGACGTCTGGCTCGACTCGCCCGAGTGCGAGAAGGCCCGGCGCGAGATCGAGGAGATCAAGGCGACGGCTCTCGCCCGTCCAGTCGAGGAGCACAAGAAGATGAGCACTTGTACGTTCGAATTTGGACGCGGTTTGTTTGGCATCGATTGACGAGTCTTCAGATGCAACGTCGTTCTTCTACCAGTTGAAGACCGTGGTCCAGCGCAACAACATGGCCCTCTGGCGATCGCCAGACTACATCTTCACCCGGTTCTTCGTTTGCATCTTCATCTCGCTGTTTGTCTCGCTCTCGTTCCTCCAATTGGGTAACAGCGCGCGCGACCTTCAGTTCCGGGTGTTCTCTATGTAAGCTTCATATTGTCGTACTCGCCCGCATCACGTTGACCCTCTGCCAGTTTTTGGATCACCGTCCTGCCCGCTGTCGTCATGAACCAGATCGAGCCCATGTTCATTCTGAACCGCCGCATCTTTGTTCGCGAGGCGTCGTCGAGGATCTACTCTCCTTATGTCTTCGCCATTGGCCAGCTTCTCGGAGAGATTCCATATTCAATCATTTGTGGCATCCTCTACTGGGTCTTGATGGTGTACCCTCAGGGTTTCGGGCAAGGCGCGGCCGGTCTCAAGTAAGTCGCCCACCTCGAGTCCGGGTTTCGCAGGATACTAATGGTTTGACAGCGGCACGGGTTTCCAGCTCTTGGTCATCATCTTCATGATGCTCTTCGTGCGTCGATGCACATTACTGTGACCGTACGACCGTCTAACAGTCTTCGCAGGGTGTCTCGTTTGGGCAGTTCATTGCCGCCATCTCGCCCAACGTCCAGACCGCTGTGCTGTTCAATCCCTTCATCTCCTTAGTCTTGTCGACCTTCTGCGGTGTCACTATTCCGTACCCCACTATGATCTCGTTCTGGAGGTGCGTAGGTCTCCGAGTTGGTACATTATAGTCGCTCATCGTTTCGTAGGAGCTGGATTTACGAGCTCGACCCATTCACCCGCACGCTGGCGTCCATGGTCTCCACCGAGCTGCACGGCCTTGAGATCACTTGCAAGGCCGACGAATTTGCCGTCTTTAACCCGCCGGATGGTCAGTCCTGCGGTCAGTGGGCCGGCGCTTTCGTGCAGGCCTACGGTGGCTACATCGACAACCCCGACGCCACGGACGCGTGCAGGTACTGCCAGTATCGCGTCGGCGACGAGTTTTTCGTCCCGCTCAACATTCAGTACGACAACCGCTGGCGGGACGCGTGGATCCTGTTCGCGTATGTCATCTTCAACGCTCTGATTACGATTGGTGAGTCTGTTCTGCACGCAGGTCCGGGTTCTCATACTGACTGTACCTGCAGCTGCTTCTCGCTTCTTGCGCTACGCAAAGCGATGAGCGACGAACTTTACTTACTAACGACGATCCCTTCTGGGTTACGGTTTCTTTTGGGGAAGGTTCGATACAATCACTAGACATCATCGTTATCCTTAGACTACGCACTGCACGTACACTGTAGCCATATCCTGGTCTTTATTCATTGATCTTTAGAGTGGAAATGGTGTCCGTTCTGGAGGCATTCAGACAAATGGGGGGAACCTGGTCTTCAACCTTTGACTTCAGGCCTGCAGTATGCCAAAACTGACGGATCCAGTGACGCAGAAGAGAATGTCAAGCCCTGCTAGCTCAGTGGTAGAGCGTGTCACTAGTAAGCATCAGCTTCTATGACAAGGTCAGTCGTTCAAGTCGGCTGTGGGGCAAGTTGTCGGGATACACTTTTTGTAATCTCAGAGACTGAGAGGATTGAGGACCACAACAGGTGCCCGACGAACATTTTTTGCTGGTTTTCAGTCCCGGATTACATTCCACTTTTAGCAAGACGCACGCGCTGCTCGCGAGATAGTACTAGTACTACCTGCTATACTACATACACCGGAGCGACGGCAACGATGTCGTGTATTTCGACCAGCATGAGTCGAGATGCTTGGCCAAGTGCCGTAGCGGCTCACCATATTGTCGCCGTACACCAAGCCACGCGCCTACCACCACAGACCACTCATTTCCCTATGCACCCACGCATCACCACGACACCCACCCACGCAACACCCTTCGCCGCCCACCGCATAAGCCTCGGCAGTCACGCCTTCCGCCCCGATAGCCCACGCACCACGCCCTGCGAACCCCGCTCCCATTCTCGCAGAATCAAGCCCGCCATGTGCTCGCGCGCGCTTCCCCAGCGCAGCCAGGTGCATCGTCGGCGTGAAACGACGCGCTGCACGCGGGGTGGTCATTGGGCTTGGCGCGCGCGTGCGCGCTCGCTTCTTCGAGATGGTCCAGCCGGGTATGGCGATAGCGGGTGGCTGGGTATAAAGGGAGGGCGTGGTTGCGCAGGGGGAGGGCACAGCTCGTCGTCGACTGAACTTCGTCGCCATGCAGTCCTTCCTGGGTCTCGTCTTGCTCGCGCTCTCGGCCGTTGCGACCGCGATCCCCGTCGCGCGCTCCGAGTATGAGACGAATGTGGCGAACGGCCTGCGCCTCCTGCGCCTCGAGAAGGGCGCAGAGCCGGTGTGGAAGTCCGAGGACGAGAAGCACCAGTTGAAGGTCGACGGCAAGCACTTTGTGCGTGGGCTTATCAAGGTTTCTGTTAAGGACACGACGCTGACAATAAACATGCAGATGGACGTCACCGAGGTATACGAGCGGTCGCAGAAGCTCGCGGCGAAGAAGTCGAAGAAGGTCGCTGCGAAGAAGGCGAGCTGTAAGTGGACTGAATGCATTGAATAGTACTGTGTACTCACCTATTCTCAGACCCGGACATCTCCCACCAGGATACCGTCAAGCCTCTCCTCGAGAAGCTCACCACCGATGGGCTGAAGGGCTACCTGACCGACCTCACCGCCTTCAACAACCGCTACTACAAGGCGGACACCGGCAAGGATGCCAGCGACTTCATCTTCAACACCGCGAGCGACGTGCGTACACGGGCTCCCGTCCATTGAAAGCATTGAGCTGACCCCATCGCGCAGCTCGCTAGCGGCAAGGACGGCATCACGGTCAGCGCGTTCAACCACAGCTTCACGCAGTACAGCATCATCGCGCACATCGACGGCGAGTCCGACGGCCCGCTCACCATCCTCGGCGCGCACATGGACTCCATCAACCTGCGCGACGAGCGCAACGGCCGCGCGCCTGGTGCGGATGACGATGGTGAGGCTTGTTTTCTCGTGCGGCCGGTCAAGTTGCCCTTGCTCACAGGAATTATAGGCTCCGGCACGGTGAACCTCCTCGAGATCTTCCGCGTCCTGACGGAGGCCGACTACGCGCCGAAGACGCCCATCGAGTTCCAGTGGTACGCGGGTGAGGAGGCCGGCCTGCTTGGCTCGCAGGATATCGCGACGCAGTACGCCGAGGATGACAAGGAGGTGTACGCGATGTTGCAGCTTGACATGACCGCATAGTGAGTGGCTGCCGACCGTTGTGCAGAGGATGCCGCTGACGGCGTTCCTCAGCACTAAGCCCGGCCAAGACCCGCACGTCTCTTTTATGACCGACAATGTCGACACCGACCTGACCGCCTTCGAGGAGAAGCTCGTCGATGAGTACCTGTCCATCAGCTACAACGAGGGCGAGGTGAGCCTTCCCTGCTCCACCCCACTGCCATATCAAAGACTTACCTATCTCCTCAATTCAGTGTGGCTACGGCTGCTCCGACCACGCCAGCTGGAACGAGAACGGCTACCCGAGCTCGATGCCCTTCGAGACGACCTTCGGCTCCGATAACCCCAACATCCACAGCGCGGACGACACCGTGGACGTCGATGGCTTCTCGTTCGAGCAGTCGCTCGAGTTTGCGAAGCTGGGGCTGTCGTATATTGTCGAGCTTACGAGTGCTTGAGGTATATAAATTGTGAAGGGTTGATGCTGTATAGGGTGTAACAACAGATAAAAATGGAAGCACCTACCAGGGGTGAATGACATGCCTTGCTGGAGGGTGGATGAGTGAGGACATGGAAGCCATGATGATGCGTGCTTAAAGTATTCATTGATGGTAAGTCGTACGCGAGGGGGGGGGGAGGAAGTGAGGTACTGAGGATGATCATGAGCCCGCCTTCTTCTTGGCCTTGCGTGCTTTGAGCTCTTCTAGTCGGCGCTTCATCATAGCTACCTTCATGTCCGCTTCCTCCTGTGCGCGCTCCTCCTCAATCAACCTGTTCAGATGTCAGTAAGAAGGTGAAGGGACAAGCTACCGCAACTCACCGATCCATAATGATCTCCCGGTCTATGCGCTCGCGCTTCTGCTCTTCAGTCTCCTCGGGATCGTCTGGCGGCGCGCCCTCGTCAACCCGTTCTGCGATGACGGGTTCAGCTGCCTGCGGCATGCCCACGAGCGCGTCGTTATTGATTTGCGCCTCGGCGAAGACAGTAGCGCGTTCGTATTTGTCGTGATGGGCCTCTTCCGCATCCGCTGCAGTCTGCGCGACACTGGCCATGAACGCAGCATACTCCGCGGCGAGGGGATCGTCTGCGGCTGGTGCTTGCTGGTCTGCGGGCGGGCCGTCCACCTGCATTCCATCGCCATCTTCGTCGTCATCGTCTGCGGTGGAAGGGGGTAGTTGTCGATTGGGATCGGAGAAGAAGTCAGAGGGAAAGCCGCCAGCATTGTCGCCCTTCTGCCGTTTCGCGGGCGCCTCGTCGGGTTCGGATGTCTTCTTCCGCTTGCCATCCGCCTCCTCGTACTCGTCCTCATCTTCGTGCTCCTGCGCCTCCTCTGCAGCGCGTGCGGCCTCCGCCCGTGCTTGTTCCTCGCGTAGACGCGCGACAGCCGTCCGGTGCTTCTTGCTGCCGACGTGACCCTCCCACATGAACTCCTTCACGGGAATGTTGCATGCCTTGCATTGCAGTTGGTTGTTCGGGGTATATTGCGCGAGGGGGTGGGTAATTCGGGGAGCGGCCTGTTGTCGTTTCTGCTTGAGCAGCGCGCGCACGTCCGCCATGGCGTCACAGGTGAAGCTGGGTTGATTTTGTGGCGTCCGTTACGCGTATTTGTTCGATCGCGTGTCGCGTCGGGCGCAAAAAAATTCTTTTCTCATTCCTTCTTCACCGCGTGCATGTTCCCCTCGTCGTGGGCTGCGAATATCTGGACTGGTGAGTAGGGGTACCAAAGCACACGCTTTTCCTTCTCTGTAGGATGAATGCACCGAAGCAATAGGAAGTGCCGTCTGAAGCCATTGCGCTTTGTCGATTCTCGGTTCTCTGACTTTTCCTCAGTCTTCACCTCATTCTTCATGACCGCATACTAACCATACACCACAGATACCATGCTCCATAGCTCGTTGTCCCCGCACCTTCTTCCGTACACGAATCCTCCCGCATGTAACGCTACGCCACTGTACTCTGCTAATGATCAATCTATGGTCTTCATGCGCGCCGCGATCCTCATCCCAGCGCCCGTCTACCGGGCCCAGTACGTGGCATAGCCATCCTCGGTATCAGGAACTTTCGATGCCAACCGGCAAGTTCGTAGAGGTGCATCAGCTGGCCATCATGAGGCGGGCGTGGCGCCCTGCCCCTCACCATCCCGCCCGTCAACCAGAAGGTTAGTACAGATTCCACAGCACCTGTACTTGGCTTCGACTCCAAGCACTCGTTCAGTGCAGTTGCAGTCAACTGCAGTGCATCACAGCCAAGGGACACAGTGGCTCTTATCGATCCTATTACCGTGACATACTAGCAATGTGGGTGCCCCTGCGGAGTTCGCGCCAGTCATTCTGACCCCGGAAGATTGGCCAAACGGGGGGCCAGGGGGCCCGACAAGCGATTCCATTCAGCGATCCCATTGTTCTCGGGCTTCTGCCGGCCGGTCGGCCAAATCCATCACCGGTCCCCCCTCAAGCCGCTGATCTCTTTAACCAGCGCTGCCGAGGCACAGCTGTTCCCACAGCTCCTTGCTTTCCTACCCCCACCATCCCCCAGAAAGCAGCCCAGCACTCCCGCGCCGTCTGCCCGCCCGCTGACGCCCTCGCCACATTCGATACTCGCCACAGTCGTCCAAGAGACGACCTTCGCCCAATAAGGCTTCCCTTGTTCGGCGACGCCACACTTCGACGTTAAGCGCCGCGCTTCGTCGTCACCTTCCAGCCGCCACCTAAGTGTCTACATCCGTGAGTTCTTTAATGAGGCGCATTGACTCACGACTCACGCTTTCCTAGCTGTTCCTCTCAGTCGACGTGCCGCTCGCCGTCTGCTCTACCGGAACCCCCTCTTCTCCCCATCAGTCTCAGACCGCGTTTCAATCCCACTACCCACCCACTCATCACACAATGGCCCGTGCCGCTCACCGTTCTACTCGGTCCGACCGCGATCGTCCGAGGGCGCCCAAAAACCGCAAGCAGGAGACTCGCAAGAGCAAGGTCAACTTCTGGACGACACCCGTCCCTATGGGCATTAAGAAGCCCATCAGCGAAGGGAGCCCCTGCTTCGCCTTGTCTAAGTCGGAGCGCAAACTCAACGCCAAGGCTTGTCTTGTATGTTACCTGTTCTCATCCCGAGCCCGCGATTGACGCATCGCACAGAATGATCCTTACGCCCCGCACGTTGACATGAACAAGATGGGAGCGGTGACTGGCAGAGCATCGCTCGTCTTTGAAGTCACGGCCGACATCGACCTGTTCTACGAACGGCAGGAGAGGTTGGAGGCACGCAACGAAAGGCGCAGGCGCAAGTATCAGGCGCAGATGAACAAGCTCGCCCACAAGATATCCAACATCACTATCGCCGAGCCCAAGTCCGAGCTGGACAGCGAGGAGCTCCAGTATCCCATGTCCGATGAGGAGTGGGCGGCGCACTGCGCCTCGTCGGAGAGCGAGAGCACTTCAGACTGTGCAAGCTCATCCGACTCCAGCTCTGGCTCGGACTACTCCACACCATCGACGCCTCGCGAAGGCTCTGTCGAGCCCTCCGTCTCTGTCGCCGTGCAGGCCATCAACGATGTAAGCGCGGCGCTCGTCCGCTCACCCTACGCGATGCTCACGCCCCTCACAGCTGCACGTGGCCACACCCGAGGAGCGCCTGGTTCAGGATCTCAACGACAGCATCATGTCCATGGACCTCGCGCCTAAGCGCAAGTCTCCACCTCTGCCCTCCCGCAACCGCAAGGCTCGCCAGGCTTCCAAGCCTTACGACGCCAAGATGCGCCGCCATGCCCGCGTCGCTGAGGCCCGGCTCCCCGACGACACGCCCCTCCCCACGGCGGGTGACATCGCCGCCGCTACCGCCCATCTCAGGAGCGCCATCAAGCGCGCAAAGAGCGCCACTCACATCGCGGAAGATGCCTCTTACAATCTCGTTGCTATGGCGGGCATGGCCTACACTCGCCTGTATGGTGCGCCCCCGTCGAACAAGGACGATCTGCCTGAGGCGCTCGCGCCGGAGCAGGTGGTGCGCAAGGCGCGGTGGCTACAGGCGCAGGCGGAGCTCGCGAAGGAGCATGCCGGCAACCTGCTTTCGCGCTACTGCCTGGCGTGCCAGTACGCGGGCGTACCAGTGTCGGCAGAGCTGATGGACAGCGCGGAGGCCTCGATTGCTCTGTGAAAGGTCACACCCACCGGTGCCTCGACTTCTCTGTACAACGTGATCCGTTTCTGTTTCCCCTATGTCTTCCTGTCCTCTGCTTTCCTCTGATCTACTGCTGAATCTCATCTGTCTGCATCTTTACTACTAATGGATCGAATCCTCTGCTCTGCTCGTCGAACGTTTTCTGTATCTTACTTACCGTGTCTGTCTCCTCTACCTTCCGTGTCTGTTTTATACCTGCTTACCGTGCCCGTCCGTGTACGCTGCCTCGAAGGTGTTCTCTACTTATCTGCTATCTTGTTGTGTAAAATGGAATTCCCGCTGCTTTTGCGCGCTCTACTACTCGTTCTCTGAAACCTCCCTGCTCAGGTGTCTTGCAGCTTGGGAAAGGTGGGAAGATTGGGTGTTCGGTTCGAGCAGGCGATGCGTGACGCATGGTGCGATGTCACGCACCAACGTTCATGCAGACTCGAGTTGCATTCGGACCATCAAAGGTTCTCCCGCGACGCTCACCAGTGTCAGGCTGCTGCATATCTGTCTATCTCCCGCTAACTTCCTCTCGCTTTCTAGGATGGATGCTGGCAATGAAGACGCTCGTGCTGCGTCGTCCAGCGAACCCTCGGACCTCATACTCATGCTCAGGTCTGGCGCGAGTGCCTCGCCGGCTGCGAACGACAGGCTCGAGGACGAGATCGCGGCCATCCGAGCCAAAGCGAATGTCATTGCGGTACAGATAGAGCAGCTCCAGCGGGAACATGACGCGCTTCAGGAAGAGATTCAGCGTCGCGAGTCCCTGCTCAGGGCGCCTATCCGCCGCCTACCCGCAGAGCTGCTCACAGAAGTCTTTCTCTACCTCTGGCCTGACAGGCACGACGTAGTGTCTCTCTGGAAGACTTGGGTCAACCTCTACACCTATCTGGCGGCAGAAGAAGAGGAAGCCGCACCTCTGTTCCCGTCCTGGAATGTGTTCGCGCCCCCGCATGTATGCGCCTGGTGGCGTAAGATATCATTCTGCGCTCATGAAATGCGTCCAGCTATCGCGATCAGACTATCGTGGGCTGAGGGCGCTGCAAGCACGGTCAATCAGCGGGCGGGTCGATATCTTCGCGATGTCATTCACCCTTCTCTTGTCTTCTATACACCACACAATGGTAACAGCCTTTCGCTTTCGTCCTGGGGATGGAGCGATGTCGTCCAGCCGCTCATAGAATATGGGGCGGATTGCGAAGACCTCACTTTCGCCGTCTCTTGGCCAATCCTGAAGCGTATAGCCACTTCCTTGGAGCTACCGCGACTCAGGAAATTGTTTCTAAATATCAACAAATGCTACTTGGCCGGGGAAGACCGTCATTATGAGTACGCCTGGGAATCAAACACTCGTTGTCGATTCTTCGAGCGCTCTCCAGCCCTCACCCACCTCACAATCCGCGACTTTCGATCTGGGTTTGGCATGGGTCTACCCTTCGTCCTTCCTTGGAAGCAGCTAACAGAGCTGACACTATTCGGTGGGATGCCCCTGGTATATCAAGAATTTCTGCAGCACTGCTCCGCCTTGCAGATCATCCACTTCTATCCTGGCGACAATGACGGCTTCGCAGATCGGCGCCTTGTCGTGTGCTTGCCCCATTTGTGGAAGCTGGCGTCGTCCTGCCACATCCAATGCGTACCTGTCGGCACTATACAAACGCATCCTGGTTCTTAGACACTCTGGACGCACCATCCCTCACCGACCTCACAGTGTCTTTTGTACAAGGTCCGCCCCTACTTTCGCTGATCAAAAGGTCGCGCTGCGACCTCGCCTCTCTGTCACTCGCCTGCAATTCAACTGGAGAGACCGTAGGAATCGAGGAAATCTCGGAGCTCGTCGGTTTGGCACCCAACCTATCTTCCCTCAGTATCGAACACGCCCCTGTGTCCCAGAACCGTCGTAATTCGTGGTCGACAGAGCCAAAGCCGGATTATGAGGCATTCGTGGACGGTATAGTTGACCTGCTACCGCCCATTCCCCATGACGGCCCTGGATGGTGGTTCAGGGACGACGCTCGCATGCATTGCACCCCAAAGGCCTTCTCTTTGAGGTCCTTCAGTTGGTGTTGCAGAGAGCGCGACAAATCCGGCGCGCGCTATATGCTACTTGCCATGGCCTCGACTGCGACCTCGTTGTCCCGGAACAAAGTCCATCTCATGACGCCGTTGCGCCCCTACCAAGTCGAAAGCATCCGACAGGACGAGCACTTCTCGGAAGTCCTCGATATCTACGGGCTGGACGACTGTCTTCAACTCTACGAGGCCCTACCTCTCAAGCGACCCGAATCCCCTTATGATCTGTTTTCTCAGTACGTCCCTCACCTTCAGGTTGCGGGTGTATATGCTCATACACATACACCATGCAGGCGGGACGAGTGCATGCCCCCCGTGTTGCATTGAAGAACTGACCTGGTGAGGAGCATCGACATTGCCTCGGGGGCTTCTCACACCTTCAATGCACCACAGGGTTGTAACAAGCATGCAATTCCTAGTAGCTATAGAAGGCGCATCGCTCAGCAATGGCCTGTGGTAGTATGTAACACGGAGCGTTCACGCAGGACTGATGTCGAGGTCAATGTACGTACGAACGGGCAACGAGACCAAGCTCGCAGTGCGTGCGGGGCCAGACCAGGCTGGTGCGCAGCGCAGAGGCAATAAATAGTGGGTCCTGGGTACTCGAAGCGCGAGAGGGTGTGTGAACGAGCAAAGTCAAGGCGGACGGGGTGTAGTGGTGTGAGGCAGAGTAAAGTAGCGCGGGAGACAGACGAGACAGTACAGGCGAAGACGAAAGAGGGACTGGGATGTAATGGCGACAAAGTGAGGTATCGGGTGCGTGCGCACTTAGAAACCACCGGGCATGGAGAGCACGGGGTGTGCGAAGCCCGCGCGAGGGCGCGCGACGAGCTCGGCGGGGGCGCTGTGCCGCTTCCACCGCTGCTGGCGGTTCGGCGAGGCCGGCGCGTCCCTCGGTGCCTGGCCGCGCAACCCCTTGAGCATCTCGAGCCTGGGCTCGCGCGCCGTCGACCCGAGGTCCATCTCGATACGCGGTTCCGCCGGTGTCGGTGCGGGCTTGCGCAATTCACTCTCACCACCGCTCGGGGAACGACGGCGGAGGGTAGAGAGCATGTCGATGGACGCGCGCTCGCGCTGCTCGATCGGCTGCGTCGGTGAAGTGACCATGATCGAGGGCACGGGCGGCTTGGCCTGCGCGACGGGCGCGGTCACACGGATTTCTGGCACCGGTGCGCTGACGTTGCGGCGCAGGTTCGGACGCACGGGCTGCAAGAATGCGGGCAGGCGGCTGGGAGCAGCATTTTCCTTGGCACCTTTAGCGAGGCCCATGCGGCGGCTGATGTCGTCAAGCGAGGGCAGACGCGAGCGCTTCGCCGGCTTTGGCGTCTTCGGTTGTTCGTCTGAAATCGTCGTGCACTTGCTGCGGAAGTCCACCTGCTCGACCCATGGCTCGCGAGGGTACGTGAGGAAACCCGTCTCTTGGTTGCTGTCGTGGTTGAGTGCGTCAAAGAGGGCAAGCGGCGAGATCAGCCCTGGTGAGGGAAGCGTGTCTGGGCGACGTGTCAGTAATTTGGCCGCGGGCGGCGATTGGGCGGGATGACGCACAGTGGAAGATAGCGGGAGATTCAGGAGGCGTCTTGGGCGTTCCCGTCGCAGTAGGCGAGGGCGGGGCATTGATCTTGGACAGGAAGAGGGCGCGGCGTTCAACTGGGGAAGTATGAGCAAAAGTACAAGACATATCGCCACATACGCACGCTGCTTCTTGTGGTGCGCCTTGACCGCAATTTCCTTCCTCAGGTCGACCGTCTTCTCGCGCTTGGCGTTGCGTTCGCGCGAGGAGCGCAGCAGTGCCGCAAAACGGTCGGCCTCGAGTCCCCGGCCGCCCGCCTCAACCGACTCGGACGGACGGAGAGGCGAATGCTTGCGCGGGAGCGTGAGACCCTTGGGCGGGGGCGAGAGCAGGCTCGGGCGGTAGCCGTCGTCAAGGTCCTCCGCCGGCGCACCCCAGGGGAACGGCGAGTAGGGCTCGGGGGCGGGCGCCTCGTCGGGGGCGAAGGAAATGGAGATCTGGGGAACGTGCACGGCGTCGATCATCTCGTGAGTTGGTGTATGGGGGATAGGGAGTGGGATGGGGATGGATATATTGTGAGGATGAGGATGAGCGGACGGCGACCTGCACCAAGGAGTGTCTCTGATGGATCTGCGCGGCGAAGAGAGCGGCGGCACGAGCGAATCCACCGGGGGACGGGGAAAGAGGCGGGCGAAGGAGATGAGGGAAGAAGAAGAAACGAAGCGAAAACGAACACGGAAATAAAACAAGGCGTGGGCGTCGCCTGCTTTTACACACGCGCCAGGCCCAAGCGGTGACACCGTGACTGCGCCGTAGCAACCCATTTGTTCTCGTCGCCGCCGAATCTTCGCACCCATGATTCCAGCCCGCCTTGGCGCTCACTCCGTCCTGCTATACCCCTCCGTAACACTTCGATTCCTATCTAGGTGCCCAACTATCGACCTCGAACGCGTACGAGTACAGTTAAGCACTTTTAGCAACAGTAGCAGTAGCGCATAGCGCAAAAGTAGAGCAAGTCAGAACACGATGCAAGATTCCATAGAGAAATACCGGTTTACAGCTTCGCCTGGCGCTCGGCCTGGACCGCCGCGCTCAGCTTTTCGCGGAAGAGCTTCTCGGCGTCCGTCCAAACCCGTGCCTTGTCGCGATTCGGGAACTCGAGCAGCGAGGGCAGCAGGTCGTGGCTGAACTGCTCCGAGGCTTCGCGCGGCAGCAAGGTCGGCAGATGGTCGATCGATATGACCGACAAGGGCGGGTTCCCAGCGCTATTGACAGACGTCAGCCTCTCGGTGATAGCGCAATAGCAGCGGTAGGGACTCACCCAGTCTCGACAGGTACGGTAGGGTGCGAGAACGTGGTGTTGATGTTGTAGATGGGGATAGGGTTGTGCGGGTTGGTGGTGTCGCAGCTCACGTCAACGACGACGGATAGCCTCCTGTTCTTACCGGCCTTCTGGATGAACTCCTGCGTCAAAAACGGAGGGATGGACGAGCTAAGATAGATGCAGTTGACGAAGATGTCAACGTCAAGGATCTCCTGGAAGGGACCACCCTTTGCAGTCTCTGCCATATCCCACTTGACGATGTCGTTCCTATAGATGGATCAGCATCCGTCCACTGTAGTATGCGCAAAAAGAACTCACTCCTCCAGCCCAATCTTGCGGAACAGGTCGACAGCGCCGCGTCCACAGCGACCCAGCGCACCAATGACGAGTGCCCTCACTCCCTTACCGCTCCCCCCGGGCAACGCCGCGCGCACGGCCTTCACCATCTCGTCCTCATTCGGATACGGCGTCAACAACCCCAGCTGCTGCCCCTTCTTGTTCGCCGCCAGCGCAAGCGCACCCGCCGCCGCACCAGCAAAGCCCGCGTGGTACCCGAACGCAGCAACTCGGCGACCAGTAGCGTCGATGAGGAACTCCAGGTCGTACAGCTTGCCCCCGCCGCGGTGGAAGCGGTCGAGGACCTTGGACCAGCCGGCCTGGTTCTTGTAGCAGTGCGCGAACTGGATGTGGGTGTGGGGGAGCGGGTCGGTAGACTCCTCGAGCTCCTTGAGGCCGATGATGGGGATGTCCTTGGGCGCGTTCGGCCAGGTGTTGTTGTCGACGAGCTTGCAGCCAACACTGAATGTGAAGAAGGGAAGGAATCAGTACACATACGAGACGAAATATGTGTAGGAAAGGTATACGCACGCCTCATACTCCTTGTCGTCAAAGATGCGCTGCTCGTCGCGCTCGACAAAGATCTCAAAGCCCTGGTCAATCAACTTCTTCGCCGTCGTCGGCGTCAGCGCCGCCCGCTTCTCGAACGGCTTCTTCTCGCAGCGCAGCCAGAATTGGGGCTTCGACGGCATCTTGGCGCTTTTCTTTTGGGTGGGTAGGGTGGATGGGTAGGTTGGTGGTGACGGGAGGAAGGAAAAGTGACTCTGGATCGTCGGTGACTCGACGGACGAACTTGACTTGTGGAGGTAATTTAGGCGCACGTGGGCGTGATCGACGCCCCAGAGAGCGGAATGTCGGTCCGGTGTGCCGATACCTCTTGCCCTCCGTCGTCACTCATGGCTATCATCGAGGAAGCACCTGCGGAATCTAGCACTGATCAGGACACTGTGAATGTGACCACTTTGAGCCCTGAAAGTGCAGCGATACAGGTAAGTAGATGTCGAGGGTCGTGGTTGGGCGCCTAAATGATGATATCGTGCGGCAGGATCGCTTGCGTACTGCAGAGGAGCTAAAGGCGGAGGGGAACGATGCCTTCCGCGGGAAGGAGTGGTCAGAAGCGCTCGTGGCGTATAGGAACGCGCTAGCACGGCTACCAAGACGGAAACGCGAAAGCAAGAAGAGCAAAGGAAAGCGAAGGGCTACACCAGATGCAAACGACGATGACGAGGACCGAAGTGCAAGTCGATCGGCGAAGAACGACGAAGACAAAGGAGCATCTCCGAAGGAGGAGGAAGCTAGTGGTGATGAGGATGGAGAGGAGGAGAATGATGATGGACCCGAGGATGACGCGGACCCAGTGCCAGAGGAGATGCAAGCGGAATGCGCGAAGGCGCGGGCCGTATTGAACGCGAACATCGGTGCATGTTATGTCAAATTGGTATGGTACGCCATAGAGGAATACTTCAGTATTCTCACAAAGCACCAGGGTGACCACAAAGCGGCCGTCGCGTCCTGCACCGAAGGTGCGTTCCCTTACACTCTCAGCACGTTTAGGCACTCATCCCTCGTAGCCCTTGCGGACGATCCGAAGTACATCAAAGCCTTGCAACGTCGTGCATCCAGTAACGAAGTCATCAACACATGGGCCTCCTTATCCAGCGCGTCCGAAGGCACGTCCATTAACATCCTGATCTTTCGCAGTTGCTATATTCACCACGCGTACTTGCTATACAGACTATGCCACCCTCCTTACCCTTATTCCCTCGCACACGCCCCTCTACGGCGAGATAGAACGGGCCCAAAGACGCGTCAAGCCCCGGCTCGAGGCCGCGCAAAAGGACGAAATGGACGAAATGATGGGCAAGCTAAAGGGCTTGGGCAACAGCGTCCTCGGTGCGTGATCTCCTCCCCTTCACAGACCACCGACGTTGACGGGATGCGCAGGGTACTTCGGCCTGTCAACCGACAACTTCAAGTTCGAGCAGAATCCGCAGGGAGGGTACTCGGTCAACTTCCAGCAGTAGGCGCCCTATGTAGTCCTCCCTGTCGGCCATTCTGGTATCGGCTTGAAAAGTGGCCATATCTGCGTGGACATATTCGAATCAGCCCGGCCCTCGTTGTAACAACGCACACCACTCACCCTCGCCTTAATCTTTCCCGCTATCAAGCTCATAGGCACCGGCCCATACACCCTGGAATCCCTCGACCACGCAAGATTGTCCCCAGCTAGCCACACATGCCCCTCGGGCACCACGACGTGCTCGTCTGATGGGGCGTACTTCCCGCTGGGGTCCACGCATACGACGTCACCTGGCAGTCCCAGAACGCGCTTGCAGACGAGGCGCATAGGGTCGAGGGGGGAGTAGAAGGACACGAGCTCGCCGCGAGCCAGGGTACGGCGGTCGTAGGGTGCGCCGAGACGTGACTCGATCACGACCTCGCCGGTGTGGTCGAAGGTGGGGAGCATGGAGGGGCCGGCCATCTGGGGTGTGGAATGTATGTATCAGCCACTAGCTATGTGAACAAGTAGGGGGAAAGGGAGATGCGCGCACCATAACAGGCCGCCCGACATATATGCTAATGAGGTGCAGCGCGCAGAACACGTTCGCGATCTGGGGGAGAAGAAGACGTGAGTCCCGAGCGGAGTGATTGCGTTGGACTGGGGAAGCACACCTTCAGCGTCCGCAAGCCTAAGCCGTAAGCAAAGGTCTTAAAGTTGACCTCTTTCCAAGGTATGTTTCGCCACGCCTGCCATGGTCGAAACATGAAGCCGGAGCTCGCCGTTGTTCTACGCGTCGAGGTGGACGACCGTGCGCGTGAACTCGTGTCGCGGTTCGGAGAAGGATGTACGGTCCGAATGCCGGTTCTCCGAGCGGAGGTATATTTTCTTCCCACGCCACAATTAAAGTTGACTTGTTCGTTCCGAGCGCTCTCGTGCATGCCTCGAGCTCGCCTCCTGTATTCTGCTCTCAAAACCCACGGCAACAGGTCTCTAGACACTGATCACCATGGTGACACTTGGGAGACCTGTTTTTGAGGTATGAGCTTTGATCTTGCTGACAGGTGGTGAGGCTGACCATTTCCCGATGTTTACAGACGCTCGACTTCATACGTTTTCCTTCCGAGACGATACACGATAACCAATGGATCATCGCCCCTCCTACAGGGAAAAAGATATCCGACGAGCTCGCCACAATGCCTTTCTGTCGGCCTCCGAACCTCGACCTTCGCCAGTGCACATATCCCTGCGTGCTCACCAACACCAGTTCGTCGAAGAAGACACAGATAAAGGTACGTAACGCGTCACACCATCGAACGTACGTGCTGGTACCAGTATAAGAACAGATTCAGCCTTTGATTGGCACTGCTGACGATGGGTTATACCTTCGAGAGTCGGACATCAAGAGGTTGGGCCTCCGATTTACGGGAAGAACGGAGTACACCCGTCAAGGACATTGCAAAGTGTGAGAGCTGGAACTGGGCTAGAGGTTGGATGGTGTGGCTTACGCTTGTGTCATGCAGATACGAAGGAGCCGTGCGTCTCACCTTCCCGAACGACTATGACAACGGCCTGGTCGGCTACAAATTAATCCACGTCTTCGAGCTCCCGCGCTGGATCTACGAGCACGTCCGCGTCAACAACAACGACAACGGCCGGAAGCAGGGTCTGGTAGGCATGCACCTCCTCACCCGCCACGTCGTCTTCCTGCACCGCGGCGACGCGCACCTCATCAACGTACGCACCTTCGCCATGACCCCCGAGCTGCACCCCTTCTGCAAGAACATGTCCCTCTTCAGCAATATGCGCCTGAAAACCCGCGGTCCGGACCAGGAGCCGGCCATCGTCTTCGACCCCTTCCCGGGCGAGCCGCTCAACGCCGCGCTCGAGGTGGCGTTCGCCTGCCCGAAGCGACGGCCGTTCACTGTGGCCGATATGGCACCGCACAAGCCGAAGGAGGAGGCGTTCTACGTTATGGAAGCATGCCGGGTGTGCGACAAGATTGATGGCGAGGATGGGGTGAAGGTCGTAATGTGCACGCAGTGTGCAGACGAGGGTCGACCGAAGCGGGCGCTATACTGCAGCAAGGAGTGTCAGAAGATTGACTGGAAGGAGCGACACAGAGCGGAGCACGCTGGCGAAAGGCCGTGGGAGGTTCTGGGTGTAGCGGAGACGGATTCGCAACTGCAGATAAAGACGGACCCGGCATAGGCTATCCGGTCAGATATTCGCTCGTTGAGTTCGTCCCCACTGTGGCTTTGTGTTGCATCGTGGACGGAATGTGAGTGGCGACCTTGTTGGTTCCCTATAAACGAAAGGCGTTGCAGATGATGCAGAGGAATGCAAGATGCATATCCGGCCAAGCGCCATGGGCGGGAGCATATTTCTTCCCACGCCACAGCTCTTTGACAATACCGGCAGCTGCCGGTGGTGGACTTTGAGCTCCTATTTCCAACCCTCCTAGCGCCATATTCGAAGTTGCAGTGAACATCGAATGTGAGCCAAGATGGGTACGTTAGGAAAATCCCTGTTCGAGGTCCGTAATGGAATATTGCGACGTACGGACGGTTTGACGGAGGAACGGTACACAGCAAATCGACTACATCCGCTTTCCCTCTGGAAGGATGTATCACAACCAGTGGATTATGAATCCAGAGGACGGAAGAAGACTGTCCGAGCTACTCGCTGGTATGCCTCATGGTCGACCGTCGAATGTTGAGCGTACGTGCACCTATCCCTGCGTTCTCACAAATGCGGCGGGGACGCAGAAGGGCGCCAAAATCAAGGTGAAGCTGTCTCATGCCGTTCTTATAAAGTGATCCTACTGACTGCTATCTGGATAGATCCAACCCTTGATTGGTACTGCAGATGACGGCGTCTACCTGCGAGAGTCGGATATCAAGAAACTGGGCCTCAGGTTCTCTGGAAGGACAATTAGCACTCGCCAAGGAGAATGCAAGGTGTAAGCACATAGTACTCTTCAGTCAATCGTAGGACTTACAAACTGGGCTCTTTAGACACGAAGGAGCGGTCGTCATCAATTTCCCGAATGATTACAATGACGGCAAGGCTGCCTACGCTGCAAATCACATACTCGAGCTCCCTGCCTGGGTCTACAAAGGCGTTCATGTCAACAATGGAGACAACGTCAAGAAACACGGCATCATAGGCATGCACCTTCTCACCAAACACATCGTGTTTATGCACCACGGCGACACGCACCTCATCGATTTCAGGACGTTCACCGCCACACGCGCTCTGCACGACTGCTGCAAAGACATGGGACCCACCAGCTCTATGCGCGTCGGAAAGCGCGCCATTGAAGAACAACCAAGCAAGCCCTTCCCAGGCGACCCACTCAAGATCGCGCTCGAGGTAGCCTTTCGCTGCCCAAAGCGTCCGCCTTTCACCGTCTTCGACGTCGTGCCTCACCAGGCGACGCAGATGGCCATGTATGTATCCGAGATCTGTCGAGTCTGCGGCAAGGCGGATGGCTCGAACGGAGTGAAGATTGTGATGTGCACGCGTTGCGCGCAGGAGGAGCGTCCCAAGAGGGCACTGTACTGCAGCAAGGAGTGCCAGCGCATCGACTGGAAGGAGCGGCACAAAGCAGAACATGCTGGTGAGAGGCCGTGGGGAGTTTCGGGTCACACGGAGGAGATGGTGTCAGCGAGCGAAGACGGTACATAGCACCATTCCTGGTCTGAAGAGCTTTCGCAACCTTCCTGTACCTAGGTGCAGTCACCTGGATCTCCTTCAGGATAAATCGTCCAAATACGCCGATATATAGACCAGCTTACATGAACTATGTACCAAATCAAGCACTGTTCTGTTCCCCTATATATGACAGTATAATACAACAATGATACTGACGGTATCACCCCGGTTAGTAGGCAATAGACAATAAGCAAGAAAGTGTCCATGTCCGATAGATCAACAAGGGCTAGCGATGCCAATACCCGTTACTATAAGCGGGCGCGGAAGGCGCGGGGCTCTTCGAGCTCCCGTTCTCCTGCGGCGTGGCACCGTTGCTGCCTTTCTTCGACGCAGGCGTGTGTGGCGATGATCGCTCAGCGGGCCCGGTAGGAAGAGCGTACGGCGGCGCGCGGGGGAGGTATCGACTTTGTATGTCCGCGCCATATGGGGACGTGTAGTCAGGCTCCGCATCATCGTCATCATCCTCGTCCATCGGTGAGGGCGTGCGCTCAGCCGACGGTGTCCGAAGAACTGCCGGCGGGGGTGAAGGAGGTGGAGGTGGCCGAGGGCCGGGCGTGCCGTACGTGGAGTACGAGTTCCCGCGACTGCGGCCATAGGAAGAGTACGAGCTATACGAACTTGACCCAGTCGCGTAGAGATCTCCGTTAACGGGGTGCATAGGCCGTCGACTATAGCCTCCTTCCGGCGTGGGAGGACGCCCGCGAAGGCGGTTGATGATGGATAGCCGGCGCTCTTGAGTACGCGTGAGAAGAGAAGAATGGATTGAAAGCGAGAAGCACCGTACCATACTCTTCCTCTGGTTCTGAGTCTTCGTTGGGATCAAGAGGATCATGGTTCAGGATTTTCTCCAATTTCCCTGGGCGGCGGTTAGGCTGGCATACGGGCAATATGAGGTATGCCATACTGTAGAACCTGTCCTTCTTCCGTGGAACGGGCTCAGGAGGTGGCACGGGCGGGGGTACTGGTGGCGGCGGAGCGGGGACATCTGTGGTATTTTAGAATATATTCGAGCGGTGCGGGCGATGTGTGGCGTACCATATATCGGCTGCTCCATGATGCCCTGATCATCGTCAACTTCGGGAACGGGAATGGGTTCTGGTCGATCTGGCTCTGTCCTTCGCGGCACATAGTACATGAAGGGACCGTCTTTCCCGACTTTGACCAAATTTCCGTGGGCTTCCCTCCGCGCGGAAGGTCCTGGCTCCGGAGCGCCTGCGCCTGTGAGCACGCGAACTGGAATGAAGTATTGAAAACTCACCTGAAATGAAGTACGGATTATTCTTATTCTTCTTGCTCTCCTGATCTGCGTTACAGAGCTTCTGAAGGAATTTACCGCGCTGCTGGGACATCATTTCACCCCATTTGTTCTCCTCGGGCAGGTCGACGTTCTCCAGGCGCGTCTCTGCCGGCGAGAGAACACGCATCCGGGGCGCTTTCGCGGGGTCCTGCTTGCAGAGATCGTCGCCGAAGGGATTTTCGATTTCGCCTGTCGGGCTCTCAAGGTAGTAGAACATGATGAAGAGGAAGGCGCGGGCGCGGTCGGGCGAGGAGAGGTTGGTGGGGATGAAGAGGTCGAGGAAGTTGATATTTCCATCGAAGTGCGTCCGCGACAGGGTCTGGGACAGCTGGGAGTGAGGAAGTAAGTTATCACGTGCGCAACGCCACACTTACGGCTGCATGCGTGGAAAGCACGAAGATGAGGTTCACGACACTCGTTGGAGGGCGCATGCCAGAGTTCTGGTGCGGGTAAGCATGCGAGCCATTTCTACGAGGGCATACGCACGAAACGCGCAATTATTTCTTGCGGATTACTGGGTGGTGGCTTTTTTACTTCGCTCGGTAGCAGCGCCGACTTCAAGCAGTTCTTGATGCGTGGCGCGTCCTGCGCGTTCCCGTCTGTCTTTTGCAGCGAGGGGACCGGATGGTACGTGCGCAGCGCCGTCTTCATCTCGGGAAAAACTGCGCGTACTCTAAGCGCCCGTTACAACCTGCCTTTGAGAGCACAGCATACGCACAAGCCATAGTCGTATTGATGCGGCCGACATTCGTCAGGAGTGCAATCTTGGCGAACTCAACAGCAAATTCCGGCGTGTCGAGCATCTTGTCTTTGAGCACCTTGCTGCACTTGCTCGAATGGTAGAGCGCGTTCACGTAGAGCTGCCGGAAGCTGACCTTCTCGTATTTACCGGGAGTCTGATTCGTGAAGACGGCCTGGGAGTCCTTGAATATGTGGTAGAGGAGGTCGTACTGGATGTCCTCGCGCGTGAGGGGCTCGGCGTCGTTGCGCTTGATGGGGAGGGCCTTGCGGCTGAGATAGCCGACGCTACGAATGGGGATGGGGGTGAGCGCGCGCTGCGCAACGTGCTGGAGACTGAGGGGAGCTCACGGGGGAATGGCCTCCAGGCGGCTGCCGAGGCCCGCAGGCTCTATGTGGATGACCTCTGTCATGGGGGAGGGCAAGCGGAGTGGCCGGCCGGGGCTGATGGCATGTGTGGATAAAGAGACAGTCGTTTTGGGCTTCGTAAAAGCCGCTTGGACACGGAACCATATCAAAATCGCACCCACGAGGCCGCCCGGGAGCACGAGGATCTCACGCCGCGCTTCTCTCCGACCACGACACCCATGGCCGACATCTCGCAGCAAAAGTTCGACGCCGCGACCCAGAAGGAGCTCCAGGAGTTCCTCGAAAAGGAGCAGGCCACGGTGCGTCGCCCGCAGCGCTCGCACAACGCACTCGGCTGATCGGCCCTCTTAGGCACGCATGAACCAGTCGATCCACACGTTCACCAAGATGTGCTGGAAAAAGTAGGCGCTATACCTGCCCCCTGCCGCGCGCATGCCGACCTTTCCCCAACAGGTGCATGACTAGCACGCCGTCGACGCGCCTCTCCAGCAGCGAGCAGTCGTGCCTGCAAAACTGTGTCGACCGCTTCCTCGACTCGAGCCTCTTCATGGTCAAGAAGATTGAGGAGCAGCGCAACCAATTACAATAGCGCACTCACCCACACCCGTCCAGGGTCGCCATAGACTCACACTACTCTACATGATAATGCCACGCACGCCCGTCGTTACAGTCAATCGAGACCTCCCTGCATCACCCTGAGCCTCGCTTGTCCATGGCGCCAAACCCCGACAACCACTTCCGCAAGTCATCCACGTCATAACATAGTCTGTCTACTATTACAGCAAACACTACAACAGTCCAAAGAGTACACGATGTACAACGCCAACTCGTAAAGTCCATTATGACCTCGCCTTCCCCAGCAGATACACGACACCAGCCGGAAGCAGGAAGCAAAACGCGTCCAAGTACTCCCTCGCCCGCTTGAGCCGCAATTGCAGGTCGACGCCCACATCCGGCCCCTTTCCCTCCGACGCGTGTCCCGTTGCGCCGTTCTTGTGGAAGGACTCTATGGTGGTATCCTTCTCCGTCCACAACCGGCGCAACCATGCGTCAAACACCGCCTTCTCCGCTTCCGGAATGTCGACCTCGACCGTGCTCTTGCCCTTGCCTGGGTTCCCGCTCGGAGGAACCACGTTCGCTCTCGTAGCGCTGAGGTCGCCAATGGGCACCTCAGTAGCGACGTCGAACATGCGCATATGCATGTGGATCAGTGGTGGGTAGACGCCATCCAAGAACACTGAGCGCATGGTGTAGTAGTCCTGTCCGTAGCCCATGGGTGGTATGCCTGCGAGAATGAGACCATTGACTATCGGCGAGAGCTCGGGACATACCTGGGTATACTATCGTAACATCAAGCAGCTTCAAGTTGGGTATCCGCGGTGCAAGGGAACGCAGGCTATAGTGCAAGCCAGTAGAGCGCGGAAGGAGTGTATGCGACATGTCGGTCTGAAGGGGTTTAGCGATAGACAACAACGCGTAGACCTGGCACGCACGATCCCTAGCTTGTCCGCGTACTTCTTGCTTATGGGACGCGTCTGGTCGCTAACGAGCGTGCCCTCAGGGTACAAAATGAATGCAAGTGGGTTGTCCTCCTCTTCAGCCTCCATGCCGAGGCGCGACAGACTTGACGCCAGCTGCGCACGGTCGGCAGCCCATGAACGCGCAAGGAAGATGAAGGAAAAGAACTGCATGCCCTGAGATGCACGCGTCCATAAGCTCGTTCACCCTGAACTACCAGTGAGACGCACCCAGCCGACGACAGGGAGCCATTTCAGGCTGTTCTTGAGCGTGATATACACGTTCTTGTGTACGCCTTTCGGGCCGATGAAGTACGTGAGGCACCACATGTACCTGCGCGAGGCGTGAGCTGCTAGACGTCTTGCATGAACGAGCTGGCGTACCACCAATCAAGGTAGACCTTCAGACATCGTTAGTGACTAGTCGGCAGGACGCGCACACGATAACGCACCTGATGATTACCGATGAGCACGAAGCGCTGAGGCAGGTCCAAGTAATCGATATTCCCCTGCTCATCGCGCCTCACGACATCCAGATCCGTGAACCAGCCCATCCCCTCCTTCTCAAACGTCACCCGGATCGTCGACGGCGCGAACCACTGGCACATCAGCACTGCATCGCGTCAGCATCCCTGCCTCGCTCTCCCTGCCCCGCTAAACCGCGGACACACCAAGCAAGCACCCAAATCCCCCCTTCGTGTACCGCACGCCGTCCTTGTAGGCACGTTCCAGGCGCTTCCCGAGGCCGAACAC
This sequence comes from Schizophyllum commune H4-8, assembly GCF_000143185.2. Classification (NCBI taxonomy): domain Eukaryota; kingdom Fungi; phylum Basidiomycota; class Agaricomycetes; order Agaricales; family Schizophyllaceae; genus Schizophyllum; species Schizophyllum commune. The sequence goes on along the minus strand of NW_026089539.1, from coordinate 3,281,568 downwards.
GCCCAGCACGCCGTACGCGATGCGCAGGGGGAGCAGGAACGCGAACTGCGCGCCGTTCACCATCAGGCAGCCAAAGTTGAAGATCAGGAAGAACGCCGCGGCGCGGACGCGCTGGAGGAGCGGGGCCGGGGGGCGCTTGGCCACCGGGATGGTGTGGAGGGGCGCCATCGAGTGGAGGGACGCCATCGGGTGGAGGGACGGCAGCGGTGGGTTGGTGGGCAGTAGGGAGGAAGGAGGGAGGTGTTGTGGCATTGCGCCACCGGCGGCCACGTGCGCGGCGGCAGACGTTACAGTGGTAATCACAGGCCGGCGCTTACGCCTGTCCGGGCGCGCTACCGGGCCTGCGCTAGCTGGTCTGAGCGAGAATGTTCGCTGGCCATTGTTCTCGGCGCACGGCTTGATGCTAGCGGCTAGTAGTAGTACGATACATTTGGCTGATCTGGCGGCAGTTTCTAGTAGGCCCTTCGCTATAGAGCAGACGATTCAGATCAAATTAGCGCGTTCAACCTCGGAGGAAGGCTTGCGAGACTACCCATACCCATATATGTCATCGGGCCTCGCGCTCACAGTCTGAGTACCTCGCACTACAGGATAGCGGTTGGATTCTTTTAAGTACCTCGTCATGAAGAATTATCTACTCGATCGCAGAGATGCGGTGTAGAGATACCTTTCCAGCACAACCGCAACACCGATGTGAACGATCGGCGAGCTGTCCCCATGTGTGCTAGTACTCTCGTCCCGCGCACCCGCTTAAGGCCTGCGAGGGCGGGATCAGACACGAGAAGACGGGCCACGTCGAGTCCAAGAGATACCTGGGTAGAAACCATAGTATCGGTTAGAGAATGCAGAGCACGATCGACTGACAGACGTGCTCTTGCTCAGCCCGAACATTTCCTGACCAACCGCTTGAAGTCGACATTCGGCGGAGAGGAAGGGGGAGATCCATGCAACGGATCGAATGCCTCTGTAGAAACCGAAATTGGAAGGCAGCCGTAGAGCCGTGCGCAAGCAGGGAATCGGTACAAGGCAAAGTCAACCGTGTAGGACTTTCAAGCACCATTGCGGAGATAATCAGTCCAATGGAGAGCGACGTTGCGACGAAGACAGGATAGTAAGGACTTTCCACAGCGTGAGGAAAAAGCTTGGTCGCCATAGATGTGGTCTTCGTAGATCTTGCAAACGTCGATGGCGATCCTAATTACAAAAACAAAACGAAAAGTCGCACTGTAAGGACGCCGATGGGCTTCTGAGTTGTAGAGTCACGATTGTTGTCCATGAGTATATTAGTTCCATTCACGCCAAGTTGCACGACTGAGGGATGGCGAGCGTAGGTGACCCGCAGGCAGTGAGAGGCGCTGTCTCGAAGTTCTCAGGGACGAAAAGCTTTGCAGGAGCTTCGGCCGGGTCTATCGGTCGATCCAGCGCGTCTCAAAAGAGACGTACGTACGGAGAGATCCTTGTCGCCGAGACGCACTGTTAGGGTGGTTCGAGAGTCGGCGAACCCATCCATGCGGATTCAATGAAGAGCTAGACGGCTAAGAGCACCTAGATGGAGGTAGACCAAAGAAGAAGCAAAGTAGCATGAGGATATAGCCAAGAAGAGTCGAAGTCGGGACTCGCGACCAGCGGCCCAGCCTGAGGACGCGACGAATCCTACAATGGAAGTTCGTCTTGGTCTTGAGATGAAGGTCCGGGGTTAAACCGGGGTGCCCCGCGGGGTCGTGGCCCGTCGCGGCCGCCGCGTGCTGTAATTGGCCGGCCACGTGGAGGGCGGGAATCACAAACTCGGACGTAGCGCCCGATGCCGGTCATCCAAAGTTCAACTTGCTCCTGACGCTCTCGGTATCGGCCAGCTTTAGCCCCGAGCGCTGTCATGGGGCGACCGTCTGCTCGAAATAAGCTCAAAAACATATCTTACTTCCTGTTTCTCATTCCCAGGCTTCTGGAGGTCAACAAGGACGCGCCGCGGCGAGGATGTTCGCACAGGGAACAATAGCTTGACTCTCCGTCATGACGTCCCCACCGCGGGAGCAAATGGTAGACGCCCATAGCGTCTTCTCCCATTCACACGCTGGCGTCTGGCGCCTATGGTCCTCGCCAGGATAAATCATCCAGAGGCACCCAACGATGCCACTTCCGATGTGCCGCAGTCATCTGACAGCGATTACTTTCCCCTGCCCGGTTCCCCAGCCTACCCCAGCCTGCCCACTCCGAACCCCGGAGGTCCGCTGATGTGCGACGCGCATGCTCTCCTCTGTTTTGCCCCTTGCGCATCGATGGATGCGGAGCCCAGCTGACGGCTCCTGGCGGCCATCCAGATTCAGAGCCCAGTCCGCGCTTTCCCCGACCACACTAGTCGTGGATATATCCTTTTCCTCGTCGGTATTTTCCCCCTCGATGAGGTGAGCATCGAGCGGAAGATCGTCCTCTCCTGCCTCTCTATGACATTTGCCTGGACGATATGTCATCCGCCTGGACGCACCCCGTCCTTGGCGCCTCGCACATAAAAGGCCGGACGGACGTACGCTCGAGTCTCAAGGTGAAGTCCACCGCTATCACCGAGTGTATTGGCCATGCGTACACATCTCTTCCTCCACGTCCTTGCTCTTGGTGGCGCCGTCATTGCGGTGCCAGCCACCAACTCTGCTTCGAGCGACAGCACGTCGGACGCGTCCAGCGCGCCCGCCAGTACGCTGAGCGCGTCCGCCACCGCCATCAGCGCGTCGGCCACTAGTCTCTCCGTGTCGTCTGCGGCCCCAACTAGCAGCGGCATCTCGAGCCCGTCATCTTCCTCCCTGCCTGCCACCGGCAGCGCATCATCCTCCCTACCCGTCAGCGCAAGCACCTCCGCCTCTGCGCCCTCGTCCACGGCCACTTCGAAGATCCGTACGTGACCAGCCCTCCTCGTGCTCTTTGCGTCTCAAGCCCTTGGCAGCGACCCCCATCCTCAACGCCGAGTGGGCTGCGGCGTACGAGAAGGCCGAAGCCGCCGTCGTCAAACTCTCCCTCGAAGAGAAGGTCAACGTCACGACTGGTACTGGGTTCAAGAACGGTAACGTTTATTCATCGGTCACAACATCAACAAGTAGCTCATACTTTCACTAGGCCCTTGCGTCGGCAACACGCCTCCCATCCCCAGTATTGGGTACCCGCAAATCTGTCTCCAAGGTCAGCAGGCCCTCACTTTACCTCACTTCTTTGTTCGTACTCACTCCTGATACAGACGGTCCTCTCGGCGTTCGCGCCGCGGACAATGTCTCCGCGTTCAACCCGTGAGTCGCATGTGCTCGAAGGCCTACTTTCCGTAACGTCTTCAAACCCTACGTGCCGTAGCTAACATGCATTCACAGAGGCGTCAACGCCGCTGCGACCTTCAACCGCAAGCTCATCCGCGCGCGCGGCGCCGCCATGGGCGAAGAGTTCCGCGGAAAGGGCGTTCATGTCGCGCTCGGGCCTGACATGTACGCGTCGTCTGTCCCATTGCCCATCTTCGCACACTAAGTCCCTCGTAGGAACATGATGCGCACCGCCGCCGCCGGGCGCAACTGGGAGGGCTTCGGCGCGGACCCCTACCTCGCGGGCGAAGCCGCCTACGAGACCATCAAGGGCATCCAGGGCGCGGGCGTGCAGACCTCCGCGAAGCACTTCATCAACAACGAGCAGGAGCACTATCGGCAGAACAGCTCCTCGATTGTGGACGATCGGACGCAGCATGAGATTTATTTGGCGCCGGTGAGTGGGGTGGTTTGGTATGAGGTGGTGGGGACTCGGAGCTGGGCTGATGGATTGGCATAGTTCTTGAAGAGCGCGTTGGCGGGCACGGCGTCGTTTATGTGCAGTTATAGTACGTTGGTTTCTCGTTCGATGAAAGCCTTTGGACGCTAACTTGCCCTCCAGATCAGAGTACGTCCGCTCCTTGAGAGCCCTCTAGCTCGAGGGCACGCGCTGACCTCTAACAGTCAACGGCTCTTGGGCCTGCGCAAACGACGCGATGCTCAACGAGATCATGAAAGGCGAATGGGGCTACCCTGGTTGTACGTGTCTTCCTCTTCTCTCTTCTCCAATTTCCTCGCGACTTACCTACCTCCAACAACAGACGTCATGTCCGACTGGGGTGCCACTCACGAGGTCGCCGATGTGAACGGAGGACTCGATGTACGTCCTATTACTGGGAAATTTGCTTCCCTCCATCACCTCCGTCGGCGTTTCGCTTGCTAACCCATGACCCCTCCCTCAGATGACCATGCCCGGCGACGACATGACGACCGGAGAGCCGATCTTCGGGCCAAGACTTATCGAGGCGGTGAACAACGGGACCGTGTCCGAGGAGCGCGTGACGGACGCGGCGAAGAGGATTCTTGCGGCTTGGTGAGTGCTTCCCCCCGTTCATACATGCCAGGATTTGCTAACCCTTTCACACCAGGTACCTCCTCGGTCAGGACGAAGGCTTCCCCGAGACGAACTTCAACACCTGGGACCTTGAGGATCCCGCAACCAATCAGCACATTAACGTCCAGGCCGACCACGGCAGCCTCATCCGCGAGATCGCCGACGCGTCGACTGTTCTGCTCAAGAACGAGGACAACATCCTGCCCCTCGCCTCCTCCAAGACCTCCAAGCACGGTCGTCGTAACTCCAAGACAGGGCGCAACAATACAAAGACCGCCCCCGCCAGCATTGCCATCCTCGGCAACGGCGCCGGCCCGTCCTCGAAGGGCCTCAACGGCTGCGAGTACCAGTCCTGCAACGACGGCGTCCTCGGCATGGGCTGGGGCAGCGGCAGCGGGACGTACCCCTACCTGATCACGCCGCTCGACGCGATCACGGCGCGCGCGGCGGAGGACGGGACGGAGGTGACGAGCTCGTTGGACGACTACGATACGGAGTATGCGGCGGATCTGGCGAAGGAGGCGCAGGTTGCGCTGGTGTTTATCACGTCGGATTCGGGGGAGGATTTGGTGCCGGTGGAAGGTGAGCCTGGCGATTTTGGTCGGTTGGCGAGTGCTGACTATGGGGTGTAGGCACCTACGGCGACCGCAATGATCTGTATGCCTGGCATGAGGGGGTATGTGTCTTGACGCGGCTGCAAATCCCTTTAAACTGACCTTTCCCTAGGACGCCCTCGTGCAAGCTGTTGCTGATGCCAACGAGAACACCATTGTCTGCGTGAACACGGTTGGGCCTATCATCGTTGAGAAGTGGATCGAACACCCCAATGGTACGCATTCTTGTGTTTTATCGGCGCCACAAAGGCTCATCTTTCCTATAGTCAAGGCTGTTGTCTGGACCGGTCTTCCCTCGCAAGAGGCTGGCAACTCTATCGCGGATATTCTGTACGGAGAGTACAACCCGAGGTATGCATCCAATCCATCTTCAACAGTGATCTGTGAACTGACCTCTGCTCACAGCGGCCGCCTGCCCTACACCATTGCCAAGGCCCCTGAGGACTACCCGGCCTCGGTGCTCTACCTCTCTCCCACCGGACCCTTCCCGGACATCCCCTACAGCGAGGGACTCTTCATTGACTACCGCCACTTCGACGCCAACAACATCGAGCCGCGCTACGAGTTCGGTTTCGGTCTCTCCTACACGACGTTCGAGTACGCCGACATCGCCGTCTCCGGCGAAGCTCCTTCCGACGGTGCCGCCCTCGCCTCCATGGACCCCGCGCTCCACGAGACCGTCGCGACCGTCACGTTCTCCGTGCAGAACACCGGCGACGTCGCAGGGCACGAGATCGCGCAGCTCTACGTGACCTTCCCAGAGGAGACGAACAGCGCGCCGCTCAACCTCAAGGGCTTCGAGAGCGTGCACGTCAAGCCTGGCGAGGTCTCCCAAGTCGAGGTCAAGCTGACGCGGTACGACCTGAGCGTGTGGGATGTGGAGAGGCAGGGCTGGGTGGTGCCGGAGGGCGAGCTGACGGTCTCGGTGGGCGCGAGCAGCCGAGATATCCGGTTGACGGGGACGGTGAACTAAGCGAGTGGCTCAAACATTTTCTGGACTTTACGCAATGCATGAGCTGCGATGTATTCACGATCGTCACGGTTTACTGTACGATAGTAGTCAAGAAGAAGCAATACTTATCCTCTATCTGATAAACTCGTTTCGCCTGAGCACGGTGCACAACGTTGAGCGCGCGTCACGACACGGTCACGCCCCGGTTGAACGCGTTTGAAGGTGTCACATTTCGCTCTCTGCTCTCTCTTTCATCATCCCCTCCCCATTCGTCCTCAAACAAGGCGCTGGCTGGCCATAAATTCAAGCCCCTCTTCCTGAGAGGTACATCGTCGCCTGAGCGATCTAGTCGTGACCCGCCACCATACGCGCATATACTCAGTGATTGCGGCGATGCTCATCCATTCCCTTTCTCATCGGATCGGGATCTAATTATCGGTCGAGTAAGGTGTTTCGTTGTGGCCAGTGGTTCCGCTTCCTAACTTATTGAGCCCTCAGAATATCGCTGCAACTGCGCAAGCCTCTACAACCGGGAAGGCCCTAGCTATTCAGCCTGGAATATAGATTGCTCAAGCCCGAGTATATCAAGCGTCATCCATCCTGAGAGTTCACGATTACGATCTGGCGGGCCTATGCCACCCGAAAGCATCGTTCAGTAGGCTCTGATAATCCTGAATTTACCAGGCCAGTCTTCCCACAGTCACAGTGAGTCACGGTTTGACTTTTACCTTTATACCCTTGCTCACGATACATTTGCCTCGCAGAGACCTCTCCAACCTCTCCTTCCAGGCTCTTCACGTACCAAGTTCAACTTGCGCCATCAGACTGTGACCCTGCGAACTGATCATCGGCCGGGAACGTGGACTCGGACTTCGGCCGAGGGCGAATGCAGGCGGTCCGATTGGGCATGTCATCTCAACAAGTGATCGACGATCGCGGAGGCACTTGCCCTTACCCTTGGAACGATGCTGCGACGACGAGCGTACGCGACCGCCGCGAGCGTGACGGAGAAGTCCTGCGCTCAGATAACACCACCTTATGCGGACCTCAAGAAGCGGCTCGACGTCGTGCGCGCCGCGTTGAACCGGCCCCTGACGCTCGCGGAGAAGATCCTCTACGCGCACCTTGCCGACCCAGCAAAGGCCGTCGAGTCAGGCATCGTCCGGGGACAGAGCTACTTGCAGCTGCACCCGCAGCGCGTAGCGATGCAGGACGCGTCCGCGCAAATGGCACTCCTCCAGTTCATGTCCGCCGACCTCGATCGCTGCGCCGTCCCCACCTCCATCCACTGCGACCACCTTATCCAAGCCAACGTCGGCGCAGATGCCGACCTCGAGCGCTCCATTGCGGCCAACCAGGAGGTCTTTGACTTCCTCGAGTCTGCCGCGAAGAAGTACGGTATCGCCTTCTGGCCGCCTGGCTCGGGTATCATCCACCAGATTGTCCTCGAGAACTATGCCGCGCCAGGCATGCTCATGCTCGGAACCGACTCGCATACCCCGAACGCCAGTGGTCTCGGTGGACTTGCCATTGGTGTCGGTGGTGCAGATGCCGTCGACGCCATGACTGGCACGCCTTGGGAGCTCAAAGCACCCCGCGTGCTCGGTATCCGCCTGACGGGCGAGCTCGATCCGTGGGCTACGCCGAAGGACCTCATCCTCAACCTCGCGGGCCGCCTGACGGTCAAGGGCGGCACCGGGAACATCCTCGAGTACTTTGGCCCCGCCGTGCACGAGCAGAGCGCCACCGGCCTCGCCACGATCGCGAACATGGGCGCCGAGGTCGGCGCGACGACGAGCGCGTTCCCCTTCACAAAGCACATGGACGCGTATCTCCGCGCCACGGGCCGCGCCAATACCGCGCGCGCTGCAGGCCTAGCTGCGCGCGGGGGCTACCTCGCCGCGGACGAGGGCGCCGAGTACGACGACCTCATCGAGGTGGACCTGAACAAGGTCGAGCCAACCATCAACGGACCCTTCACGCCCGACCTCGCCACCCCGCTCAGCAAGTTCACCGAGTTTGCGAAGGAGAAGGGGTACACGGACAATCTCAGCGCGGCGCTCATCGGCTCATGCACGAACTCCTCGTACCAGGACATGACCGCCGCGGCGGATCTGGCCAGGCAAGCGAGTGAAGCCGGTTTGAAAACCAGGGTGCCCTTCCTCGTCACGCCCGGTAGCGAGCAGATCCGCGCAACGCTCGAGCGCGATGGCATCACCGGTGCCCTCGAGGGCGTTGGCGCCACGGTCCTCGCGAACGCCTGCGGCCCCTGCATCGGCCAGTGGAAGCGCGGCGACGAGAAGGAGGCAAAGGAGCGGGGCGACAACGCCATCCTCACCTCCTTCAACCGCAACTTCCGCGCGCGCAACGACGGGAACCTGCGCACCATGAACTTCCTCGCGTCCCCCGTCCTTGTCACTGCCTCCGCCTTCTCTGGCCGTGTCGGCTTCGACCCGAGAACAGACACCATCGAGCGTGAAGGGGCGCCCCCTTTCCGCTTCTCCCCACCCGCCTCCATCGATCTCCCCTCCGCCGGCTTCGCTACGGGCAATGCCAGCCTATACCCGCACCCAGACCCTCAACCCGACCCCAGCGTTGAGGTCAGGATCCGGGAAGACAGTCAACGGCTGGAGAAGCTCGAGCCCTTCGGTAGCCACTTCGGCGACCACAACCCGCGCGGACTCGAGCTTCCTGCCCTCCAGGTGCTCATGCGTGTCCGCGGCAAGTGTACGACGGACCACATCTCGGCCGCGGGTCCTTGGCTCAAGTACAAGGGCCACCTCACGAACATCTCGGAGAACTTGTTGATCACAGTGAGTATCGACATCCATATCCAGCGGATGTTGCCTCTGACACGCACGCCTAGGCCACCAACGACGAGCTCGACGCTGTCAACGCCGCTGTGGACCCGGTGTCTAACACGCAGGACACCATTCCCGAGACGGCGAAGCGGCTACGCGACCGCGGGCAGCCCTGGGCACTGATCGTGGACGAGAACTACGGCGAGGGAAGCGCGCGGGAGCACGCAGCGCTCCAGCCGCGGTTCTATGGGTGTGCCCTTGTCGTGGCGCGATCGTTTGCGCGTATTCACGAGACGAACCTGAAGGTTAGTGGACGAGGATAGAGGTGCGAACGAGTACTGACTTCTATCCCAGAAACAAGGTGTCCTGCCACTCTGGTTCGCCGACAAGGCGGACTACGCGAAGATTGGGGCGGGTGATACTGTTGAGACGGAGGGGCTTGCGGAGCTATTGAGCGGGAAGGATGGTGCGTACGAGCTCGTTTCGCGGAATGAAGCAAGCTCACGCGCTTCACAGACGCACCCCTCCACCTCAAGGTGACGAAGCGCTCCGACGGCAGCGTCTTCCGCATACCCGTTACGCACACGATGAGCGCGGACCAGCTGCGGTGGTTGAGGCATGGAAGTGCCCTGAACTACATCCGGGCAGTCAAGAGCGGGGAGGCCTAATTGCATGCTTTGGATCAGCTGAGAGTTGGAATGGGGCCTTTCGATTTTGCATATCCTTGAAAAGTACTATACTATCGTTGTGCCACAAGCTCAGTGCGGTACGCGCCTTGTGTTTTGGGGCTCGTAGTTTTCATGGACGCGAACAGATAGTGGAACCGCGCGCAAAACTGGGCTTTACGCAGTCCTTCGCCTTCGCCCCGTGATTTCCCAAATAACGTGGGACACCAGAGCGTCACCTCACTTCGTGGCGGTGTTTACCCACGCCGAACCTTGACCAGAACCATATTCCAGTAATTTTTACTCTGGCACATCGTCAAGCTAGCCCTCATCCTCCCCAGGTCTATCTAAAATATGGCCTCCTTCCCTCTGGTAGGATGTGCTAGTTGCGGTTGTGTCGCGAAATGTGAGCTCCCTCTCATCTGCCAGGACGATACCGCATTACTCCCTACATTGCGAGCGGGAGCCCAGCCCTCGGACACGGCCAAGCCTGTACTATACACTGAGCTTGAAGAACTTCGTGCGACTGCGCGAGTCTTCGAGGAGGAACTGCATCGGATCCGCTTGAAGCTGGACGAATTGCAGTCTGCAATCGATCGGCGGGAGAGCATCCTGCTCTCGCCCATTCGTCGCCTGCCCGATGAGATCATGGCCGATATCTTCGACTCTGTCTGGGTATCCTACGAGGATGCGCCATACGACATCGTCATGAAAGCCAAAGATCCAGATCCACCCAACTTCTTGCCCTCGCGTTCTTATCCCGTCCCTCATGTTTGCGCGTGGTGGCGCCGCCTCTCGATGGACTCGCAAGTGGCACAGCCGGAGTTGCGCATCCGTCTCGGCACAATGGAGGGCCTGCCGCAAGGACACTTAGAGAAGGTTCTTGCCGGTGTACCGTACCCATTTCTGCGTCTTCGGTTGCAAGATATCAAGCACTGCTTGAACTCACTGGACAGCGTCACATCATCTGCTCCTAGGTGGCGGAACGTTGCCCTGATAGATCCCTGGAGTGCGCAACTGCTTTCTGTTGGCAGCATGTTCTTTCCCCACCTCATTCATCTAGAGCTGGGTTTCCTCATGCACTGGGTGGGAGCAGAACCAGGGTCATCCACAGATAACGAAACGAGGCCGCTGCTGTTTGGAAACACTCCAGAGCTGTCTCAGCTATCACTGGACATGGAGTGCGTGCCCACGGCTTGGGAGAGGCTACCATTCGGTCTACCCTGGCATCAACTCACTGTCGTGGATGTCAACGACTGCCCATCCCATATCTGTGCCGAGATAATCACGTTGTGCATAAATCTTCGGTCATTCTCCTGGCGGGACGACAGACCACTACAATGGGAGCAGCAAGATTACGTGCCTTCCCCCGAATGCGGATCTTGGTCCTTGCGCCGCCTGTCGCTCGAGCAGGACCAGAGAATTCCGACCAATGCCACACAAGGCTTTCTGGCGGGCCTAAGCCTTCCGAGCTTGGTCAGCCTCCGCGCCTTATGCGTGCCATCTGCACCCATCCTACCCTTTCTCCGGCGTTCGGGTTGCCACCTCACCTCTCTCGAGATCGTTACGTCTTCTTCAATCATGGAGGATGACCGTGAACTGGAAGACATCTTCAGCGCGCTTCCTGAATTGGAGGACCTACGCTTCGAGTACGACACGTACTATGACCGCGTGGAGATGATGGAAGGAACCTCTGTTGGGCAGATTGAGAGCTTCGCCTGGACCCTTCGCGACATACTGTGCCACCCTGATCCTCTCCCTGACTCTCTGGACGGCCGAGCACCCGATGAGCGCCAGCTATCGTTCGAGTATCTTCCCCGATTGAAGAGGCTCCTGTTCTCCTTCCCCGAGCGTATCCATGACGAGGTCGTTATCGCGATCGCGACGCGACGACGTGTTGATGTATGGTCCTCGCCGCTGGACCTATCGCCAACACTGCGCGAAGTGTGGCTGGAGACGCCCCTTAGGGGAGAGTGCATCAGGAAACTGGAGGCACTGGCGATTGAGTACGGCATACAAATCAACGGACTGAGCAAGTGCGCGGCGCTGTACGACGCCTTGCTACCTCACGATTGGGCGGGCTCACCGTGGTCACGGTATGCTGATCTCTCATCATGTTTCTCTATCGCTCATGACCGTCGTTTGCACCAGAAAAGAGCCTTGATAAAGGAGGCAATCCGGAAGGACATCTGAATAACGTTCGAGCGTCGAGCGTCGGTTGAGGAGCGAGTACACTATCTACATGTCCGAGAGGGGGAAGATGCGCGCGGAGAATAAATGGTGGGTTATTGACATGGCTAAGCTTGATATCGAGGCAGAAGCGTAGCTGTGAGGCTCTAGGTCAGACGAACGTCCTAGTAGTAGTATAGTGGGTCTGCCTACAGCGGCGGCCAGATCAATTGCGCGCTGCCTTTTTGGGAAAAATCGCCGAGGCGAGCGTTAGGCATAGTTTGCGGGTCTCGGCGACCTCACAGAACGGTAGAGCGCCCATGAAAACCCCCGTCTGCATACCAACTTTGCCGGAGAGCGTCCGTGATCCTCGTAAAATGTGCCGACATGCGTCATATGGCACTGCGCGCCCTCAGGTAGTCTACGGCACATATCTCACGAATTACATGCCCGTTTCGCTTCAAAATTCGTATTTGGGGGTTTTTGGCTACGCTCTACCGTTTTGTGAAGAAACTGGATTTTTCCGACCACGCCCAACACCCGCCTCGGCGATTTTTCCCAAAAAGGCAGCGCGCAATTGATCTGGCCGCCGCTGTAGGATTATACATGAAACACGGAATATTCTAACGAGAAACCCGGTTTCTACGTTTTGCCTTCCTTATAAGGCAATTCTGTAGAAACCCGCTCAACTTCTTTACACGAGGCTGGGTTTCTACCGGCGTCCCTCAGGCCGTGCGCCCGGGAGACGGTGATGCGCCATCAATCCCACCTGAGGGTGCCGAAGCCGCCGAGCTCGCGGCTCCTCCTTCGTTTGCCACAGCACCGCCTGTTTCCAGCTTAGTGTCTTGGTGTAGGAGTGTGAAATATCAGGCTAACAGCTCCGATACGACTCAGTTAGCCCTCTTAGCCAGCAGGACTTGTTACTGACCCATAGGACATTGTGTCCACTGGTGGACGAAATGGTCACGTGACTACAATGGGAAAACGACCTTTATTCTCAGAAAGCACCCTCGAGAGGGCCCCTAAGATCCATTCTGTGTCAAAATACGACCAAATGCACTAATGTTTGCCCTCATGCCTCAGGTGCAGGGCGATATCCTATAAAAGTACTCAGTGGAGGCCGGCGCTGTCGAGCTCGTCTGCCTCTCGGAGTTGGCCGATAGCCTCGTGCTGTAGTGCCGAGCGCGGCATCAAAGACCTCGCCGGCGCGTCGCCGGGATGCTCGCCGACAGAAACCGGGTTTCTAGATAAGGTTTCTACGGTTGGGTTTCTCATTAGAATATTCCATGAAACACAACCTGAAAAGCAATATTCTTTCACGAGTTTCCTGTAACAAAGCCAATGAACTTCACGACGATCTCCAAATATTCGCGAAAAGTCCTGACGCCCAAACCAGCACCTTATGAGCTGTCCATGCTCGAAGGCCAACGCTGAACCCCGAGAAAGCGTTGGGTGAGGCCCAGGCGATCTAATCCTGCCTCCTAGTGAAGCTTAGGAGAGCGGAGGCGCGACAGCCGCTGTGCCAAAGGGCGAGCAAGGTCGTGACGTTGTGGGTGCATCACGCGTCCGAAGTAATTTCTGCCGACCCTCCTAAACATTTCGCGCGTTCGGAAAGAACTTTCACCAAAATATAATACTGAATGAATTTGAAACAGAGCTGCAAAATCCTGGGCAGACTCATTCTAGTGAGGACACCAGAGGATTATAGGTACACGGAGCCAGGAGCTTACACGACAGTGGAAGGAACATGTGTTCTCATCGAAAAGAGGAGCGGCCCTTGCTAGCATGGACCCCTGTCTATTTCAGAGAACTCACAACGACAGGAGGCCAAATTCAACCGTGACACTATTCCTATGTCACGCGTCACGGGCCTCCTCATGTTCCCCAGTCCACACCCAGGCTCTTTGCTTTGCGCTGAAAGTCGACCGCACGCATCTGAGACGCAGCCAAGGGACCAGAGACGCAAGCGACAAGCCAAAAAGCAAGAGTACAAAGTACAGTTCATTTTTTTCTTCTGCCAACAAGTACACTTTGAGTTCACTAAAGCCTATACAACCGTGGTCTATAATCCCGTCAATAGGTTGTGTCGCACCCAGCGCCCCGACGCACGCCTACGTGGCGCACGCGCGAGGCCGACAGCGCTAAAGACGTCGAGCGAGGGCGCTTACGCGATGTACGTCGACGCCGAGACGTTGCCGCCGCGGCCGGTCCAGTTGATGTCTGCGAGGGTTGTCACAACACGGTTCATGATTGCGCAGAGTAGAATACTCACGGATGTCCTTGCCCGGCTGCAAGCGCTCGTTCTCCTTTCCGGGGAGGACGCGGAAGGTGTGCGCGCCGAAGTAGTCGCGCTGCGCCTGGAGCAGGTTCGCGGGCAGGATCTCGCTGCGGTAGCCGTCGAAGAACGCGAGCGCGGTGCTGAACGCGGGGGTGGGGATACCCCAGAGCACGGCCTGCGCGACGACGCGCCGCCAGCCGGGCTGCGCCTTCTCGATCGCGTTGTTGAAGAACTCGTCGAAGAGAAGAGACTCGAGGTCGCCCTTCTTGACGAAGGCCTTCGAGATGTCGCTGAGGAAGACAGACTGGGTGAACGTTAGTCGGATTGACAATGATTGTACGGTGATCGGGCATACCTTGATGATGCAGCCACCGCGCCACATCTTGGCGATGCCGGCGTAGTTGAGCTCCCACTTGTACTACATCGAGGTCAGCACCGATCAGCTCAAGAAACGCGCAATTATTTACCTCCTTCGCGGTCTCACGCATCAACATGAAGCCCTGGGTGTAGGAGATGATCTTGGAGGCGTACAACGCCTGCTCAAGGTCGTCGATGAACTGCTTCTTGTCGCCCTTGAACGGCTCCTTGGCCGGACCAGCGATCGCCTTCGACGCGCGGATACGCTCCTCCTTGAGCGCAGACAAGCAGCGAGCGAAGACGGCCTCGCCGATGAGGGTGACGGGAGAGCCAGCGTCGAGAGCGGCGATGGCAGTCCACTTGCCGGTACCCTTCTGGCCAGCCTGGTCGAGGATCTTGGTAACGAGGGGAACACCATCGTCGTCGTTGAACTTCAGGATGTTCGCGGTGATCTCGATGAGGAAGGAGTCGAGGACACCCTTGTTCCAGGTAAGGAAGATGTCTGCGATCTCAGACTCGGTCAAGTCAAGACCGCGCTTGAGGATGTCGTAGGCCTCGGAGATGAGCTGCATGTCACCGTACTCGATACCGTTGTGGACCATCTTGACGTAGTGACCAGCACCCTCGGGGCCGACCCAGTCGCAGCACGGCTCGCCGTACGCCTGGGCGGAGGCCTTCTGGAAGATCTCCTTGATGTGCGGCCACGCCTCGGGGTTGCCACCGGGCATGAGCGAAGGGCCGTGACGGGCACCCTCCTCACCACCGGAGACACCAGAGCCGACAAAGAGGAGGCCCTTGGCAGAGAGCTCGCGGACGCGGCGGTTGGTGTCCGGGAAGTGAGAGTTACCACCGTCGATGATGATGTCGCCCTGCTCGAGGTGCGGGACAAGCTGCTCGATGAAAGCGTCGACGGCGGCACCAGCCTTGACGAGGAGGATAATCTTGCGAGGGCGCTTAAGCTTCTTGCAAAGCTCCTCGATGCTCCATGCGCCCTGGACGTTGGTGCCTTTGCGACGCTCCTGTCAGCGCGGGAGCGGTTGCGAGGGTTCTGTCGCAACGCACCCTTGGCCTCGTTCTCGAGGAAGGCGTCGACCTTGCTGGTGGTACGGTTGTAGGCAACAACATTGAAGCCCTTGTCATTCATGTTAAGAATGAGGTTTTGGCCCTAGAGAGGCGATTGGTCATCGATGCTGGCGATCGTAAAGGTGCTTTCGTACCATGACGGCCAAACCAATAAGACCGATATCACCGCTGTGCGACGATCAGCGAGGTTTGGAGCGCGCAGACTGGGCGAGGACATACGTGGCCATTGTTTCTTGGATGTGTTGGGAGGGACGATGGGTGTAGGAGGAGAGGAGCGATGGTAACGGGCCGGAGCGGAAGGGTTTTGTATTTGGCGATTATCCGCTGAATCAGCCGGCACGACACCATGGTGACTTATCGATGAACAAATATTCGTCCTTCGTCACTGCCGGTGCTTAGCGGTTCTCGCGGCGGCGCGCGCTGTCGTATGCACCGCTACCAACTAGAATACGGCCCCTTGCCGGGGACGCATGCGCGCTTGAGTGGGCTGATCGGCGTAGATAACGAGATCCTGAGCAAGCAGGTTTGTACTATTGTACACCCGTAATATACATCGGCCTCTGCGTAAGCAGCTTCAACAAAGGATTCATCGCGAGGCACATGCCCGCATAGATACGAAACGGAGCCCGTCGCTGTGCGAGACGTCGAGAAGGATGGGCTTGCGGACTTGTCGCCGAACGCGATGTCAGCCACGCGAGCTGACAACGTGCGGACCGGACCGAGCGCTGCTCGCCGCTCGCCGCTCGAAAGCAACAAATGCTGGCGAAACACTCTCGTTCGTTCCACCCGTCGACGAAAGGAGAGTGACGGTGTCCGCGCCACCATGGCGAACCGACTCTCCATGGCTGCAAACCGCCTTTCCACCGACATTCCCTCCCACACCGCCGTCAGCGCCTCCGCCTCGGTCGGACTGGCGGCGAACGCGGCCTCCAGCCAGGCCGTCGTGCACAGCGGCTGGGTGCTCAAGAAGCGGAGGAAGAAGATGCAAGGTGCGTGGTGGGATGACACGACGCCTGATTGACGCTAACCGCTAGTCACCTGCAGGATTCGCCCGGCGCTACTTCACGCTCTACCAGTCCGGCATCCTTGCATACTCCTTCGAGCCCGGGCAGCCCATCCGCGACCACATTGACCTCCACCATGCTGCCATCTCGAGTACACCGGGGCGGAAGGACATCACCCTTGACTCCAACACCGCGACCTTCCACATCAAATGCCTTTGCACCGACGACTTTAACCAATGGATGCTTGCGTTCAGGTTGGTGCAGATGCCTCTAGAATGCGCGGCTGTCTAACCCCTCCCCAGAAAGTTTATCTCGGGTCCTGAAGCACGGCGGTCCATGAGCGTTCGCATGGCCAGCGCGCGTCAGGGAGTCGTCAACATCTCCAAGTCCAGCGCAGTAGTAGAAGAAATGGGCTCGGTGCGCAATCCGGACCGACTACGCTATAGCGACGTCAGACTGATCTATATCACCAGACAATTGCACAACTCGAGACCGCGCTGCAAACGCTAAGTTCGAAAGGAGAGACGGCTATGCAGAAGAATGCCAGCGTCAAGTCCAATGGCAAGGATAAACATCACAAGGCAGGCGCGTTTGGCATCTTCAAGTCGAAGTGTACGTCGCTAGGCTAAGTGCAGAAGTGCATACTGACGTCGCGCAGCCAACCATAACTTGCAACCGGGAGAACCAGACGCGCCTCGAACGAGCATGGACCCCAGTAGCGGAGAAGCTCAGCAAGTATTCTCACTACTTGATACCCTCAAGAATCAGCACGCGACGCTTTCTAAGCTCCTCACCGCCACCGTCAGCCTCGACACCACCCTTCCCAAGACGAGCGAGGAGGACGAGGACCATCTCGTCGACTCTCCGCGCGAAACCGAGCACTGGGTCGTCCCCCACGGCCGCACAAAGCGCTTCTCCAGCTCCACGACCGCCAGCAGCAGCCTCGAATGGTTCGACGCCGAGGACGATGCGGACGGCGCGAAGGAATTTGTTTTGGACACCCGGGCGGCGGGCGATGAGTCGCAGACGGACTGCTTGAGTATGGAGAAGGCGGAGGACGAGGAAACGGCGCGGAGTAGTATGGATACGGATATAGAGGACGAGCCGGCGTGCAAATCCTCGGTAGAAGCGCCTTTGGGTGTGCAAGGGACGCAGTTGCCGTCTCCTGTCGTGGGTGATGAGGGCAGTCCGTTCTCCGTGTTGAAGAAGAGCGTCGGAAAGGTAGGGTCAAGCCAACAATGTAGTGTGTACACCCTTGCGCACGGAATACGACGGGCTGCGCTCAACGCTCGCTCTTCCTCTCGTACGCCAAGCGCAAACGCACGATGGGGGGCAGTAGCATATTTATTCATAGTATGTACGACTACAACAACGACGCGACAAATAACGATTTGGGGTGGACACGTACGAAGCCCGCTAAGCCCCCCTCCCTCCTCGTAAGCACCCCCTCCTCCTCGAACTCGTCAACGTGCACGGCGAGGATATAGGGCCAGCCTAGACGAGACGATGCGGTCAGCACACGATGCGCGAGCACTCAGGGGGAGTACTTACCTCACAAAGCGCTACCCGCGCTTCGGTGTCGAGAAGCGAGAAGATCAGTTTGCTCGTGCCCTTACTCACGTCGTGAGATAGCTCCTGCCGCGCGACGAAGGGCTTGCCTGCGACGCGAAGGTGAGAGGGAGCGCAATGCAGACCTGGGCTTGGTGGTCTCGAGTGGCGTGGAGTGCAGCGATGCGGAGGAATCGCCCTCCTTCGATTTAACTCACGAAGCGTCTTCAGTAGCGCTTACCCCCATCGCCCCCTCCCCCGAGCGAAGGGAGGGAACGCCCCCGCGCTAGGTAGGGACGAGAACCTGTCAAGGAGAGGTCAGTGACTTCGTTTTCTCCTGCGCTGGAAAGGGAATGCACGCCAGACAAAAGCGCCCCTTCCCTCCCCCCTTACAACTGAAGGAAAGAATGAACTCACCCTCATCGCACCCCTCCCTCGAAAGAGGGAGCGCACTCTCCAAGGGGCCTGAGACGGTCACAAACGTCGAATGAGCATGCGGCATATCCCCCTTCACGCACCAAAAAATATCAGGGGGAGGGGAAGGTGCGCCTCCCCCTCCCCCTCTCAACGCGCCGTCCGCGCCTCGTGAGCGTCTTTGAGAGCGGGGGTGCGAGGTATTGCGCCTAGTAATAACGTCAGCACGTCGTCGAGACGAAGGGGAAGGGGACGTACCTTTGCTTGAGGGACAGAAGGGGCACCCCACCCCTTCGCCCCTCCACGGAGTAATCCCCCGCGCGCCCTCGGCCGCTCGGGCTCGCTGAAAAGGTGGTCTGAAAAAGGGTCAGCATGTTTCATGAGTTTGGATGAGATGGAGGGCACCCTACCCTCTTCGCGTCGCTCTCCGAAGGAGCCCGCGCCTCCGAGGGTTTTGGGGTACGCGAAAGCTGGGAAGAAAGGGCGTCAGTGCGCTTATTGAAAGGAGGAAGGGATGGAGGGCAGCTCACCCTCATCACATCCTTCGCCAAGGGAGCGCGCGCAGGCCGCCGGCGGCTCGTCTTCGTCCGAAAACTGCCTCAGGAAGGGGTTAAGGCGCCCCCAGCTTGTTCTCGAATCGTGGAGGAGGGGGAGGCCCCCTCCCCCTCATCACAATACTCGCCGATGAAGCTCGCGCGTGCCTCTGGCGGCTCTTAATCACCCAAAAATGGGTTGAAAAGGCGCGGTAGCAACCCCCCCACTTTGCGAGTGGGGGGAGGGGGAGGTGTGGGTCCCCCACCCTCGCCGCATTCTTCGTCGAGGGTACCCGCGCGCACCTCCGGCGGCTCGCCCCCGCCGAATATTGCCTCGGGAAGGGATTCAAGGCGCCCCAGCTTTTCCTCCAATCGTGGAGGAGGGGAGGAGGGAGAGGCCCCCTCCACCTCGTCGTGATGTTCAACCAGGAAGCTCACGCGTGCCTGCCGGTGGCGCTCGCTCGCCGAGAAGAAAGGGTCCTACAAGGCGCCGACGCCGCATGTCGCAACGTGGGGGTAGGGGAGGGTCCCCCACCCTCGCCGCATTCCTCGCCGAGGGGCCCCGCGCGCGCCTCTAGCGGCACGCCCTCGCCGAAAAGCCGGCTCGCAAGGCATCAGTACGCCCCAAAAATCTCTGAGAAGGGGTAAGGGAAATTCCCTCTCCCCGTCGCATAACTCACCGCGGGAACGCGCGCTCCCCTCCGGCGGCTGAACCGCACCAAAAAGGCATCTCACAAAGGGGCAAAACCTCCCTCGGATGGCAAAAAGGGTGCGGGGGGAGGCATAACTTACGTAGCTAGGGGGCCGGCCCTCCCCCCTTGGATCCTCTCTCCCCGAACCGTGCGGTCCGCCACATCTGCCAGAAAGGTCAGTCAATAACCGATAACAGGGGCGCGAGGGGGACCCCCTACCCCTCACGAAACATCTCCCTAAGGCGGCACGAGCATACCTCCGGCGGCTCGACGTAGCCGAAAGGGGGAGGTAGAATTGAGGGAGGGGCATAACTCACCAATTTTCCCAACCCCTCTGCCAAATCAAGGCGACCCCCACCCCTCCCCGACCCCTGGAAGGTAGGGGAATCTTCTACCCTACTCCGTCGTGTATCTCACTCAAGGGGGGCGAAAGCGTACTCCCGCGGATGTGCCTAGCGAGGGTGAGCGTAGATTAGACCAAGGACAATGGCATCGCTTACCCCCAATTCCGCCCCCTCCGACGTTCAAACGCGCCGCTCATGACCCCTTCACTCGAAGGGGAAGGGGAAGACCCCTCCCCCGTCGCATATCTCACCTGAGGATGCGCGCGCGTGCCTCCGGCGGCTCAGCCCGGCAAGAAAAAGGGGTCGAAATTAGCGAAAACAACGGAAAGGGGCATAGCTTACCCACAACCGCACCCCTCCTCGTAGAAAAGGGCCTTCCCGCGTGGTTTGTGCCCTCGAAAGGGGGGAGGAGGCCCCTCATCCGTCGAATCGTCCACCCCAGAGAGCGCGTGCACGCCCTCGGCGGTGGGAGGTTCAAGGAAAAGGCACTTGGAATCGAGTCAACACGGTATCGGGGTGGGGGTGTGATGCGAGTTCCCCCTCTACCAATGAATTGGCACGTTACCGTGCACTCACCAGTCTCTCTTCGGTATCACGACCGAACTGGGGGTCCTTCCTCCTCCTGAAGATGGTGCATAGGCGCCCCCGCGTCGTCGCGTGCAGTCGGAGTGACCCGAGTGAAGGGCCTAGATGGAGGGGGAGGTAGCTCGAATCGTGAGGGGCGTTGCTGTTGGTCGTCGAGGGGGGCCGAGGCAACGACATGGGGTGGGATAAGGGCGGGGAACGGCGTCGCGGATGTTGCGCACTTCGCCTGTGTGGTATAAAGTCGTAGAGTACGACGAGGGGAACGCTGACTCAACGCTTCGACCAGCGCTCGTGAGTTGCCAGAGTCATGGGCGAGCGAGGGAAGTTGAGATGGGGTCGTGAGCGACGTTAGACTGCGTAATACATCTCAGTAAAGCGCAGTTCTGGATGAGAGAGAAGTCAAAACTCACCGAGGAACGCGGCAGGCGTCGTCAAATCACCGCCGTCACTGTCTTTAGATGTCGCGACGTGAGGCCAGTCGAAATGGCTCGACGCCGTGGACCTTTGAAGCGCGGCCCGTTCTCGCCCCAACAGCGTCGAACGGTCCGCCTCAAGACCGTCAAGAAAATCAAGCATGAGGAATCAAGTCGCGCTCACCGTATATCACTACAGGAGACCGCGTCGAGGACGAGGCGGGCGACTAGGCAAGTGCCTACCGTCGTTGCAGAGTGTGCTCTTCAGCGACTACCGAGCCTACTGAGCGATCATGGAGGTGAGCAGGGGGACTGCGGCGTCGACATGGATAGTGGTGAGATGAAAAAGGCGGGGGCGCGAGTCGTGGTGGTCGCCGTGATGGTCTAGAGCAAAGTCGGTCAGGGTGGCGCGGTGTCGGACAATTCGCCCGTCGTTACCCGACAAGCGAGGATCAGACAGCGACGAGGGTTCTGTGGCTAATAGTCAGTGAGAATGCACAAGAAGAAGGAATGAAAGTCATCAACGTACCTAGAGTGCGTTTGGTGTCGATTGATGGTGCGCGGAGGAAGAAAGCTATGCGAGTGGATCAGTAAATGGGTAGAGCGTTTAGAGGGGAGCAAACGCGGGTAACAGGAAGTCGAAGTAGTCTAGGACATAATTTTAGTCAGTACGAAGCCGAGAGTAAATGGGGCAGACTCACGAAGCAATACTGAATTGTGACGAGCAGATAGTAAGACCTGAATAGAGAAGGGTCAGAAGAGATAGTACAAGAAAGTGAAGAAAGCGCTCACACTGAATGAGATGGTACAGGATACGAATGAAGAGGTAGAGGAGGTAAGGAAGGGTGAGAGAAAATGAGGAAAGGAGGGGAATGCTGGTTGAAGCGGTCAGATGCCCAACCCTTTATACTTCGCGGACGGCCCAACGCCGCGCCCAGTCGCCGTTCAATCTTCCAGACCGGCGTCGCATATTTCCGGATCAGACTTGGCGGTCCGCGACCGAGACCCGCCCAGCGGAAAGTCGGAAGATTGGGGGATGAGCGCCGAGGGCGCGCATTCAGTCTTCCGCCGTATCCCTGCGCGAATGTCAGCCAGAGCGGGCTCAAAATGCGTCGAGACTTGCCCGCCCGGGATTGAGATGCCGTACACGTGGCCTCCGGAAGGGACGCCTGGAAGTTTATGCGTCGCTCCCGCTGGGTGGCGCGCAAGTTGCAAGTCGATGTATATCGTCTTTCTGTCCGCATCGCTCGGATAACAGCGTCAGTAAGGCTGGGAGAGTGCGCGGGCAGTTGAGGGACACGTGCAGCTGCTGACGTGGCGCGCGAAAGACGGTAGACAGAGGAGGGGAAAGTGGAACTTGCTGCCATCACGTCCTATCTCCATTTAGCAGGCTTTGAGCTGCACGGCAGGCGGGGCGCCGCTGGCGCATCTCCTCCGCGCGCCGACCTCCCAAGAGTCAAAGCCATGGCACGACACGTGTATGCCGTTGTGTCGACATGTTGGGCGGTCGTCGGTGAGGGGGAATTGGGGTTGCTCCATTGTTCTCGCCCTGGTGAGAATAGCGAAGTGGACGCGGACGCGCCGAGGCCGCCGCCGGCGCGCGGCAAACTTCCGAAATTTTCATCCGACATTTTAGTGCCCAGAATGTCGCGTTGGAGAGTACGCACTCACCGTATAGCAGAGGAAGTCGTGGGGGACCATAATGGCGGCATACGGGTATTCGGCGGTTTAGACGCGAGGGGCGAGTCCCGAAAGCGAGATAGTACTCTGAAATTGTTATGCAGCGTGTTAGAAATGACGTACATGCGGTCAGCCTTGCTGTATGCGACGCGTCGGTGATGGGGAACGGGAGGGTAGACGAAAAGACGGCGGTGTATTGCGAGTGGGGGATTGCGCGAAGAGCGCCCACACTTTCTAAACTACGTGTATACCACTAGTAGACCATGTGTCTGTGTTGTGCCGGTCAGCGGAGGCTCAGGCGGTGGATGTACGAACGTACCAAAAGCGACGCCACATATTCAAAACGACCTTCTCAACGTCCTAGAGGCAAATATGTGCTACGGATGCGGGTCGCATATACAGAGATCAGCTCGCCCAGTTGTCCTCCTTCGATCCTTGGAGGTCAAATATTTCCGTTCAGGTGACGATTTACCAGGATATTCAGGTCGGGTGTGCACACATCTTGCTTCGGCTTTTAGAAACGATAAGAGAGGACGCGTTCCTCGGTCATCGGCGACATGTAGACCTTAGAGGGACCTTTGGATGTGCATCTAGGACATGTCTGGAACCATCGTGGGTGCTGAGGGTGATGGGGGATAGGTGCCATAGGCTGAGATCGCGTCGTGAAGTGGGGTGCGTGTCGTTGAGGAAGTTCTCGAGGATCGCATTGTGCTGTCTGCTCCTTTCGCTGGATATTAAAGGGGGATCACTCGACGACGGGGTGGCCGTTGTCGGAAGTGCGGGGGGCGGCGGCGATGGACGCAGAACGCAGAAAGCGCGGCGGAGGAAGCGCGGTCGGCCATTGCCGAATATCGGCGGCGCGGGGCGGAAGCCGGTAAGCGCCCGGCGCTTACCTTGATCTTGCCCGTCACCATCGTTCCCCGTGTCTGCGCGCCGCCGCGCCGACCAGCTTCTACTACGCAGGCGACCTTGGCGACGCTTGAGTGCCATCCTCCTTAATTTGTCCGACTCTCCACTCACAATAGCACTCATTTTCTCTCTGATACTGCAGCAAAACTGCGCGGGGACGCGGGGGAAGAGCCCACAAGGGGCAGTCTCCTCGATGAGCTGCGCGCTGTACGGAACACGTGCGACAGCCTGAAGAACACCGGGTGGTCTAGGCAAATTCCTCGCGCGTGGAGAGTTGTTCGTTTGTTGACTCCGCTGCGCTTCTCGTCAAAACCTTCCGACTTTGGAAGGATTTCTCACCTTCCCGCGACCCTGATGGCCCCAGATTCGATGACTCGGCGGCTCTCGTCTGCGAGTCTCGTGCTCTCGGACCTCTGCCTCTCTCTGCGCCGCCATGTCATCCTTCCCACCTCATTCCTTCAACATCGCGCGCGATGACAGCGAGCGCTCTTGCTCCTTTCGTTTTCCAGGATCTTCTCAACCTCAAGCCGTCGTGCTCAGACTGCTTCCCGCACGCAGCCAGTCCCAGTCGATGAGTATATGGATCTTTTACTCGCGAGCGGGAATACGCGGTACGTGGTAAGTTCCTCTGTACGAATGTCGCGCGCTCACTCCAATCTAGACCTTTCTTGTGTCGCCAAAGTCTCCCCTGTCGCTCGTCGGTGCCTGCGTCACGGTCCCAGTCCTTAGAGCTCACGGACGTTCTCCCTCATCGCCGCACGCAATGCTCTCGACCGAACTCAGCGCTGAAGCAGCAGATCGACGTCCGCCGAGCAGCGTGATAGGTTGAGTGGTACGACTTTATTCATCGAGTCTAGTACTCATAATTGTCCAGACCCACCTTGCTGAACATCCTCTACGGAACAGGCCCGGAACTTCTGTCTGCCAAGCGAGGCTTGGCCGGCTCGTACCCTTTTGCTTCCCCCATCGGCCTCCTCCCTTCGTCAACGAACCTCCCCCGCTGCTCAACGACACTATCGCCTACCATGAAGAGGCCCCATCGCCGCATGCCACTCCTCATCGCCGCATTCCACATCACCAGTCGAATTAATCGCCGAAGCAATGAAAACTGATCCGCCTAGCGGGGCAATCCGACGCAGCGCGAGGGATGTTTAGGTGCGCAACACGCTTGTCGTTCACGAGCAGAAGACTTACGACGCTCTAGACTCTGGCAAGAGTCGATGAGGCAATGGATCGCCGTCCGGCGAGCGAGGCCGTCACCTGCGCTTTCTTCTTTGACGCGTTGGGGTATTCAACACGACCATCCTCTCGCCGACACCTCCGACATCTTGCTCGCGCCCCTCCTCACGCCGTCATGTTGGAGCCGTTGCGCTCACCCGAGCGACAACCTGGATTCGTTCTTCTCGCACAAGCTCAAAGACTTGCGCTCGACGTTGCCAACTCTCCCTACCCCTTCGGCATTGCCCCACCCCCAATCAAGTGCTGAAGCAATAGAAATGCGTCCGCCGAGCGGGGTGATAAGGTACGTGATTCGCTTTTTGCTCGTGAGTTGACCGCTAATTCCTCGTCTTCTCCTTCAAGCTGACCCCTTCGCGGACACCTCAAGCTAGCCCCTTCGCCCTTGAACCCTCTCTAAGCACACCATCCGCCTTTGAGCACGTCCTTTCCCACCTCCTCTATCCTGTCTCACCCTGCTCGCCCTCGCCTCAAGTTCTCTTGCACTTCCGCCCCTCAAGAGCTTCTCACCTCGCCCTCCAGACGCCTTGCGCGTCTCTCTGGCTTTACGAGTGTCTGACTGATTTATCGTGTGCTTTACAGGTTCTCCGAGTGCTTCTCTCCCCCTCTGAATGCTTCTCTCCTCTTCGAGTGCTTCTCTCCTCTTCGAGTGCTTCTCTCCTCTCAAGCGCTCCTCCGACTTCCCTCTCGCTTTCCTGGCTTCTTGATGCTTTACTCACGCTGTCGATCCCTCTGTAGTGTGCTCTCCTCCATGTTATGTAGTACTATGCAATATGATCTGTCTTGGCTATATCTCGCTTGCGAATCATTCTCGTTGTTCTCTTCACTCCCAGCTCGCTCAACTCATGCTTCCTCGCTCATAACTCATTTAAGCTTGCTCACAACTCGTCCGACCTCGACCTCACTCGTAACTCATTCGAGCTTGCTCGCAACTTGTCCGACCTCGACCTCGACTTGCTCGCGTTTTTCAAAACACTGAATTTGTGGCAACTCTACACTCTCGACTCGGCTCAACCCTTGACCAAGTTCCAGTCAGTCTCGAACATCACCACAATCCGAACATCTTCCCTACGGCCTTCTCAACTGCGTCTCAGCCTCCCCAGCTTCTCAACAGCCTCGACCATGGCCAGTCTTGTCCGTCGACTGCCTTCTCACCCTTTGACCTGTGACCTCTCAGCTCACCCCTCAACCCTCTTCTTTCATCCTTTGACACCTGTCCACAACTTCCTATCCTCTCACACCCCATTCCATCTCCACCCACATTGTCAACACCATAGCTCATAGCTTACCCTTACTTGTAGCTTGGTGAACAACTTGTAGCTTAGTGTACTCGATAGCATGAGAAAAGCCATTGTGCAGACCATCCTTATATGCCCCTACTACCGACGGGCCGAGAGCAGCTGCCGGATATTCACGGAAGGCAAAATCGGAGTACTCGAGCAGTCGTACGATGGTCAGACGACTAGGAACAGCAACTATGCACCATTTGCGCACCCTCGACCAAGATCACGGAACAATTACTGTGCCTGTCGGAAGATTTGTGATGTGCGGGATTGCTTGGAGGGTGGCTGGAGCGGGGTCCTTGATGACGGGCGGAGGGAGTGACTGGCAGCAAGAAAATGGTAGGAGGGGAGGGAGGAGGGGGGCGGCCTGGTTGCTCTGCAGAGAGGTAGGCATGACCATATCTTAGAGCTTCGCCTTTGAACGAGAAGGAGCGGGGGAAAACTCGTGTCTGCACAATTGTTAGAGTGCCATTGTCACGCTTTCTCACCGAGTTCGGAGGGAATAAGGGAGGACGAAATGCTAGCAGTCACTTGTAACCTCGAGAACCTCTTAGTTTGCGAAATACGCACCCAACGCACTTTGTCCGGAGGCGCTAGCCCCCGCCGTTCGCGAGATAGAACCTTGAGGAGGTCGTAGATGCGAAACTTTTCACTTTTGACCAGAAAGGAAACGCGACGGTTCAACTTTCGTCACGTCACGCGGGCCGCGCAGGAAGAAGCGCCGGCGACCCTTGCCTTGGCGATAGCTAGACCGCAGCGCGACCAGACGCCTGGACGGATGGGCAGAGTACAAGTACCCGCCGCGAGACTCGAACACGGACGCGGATCCCACCATGACGTCGACAGTCGGGCCGGCGACCGACGCGATCGACGATGGACGCGACGCCGACTGCAAGGTGAGTGCAAGTGCAGGGTGAGTGCTCGCTGGGCGGAGGGAGGCGTGCACTGACGTGGGCAGCACAGCGTTCGACCTGACGCGTTCCGTCCTTGGGGGAGAGAGCACGATCGGAGGTGTCGCCATCCATAGGCGGTCACGCGAGCTGACAACGTGCGGACCGGACCGAGCGTCATCACCGAGGGCAGTTCGTGCAGGTTGCCTGCTCGCCGCTCGCCGCTCGGGGGCAACCAGTGCTGGCGAAACACTCTCGTTCGTTCGACCCGTCACTCTCCTTTCGTCCGCGCGAACCGACTGTCCATGGCCGCAAACCGCCTCTCCACCGACATTCCCTCCCACACCGCCGTCAGCGCCTCCGCCTCGGTCGGACTGGCGGCGAACGCGGCCTCCAGCCAGGCCGTCGTGCACAGCGGCTGGGTGCTCAAGAAGCGGAGGAAGAAGATGCAAGGTGCGTGGTGGGATGACACGACGCCTGATTGACGCTAAACGCTAGTCACCTGCAGGATTCGCGCGCCGCTACTTCACGCTCTACCAGTCCGGCATCCTTGCATACTCCTTCGAGCCCGGGCAGCCCATCCGCGACCACATTGACCTCCACCATGCTGCCATCTCGAGTACACCGGGGCGGAAGGACATCACCCTTGACTCCAACACCGCGACCTTCCACATCAAATGCCTTTGCACCGACGACTTCAACCAATGGATGCTTGCATTCAGGTCGGTGCAAATACCCTCAAGACGAGAGCACGTCTGACCTTTTGCCCAGGAAGTTTATCTCGGGTCCTGAAGCACGGCGATCCATGAGCGTTCGCATGGCCAGTGCGCGTCAGGGAGTCGTCAACATCTCCAAGTCCAGCGCAGTAGTAGAAGAAATGGGCTCGGTGCGCAATCCGGACCGACTACGTTATAACGACGTCAGACTGATCTATATCACCAGACAATTGCACAACTCGAGACCGCGCTGCAAACGCTAAGTTCGAAAGGGGAGACGGCTATGCAAAAGAATGCCAGCGTCAAGTCCAATGGCAAGGATAAACATCACAAAGCAGGCGCGTTTGGCATCTTCAAGTCGAAATGTACGTCGCTAGGCTAAGTGCAAAAGTGCATACTGACGTCGTGCAGCCAACCACAACTTGCAACCGGGAGAACCAGACGCGCCTCGAACGAGCATGGACCCCAGTAGCGGAGAAGCTCAGCAAGTATTCTCCTTGCTCGATACCCTCAAGAATCAGCACGCGACGCTCTCAAAGCTCCTCACCGCCACCGTGAGTCTCGACACCACGCTCCCCAAGACGAGCGAGGAGGACGAGGACCATCTCGTCGACTCTCCGCGCGAAACCGAGCACTGGGTCGTCCCCCACGGCCGCACAAAGCGTTTCTCCAGCTCCACGACCGCGAGCAGTAGCCTCGAGTGGTTCGACGCGGAGGACGATGCGGACGGCGCGGAGGAATTCGTTCTGGACACCCGGACGGCGGGCGATGAGTCCCAGCCGAGCCAGATCACGACAGATAGCTCAAGTGTGGAGAAGGCGGAGGACGAGGAAACGGCGCGGAGCAGTATGGATACGGATATAGAGGACGAGCCGGCGCGCAAATCCTCGGTAGAAGCACCCTTGGGGCAGCAGGCTGTTGTTCATCGGACGCAGTTGCCATCTCCGGTTGTGGGTGATGAGGGCAGCTTGTTCTCCGTTCTGAAGAAGAGTGTTGGAAAGGCAGGGCTTGGTTGATGTGTCTATGGATGCAGGATTAACCCGTTTTCCAGGATCTTTCGACGATTGCCCTTCCTGTTACCTTCAATGAACCCCTTACGATGCTACAACGCGCTTGCGAGGAGATGGAATACCAGAGCCTACTGGACGAAGCCGTGAAAGCTACCGAGGCCGCAGATCGTCTTTCTTTTGTCGCCGCCTTCGCTGTATCCGGCTATGCCAACACTCGACACCGCTCCGGCAGGAAGGGCTTGTACGTCTCCTCTATCGCACTTCTCTATCTCCCCTATCCCCCATTAATCCTTCCATAGTAATCCCATGCTGGCCGAGACCTTTGAAGACGTCCGGAGCAAATTCATCGCGGAGAAAGTCCGACACCAGCCACTTGAGATGGCATTCCACGCAGAGGGCTCGGGATGGGAGCTGTATGGCTTGAACGCCGGAAAGACCAAGTTCTGGGGTGCGTGGCGGACGCTCGCGCCAACATAACTCACCCGACTAATGGCCGAGCGCAGGGAAAAGCATGGAAATCATCCCGACTGGAAGTACGCATCTGAAGATCGGCGAGGACCACTTTGAATGGTGAGCGAAAAAGGCAGCAGGGACGGAGAACAAGACGGCTAATCGTTGGCGAAATAGGAAGAAGCCGTCCTCCTTCATGCGCAATCTCGTCGTGGGTACGAAGTACCTCGAGCACGTCGGCGATCTGGTGATCGAGAACCACCGCGACGGGAGCAAGTGCGTGCTCGAGTTCAAGCAGGCGGGCTACTGGGGCGGCGGGAACGTGGTCGCGGGCACGGTGTACTCCCCGCAGGGCAAGGTACTGTGCAAGCTCGAGGGGAAGTGGGACGACCAGCTCGCGCAGACGACGGACGAGAGCCATTTCCGCGTGCTCTGGCGCATCACGCCGCACCCGAAGAACACGCACGAGTACTATGGCTTCACGGCGTTCGCGATGACGCTGAACGAGATTACGGACGATATACGCCCGGCGCTGCCGCCGACGGACTCGCGCTTTAGGCCGGACGTGCGCGCGCTGGAGGAGGGGAGGCTCGACGATGCTGAGGCGGAGAAGCTGCGCGTGGAGGAGGCGCAGCGCGAGCGGCGGCGGCGCGGCGAGGATCGTGAGCCCCGGTGGTTCAAGCAGGACGCTCACGGCGAGTGGATCTACACGGGCGAGTACTGGCCACTGCGTGCGCGGGGATGGAAGGGCGCACACATCGAACCCTTGTGGTGAAGGGCGCTGGTTTACGGGTATTTATTGATTCAGACACTCCTCACATCTGGTACAAACCGCACACACTATGACACGCTAATGTGTATTATAGAAGGATAATATAGACCGCCCGACGCGCTGGGCCCGTGACCGCGTACGGTCGCGGTCAGCTGACGGCTATTGTGTTTGCCCTTTGTGGTTCTGAACCTTCTCTTACCTCTCGCGGCAACCCTTGGCCTTCGCCCACGCACATAACGGAGATATGTTGCGCGCGGACGCACCGATGCACCTTGTCGAGAAGCGGCGCGGGTCGTGAGGTGCCATTGTACTCACGGCACGAGCACCGTCCACCGCAGAGATCCTCCGCGTCGTCCGTGTTTTCCCCGGCTTCGGTGCAGCCGCAATTCCCTCGTTGGGTATGGAGATGGTCTGGGTTGCCAGGCTGGCCTCCTTGGCAAGGGCTTATAAGGCGAAGGGGCGTTGCTAACAGACCCAAGGTGAGCGCCCACAGCTGTACAGAATGCGTCCAGCTGTCTTCTTCCGTGTCCTGGCCCTCGGCGGTGCCGCGCTTGCGGCGCCGACCGAAAGCGCGTCCGCGACCTCTGCGACTGCCCCGTCCGCCACTTTTGCGTCCAGCGCAGTGAGCGCGACTTCGGCCAGCGCCTCGGCGACGAGCGTCTCGCTTTCGGTTTCTGCCAGTGCGGTCTCCAGTGCTGAAAGCGCGAGCGCGTCGGCCTCTGCCACGGCTAGTGCGAGCGTGTCCGCGACATCCTCGAAGCCTTCGTCTTCCGGGACACCGAAAATTCGTACGTGTGCGGTGTTCCGGATTATCCAGTCCATACTCATGCCCGCGAAGCTACCCCCGTCCTCAACGACGAATGGTCGGCGGCATACGCCAAGGTGAGACTCCCCCTGCTTCTTCAGGCTCTCTTCTTTACACTTTCCATCAGGCTTCAGATGCTGTTGCGCAGCTCTCGCTGCAAGAAAAGGTCGACATTGCGACCGGTATCGGCTGGATGAATGGTCAGCAGGAAGTCTTTTATGCCTTTGCGAGTTCTGATTATAGGGCAGGACCCTGCGTTGGCAACACGCCCGCCGTGCCCACTATTGACTACCCGTCGCTGTGCCTTCAAGGTATACTATTCTCTCAGCCTCAATCTCAGCAAGAAGTTAACGAGTGTGCAGACAGCCCTATGGGCGTGCGCTACGCCAGCGAGGTCTCTGCTTTCCCTGCGTGCGTTGGTCTTCACTGATCTCCTTTCCCTTATTGACCTTGACCTCCAGTGGTGTCAACACGGCCGCGACGTTCAACCGCACCCTCATCCGTGCGCGCGGTGTCGCTTTGGGCGAGGAGTTCCGCGGCAAGGGCATCCACGTCTACCTTGGTCCTGACATGTGCGTATCCCTTCTATCCCATACACCTAGAAATCTCATGACTCGTCAGGAACATCATGCGCACCGCGGCAGGAGGGCGCAACTGGGAAGGCTTCGGCGCCGACCCATACCTCTCCGGCGAGGCCTCGTACGAGACGATCATCGGCGTGCAGAGCGTTGGTGTCCAGGGCTCGGCCAAGCACTTCATCAACAACGACCAGGAGCACTTCCGCGAGAGCAGCTCTTCGAATGTTGATGATCGGTACGTGGAATTGACGTCCGGGAGAGAACGAAGACTGATCACGGGTCTTCTTCTAGCGCTCAGCATGAGATCTACCTCGCACCGGTGAGGGCTTCGCCACGCTCCGCATCTCGCTCGTACTGATTGTTGAATAGTTCTTGAAGAGTGCGCAGGCAAACGTGGCGTCCTTCATGTGCAGCTACAGTGCGTACTAGCACATTTCTGATTGACTTCTGCTGACCCCCATTGTCTCTAGACCAGAGTGCGTTTAGCGAGTGCTACTTTGACGTGGCAAACTGACGGCAGGCAGTCAACGGATCCTGGTCTTGCGAGAATGATAAGATGCTCAACGACATCGTGAAGGGCGAATGGGGCTACCCGGGATGTAAGCGTCGCACTCGACTTCATCGAGATGAGCCTTTGTTCTAACTCAGTCGCATAGACATCCAGTCGGACTGGGGTGCCACGCACTCGACGCTCGCCGTGAACTTCGGCTTGGACGTGCGCAGTATAGCTGATTCGGTGCGCAGCTCGCTGAAGTGACTCCCAGATGACCATGCCCGGCGACATCACCTTCGGCTCGAACACCACCTACTTCGGCCAGGCGCTCATTGACGCCGTGAACAGCGGAGACGTCCCTGAGGACCGCGTCTCTGACATGGCTCTCCGTATCCTGGCTGCCTGGTACCTCCTTGGGCAAGACGAGGGCTACCCTGAGACCAACATCTGGGCCTGGGACCTCAACGACCCCAGGAACCTCCATGTCGACGTGCAGGCTGACCATGGGAGGTGAGCTTCTCGAAAGACTCGGCAAGAAAACCCTGCTGAAGCCATTCTTCCGTAGCCTCATCCGCGAGATCGCCGACGCCTCGACCATCCTCCTCAAGAACGAGAACGGGACCCTCCCCCTTTCCGCGCCTGGCAGCATCGCCATCATTGGCAACGGCGCCGGCAACAACTCGCAGGGCATCAATGGCTGCGTCGACCGCTCGTGCGACGATGGTGTGCTGGCGGTAGGCTGGGGAAGCGGGACCGCTGAGTTCCCGTACTTGATCACAGTACGTGGTCTTGGTCCATGGCTTGCGCGTCGATCCTGACATCGTTTCTAGCCTCTCGACGCGATTACAGCACGCGCGCAGGAGGACGGCACGACCATCACGTCCTCGCTCAGTGACAGTGACACCGCCCGCGCCGCGCAGATTGCTGCCGCTGCCGACGTCGCCATTGTGTTCATCTCATGTGAGCCTTCTTTCGACCCCGCGTCCCCCATGAGCTCATAAGGGCTGCAGCGGACTCTGGGGAGGGATACCTTACTGTCGAGGGCAACGCCGGCGATCGGAACGACTTGCTCGCGTGGCACGATGGGGTTAGTAGCTTGCTTTTTTTTTATTCCTGTTTGAGAGCAATTCTGATGCTCTCATCTTCTCCAGGACGCACTTGTCCAGGCTGTTGCGGACGCCAACGAGAACACCATCGTCGCTGTGAACACGGTCGGTGCCATCATCACGGAGGCATGGATCGAGCACCCGAATGGTATAGTCATGCAGTATATCATCTTCTACATCCCTTCTGATGCTCATTTCAGTCAAGGCCGTCGTCTGGAGTGGTCTTCCTGGGCAGGAGGCCGGCAACTCTGTTGCTGACATCCTCTACGGTGCATACAACCCGAGGTAGGCATTGATGCAAGGCTCAGATAGCCTATCCTAATCCTCCTTCAGCGGTCGTCTCCCGTACACCATTGCCAAGTCCGCGGACGACTACCCTGCGCAAGTGCTTTACGAATCGAGCGCCCAGGTCCCGGACATCGACTACTCGGAGGGTCTCCTCGTCGACTACCGCCACTTCGATGCCAATGGCATCGAACCCCGGTACGAATTCGGCTTCGGGCTTTCATACACGACATTCGAGTACGACAATCTAGCGATCGAGGGCAGTGCGGCGTCGGACCAGAGCCCGCCGACGGGCCCCGGCTCCTCCCTCGACCCATGGCTGCATGAGCCTGTCGTGACGGTCACCTTCACGGTGGAGAACACGGGCGAGGTTGCGGGACACGAGGTATGTTGCGTGCTGTACTTGTGGACTCTTCCCTGACCAATCTGCCTCGTGTAGATCCCGCAACTCTACGTGACCTTCCCCGAGTCCGCGGGCAGCGCACCGCTCAATCTGAAGGGCTTTGAGAGCGTGTTTGTTGCCCCAGGAGAGACGGCCGATGTATCCCTCTCCCTCACGCGCTACGACCTGAGCATCTGGGATGTCGTGTCACAGAGCTGGGTCGTGCCGTCTGGCGACGCCACAATCTCCATCGGCGCGAGCAGCAGGGACATTCGCTTGACGGGCACTGTTACTAACTAGATGAGCCATGGCCTTTCCACCAAAGGGAGAAGGCATAGGTTATTAGGTATCTAAAATGTAAACAAAAGGAATGAACAAATAGTGCGAAGGCTTTCGGTGTTCTTTTGAGGCAGGATACAACATCGTGTAGTAATGCTCCGTATAGCCGTACAATTTTGCGACCAGCTACATGCCGCACTGTACGACTCTCGACTTGAGCATGCGATGATTGAACATCTGTGGGTGTCAATGGGTCCACATCTTGTGACTCTTCGGCATTTTCCAGCGGAGGCTTTCCGCAACTTGCGCTCTACGCTCATCAAGGCGCCCACGCGTTTCCACGCAGTTCAGCTTCACTCGCTCCCGTCGCTGGCGGCAATGCCGGTAACCTGTGACGAAGACGACGGGGGAAAGCGCTGTGTTCAGTGCAACCGGCCGACAATACTATCCTCTACACTGTCATGCGATGAGTGCGACGAATCAGCCTGGCGTCCCACCCTCCGATCCGGACAACAGCCCTCTGAGGCGGAGCGAGCGACGCTCGATGCCGAACTCGCTACTCTACGAGAGTCGGCGGACGCTCACGAAAAGGAGCTTCAACGGATTCGCGCACGACTGGACACATTGCAGCCATACATTGATCGCCGGGTATGCCTCTTGCATTCCCCTATCCGTCGCCTACCCGACGAACTGCTGGAGGAAGTCCTGCTCCTGCTATGGCACTCACGAGACCTCGACGAAAGCAAAAGATGGATCTGGATGAGAACGAAAGGGAGCGCGGATCTTCCGGCTTTGCTGCCTTCGCATGTGTTCGCGCCCCCGCACGTATGTTCGTGGTGGCGTACCCTCACATTATCACGGCCTGCACTGCGACCCTGCATTTACATTCCCCGAGAGGCCCTCATGGCTTTCGAACCGAACTCTCGCCGTGTTGTCCCTGAAAGGTTAAGCCGGAGCTTGGCTTCCTTGCCGTATCGCGAGTTCAACATCCACGTCATGCACATGGATATATCTCCTGATTCGGCTGTATCACTGAATAGGCAGCTGCTGCACACTCACAGATGGAGACGTGCGGCACTCGATAGTCTACCGTGGACGACGCTAGAGGAGCTGGCTACTTCGCCTTTCCCGCATCTCCAGCATATGCACATCACATTGGGAGCTGTACACGAGTGGCACGATGCTTCATGGATTGGCGATGGATCTGACCCTCGGCCACTGCTTTTAGGCAATGCGCACCAGCTCACCAGCATATCCCTGGAAACGTCGATCTTGGACCCGGACGCCGTCCTGGTCCCGCTGCAACGTCTTCCCTTCGTATTGCCCTGGTCACAACTGCGCATCGTCCATGCATACAGTTGCCCCCTTCGCATCTGCCTAGAAATCCTCTCCCAGTGCTCGTTGCTGCATTCACTGGAGTGGCGGGACGAACGAGATGAGGATGTTATAGCCGTGCAGGACGTCATGCCGGTCGAACGGATCGACGCCTCCATCCGCCATGTGGCCATACGCCACCATTGGGCCGTTTCACTCGTGGCATTGGAGAATTTCCTCGAGTGGATCAACATGCCTAACCTGATAGACCTGGAAGTGTGTCATGTACCCTCCGATTATCTCTTACCTCGACTGGGACAATATGGGTGTCATCTCACATCACTGACCCTCGTTGTCTCTGTGCGTTGGATGTCACCCTCGGATATCTCCAACATTCTGGAGGCAACGCCTGAACTAGAATCTCTCGCTTTCGTATATGATTCAGCCAGCACCCAGGAGCTCGAGGATTTGGGCGAGGAGATGCACGATACGATGGAGGGCATCCTGCAGGCACTTTGCGATACTCTGACGCTCACAGAGGATTCGAAACTGCCGCCAGGTTCACGCTTCTTTCCGGACCTGTCCCCTCACATGCACCTGCGTAGGCTGAGGTCATTGTCCTTCCGGTGCGAAGAACGGTGCTTCGACTGCATCTATAGCTGTATGCTGCGCGATTGGCCCCCGGACGAGAAACCTGTACGACACCTGAAAGAGGTCAGACTCGCAACGCCACTCTCGCCGAAGAACATTGGGGAGATCAGGGATGCGGCAGCGGAGCTGTGTCTTGAGGTCTATGGCCTCGATACGTGCTCTGCCATGTACGAGACCCTCTTGCCCCACGACTGGCAACCACCTACCCTTACATCCAGGTACATCATTCTCACAGACGCGAACGCAGATCGTATCTGATCCTTGCTTTATAGAAAAGATAATCCGAATCCTCCGGAGTGGTGAAGAGCTGCGTCTACAGATGTACATCGGAAGCAGTGGCTTGACAATGTCGAGATGCTCCCTTCGTCACGGCCCTGCAATCTCTGCTTGCTGGACTATGCGCCTGCCGAGTTCCCGTAGCTGATCCGGCGGCAGTACCCTGTCGTTCTGACTGTCGAGCCACCCTAGCGTATTCTGCGCGACGGACAGAGCTGCTTGTGGCACTCCCGCTAAAGCAGCGACTCGCAAAGCGTGACTCCTCCGGTTGACGCCACGACGGAGGCGATATGCGTATGCAATGTGACTAGACTACAATCGTTGTGAGATGGAAACGAAGCGCTTCAACGTATGACTCACATCTGCGTCGTACACGTCTGTGCAAAAGAATGCTACATCCTTGAAGGGATTCACATCGCGATCGTCTGCTTCGTTGTCGCAGTCGCTATCCGCGTCCATCGCCCTCGCGTGGGTGCGACGCTCCGCTTCCCAACCTACCAGATCCGCCACCTCCGTGAAGTGCGTAGCGAACAACGCTCTACAGCGATTGACCCTCAACAGGTGTACGACTGTGGCAAACGCGATAGCGAGACCGTCGCGGAAGGCAGTCCCGCGCCCAATTTCATCCATGATGACCTTGGGTGGAGGTGTGAGCGATGGCCAGAAGCCTTGGTTCGATACATACCAGGCTCCTGCTTGTCGCCCTCCTCAGCACTGCGCCCGTCTCGAGCATCTCGACCATGAAGGTGCTTCGATCACGCGCAAGGTCGTCCCGCGCGCCGACGCGAGCAAAGACGGCATCTATGAGACCTAGATGAGCAGCGGTTGCAGGCTGGACAAGATTAAGTCATGACGTGCATAGGGCAGACCTAACAAAAAGCTCACCACGAAGCTCCCTGCCTGCGCCAAGATAGCGATCAGAGCCGTTTGCCGCAACACCGTCGACTTGCCCGCCATGTTGGGACCAGTGAGGATATGAAGGTGCGCAGTTGGCGTTGGACAGCAGGTTGGGGTGTGCGAGATAGCTTGTTGCTCGTCGAGGTTTCCCTGACCATTGTGCCGCTCGTCTGTCCCGCTCAAGCAGACCGTGTTCGGAGTGAAAGTGCGCCCAGCGGACAGGAGGCCCATCTCTACAGTCGGGTGACGACCGTCGGTAACGTGATAGGTAGTGCTGAGCAAATAATCAGGAGGGGACGAACGAGTGGTAAGCATTCTTGAGGTTCACGTACTCATCGCGCATCACAGGCCTCACATAGCCATGCTCCGCCGCAAGTGCTGCAAAGCCGAGAGTGACGTCGAGTTCGTCAAGAACACGTGCATTGCGTCGAAGAGCGGGTGCATGAGCATTGATCTGGGCAAAAGCGTGAGTGAATGTGGATGCGAACAGACTGCCAGCAAGCATACCTCGCGTCTCAGTATATCGAAAGCCTCGCGCTCTGCAACCTGCAAAGCCAGCGTCGTCTCAACGATCTCGCTACCTAGCTGTGTCCAGGGCTGCGTCAGGCGTAAACGTCAGTTCAAAATCTGTGTTACATCGCGGCACTCACCCTCCAAAAATACCCCTTCGTACTCCCGCTCTCGGACACCTTGACGAACTCCGGATTCGCGTCCAGTAGACGGCAGTCACGCTTGCGTCGGGCAATATGCACGTGCATCCCGAGTGCAGGTGAAGAGCGTAGGGTAAGGGATGGGGCAACTGACGATCCGTAAGCTCTATACCCAAATCAAACACGAAAAATTTCGTACAATACCGCATCAGCAGCTCGGCCTCCATCTTCTCTCGTCGCTGAGCAGGTCGCTCAACTTGTCGTGCAAACTGCGTCAGGGCAGGAGAGAATTCAGGCTTGACCATCCATCGCTGTGGCGCATGAGGGCGCCAGTTCAGACGTCGAGCTGGATCTTCGTCGACGCCTGAAGGCCCGTTCTGCACTTCACTCGCAGCCCCTTCAACTCCAGAGCCCTCGACCTCCTGCCCCACTTCCGCTGCCTCGTCTACTTCGCCGCCTTCCAGCGCACTAGCGATCCGTGCCTCGAGATCCTCCAGCCCGTCCATGCGAGACAAAAGGGCGTCCATGCTCTGCCATTCCTCGTCGTTGACACTCGGTGCCTTCGGGTTCTTCGACTGCCTCTCATAACCCTCGAACGCCCGCTCCAGGGTAATCATGTTCCTTAACCTGTTCCAGGCCCGGATGGCTCTGCCCACGGCACGCACGTCGCTGGCGTCGCCCTTGCCAAGCATGAGCTTTTGGGAAAGACGGCCGACATCGGGGATGGAGACAAGCAGTGCGGATAAGTCGACGCGCAGGTGAGGGCGCGCAAGAAGGAAAGCAACGAGGGAGTGCCGGGATGTGATCTCGGCGAGGGACAGGGAAGGCGCAGCTAAAGATCTGTCGTCAGCTTTTGTTTTCCCGACATAGCAATGAAGAGTACCAACCAAGCCACCTCGCAAGCAATCGTGTACCACCGGTAGTCTTCGTGCGACGCACTACACTTAATAGACTCCCTTTCGTACCACCCTCGCGCATGCCCTCCCGGATCTCGAGTGCGCGCAGAGTATGCGCGTCAAGATGCATTCGCGGCGGAGGTGCCAGCGAGACTCGACCAGTATGGGTATGTTCTATCGAGCTCTCGAGCGCGTCACCTTCGCGTACAGGTAGCCCCAGGACGGGCATGTGTTCGCGTAGATGTGCGCGGAGGTAGGCCGTCAGCAGCGAGATAGCACTGGTCTCCATTGGGGCGAAGGACGAAGGAGGCGGGGAACGTGCTGCTTCGGCGAGCAAGTCGTCCGGTTCGGTAAGGCGGGTTGCCGCATCGTCTTTCGCGGACGTAGTCATCCTCGCATCTTCATCCCCTTCATGAGTCTGGTATGACACGAAGTATTGCTCTTCCATGAGCGCAGCGAGAACTGGATGCTTTTCTTCCTTTCCCTCGTCGTTTGCTGCCTCTTGTTGCTTCATGCTCTTGTCAAGCACGACCTCCTTTGGTCCGATACGGGCGAGCTCGTCGCGTAGCGTGTCAACCGATGAAACTTTCGAGAAGAATTCGCCTGTCGAGACGTCGATCCAGGCGAGGCCGAGCTGAGGGGCTTCAATATTGTCGGTGGTAGCAGCTTGGGCTCCCTCCGCCGAGATAGCAAGCAGATAGTTGTTCTCGTACTGGTTGAGGAACGGCTCGTCGATGAGGGTGCCAGGAGTTATGACTCGCGTGACGCGGCGCTCGAAAGTACGAGTAGGAAGGCCGCGGGAGATCTTGCCTTCCTTGAGCGCACCATTCGACGTATCCGTGCTGCTGCTTACAGGGAACTCCTCGCACATCGCGACCAGCCGCCTGTTCTCCCCCACAAGCACCCTCAAGTACTTGTCCAAGTGGGCGAGGGGAAA
Organism: Schizophyllum commune H4-8; assembly: GCF_000143185.2. NCBI lineage: Eukaryota > Fungi > Basidiomycota > Agaricomycetes > Agaricales > Schizophyllaceae > Schizophyllum > Schizophyllum commune. The sequence continues at coordinate 3,242,232 of NW_026089539.1, read as the reverse complement.
GCCACACATGGGCACGCGCTTGCCGCCCCATTTACGAGTGGTCAGCTTGATGTTGAGAAGGGAGGCGATCTCCGCTGCTTGGGAGAAGTAGGACTGGGCGACAGTCAGCGGTGTGGACAGCGAGCGTTACTGATGAACCATGGCCGACCTCGTAGAACTGCCCTACTCGCGTGAGCAAAAGACAGTTGGGGAACCTTGCAAGGTTGTCAAGGATTTCCTTGGCCAGCGTAGTTTGCTCTTCTGATTATTCTGTAGGTTAGCATCTGAGCGTCAAGCTGAAAGACAGCAGACAAACCAGGTAGAGGCGCCAGTTCTTCGACTGACGATTCAGCCAATGACTGTGCATCTAAGTCGACCAAATTCGACGCAACGTTTTCGGCAGCATCTATAGAAGGATAGGTTTGTGCCGGATAGATACTGATTAAAGCAGAGGGATAGCGTACCAGTCAATACGTCTGCTTTGCGGCGGCGCCTTCGCACAACTGAGTGTTCTGCAACCTCCAAGACTAAGGCTTGCACGGTTAATCAAGGAATGAATGAGGGAAAAGTATGACTTTACCTGGTATAGTAGATTCGGCCTGCTTTCGAGGTCTTCCGCGCTTCGGCTTCGGGTCCGTTTCAAGGGCTGTCCCACCGACTGCACTCAATGGATCTTCTTTCACGACAAGGGGGTTGTGGAGCTCAGCATTGCCCGTAGCGACCTGGTGCTGCACTGCGGCGAAATCCGCTTCCGCTGCGTCTTCTTCTCCAATACCACTTCCCCATTTGGGTAGCGGCTTCGCTATTGTCCCATCGGGAAGGGTATATGTTTTGGGAAGTTCAGAAACCCGTTTGCGCTCCTTTCGAGGCCTGCGCGTAGCGCTAGTTGTTCCCTGTGAGGCGTCAAGCGGGCTTCCGGCTTCTCCGCTTGCGGCGTGCAATGTCGCGTATGACACGCTTTTGAGCTGCTGCTTTACGCGTATTCTGGCGCCATATGCCCTGCGCACCGCCAAGGTCATACGCGAACGCGCTCCTCCGAGATGAACGTTGCTGTAAACGAGTGTTGGTTCATTTTACCCAACAGGCGCCACCCGCCGCCGCGTCGGCCATCAGCGTAATTTCGGACTTTGCCGGGGCTCGAAGCGCGTCCTTCTCGGTCGCCGATCCCGTCCACCAGGCTGCTCTCGAGGAGTCAGGCAATTGCTGCACTTTCGTTGAAGTTCGGAACTCGTCAAGATGTCGTTCGCAGGCAGGCGCACGGGCAACAAGGTCAAGAAGGGCGTGCAGTTCACGCTTATGGTCGTCGGTGCGTGTTTTGCATTTGCGGTTCTGGGGAGCGCGTCGAAAATGAAGTGCGCGTTACGACGATCATGGTGGTGGTGGCGCGGCGAGCGACGGCGCTATCCTCGCTCAACGAATCGCTTTGAGGGGACTTCATAACTGACTGCCTGCTTCCAGGTGCCTCGGGCACGGGCCGTACGACTTTCGTGAACACGCTGTGCGAGTCGGAGGTGCTGGCGCACAAAGTCTCCGATGACCCCGCGACTGCGCACGTCGAGCAGAACATTCGCATTAAGCCTGTGAACGTCGGTGCGTGTTCTTTGCGCCGAAAATAGACACGTACTTGACATTGTACGCGTCTCAGAGCTCGAGGAGGATGGCGTGCGCATCGCGTTGACCATCGTTGACACGCCGGGCTTTGGGGACAACATTGACAACGAATCCTCGTGCGTGTTACATATAACCCCCTTTCACCTCGTCTGACGTGGAATGCAGGTTCCGCGAGATCGCTGGCTACCTCGAGCGTCAGTACGACGACATTCTCGCCGAAGAGTCCCGCATCAAGCGTAACCCGCGCTTCCGGGATAACCGCGTTCATGCTCTGCTGTACTTCATCCCGCCCACTGGTCACTCGTACGTGTTGGACATGCAGAATGTATGCATGTGGACTAACCACCAAAAAGGCTGCGCGAGATGGACATTGAGCTCATGCGCCGCCTCTCCCCCCGCGTCAATGTCATACCCGTCATTGGCAAGGCTGACTCGCTCACATTGAGTGAACTCAAAGCATTCAAAAAGCGGGTTCGCACCTTCCCATGAAGCAAACTGTGTTCGACGTGCTAACATGTATCAGATTATGGAGGACATCGAGTACTACGACATCCCCATCTACAACTTCCCTTACGACGTTGAGGAGGATGACGAGGAGACCATCCAGGAGAACAGCGAGCTTCGCGTACGTCCCTCGCCATGGCGCCCTTCCCATCAATTGACCCCAAGCTTCTAGGCCCTGCTCCCCTTCGCGATCATCGGCTCTGAAGAGGAGGTCATGATTGACGGCCAGCCTGTTCGGGCACGCATCTACCCGTGGGGTATCGCCGAGGTCGACAACCCCAAGCACTCGGACTTCAGCCGCCTGCGGAACGCGCTGCTTGGGTGCGTCAACGTGCCTGCTGAATTTCCGTACGTGTCATCTGACCGCGTTCACCCCTATAGGACCCATCTTGCGGACCTCAAGTCGCTCATTCACGACGTGCTCTACGAGACGTACCGTACCGAGAAGCTGTCGCGCACGGTGCACTCGGTGGACGCGACGGACTCGTCGATCTTGCCCGAGGAGCTTGCCTCGCAGAGCGTGCGCCTGAAGGAGGAGCAGCTGCGCAGGGAAGAGGAGAAGGTGACTTGTACGATGTATGCACCGATCGAAGACTTACTGACTGCTTTCCAGCTCCGCGAAATCGAGCTTCGCGTGCAGCGTGAGATCAACGAGAAGCGCCAGGAGCTGCTGGCGAAGGAGGAGTCCCTTAGGTTTGTCTTCGCACACTATATCATCGCCGTTGCTAAACCTTCCGCAGGAACCTCGAGAGCCGCCTGGCCGCACAGGGCTCCAACTCCGACTTCCGCGACTAAGCTATGTGTCCGAGTCTGTATGGTATACCCTTCTCCGCGATCTACCCCGCTCATTCGATTGCGCTGGTTTCACGATGTTCATCCCTACGTCTCTACACGCTGGTCCCTCTTTCGTCGATTGGCCGACCTTTACTTCGCCCGCCTCATGATGTTCTTTACGCTCTGCGATAACAGCTGTCACTCCTTAGCATCCCCAAAAGTCGCCTGTTTTTCCCCGTAATACACTACCTTAGTACGACATTGTCTTGATCCCCTTCAACTTGTCTTGACCCCTCTTTACCGCGCGTCTTGAAGCTTGACTCCCCCTTCTTTCCTTGATACAATTTGCATGTTGTGGATCATTAGTTGATATGAAGTTGTGGTGGATGTATTTGCGCTACCCTGTGTATATTCAGTGAGGATCGATGGGGGTGCAGCAAGAAGTGAGTGATCATGGTAAGGGAGGGAATGCTGCTCCGAGTGCGCTATCTGAGGACGCCGCTGCGATAGACCCATTGCAGTATCGGATAACATACGGTTGGCGGGGTCCTCCGGCGAACCCAAAGTTACTCGTAATAAGGGCGGGTAGGTGAAGCTGCTTCCTGGACCTGAGCGAGACCAGGATGGGTTATGCCTGGGGTAGGACATGTGCTATCCTCGGGTGTGCCACAAATGTTGCCACCGGCCATAAAGTTCGGAAAAGAAAATTCATTTGAGCCGTCACGGGGTAGGTCACTCGCCATATATTCCTGTGCCAAGCCTCCTCGAAACCTCACCTGAGATAGGCCTCGGGCAACAGGCATTCAGTCACGGACCATCCACCGATTCAGCAGGTTCTGCCACAGATTCAGGCGAACGACCTGGGAGCGGATGACGCTACCCCGCATTGCCAAGCACGCCATAGTCCGAGCCCGCGGGAAAGGCTCTCAGGAATAGATGTTCGAGTAGTGGAAGATACGCCCAAGTGGGCGGCAAGATAGGAATAGGTGGGAGGCGGGCACCGACGGGCGAGGGCGGGCGAGGCGCGTGCATCGTGTTGTGGTCGGGGGCTGACGAAAGGATGCGCGTGTGGTGGCACAAAAAGCCTTCAAGCGCAGGAATACCGGTAGAAGTGGGGATAAAGCGCTGTGCGAGGAGCATGGAGAGGGCTAGTCAGCTTGTCACCGCTCACCCGTCAATCCGAATTCGAGGGGTCAGCGTGAAGAGAAGGGGGAGCGGGGCTGTTGGATCGCGCGTATAGTTGGGCTGAGGGTGCGGGCAGGGGGAGGAATGAAAGGCGGCGAGGATGACGACAGGCATGGAAGCGGTTCAGGGTGCGTTCGGGTTCTATCGATAGGTGAGTGCATTCGGAATGTAAGTAGGGCTGGGATCCGTCCTTCGCCTGTTCGCGGAGAGCGATGAGAGGGATGGAGCGGGTATGACTCCAGAAGGGGCTTCTGAAGTGATAGGAAACTAGTCTTTGAGGACAAAATATCGGTTAGAATTTGAGGACGGGGCGAACTGGCTGGCAGAAATTCGCAATGAAGAAAATGGTGCAAGCTGCATCTGCAGGCGGTTCCTTGCACGAGAAACAACGTACAAAGAAGGGTTTAGCCTGTTGATAGGCATAGGACTCGCCACAGCTGCTGAGGTACATCCGTCAATACCTAACGTGAGCGCCAGATGGTCGACGTGGGATGACAGGGACTGGGGCTGAGCAGCGTTTGCTAGACAGATGCGGTGTCGCACGCCGTCCGAACGTCGGTACCGTGCATGTCTGTGCTTTTTGTGAGAGCGCAAGGCGTCTTAGGTCGCGCATCACAAGGCTGATAAGAAGCTGGAACAATCGACAAGAGCCTAGCAGTTAGCGCGTACAACCTAGCCCATTTTTGCCACCTAGCAGGGGTGGCGGGGACGCCTCAGCATACGAATGACGAGAAGAGCGTATACTTTTCGAGAGTCTGGGACAGGCGAGGATTCAGAGCCCAGACCATCTAACGTGGTATAGCCCCCATGGAGGTTAGAGTTGAGTGGGAATCCAAGTTGAACTTTACGGCAAGATGTCACACCTGTAATATAACTCCATCCGGAATTCGGATTAGACGCCACACGTTTCCTCCTGCCGCCGTTCTTTGAATTCATCGCCCTCACAACCTCCGGCGGCCTGCTCCTTCTCTGTCGGCCCCAGGCTTCTACGGTCTGATAAGAAAGCTGCAGCCCAAACCCAACGGAGAACGGCCTGTCGCTCGGGGATACAGGGGTGACCACTGACCTACAGGGTCCATTACAATGTGCAGGTGACCGCCTCATATAAAGCTCGCGCAGCCGAGCAGCTGTCGCCCCCTTCCCCCCTCGTCATCTACGCACCAATCACGATGGGGAGACCTCACTTTGTCGCCGACCTTGTATTCGAAATCCTCGACAACGATGATCACTGGTGGCCGCGCGATCTCGCGCGCCTCGCCGTCGTGTCCTCGGATTGGCTTTGGCCTGTGCGCAAGCTCCTCTACCGCCGCCCCGTCATCCGCACCTTCGCCGAATGCGCGCTGCTCGGCCGCGCGCTCGAGGGAACCCCAGAACTGCGCGCGCTCGTGCGCGGTATCGACCTGCAGCCCTGCGGCGCATCGTCGCTGGCGCCCGACGCGAAGGTCATGGCGGCCCTGCGGCGTATCCTGACGCTGGAGAGCCTCGAGGCGGTTACCCTCGGAGGCGCCCTGGCCGTCGAGGCGGAGCGTTTCCTCATGATGTTGGCGGGGCACGCGACGGGTGTGAAGGAGCTCAGCATCATCGGAGCACCCTTGTGTGATACCGTCAGCCCTGCCTCCGTCGCCGCGTCCCTCGAGTGGGATACCGCCCGCGCGTGCGCTCTGCCGAGTCTCGAGCGTCTGCGCTTATCCAACCTATACCTCGACATCGAGTTCCCCTACGATTCCATTGAATCACGCCTCCGTGAACTCGTCCTCGACAACGTCACCATCGAGAACGGCTTCCTCCCCCACCTCATACAGGAGTCCGCCCCCGACTTCAAGCACCTCTCTATCCTTACGAAGGAGCGTGAACAGTATGACGAGCAGGTCAGGCTCGTGCTGGAGGCCTACGAGCTGGAGAGCCTTCAGTACGACGTCGACGAGCAGGACCCGTCAGAGGAGGACATCTTCGGCGCAGACCTTCCTTCCCATCCGTCCTTGCGCAGTCTCTCCCTCCGGGGTATGAAGGTCTGCCCCGATATGCTGTCCGCCATATCGGAGAGCTGTCCAAATCTGGACGAGCTCTTTGTCCAGGGTAGAAGCGTCTGCTTGTCACCCGAGCAGTGGGCGACATTCATCGCGTCTGGTGCTCTACCGAACCTGAAGTGTTTAGGACTGCCTTGGAGTACATACCCGCCGTTCAGGCACTGGACGAAGACCTGCAGCAACTGCATCGAGACTGCCTCTGCCCAACGCGATATTCGTCTTCACTGATACCCTTGTAATGACTTGCTTTGCTTTGCTCGCTCTGTACTACTACTGTCTGTTATTCTACTTTTCTGGATATTGTGTACTATACTCAGGAATACATACCACCGCGCCTCAGCCTTTTGCGAGCCTTGCAAATCCCCCTATGATTCAGACCGTGAGAAAACCGGGACAATCACCGAATTGAATTCATTCTCGACGTCGGCTTCCAAACTCCCCAAGACACCGGCTGGGTGTGCCCTCTGGCGGGTCGTCTCTCGTTCGCCGCCGTCCGTAGACGGACGCTCACTGTCGCTCTTTTCCTCTCCACCATCTCTCGCGCCCGAAATGCAGTCCTCCGCGTCCAGGTCGCAGGCCCAGAGCTCGCGCACCTCGTCCTCCCAACGCCCGATGCGCAAGAGCGCGTCCTATCTATCCCTTCGACGAGACAAAGACAACAACATGCAGTCCCCGGACCTCAGCACTAGCCCCGCGAACGGCAAGTCCTCGTACTTCGAGGCGTACCCGCGCGCCAAGTCTGCGTCGACCCCTCGTACCACCGCGAGCAAGGGACGCGAGAAGGAGAAGACGCCCACCTCGCCGCAGCGACACGGGCGCAGCACGGACACGTATCACGTATCGGACGACGACAGCAGCCTGGACTCGGGCGAGGATGCGTATGCCTTCCCGCGGTATGAGGAGAGGCACCGATCGGGCGCTCACAGCAGTCGGGAGGGACGCACGCCCACCGCCTCGAGATCGTCCCAGCGCTCGCGCTCATACACGGGCGGCACGCCCTCGCGCAGCTCGCGGGACGTTCCCGACCTACGACTGTCAGGCTCATCGAAGAACACCGAAACTCCTCCCCTCACTCCTGTCGATGCCAGTCATGGTATCTACTCCAGCGTCTACGATCCATTCCCAAGCATCGTATCTGCGCCAGTCTCTGGCGTAGAGGCGATGGACGCGTTGGTCGACGGCATGAACGGCGGGGACGTCCTGGGATCCGTGCCGAGTCTGTCCATGACTCGCCAGCGATACGGAATGCCCTACAGGAACCCGCTTTACGAGCCGCCATTGCCTTCCCCACCGCCAGGGGTCGTTCTTGGCGGTGGGCATGGCCGGCGAACGCGCTCCAACCCCAAGCTACGGACTACTCGCCGAGACAGCTCAGGAGACGAAGACGATGACGAAGACCCACCTCCTCGGCCTCGACGGCGCCGCCAACAGCGTCCAGCAAACACGCGCACGGTGTCGACCGGCACCGTTACGCCCCAATCCGATCGTGTCATGCATTCCCCATCCTCACGATCTGGCCGCGAACCACCCTCGCCATTGACGCCCCTGGAAGAATCGAGATACCCACCGTCCTCATTCCCCACTTCTTCCAACACTTCCGTCCAAGAAAGGCGCAAGAGCGCAGTCCCATCCATTTCGGACATCATTCGCGCGCATACGCTGCCCGAAGGCCAGACACTCTCCCGCCCTGGTACTTCCCGGCGCACGTCCGTTGGCAATGTTAGCCTAAGCTTCGATCACTCACACGAAGATCTCGGGAAGGGACGACAGCGCGCGAAGACGGCCGACGAAGAGGAAGACTTTTTATCGCGTTCGTCGGTGGACAGCGTCGCGAATGAAGTCCAGGAAACTTTGCGTCGTCAGATGAGCTTGAAGCCACAGGCTCCGCCTCCGCCTTCAGCGATGCTTAGACGGCGGTCCACGACGTCGGAGAACTTCTCGATGACCTCGCCCCGGTCGGAATGCGGTGGTGGCGGCGGCGGGCGCGCCTCGATCCACTCATCTTCTGCGGCCTCTTCGTACCAGATGGCGACACCGTCATTCGAGGATCTCAACATCCACGGGCTGAACAAACCTTCGGCTTCGCACGCAGTGGCGCAGTACCTGCGCTCTGCACGGTTGACGACCCTGGTCAAATGCACTCGGTCGCCCCATGCATCGCCAGACAACCCACTTACTGTGAGCTTGTCCGACCTGGGAAATCCGCACGGATACCCTGTCGTCGTGTTCTTGGGCTTGGGCTGCGTGCGGCATATCATGGGCTTGTACGATGAGATGGCGGAGTGCCTCAACCTTAGGATCATCACCATTGACAGGTAAGCATGCAATCTACTTGTCGCGCACAAAGCACTGATGCACGGTCATAGATGGGGACTGGGGCGTACGGAACCGCGATTGAGGTCTGCAAAGGGCATCATGCAATGGGCAGACGTCGTCGAGGAGGTGTTGGATCGATTGCACATCGACACTTGCAGCGTCATGGCGCACTCGGCCGGTGCGCCTTATGCCTTGTCGTTTGCGAACAAGTTGCCCGAGCGCATACGCGGTGAGGTCTGTCTCCTGGCGCCGTGGGTGGGTGGCAACGATAACAGTATGTCGAGCCAAATCCTATTTGTTGGAGTGGTATTCACTTTTCATAGGCGGCTATAAGTGGCTGAAGTACGTGCCGAATGGCATCCTCAAGACGGCGCAGGCCGCAGAGTGGAAGCTCCAGGCCTGGATGATCGGCAAGCCGCCGACGATCCAGTACCAGGGTATCGGCTACACAGCCCAGACGTCGAGCAAGTCGTCCGAGAAGGGCACGCTCTCTCCCCAGAACACCGGCACGGGCTCCCCGCGTCCGGCGTTCCCCCAGATATCGGAACAGGCGTCGCGTCCTAGTACGAGCTCGAACTTCAGCGAGTATGACGACCTCCGGGATTTCGAGGGAAAGTTCGGCAGCCAGACCACGCTTGGTATCGTCAACTACCCGCCGCCCAGTGCTCAACCGCCGAGGCGTAAGGCGTCCCGAGGATTTTTGGAGCGTTTGAAGAGCCCATCCTCGCCACCCGAGGAGAAGGCCACGCCGACCAAGACCGGAAAGACACTGAAAGCCCTGCGGTCAATGGGCTCCTTGCGCAGCGGCAAGTCATCCACCAAGAAATCCCAGCCCTCAAGCCCTTCGAGCCCCAAACTGCCGCCCCCACCTCAGTTCGATACGACCCTAGGCCTTGGCGTTGATGACTTCAAGTTCTCGGCAAACTCGTCTGACTCCTCGTCACTTCGCGCGGAGAAGGAGGATCAGCTTGATGGGCTGTCGAACCACGGGAGCGGGACGCCAAATTGGCGTGCGAACGGGCAGCGCTCGATATCCTTTGGGTCGACTTCCCCTCGCGGCGCGCACTCGATGCCGAATTCACCCGCGCCGAGTGTGCATAGCTCGCAGTATACGACGCCGCCGACGAGCGGCATGTCCTTCCAGGTCCAGCTGGGGAATGCGCTCCTTGCGGCTTCGCATGCGGAGAGTGCGAAGGGGACGCACAACGATCTGTTGCAGATCCTCAACCACGACAATCTTCCTTGGGGCTTCTCTTACAGCGCGTACCCTCACAAGGTCAAGGTCTGGTACGGGGATCGTGATGAGAAGATTGCCGAGAACGCGGTGCGGTGGATGGAGCATACGATGGGCGAAGACCGGTGTTCTGTGAAGGTGGTGAAGGGCGCGGACCATGGCTTGATGTACAAGAGCAGTGTGGTCATCGAAGTCCTAGAACACCTTCTGAGCTGTTGGAAGAAGTCCGGTGCGTCATGCAGCGCTCTCACACTCAATGGTTTACTGATCCTCTGAGCAGATAGATGATTCCCCGGAGCGCCGTCTCCGTAATAGTTCTTGCTTATTCTCCATTCCTGCACCACCTACCATCCAATGGATACTCTTTGCCAGTACTCGCGACTATTTCACCTTTCTTGGATGGTCTCACGCGCGTCGACTTCTTTGTCGCTTCTTTCTTCCTTGTATTGTGTTTTTAGGACTAGCCGCCTTTCATTCACACCCTTCGGCTGTGCTTCGTGCCCGCTCGCGGGCACACCTCCGCTGGTACACACCCGTTCGTCCACGTCTATTCTACGGTAGTATATCCTTATCTTTGCATAATTTACCTTGTATCATTGTAAGCTAGTGGACGGAGTACAGTTACTAGTAGTTAGTAGATATCCAGTTGCCCTCTCGATTTCTTGGGTGTGATTGGGCAGGGTTGTCGACGTCGGTGAGTCGGTATACGCGAAGGGTCTTCGGTAGGGATCTGGTCAAGTGGGCAATCACATCACACCGGCCCCGGCGCGCGCCAAATTGCAAGACGCGAGAAGCAAAGGTGGGTTGACCTCAGCGGCGTCGACATCAGTCGCGTCCTGTCTCGTCTCCCTGCTCGAGTTGTCTGCGATCCGGCGCAAATCTCGAGCAGTGGCCAGACATGTCGAGGAGGGCTCCTCGGGGTATTGCGCTGAAGCATACCGACGGACAGCCCCTCACGCGACAGGACATTCAGTACGAGCTCCTTGCCGCCATCTTCGCCGACGAGAACAAGGCCTTCACGGAGCCCTTGTCTGGCGAGAAGATGTCTTTTCGCGATGTCTATGTGTGTGGCATTTTATTCGTACTTTCACTCTACTGACGCGCTCACAGGTGTCTGCCATCCGGAACTCGCCCAAGGCGAGCCCGGCGCTCAAGAACAAGATGGCACAGTCACAGGACTACGCGACGGACTTTGGCATGCTCGCATTGTTGACCAATGTTGGAAGACTTAGCGCGACTATGGGCTGTACGCGATCGACGCTATATCTCTTCATGCACGGTGCTAACGCGCGTGCAGTCTTCCCAGAGATGAAGACCGCGGTGCGGACCTACCACCCAGTCCCCTCGCTCCAGCGCACGGGGGATAACAATATGCTGGACATGCCGCGCATCAAGACGATCATCCGGGGCGCGCTTCTTGAGACGGAACGCAATGGGATTCCGAGCACGCTGGCCGAGATTCTCATACACGCTGTGCGTCCATTCAGTCACGTTACCGTGCCGCGAACTCTGACATACCTTGGCCACTCCAGCGTGCGGGCCATGTACCCTCGACAAGTATCACGAATCTCATCTTCGTCCTATCCCATAACTCTGCTGTGAGTGCGTCGTAGTGGAAGCTTTGCAGCTGATTTGAACTTCGAACAGCAAGTCAGCGATTTCTTCCCACCGGATTTCGAGTTCCTTGACATCTTCATTCCGAGCGAGTACACGCCGCAGTCAAGAGCACGCGCATTCCTCTGGATATGCTGCTTCTTGCTCGAAACGCCCCTCGAAGGCGACTCGGACTATCAAGGACCCAGGAATCCCTTTTCAGAGCCCACGCGGCCTGGGAAGGCGCCCCCTCTCGTTAGGATGACCCCCGAAGAAGTCGGCCGCACAGACCAAGATACGCAACGAGAGAAGGATCTCGCCAACACACTCATTCTGACACGCAACCGCTTCCTTCACAACCTGAAGGAGAAGAACAAGGGCGTCCTCAACTTTGCCGGGCCGTCGAGCCAAGCGCCTGAACAACACGAAGACATGCCAAGCGAGACGCCTGGCGCCTCCACATCAGCTGGCACAAGCGGCAAGAGAAAGGCCAGCGGCAGTGCCGCTATCGAGAAGGAGACGAAGACAAGGAGAGTTGAAGGGAGACTTCGCGCAGACACTGTGACCCTCCCACCACGACCTCCCTCTGCTGGTAAGTCTGTCCGCACTCCGCTTGAGTACACTGCCTGATCATAGCCTCAGGCCCCTCCACGCTCATCCGACGGCGCTCTCCTTCTCGTCCACAAAGCCCAGCCGTCGGACGTCCCCCTCCGCGCTCCATCATGGACCTCATCCACCACTCCCCACCGTCCTTACCGCCCCAACTTCTTGAACCACCCCAATCTACTCGCGCTCGTTCGACCTCGCTCCCGCCTGATGTTTCTCGCTTTCCACCTACACCCCCACCTAATTTCGATGTATCAATAACCGAGTATAATCTGCGCGCGCGGTCGCCCCTCGCGGAAGCGCCCATAATAGCCCTTGATCCGCCGCCCCCAGACGGGCCCATGCTGCGATGTGCGTCTTCTGTACCCTTTGTTCCTGCACGGGAGATGCTGACTATTACTTATAGATGCCTGGGAAGACATCCACACCCGAGACTGCTTGCAGGAGTCCGATGATGCGCTCGACAACGAAGAAGCGCAGCAGGAATACGGTACGTCTTGCTACCTCTCTCATGCCTTCGCTGACGACAACTCCAGGACGACGCCTGGACGTCGTCAATCGTCTCCCATACATGGAACCCAGCGCAAGGCCCCAATGGGACCCCGACCCACCGATGCGACCCTCGCCCCGCCATCTCTTCTCATCTTCATCTCGTCCACCCGAACACTCTTAGCTATCCACCAAGCTCGGGCATTCAAACAAACACACGAACGCTGTCAACTGTATCATAGCCTCGTCACAATCCTTGCTATATCCTTATTGTTGTTTATATACTTACGACCCCCCGCTTCCCTGCTTGCTTCCGTATCGGTTACTGTATCTACTTACGCTCTGTTACGGTTACTTCACGTGTACATGTCGCCAGGTTGTACAAACGCTGTGCTCCTCTCATTCCTTAGCTTACCCTTCACCCTTCGTCGGTAGTATTGGGCTGCCGTCTTTAGTGATCCTACTCTACTTCATTTACTCTATTCCCCTTACCAACGGACCTCATAATGGATTGGATACTCTGGCCACTGGGGGAAGGAATCGACGTGAAATTCGCTCGATACTTCGCTTAGCTTCGATGGAAATTCACTAAGAATTGAATGGTTTTCACACAAAATCTAGTGACTTTCGCTCGGCCTTGCGCGAAAACATTTCACGCCAAAAAAGTCGCGTTCCGCGACCTCTGTTTCGCTCGACTTCGAGCGCAAACCGCTCTTCGAAGAGTGAAATGGCCAGTACAGGTGAACCCCTCATAACCCATACCTATCGGAGCGCCTCCGAGGCTCGTCGTAGGCGCGCCGGGGTCAAACCAACTTTCGGATATAATTCTTGAGGGATATGCCTTCCGTTCCATATACTTTTTGGCGCGCAAATCGTACCCGGTCGACCCTCGGAGGCGCTCCGATAGGTATGGGTTATGAGGGGTTCACCTGTATTTCCTTTTTGCTGCTTTCTGCCATTTTTCTCCTTGGCATCGCGCTCATATGAGATCAAATCGATATATTCAAGTGACTACTACTACAACTATTAAACAGCAGCTCTACGAGTATCAAGTCTAAGAAGTGAGCTGTCTCGGCTGAACGACAGAATCACGAAGGTAGAGGGAAGCTACGGAGGACTCTACCAAACGTGAGAATCGGGAGATGGTCGTTGGTCCGTGTAGAGAGCGAAGAGGCAAGACTTAACAGCCGCGCCGAGGTCTCGGAGAGATATCCTGAGCCAAAGTCGCAGGATGGCGTATTAGACTGCAGTCCTCGTCGGACGTTGTAATTCGTTTCAAAGCGGGATGGTGGCATGGAGCAAACATACCCGATGATTTAGTGAGCTCGTAATACGGACGGCGGAATGGTGCACGCTGCATACAAACTTGCTGATGGCGCGAGCGAGCGCGAGGGGGAGTGCCGCGAAGGATGGTGTGCAAGGACTGGGTAATCAAGTGAGAGGGAATATAACGTTGAAGTGAAAGATAAAGCTGGGTGGTATTCAAGGAAATGGAGGGAATAGTCTGCAATGGTCACTCAGGTCAGCGCTCATCTCTGCCAGTGAACAAGGGATCCCATCACGCACCGTGATCCCGCGAGTTTGGGCAGCACTCATCAGCGTTCGTTATACTTCGATCTCGAGGCCGTGCGTCGTACGCTGGGAAATTACCTCCACACATCATGGCGAGCGACGTAGATGATGGCGGTTGAGGACAAGACTCGACGATCCGCGACCTCGCATACGTCACTGTGTGGCGCCAACGCCACATAATGGCCGGGCCCTCGCTGAGTTGCTCATCGCCGCGCATGCCCTTTGGTTGCCTTCTGTGATGATGGAGACCGACATTTACTGAACCCAGTTGCAGCCGAATATTGATGCCAGTCAGAGAACCCTTGGTACCCTCTGGGCTCTCGATACATCGATACCCTTAAGACCTCTACCCATCTCGCTACTCAAGATTATCCCTCTGTAACTTTCGCTCGACGTTAGTTAGTTGTTGGCTGAGCGAAACAGCGTCGCTCAAGGTTATGCAAATTTCGCTCGCCCGACGTGAATCGGATTCGCACGATCTCCAGCGAAAAGCGAAATTCACTCGATGTCGAGTGAATTTCGCGCCGATTCCTTTTCCCAGTGTGGATTCTTACATTCGACAGCTTGAGCTTGAGCTTGAGCTTGAAGCTTGCAATTGAGGACAGGCTCATATAAGAATTCAGCGGAAGCCCAAACTATGTTCACCTGTGCAAAGTATGTGCGAGGGAATAGGTAGGTAGTGAGTCGTTATCGCACAATATTCAACAGCCGAAGGACGCAGATATGTGCTTACGAGCGTACGGTAAGCAGGCGGGGGATGGATAAGTAGCAGACGTCTACGCCGCTCGCACGCGAAGAAGAGATTCATAACGATAAAGTACAATAAAGATGATATGATCCAAATTGACCTGTTCCACAAGACTCCGGGAGGGGTGCAGCAGCAGCAGCAGCAGCAACACAGCATGTACTACAAATGAACGATGCAGGAAGGGGGGAAAGGCGGGTAGCGCGAGGGGTCCCGGGCGTGGAAATGCCAGGCCAACTATGCACAAGGGTCGGTCACCCAAGTCATTCCTCGAGCCACTTCTCGCAGCGCTTGACATACTTGTCGAGCAGCTGCGCGAGGTCGCGGATGACGAAGGTGAGGATGACCGTGGCGAAGAACTCGGAGCACCGCTTGAGTTTCGCCTCTATGCTTGCGCGCATGTCGATGGGGAAGGCCGCGTATGCAGGCGCAACCGGGTGCGCCTTGACCGCCTTCGTGTGCTCGTCCAGGAGCTGCACGTGCAAGAACAACTTCCGCAAGCCCTGCACATAGGCTGCGGGGGAGTCTAGACTGTGCGCGAGTTAGCAACGTCATGATATGTGTAGCATAAGCAGGCAACGTACGTCTTCCCGTTGTTCGTCAGCTTGTCGAAGCTGCGCGTCATCCTATCGCTCCACGTCGACTTCTTCACCACGAAGCCCTCCCCAACACTGAGCTTCTTCCCAAAGCTCGCGACAACCCCATCACACACCGCCGAGAACTCTTCCAACTTCCCCTGCCATGCATCCGCCTCTTTCCGGGTAATGCTCCCAATGCCCATCGCAAGCCCGCTGCTCACGTTCCCCGCGCCAAAGTATTCCGAGCTCTGCAGCGCCAGATCCTCGAGCGCAGAGCACAGAATCGCGACCACGCGGACCTTCTCGGACGTGTTGTTCAGCTTCGCGCCGCCCTGGGACCATACCTCCTGTGGGACGTGCAGCCGCCGCGTAACGTAGCCCCCCGTCGCGGACTCCATCGTCGCCCGGAGGAGGTTCATCATATGATACGGCTTCAGCAGCGCGTCACTCGGTGCAGCGGGCGGCAAGGGGGAGACAGGCGTCATTGGCGACGCCGCCGCCAGTGCCGGGGGGATCATGTCCGTCTGGACAGTGAGGTTGTACGGGTTGAGCTTCTGGGGTATAGATACCTTGCGTGGCGCCGCTCCGTTCATGGGCAAAGGCGGCGGCATCTCTCCAGGAGGCGACTGAATTTGCCCGTTCACGATTGACGGTCGGCGCCCAGGCTGTGAGGACGACCGGCTGCGCGACGCAGGACCACCCGTTGCAGACGAAGACGACGAGCTCGACGTCAGCGAGATCGCTGACGCCTTCGGCAATGAAGTCGACGCAAGCGATACGCTCGACTCGGTCGGTGAAGACGTGTCAGAGCTCGCAGGGGCTGACATTTTCGAGCGACGCTGGTAAATGGTGCCCTGGTTGGTCGTCTGGTTGATGATAGGCGGTGTCACTGTATCCTGCCTTACTGACGCCAGCTGCGAAGCCCCACGAGGACGAGGAACGACGAAGGCGGTCGTACGGGGGGATGGAGGCAATGTTGCCGGCTGCGAACGCGGTGTGTTCGGCGCATCAGATGTCGGCGAGGGTATCGGCGGCAGCGGTGGCGACTCCTTGGCAAATGCACGAGGGGTCTCCGACATGCTACCACGGCCCTCATACTCGTCCTCGCGTGGTGCACTCGCTGGATCATAGCGCTCTTGCTCTTCTTGCAGCGATGCAAGCCTGCTTCCAGAACCAGTACGTCGATGATTGATGGAATTCCCTCGTTGGCGACCGACGACAGTCAGGTGATGCGTTGAGGCAGGGGGTATGTTGGGCGAGTTGTCGGCAGACTGTGAGGGCGCCGGCGGAGGGGAGGTCAGTGGGGGAGGTGCCGGTGGAGGAAGGGCGGCAGAATTTGACCGCGCGCGGAGGATAGACGTGCGAGTGCCAGGGAGCGTTGCAGTGGGGGTCACGATCTGCGGAAGTGGTGGTTCCGCCTGAGAAGCTGCAGCATATGGATGATGAGAGGAGGAAGAGGAGTTGTCTCCCTCGTCCGACGACGCCATAAACATGGCGCTGCCTATCGCCTCGACGCCGCTGTGTCTATCGTACGACGAAGCGTCGTCATGATGATCTCTGCTACTTGCTGCGGATTCCGACCTCGTCGACGTAGACGCTGATGGTGACGGTGAACGCGTAGACGCCTCCGACGTCGATGCTGCCGCGTACATGGACGCGGAATTGTACGGGATCGGTGGAATACTGTATATGAGACTGAGGATGTTCATCCGATCGGCATACGTATCGTGCTGCGAGGCGCCGTTAGCGATCCATCAAACACATTGCAGGAACGCTCACAATCTGCTGCAAGCGCCGGATCTCCTCTTCCTGGGCAACTACGCTGCGTCGTCTCCCGTTCCGCCTGCGCGGGTCGGTGCTATCCTCGCCCCGCCGGACACGTTCCATCACCTCGCTAAGCAGAGCAACGCTGCGGCCGTATGCCATCACGGCCGCCTCGGGGTCCACATTGGAGGAGTCGAGTTCGACGGCTTCCCGGGCGAGCTCGAGGGCGCGAGTGAGGGCGCGACGCGAAGATGGCGGGCGCCGGTTTTCTTGCGGAGGCTCAAGCCGATCGGGCGAGGGAGGGGGCGGTGGTTCGTGCGCCGAGCGTGGAGGCAGTAGTGACGGCGGGGGTGGGTCGAGGAGGTCCTCAGAAGATGGCGACACGGGTGCGAACGCGCGTGATGATGAAGAGGAAGCCGCAGCTTGGCGGTCGCGAGCCTCGGCGAAGCTAGCAACGGCAGCAAGGCCTGGCGAAGCGGCTGGACGCGCGAAGGGGGCTGACTGAGAGCGGCTGCCGAGGCTGGGGCGGCCCTCGCTGTACGGCTGGTCATCATAGCGATCGTCCGCAGGAGGTCTGGGCAGCTGCACGGCGGGCGGGGGACCCGCTGGCGGAAGATTGGGAATGGGATGGCTGGGCGGAGGGCCTGCTGGGCGAGCGTGCGCGGCGGTCGAGCGGCGGCGCTGTGCCAGGATGGAGGCGGACGGGGGAGACTGGGCGTAGATCGTCTGCGCGGCGGATGCGGATGATGGGGGCGCGGTCTGAGCCATGTTGGCGCGCGACGGTGCTCGGGATGGGGGTTCCCTATTCGCTCAGGCGTACGAGCGAGCGCTTCGCGTCCGAGTGTGCGCAGTTTGCCAGTCGAGCCGGGCGTTCTATCCGACTCTATGGCAGAGGAGGGCAAGGGAGACCGCGGGGTGTGGGAACAAGAGGAAATTCCAGAGTTCTCGCACGGTATCGTCGGGGACGGCGGCGGCGGTGGTGACGGTTCGTTCCAAGGAGCGTTCGCGCGCTGACGGCCGCCGCGCACAGTGTCCTCGACAACAAACTATGTCGCCGCTCACGGGTTGGCTCGCCTGGAACGCTCGAGCCGCATTTGGCGTAGACGCCGCACGTGAATCATCCCACGCGTGAATGACCACCAAGTTCATGTTGATGCGCGACTCCGAGCGCGCGGACTTCTAGCTCACCATCGCTGGCCGCGTCCAACCTCCCCAACTCACTACGCAATCCGATGAATCTATCAGGCGCTCGAGTAGATTGGTAGGCATACGCCGTAAACAACATGATCATCTAGTAGGCTGGATACAGCACATTACAGACAACGTTAGTAGGAAGTACAAGGTCGGTCATCACATCAGCCACCGCCAGAACGCCTCGAACTTGTTCCTCGGCGGCGCTTCCTGGTCGTTAGCGCTGGAACAGGGCTTGTCAGAAGGGCTGCCGCGTATATATCACGGTGGCTCTCACCAGTCGGCCTCAATCTCCGCGATATTGGACACAAAGTCCATCTCGCTAGCCTTCACTATCGGCTGGCGGTAGTACAGCTTCGAGCCGATGTACAATATCGGGAACAGCCATAGAGGGAAGTAGCTGAAGAACCTAGTCAGGACGACAAGATCCATAACGAGACGAAGGGCAACTCACTTGGTGACAAACGTGTCAGTCGCCCAATTACCCCGAAGGAACACGCTCCATCCGCTGAACTACAGAAAAGTCAACTTCGACCGCGCGCGCCACAAAGGGGGGCTACTCACGAAGCAGATAACGAACGTCGCGACGAGCGAATACCACGCCGCGTAAGGATTTATTCTATTCCAATAGGGCAGCTTTTTGCGGTCAATGTTCTGCGCCTTGCAGCCAGCATGGAAGCTGCGGCCTTCGTCAGCCGTCTTTCACATACATTTCAACGCAATGTGGGCTCACCGAAGATACGTGATGGAGATACCGAACCAGGTCATCATGCCAGCAATCGCAGTCATGTTCTGGAACCAGTTGAAGACCTCTCCGGCGTTCTTGTCAACGGACATGTACGCCAGAAGCGCGAAGGCAGTGCTGAAGATGAGCGCCACGTAGGGCAGGCCCCACCGCGTCGTCCTCTGGAAGATCTTGGGCGCATTGCCGGCGACGGAGAGACCGTCTACACAGCGTCAGTGGCAATGCCAAGATCCGTATACAAAGTACTCACAGAGTGCGCGAGAGCTAGTGTACAAGTCACTAGACGCAGCAGACCACGCAGAGGTGAGCAAGCAAGCGTTGACGATCTGTACCGCGGTTGAGTGCGAGTTTTCCAGCAAGAGGTATCGCGATACTAACATGAGGCAGGACGCTGATTCCTGCGTTCTCGATGGCGATGACGAAGGGAGATGAGGACGCAGTGCCACTGCCGCTGACCAGACGCTCGTTGTTGGAAGGAACAAGGAGACCTATGACGGGTGAGCCTCGATACGATGGCAGAATACGCATCTCAACGTACCGATCACAATCGTTCCGCAGATATAGAACAGGAGAATACTGCATAGACTCAGTTAGCTTCGCAAGACGGTATGAGCTGGCACCACTACTCACCGAATGTACACCCGCTTGATCGCGCGCGGAAGATTCCTCCTCGGGTTCTTGGCTTCGGCAGCAGCGATCTATGGCAGCGACAACATGAGGGCGAATTCCGCCACGGCCGCACTCGATACGCACAGCAACAATCTCAGTGCCAATGAAGGAGAACGCAGCCTGCGATATCACCGCCCACCAGCCCAGGAACTGGCCCTTCGCACCCTGGATGTCGTGATACTGCGCGAACGGACCGGGGTCTTTCCAGTATCTGAACCCAAGGCGGTCGTGGTTCGGGCCTATAGACGGTCAGCAAGACGCGTCGAGGGCGCTGTAGGACGAGGGACGCACCTCCTCCAAGGTCGATCACAATGCCGAGGATGATCAGGCCGACGATAGTGATAACCTTGATGGAGGCGAAGATGAATTCTGCTTCTCCGTAGGCGCCTAAAATTTGCGTGAGATACTGTCTGCACTGAATGGGCAGATAACGTGCCTGCTCCGAGGAAGTTGATGAAGACTGGGGGCGGTTATCAGTGTCAGGACGTATCTCAGCGTGCTACCGCAAGACGCACCAACGACAACGAGACACATTGTTATCCAGACGGCGTTGTTGACATTCTCTGGGCTGACCCAACTGAAAGGATGTTAGCTGGGACGAGTTGAACCAGAGATGAATACGACACACTAGTTCATGAGGATAGCGGAGGCAGACAGCTCGGCAGGCAGGAGGATAGTCCAGTTGTACCAGTAGTTCCATCCCATGGTGAAGGACAGCGCGGGGTCGACAAAACGTTCCGCGAGCTTGATGTGGCCACCTGCGATGGGCAGGTAGGCAATCATCTCTCCCAACGAGACCATGACGCTATAGCAGATGGTGCCCATCGTGATGTAGCTGCAGGTCCCATGTCAGACAACGCTTGCTCGGGGTAGCTACGCCGTGTTACGCACCCAAGAACGAGGCCGATGGGTCCACCATTGTGCAAGGACTGCGCGGTACCCAGGAAAAGGCCCGTCCCGATGACACCTGCATGGGCGCTTAACCACCGCACCTTCGCTTCGCGTAGCCTGGAAGTACTCACCGCCAATACTACACGATCGTCAGCCTCGCACATTTCACGACGAGTCCCCCACGCACCTGATCATCGCCACATGCCGGTTCTTCAGCGCGCGCTTCAGCGGCGCTGGCTCGCCATACGGGCGCGAGTCCTCAATGTCCGTAGAGACCACCTCCTCGGGCTTGCCCTCCGAGCTATACGGCCGGGACATCTTCTCGCTCTTCTCGCTGGCCACCGACATCGTGTACCGTGTTTCGAGTGGATACGCGGAGATGCTGGTGGTCGTGGTATGAAGTCAAGGAGTGCGAGGGGCCGTTCTATTGGGAGTGCGCCGGTTCTAAACGCGCGGCCGCGGATCCGCTGCGCCGTCATCAGCACACGACCCGCGATAAGCGGCCGAGATACCAGGGGGCGTACATACATACGCCCCCATCAATCTCATCTATTCACGCTGCCCCGGGAAAGTCCCTTGTGGGCCTTGACTGGACGCGTGTACGCGGTGTAGATCGGTGGAGATGGGGTGGAGACGGAGCAGGAGGGCGCCCGAAGACTGTATACTTGGTCGGATCTCGTCTGCTTGCAATTCGGAATTGGCTAGCTCTACGCACTTGCGTTTTGCATAGACATCGAAGTGTATGATCATACTGTATGGGAGAGCATAACAGGCAGGCCAGAGACGCTTCAGAGACCTGCAAAGACGAGGACTTGGGGAGAGAAGGACTGAGTCGGAGAGGAGATGGCCGGGGCCGGCGGCTATCAAAGTCAACCGCTGACCTCGTGACTGGTCACCTGCCCCGCACGATCGTCTCCCCTTGCTCTCCCCCGCCCAGTCGCGACTGCACTGGAAGCCTCTGCTGTCAGCTTTCCTGTCCAAAGCTCCGTCCCTGCCCGTCTCTGCGATATCCCTAGGCACAACGCCATGGAACAGAGACACACCGTCCGACCTCTTGGCGCCTAACTTCGGCGCTATCGGCCACAGTGCAACTCCTGTCGAAGGTCGGGCGCTTAACGTCCTTCCCCTCCAGAACCATACAAAATATAGAGCGAAGGAGCGCACTGATAAGCTACGTACGCGTTTCTATCCCCTGACGATCCCTTGGCCTTCAGGATCGCCATGACGTCCAGGAGAGAATAGACATGGCGCACCGCAAGACTGCAGTCAATATCTCTGGAGATAAGATACCTCTTCGCCGTGCGCATCCGGCGGCGCTCCGAAGTCAGCTCTGGACTTTGCCGTGGGGAAGAGGGGCGATGTCGCCCCTCGCGTCGGGGCGGGACTTTCCTCTTTTTGTGCAGCCGTGTCACCGTGCCGACCGTGGCTAGGGAGGACTTCATGTGGCACAGATAGCAGCAATAGCATACTATGCGCTCGCCTCGACTGGTCTCTTCATCTGAACACCCTCTCGACTCCTTCAAGCGCAGTCGACTCCGGAACGCAAGAGGTATGTGTTGTGTCAGTTGAAGACGAGGAGTCCGAGATCCTGAACCTGTCCTTAATTTGTGGCACCGAACCTGAGGCTTTTGCTGCAAGGTCCATTGCCGACAAGTCGTCGCAATATTGTTGCAGTGTATAGTCCTGTCGTTGGGGTTATTGCTACCTGCTCTATCAGGCTCTCGCATCGGGCTCTGCACAGGCAGCTCTCGAAGTGCAGTGAGAGGACGGGGGAAGAGCGCCGACCCATGATCGGCGCTTACGCTCTGCGGGCCGATCGATCCGAACTCTGCTCTGAACGTTCACGACTTCGAAGGTCGACCCGCTAGCCTCGGCTGACCAGCTTGTCGCATATACGATCCATCCACAACCACAAAATCGGATACTTATTTTCCAAATCCACCTGAACGAGGCGCCAGCAGACCTCAGGAAGCACCATGTCCTCCTTCAAGCGTAAAACCACGAAGCAGACTACTCCCATATTACCGGGAACCCGTCCTTACCCTGGTTCACCCTCGACGATCGTAACATCTACCGGGATACCGTCCTTCGATGACATACTGGGTGGAGGGCTGCCATTGTCTTGTTCAAGCCTCATCGCTGCGCCAGACGTGCACTCATCCTACGGCGAACTTGCCTCAAAATACTTCGTCTCGCAAGGATTGGTCCACGGACACACCATCTATGTCGTCGGTGATGAAGGTGCAGACTGGGTCAAGGACTGCGTCTGGACGCGAGACAGTACATCTTCCTTCCCCACCACGTCCTCGAATGTCCCTGTCGACGAAGGGGAAGCAACAGCGGCAACCGACGACAAGATCAAGATCGCCTGGCGTTATGAACAGATGAAGCCCTTCCAGACTTCCGTATCGACGTGAGTCGACCCGCATCGCCTCGTCGAACTCCCGCGAGCGTGGACAGGTCCGCAAACGACGACGACTTTTGCGAGGCGGCCTTCGATCTCACCTCCACGGTCCCTGAATCCGTAATCCGCGATGCGCGCGCTAGCGGAAAGCTGTTCTTCATCGACAACCCGGATGAAGTGGTGCGCGCGCTCGACAGGCAGCTGGCAGCCGGCGGTGCGAGCGCGCCGGTGCGCATATGCGTCCCCTCCCTGGGCTCGCCTTGGTGGGGTGATATTGAGAGGAAGGTGAGACTTCGCGAACTCGTTCACGTATGTGGAATGGTCGCTCATCATAAGAATCAGGATGTTCTACGCTTCTTGCATTCGCTAAGAGGTATTCTACGACGGCATCCGCACGCCTGCGCGTCCATCTGCCTCGCCCCGCATCTGTCTGCCGACAAGGCTCTCATCGAGCGCGCTGGCTGGTTGTGCGATGCGGCACTTTCGCTCTCGGCCTTTACTGGTACGCATTCGTCCGCTATCGTTACCAATCCGTCCATCCTCACTCACATCACCATCGCGATCTAGCTGATCCTGCGCTCTCCGCGACCTTCCCATCCTACCACGGCCTCGTCACGATCCATACGCTCCCTGCACCGCATACGGTACTGCCCCCGAGCGACAAACACTCGACGCTTCGGGGGTCCGGCGTGAGCGGCGAAAACAACCTAGCGTTCAAGTGCACGCGGAAGAGGATGTTGTTCGAGACGTTGCATCTTGACATCGGAGGTGGCGTCGGGGAGAGGAGGACGACGCCGGCGCCGGCGAGCTTGGGAAACGTAGATGCCAGCGAGACTATGAGCAGAGCTTCTGCCCGGGAGTCGGACAAGGCACGGCCGGGTCTGGCGGCGGTAGAGGTGACTGTACAGGTGGAGGATCCCAAAGATGCAAGTAAGCCCAAAAAGGCGAAGAAGAAGGTCGGCTTTTCGTCAGATTGGTGAAGTCGTGACGGACGCAGGGTAGTCGGCAACAGCCGGTGGTGGTATATCTCCTCGAGGCGATGGCTATGGAGATGGGCGCCGTAGAGCGTGTCGCGTACCGAACAAAACAGTAACGACACGGGTTTTCGAGACGCTCGATCTTAGCGGGTGATGCAGACGGTTAGCGTGCGCATTGTAAGCGCTGAAGACAGAACATATCTGATGCAATCGGCTCACTTACGTGCATACGAGATGTGGATGTGCTGGAAGGTAATAAAACCGAATTGATCCAATTGGCGTGCATGCAGGTGACGGCAGCCCGACTTTTGCCTACACTTGTTTCGGGCCCTGCTCTGGTGCTGCGCCTTTACCTTAGTCGACCATTGTCGGTGCTACAACGCGCGCTTCGAGTCGGTGCCTGCTTTAATTGGGTCGCCCAAAATGTGAGAAAGCCGTACGGAGTTAGAATCCGACTCACCTCATACTTTGACCGCATCCAGGTCACTTTCCCCAGAAAAGGATCGCTGGTCGAGACGCGCGCAAGCGCAGGAAGATAATACACCTGGGGACGCGACTGCGACGCGAAGAGCAGGCGGGCACTTGGACAAGCCTCTGCCCGCGAAACCACGTGAAAGCGGGGAGTTCTGGCTGGACGATTCTGCGTCGGAGATGGATACGAGGAGCTTTGACGACGGCGGTGAGTAGTCGGCTTCGCTGTTCTCTGTGGCGAGCACGGGGCTGGCGACGGTCAGAGGGAAGCCGTGAGCGGGTTAGCTTGATTGGCGGCTTCTGTTTTCGGGTGTTGTTGATCGATACAAGCTCGCTCAGACGGCTGCTTCCTTCTGACGTCCGTCGCAAGCACATACTTCCTGCCCACATCCACCTTGCTTTCTCCTCTCATCATCACCCAACGACGCCAGCGGTCGTCCGCTCCCTCACCCCACCGCACGCCCTCCGCCGCCCCATGTCACTCAGCCCAGACGCTCATGACAACCCCCGTCCAGAGTCCGTAAACCTCGAATATCTCCGTCAAAGCCCCGCCCCATCCGCCGATGGTTTCCCGCCCTCGCCAATGTCCTCCACCAACATCGCACGCCCCCGCGCGCCCACGCCTTCAGCATCGGTGCCGGCCTCCGATGATGAGACCTGGTCTAGCAACGCGCCTCCGCACGGTGGTGCCGGCCCCGTGAACCTCAATTCGCCCACGTACCAGCTTCAAAACACGTCCCAGGCGCGCCACAACCCCCGCCACGCGCCAGAGACGGACAGCAACGCGTACGAGCAGGTGTCCGCCCGGCCATTCGCACGCCCCGCCAAGGCGCTCCCGGATCCGTCGCAGTTCCCCGACCCCTACCCGAACCAGGGGCAGCCATCGCGCCTCAGCTCGCACCCACCCACCCTCTACTCCTCGTCCTCCGCTTCACCCCGCTCATCCGCGTACACCACATACAGTAGTCGGCCCCCGTCCAACGACTACGGTCATGTTCGCATCTCATCGGAGGAAGAGGATACGTCGGGTATCATCTCAAGTGCCGTGGCGCAAGCGCTTGAGAGCAACGGTATTGTGTCCTCGACGCCTGGATCGCGTTCCTCTCGGGCGCCAATTGACAAATCGCGGTGGTCCGAACATGGATTCAGCGTTCGCTCCCGCTCCTCTTCAATCAGCAATACCTATGGAGGAGGACCGAGTCACGATGCCTATTCATCCCCACCTCGGTTGGCCCACAAGCCGAGCTACGACGCCAGCTGGGCGACAGTTGACGAGCGCGATGAAGTCGGCATCAGCGACGAAGATGACGACTTTTTGGGAGACTTTGAGGAAGAGGATGAGACGGAGCTGGAGGACGATCAGGGCGACGCGGTGCTCGCTGCCGAGGAGGGGCGCGGTCTGATTGTTCGCGGCGATCGACGTCCGGTATCCCAACTTCATGTCCAGCCCGGTGCGTTATACGCCTTCCTTCCTGGTCCCCGAACTTACCGGGTGATATCTCAGGCACAACCCACCTTCTCGTCAGCTCCTCCACAACGCCAAACTCCATGCCATCCTTCCTGACCAACATCGTGCCTCCAATATCGAATACGCTTCTTGCCCTAGACATATCCGCCAATTTTCTAAGTGCGCTGCCGCCGGTCCTTGCGCACTGTGCTAATCTCGAAGAACTTAACGTTGCATATAATCCCTTACGAGTCCTACCTGTATTTGTCGCCCATCTCACCAACCTCCGCGTCCTTATCGCCGATTCGACGGGGATCTCTACACTCCCAGAGGCTCTCGTCGACCTCGACCGACTGCACACGATCAGTATTCGGAAGAACAAGCTGCACGCCTTGCCCAGCTGGTTATGCCTCCTTCCGGCACTCGGTACTCTTATCGTCGATGGCAACCCCTTCCAGGGACCTTGGAAAGCACTGGTCGATCCGCTCTTGACGAAGTCACCTACCACACCTGCGTATCCGCCCTCTACTCCCATGATGCCGCATTCCTCCGAGGCATCTACATACACCGACTCGGAGGATTCAGATGAGGAGGAGTCCGGCCCGACGCGACACAGTGGGTTGTATGACAAGCTCACAGCGGAGGAGGAAGAGCAAACCATCACGCCCGACCGACTGCCGCCCGTTGGTGCAGAGCAGATACCGCCGACACCACCCATCCCTACTTCGCCGCGAGGATTGACGCGCACGCGAACGACACCCAACCGTGCTTTCTACGGACAGAACCGCGCCAAGAGCACCGTAGACGAGCCAGTCAGTGCGACGCCAGAAGACTCCAACTTCGCCGAACGTGAAGTGAGGAGGATGAAGAGCGCTGGCGACATTCGCAGAGGACGACCTTTCGCTCCGCCGACCCCGGAGGATCCCAGCTCATCGCGACCGCCGCTGCAGCGTGTCGCGGCTTCGAGTTCGAATCTCCTGATGTCGACCTCACCTCCAACTACACCCGAGCGACCGGGCATGAGCAAGCGCTTCGCGAGCGTGGGCGCCGCAGCCACTATCGGCGCGTTCGGTCGTGGGAGCGAGCATGCGTCACGCCGCCCCTTGGCTCAATCGATGTGGGATAACTCGCCCGATAGCACTACCACAGAGGAGCACCTGTCCCCGGGGCGCGGGTCCGGGCCCTCGTCGCCGGGCATGGTGACTTCGCCTGTGCCGACGGAGTCCCCTGTAGACTGGAGCGACGGGAAGAGCATCTTGCGAGGACGACGTGGAAGGGATGGCAAGGAGGGCAAAGAGAAGAGCGGCCGGTGGGGTTTCCTGAAGAAGATGTCGATGGGGAAGATGAACGCATCGAAGACGGAGGTGCCGACGTCACGTCCGCCTACCCAAAGGACGATGCCCCAGATCGATATGCGCTTCTCGACTATGGGCTCCTTGGACGCCGTCGTACCTTCGCGAACGCCGCCAGACTCGCCGCAGCTGAACAAGAAGGCCTCCGTAGACGCGTTGAGGGTAGTAACATCGCCTCCGCCACCATCTACTCAGCCATCATTGCCGTCCCCGCCGCCTTCCGGTAACAGCTTGTTGACTCCGACTACCGGTCTCACAGCGAAGTCCGCCAAGCGGCGAAGCTTTTTGCCGCTCGACACACATAGTCTGTCAATCGCGACACCGGATGCGGGGTCTTTCGTTGGGTCCATGACAGCGACCAGTGAGGAGGAAGCTGCCGACCTCGAGGACCGGCAGGCCACGCCGAGCCCCGGTCCGCCGTCTATAGACCACCATGAGCTCATGCGGATGGAGGAGGACAGGCAGCGGGAAGCTTATTCTCGGGCTTTGCGCTCCGTAATGGCGTACCTCAAGGACATGAACGACCTGAGCCTGTCGCAGCAGCCTATAGCCAGCCAGGAGGACTCGATGTTCATGACACGCCCACGCCGCGCGACTGCGGCGGATGGCACGACGTCACCAGGGTCTATCGCCTCGTCGGAGGGTCAGCTGCGGTCCACGGACTCCATCCGTATGAACGGTATGGGCCAGACGATGAGCATCGCGCCTTCGGAGTTCAGCCAAGGTTCGGGCGATGAGCGCAAGTACAAGGACGACAAGGGCAAGCGTGCACTCATTGTGCGGGAGATTGTCACGTCAGTCCTCTTATATGTGTTACGTCGTCTATTGTGTACTGACGCGGCGGATATCTAGGACCGAGCGGACGTATGTCAAGGGCTTGCACGAGTTGATGGATATCTACATCAAGCCGGCTTCTCAGCATGCGAATATGTTGACCGGCGTAGGGTCGAACAAAGACCCGGCCATTGTACCAGCGCCGGAGCGCAAGATCGTGTTTGGGGGCGTCGAAGCGCTGTGCTCGTTCCACAAGGACATATTCCTCCCGGCACTAGAAGTCGCCGCGGCGCCAGTGCTCGTCAACCCCTCGGTCCTCGAGGAGGCGGACTCGGACGGGCAGCTATCAATGAACGTCGCGCGGGCAGTTGGCAACACGTTCCTGCGGCATGCCGCGTTTATGAGGATGTACTCGACCTATATCAAGTACGTGGCATGTCCTACCTCGAGGCGCTAGATAGAGAGCTGAAACTTTGCATAGCAACTTCGACCATTCAGTGCAGCGGGTTAAGTACTGGATGACGGAGCGGACGACCGGTACTAACAGTCCCGGATCGAGTGCACCCCCGTCATCCAGTGTTGCCCAGCTTGCTGGAATGGGGATGGCCATCTCCGCGATCTCTGGTGCGGATGGCTCGTCCGCTATGTCTGGGCCGGGGACGCCGCCTCTGTCGACGTCGCAGCGCAAGAGAATACGCCAGTTCCTGAAGCGCTGCCGGATGAACCCGCGGCACTCGCAGTTGAACCTGGAGGGATACTTGCTTTTGCCTGTGCAGCGAATACCGCGCTATAAGCTTCTGGTGCGTGCGAGAAGTCACGAAGTGCGGTACTCATCGTCTAATTGAATCCTGCAGCTCGAGCAACTAATGCGTAGCGCGCCTCCGGCTTTCGACCTTATGGACGATCCCATAGACCGCGCCCTGCAGGAAATTTCGTCGCTGGCCAACAACATGAACGAAGGGAAGCGCGAGTCTGAATCGCGCCGCAAACTAGTCCAGTGGCAGGCGCGCATAAGAGGGCGCTTCCCAAGTCCCTTGGTGCAACCACATCGGTGAGTCCTGTCATGGCTTCCGTTGCTTCGCCGGCTGATAGACATCCAGTCGTCTGATCATGGATGGACCACTATTATTGACACGGGTCGTCCGGAAGACGGTGGTGTCCTTCGATGCGTTCAACTCACAGGGTGACCCGTCGACGGTGCAGGTGGATTGCCTGGCGCCGGAGCTGACGCCGCGACCGCTCATCGGGATCTTATGCAACGACCTGTTGGTTCTATGCCGTGACCCCTCGGAGGGTCAGGACCCCAACTCGGCCGTGGATCTGTGGGCCGTCTTGCGAATGCAGACTTTGCCGCAGCCGGCGAGCATCGTGCACGGTAATGGTACGCCGTTGTTCCCACTACCCGACAACATACGCTCATCTGTGCTCCTCATTAGCATTGCGGTTAGTCGATAACAAGGCTATCCTTTATTTCGATGCACCGTCACCGTCGGATGCTCTGAATTGGTATAGAGGTTCGTGCCGTTCAATCTACTCATCCTCAGCGTTTCTGACGAGGCTCGCAGCAATCAACCTGCACATCCCCGCCTCGAAGAGCTGATCTTCTCCGGGGGTGTGCGCGATTTTCGATGTATTTGCTTTGCCTTTGCAGATGTATCTCATCGTCCGGTCCTTTATACTTATTTCCTCTACGCGTCTAACCTGGTTTTCTCTATTGCTATCGATTGGTTCTTATGGATTTTAGGACCTTCGTGCCGTGCCACCGTACTGTAAGTATATGTGAATATCTCATCCTTAGACAGCGGCGGCGGGGTCTTCCCGCCGTGTATGCAACAGAAATCGAATTATCATCGCATGCTGGTGTCGTCCGACCGTTAGTTCGTCTAAGATTCAAGACCTTGGGGGACGGTCATAGCTCACTAGCCCTACGCAGTCGAGCTTTCACTTCCAGGCATGCGCGAGAGCTGCAGTCGATACATGATCATTTCCAATTTCTACCTCACAATACCTACCGTCGATGCCTATCTGCGGAAATTATACCATTCGACGTAGCTCCAGTCTCGTCGTAGATGTGCACCGGCACGGACAACGCACCATCTTCCTTCGGCGCCGTCGTCCCGTCCGTTCTAGCCATGACCTCCCATGGCCTTTCACCAGCATGTTCCGCCTTGTGCCGCTCCCTCCAGTCGGTGCGCTGGCACTCCTTGCTGCAGTACAGCGCTCTCCTGGGGCGCTCCTCCTGCACACAGCGCGTGCACATCACAATCTTCACTCCATCCGAGCCATCCACCTTGCCACAAACTCGACAGACCTCGGAGAGATACATGGCCACCTCCGTTGGTCTGTGAGGTACGACGTCGAAGACCGTGAACGGCGGGCGCTTCGGGCAGCGGAGCGCCACCTCGAGCGCGATCTTGAGCGGATCTCCCGGGAAGGGCGAGAGAACCATACTCAGCTGCTGGCCGGGGCCACGCTTCTCGTATCGCATACTGTTGAAAGAGGTCATGGTCTTGCAGCAGTCATGCAGAGCAGGTGTATCGATGAGCGTCCCAAGGTCGATGAGATGCGTGTCGCCGCGATGCATATACACGACGTGTTGAGTGAGGAGATGTATGCCCACAATCCCGTGTTTCTTGCTGTTGACGGTATTGTCAACGCGAACACCTTTGTAGACCCACGCAGGAAGCTCGAGAACGTGGATTGCAGCGTAGACAGTCTTCCCCTCGTTGTAATCGTTCGGGAAACTGAGCACGACCGCTCCTTCGTACCTGCAGGGTCAAAACCGTGAATCTCACCAAAACTTAGCCAGTGCTGGGACAGATCGCTTACACCTTGCACTCTCCTTGGCGTGTTTTCATTGTCCTTCCGGTGAATCTGAGACCGAGTTTCTTGATATCTGACTCTCGCAGGTAAACGCCGTCGTCTGCACTGCCGATAAGAGGCTGAATCTATTCTCGCCATAGTGAGAAGCTTTTCCTTGTGAGCGCATATACGAAAGACGACTTCACCTTGACCTTGGCGCCCTTTTGTGGCCCCGCTGCATTCGTGAGAACGCAGGGATAGGTGCACATGCGCTCAACATTCGACGGTCGACCATGAGGCATACCAGCGAGTAGGTCGGATAGTCTCTGCCCCTTGTTAGGATCTTCAAACCATTGGTTGTGGTACATTCTCTCGGACGGGAATCGAATGTAGTCGATTTGCTATGCACCGTTGCTTTGTCAAGTCGTCGATCAGACATGACGGAAAGCTACTGCGCACCTCGAACATGGGTTTGCCAAAAGTCGCCATCGTAGCTTGCTCTCGATATCCGCTGCAACGTCACGGACTGGAAGAGACGCCCGAAGTCCACCATCGGCAGCTGCCGGTTCTAATTGGGGCGTGAGAGAAACACGGGTGGCGGACCGGAATTTTGACCGGTAAAAAGGTGCGGGAAAAGGCGCGGAAAAACAAGTGTAAAAGGGAGTAGTTTTAGCGTGTCAATAGAAAGCTCTTTGACTTGTAAAATCGGATGTAAGAACAATTGTGAAGATGAATGTGAAACCGAGCGCTTTTGACCTGCCAAAAGCGCTCGGTT